>NC_084827.1:8049500-8724000 GCF_033115175.1 Lepus europaeus | reverse complement strand
CAAGATGGAGAAGTCCGAGAGGGTCACATGGGCTTTCTTTGACCTTGTTCAGGCTTATGTCAGCAATGAGGAGAGGTGGTTGTAATCTACTGTAGATGCCATAATTCAGAATCCAGAATCAAAGTTATTGAACATACACTTCAGTTTTACAAAAGGAAGAGAAGACTGGAAGTAAAGTATACAAAAATCGAGTCCAGGCAAATCAGTAAAACACAAATGAAGGCTCTGAGTCCCTCATAATTTTCAGTAGCAGTCTGTCCATCAGAGGGGCTGTATCTAAAAACAATTGTGAGCTAAGGAAGGCACTGATATTTTTAAATGGTTGATGATGCAGCAAGAAGAACAATATTTTGTGATGTAAAAATCATATAAATTCAAATGTTAGTGTCCATATGAAGTTTCATGGGAATACACTCAAGTTCAAATGTTTAAACTGAACCTGTCCTATAACCACAGAATCAAATAGTTGTACCAGGGACCATGTGACCTGCAAAGCCTGGAATATTTACTACATGGAACTTTTCAGAGAAAATAAATTTGTGTTTGGTTTACAATATGATGCAGAAATACTATTCTAGAGAATAAGTTAAGGCTTGGTGGAGCTTAAGAGATATCCATAGCATTGCCCCATATCTAAGTAAATATCATTAGAAATAATTATCCTTTAGGTACTTTCTTTAGGATTTAAAAATTTTAGTCCAGTAATACTGAGTCCATTTTATTTCAACAGTATAATACAAAAATACATGTTTAAAGTAATCAACAAAAAATTCCATATTATGAAATATAAGCACATATAAGTACGTAGACACGGTATGGAAATGTAAGGTGGCAAACAATCATAGGAACCCACCATTATCCCTGGTGTCGAGTATTCCAATAGCATGCTCACTGCATCCTGTGCTTCCGCTCTTTCCATTCAAAGTCTGTTTTTCCCCACAATAAATAGCGTTGCATATTTTTAAAAAATGTAGGTGGGGTCCTATCATTTCCCTCACTGATGCTTTTGGTTGGTTGTCAATTGGCTAACAGTGCTGGCTCAAGTCCTTATGGTGAGCCCAGTGGTGCTAAGTGAACCATCTAGAGAGCCTTTTGTGGACTGTCTGCATATACTTGCTCCCTCATTCAGGGCTCTGAACAGATGACACCCTACGGGAGAGGAGTTCACTAACCATCGCAGGAGAAACAGCATTTCCCCCACTCTCATCTCACTCCTTTTCCAAGCTTTGTTTTTCTTTACAGAGCCTCTTATCATCCAATCTGTAACATGTCCATTAGATTTTTATAGGTATTAGCTACTTTAATTTTTGATTTTCTGCACTTCTGGAATTTGATAAGCTGTTTGTGACCAGGGATTTTAACTGTTTTACTCCATTAAAAACTCAGCACTATGCTGTGGCATAGTGGGTTAAGCTGCCACCTGTAGCACTCGTATCCTGTATAGGTGCTGGTTCAATTCTCAACTCCTCTACTTCCCATCTAGCTCCTTACTAATGCACCTGGGAAGGCAGCAGAGGACGGCCCATGTGCTTGGGCCCCTATTTCTGTGTGGGAGACCTGGAAGAAGCTTGACGCTGGCAACAGCATGGTCCAGCTCCAGGCACTATGACCATATGGGGAGTGAACCAGCGGATGGAAGATGTCGCGCTCTGCCGCTGCCTCTCTGTAACTCTGCCTTTCAAGTAAAAATACATCTTCAAAAGAACAGCACTTCAAGCAGTGCCTGGAACATCGTACATCTAAGTGAATAGGTGACTGGACTGGAGAGGGTGACAGCATTCTTTATAGACGGCCAAGTTGATGAAGGAACTTAGTACTTTGGCATCATGCAGAGGGCCACACCATTGTTTCCAGGTTCTAAGGCTTTCAAAGTTGGAGCCACCCTACCAGCATCCCAAGGTCTGCAGATGGCAGACAGCCTGCCACTGGACTCTTCCGTTTCCATAATCATCTAGGTCAATTCCCCTAATGACAAATCCGTCCACACAGCTCCCTCCCTCTTCCCAACTGGTTCTATCTCTCCAGAGAACCACGATTAATACATAAAGATAAGGAAAATGTTTAGTAGATGAAAAAATATATGGTTAAGTATAATGTCAATAGATCCCCTTAAAAATCTGTACTGTTCTAAAAAAAAATCCGTGATTGGAATTGCTCAGTTATCCAGTTACTCAATGAAGCAAATCTCCTCAGTTCAGCCTGATCATCCCCTGCAGTCAAGCCCCTGGCATTGCAACGACTTCCAGTGTTGTAGGAAACTGGGCTGGCAGCATGAGGACTGAGGCAGCTACTAGTTACTGGAGTTTCTCAAATGATCTCCAGGGGAACCGAACGGAGGCACAAGAGCAGCGATCTTCCTTCAAGAACCCGTTTGTGATTTCTGACCCTTTTCTGCATCATTGTACCTCTGCCTCATTGTGTTACTCGGATCAACGTCAAATAAACTTTATGCATCTAATTGTTTTGAGTCTCCTTTGTGATACCTTTGGGTTAGTTTGTGAGGTAGTTCTTCACTGAAAAAGGTATGGCATTCATCCATGTTCTGTTTTCTAACAAGAAATGCATCTTTGGAAAGTAAATTCATATTACAGGTTTCTTCCCCCCTGTCCAAAAATTGTGAAAACAATTCTTTCTTGCCTTTAAAATATGCACAAAGAACAATGCAAATATCTTCTGTACTATAAAATTACTATGCAAATGCAGTCTTATTCTTAAATCAGTTAGCTGTCAGATAAGCAATAGTGTAAACTGGAATACTTCCTTCTCAAGTAGGTCCCTTCGGGTCCTAACACAGAACAGATGTATCGAAGACTGTATTTTCACCATAACATTTTTCTTTAAAGTATGAAACTGGATTTACTGTTGATTAACCATAGGAGGGCATGGTTTTGATGTTGATCTGAATTTTTTGCCTTTACAGTTTGATGAACCCTGCTTGGAAATGCAATTTTAGGACATGAATCTCAAGGACATTGATGTTACGAACATTCAATTCCAAAACCTAATACCAAGGAATCACACACCCAGAGGAAATCACCTGCAAACTATCTTCAGCTATTTTAAATGGTAGACCAGAAAGTCTTTCAAAAATTCACATGAAGAATTATAAATGGGACATCTGCAGTTTTATTGTTCATGGCAAAAAGGTCTATTATCCTAATCAGATTAAAACTGAAAGTTTTTTTTTTTTTTCCAAAGAGCTTAGTTACTAGAAAAATCAGATCCCAGTTTAAAGGAGCCTTGTTGATAGCAGTCACCACTGTCCGAGTTTCGGCTGTGATCCCTTCTCATTTGAATTCCAATCATTATTTTGAATTTTTAATGTGAATCATCAAGAGGAAGTCCTCCGCAGCCCAGGATGGAAAGGAGCCCCAAATATAACGAAGCCCATTCTGAAGGCAGCAGTGGTGACCCAATTGCTCAGAAGAAAGTGTGCTGCGGCTTTTATATTTGTTCATCCACATTCTATAAAAAATAATAGCCCGAGGGCTCTCTCCAGAGAAGAATCCAATTTCATGATCTCTGCACATGCGAGTATATAGATGTACTGTTCCAAGATGTATGTGCTACTTACTCTGATAAGTTCTTTACTTGCTTTTGACTCATTTATATTTCAGAGAAAATTTAATATTGTTACTTTATCTCAAACACACAGGTAGGGACTGAGTCTCCAAGTATAAACACCCTGTTGTTGGTAAATGACTGAACCAAGAATTAGAACTCGGATCTATCTGGTTCTGGAGCCTGAATTCCTGCCACAAACAAATGAATCCAACAACAAGCAGCACACCCACACCCACACCCTCATTGTCCATGACATGTAGCTGGAAATAAACTGAGATGCATTCAATTTTATCTGCTAAGGTTCAATCATTTTTGTCATCAGATTTTCTCGTTTTGGAACATCATGCATACTATATGTCTTTTAGTATTTTCTTAAGTTGATTGTGTTTATCTTAAAATTGTACAGTGAAAAATTGAAGTTATCTTACAGTTCTGACCAGAAAATTATTGAAATGATCTCCATACACTGTGGAAGTTTGAGCAAGGAAAACTTTGTGTTTGCTCTTTAAATTTTAAAAATGAATGTTCAGTGACCTAGAGCGCACTATTTTATCTACATGTAGAGCTGAGACCCTGTTTGACCTTGGTTTTTCCCGTGGAGAACTCAGGTATCCATCGTTACAGCGAGGACAGAGGCTGCCACAGATTTGGCCGCGTCTCCTCTGCCTGGGTGCACTCCTGTAAGTGCACTGAGACCTGAGGACTTTATCTGAAACATGGATTGTTAGGAAAAGCCTGTGATCCCATCTACAAACCTGACCCAGAGCATGCTCTGTCTTAATCCTTTCCTGGGCCATCTGCCATCTCGAAGAAGTGGTACGGATTTCAGAGAAGCTATAGGGATATTTTAAGGCATTTAAAAAAATTAACAATATTGTTCAATAATTTTAACTCCTATGAAAAGGAATATTAATGAAATTTATAAGCTTTTAGAGTTTGATATAGGAAATACACTCAGAATGTTACATTAAAATAAAACAATTCTATAAGATGTGCTATTACAATAAATACTAATAAACTTATTCAGCGGGAAAAATCAATGCATCATTATCCCAAGTCTAATTACAAATCTTGCAAGCCACAAATAACAGAACACATCATTACACATGATTCGAGCAGCCTTTTTGTCTCCCACCCAACATTCTAGGAACAATGATTATCCCAAGAGAAACTCACCAGGTACCTGTGCTTCCAGTGTGGTGGAGACCTTGTAGTGGGGCAATGACAGGACCAGGTGCAAAGAGACCACGTCCCACTTGGTGAACATTTCCTGAGAGCATTGTGTGCTTGGCTTTGCCTACACACACAGCATGTCGACTCTACCGTAGCGAATGGGGAAGGTAGTTAGGGGAATTCATCTGTGGGCCAGACTGCCGAGTTTGCTTTGTGCCTTGATAATGTGGTTAATTCTCGACTGTTCTGTGCCTCAGATTTATCTGGAACTGCAAATAATTCAAGGGAATTTCAAAAATTTTATGAAAAAAATGGAATTTTAAAAATGGCTTTGGCCTGGCAATTGTGGCCATTTGAGGAGTGAACCAGGATAGAGGATTTCTCTTCATCTGCCTCTCTCTGTATAACTCTGCCTTTAAAAGGAAGAAAGCCTTAAAGATGCACAACAATGTTTTTGGGAAAATGGGGGGCTGCTATATGCTGGAGGTTGTAATATATTCAGGAACACATGGAACTGGTACCATGTAAGATTAAGGGAAGTAGAACCCAGAAATGTTGGATTTATAGTCCTACACTAGTGGACAAGACAGACTAATAGCTGGAACTTCAGCAAGTTAACCTTTTCTGCCTGTTTTCCTTTGTTATAAAACAGGAACAAAGTTGTCTATTCCATATGTTAAGAGGGTTAAATAAACACTATCAGTTAGAACCAGTACCTGACACATTAATGAAAAATGTTAGCTATTGCTTTTATTTATTTGGGTGAAAGTCAGAGTTTTTTATATATATATGAGAGAGAGAGACAGACAGAGAGACAGAGAGAGAGAGACAGAGAGAGAGAGAGACAGAGAGACAGGTCTTCCATTGATGGTTCGCTCCCCAGTTGGCTGCAACGGCCAGAGCTGTGCCAGTCTGAAGCAAGGAGCCTCTTCCGGGTCCTCCACGTGGGTGCGGGGGTTCCAAGGACCTGGGCCATCTTCTACTGCTTTCCCAGGCCATAGCAGAGAGCTGGATTGGAAGAGGAGCAGCGGGACTAGAACCGGCGCCCATATGGGATGCAGGTGCTTCAGGCCAGGGTGTTAACCTGCTGCCCACAGCACCAGCCCCAATTATTGCTTTTTCTTTCTTTTACTGGAGAGGTGCATGTGCAGGCACACACAGAGGGAGACACATAGAGGGAGGAAGAGAGGGAGGGGTAAGGGAAGAAGGTGGGGAGAAGGAAAGGAGTGAGGAGGTGGGGAAAGCAGGGGAACTGCCCTGTCCACTGGTTCACTCCCCTGACTGCCTACCACAGCCAGGGCTGGGCCTGGGCCAGGAGCCTGGGAAATGACCCCATGCTGCCACAGAGGTGGCAGCAACCCAGCCGCTGGAGCCGTAACAACTGACTCCCAGGGTCTACACTGGGAGAAGCTGGGGTAAGGACCTGGAGCTAGGAAGCAAGCCCAGATCCTCTGATGTGGAACAGAAGCATCGTAACCACTGAGCTAAAAGCCTACCCCAGCATTACTTTTCATTCAGTAGGTGAGCCTCGCTTTCAACATCAACTTGGGTTATTGTACTTTACTCACAGAAACATAATCTACTAGGAAACGCTTAAAAATGGTCTTTATGACAAATACCCTCACATAAACCCAACAGTGCAGTATCAGTGGTAAGAGATTTGCTGATTTGGGAAGATAGCTAAGTAGGTCTTTTGCTAATATCTCACAGTTTTTAAAACCAATTTTGAGTCATACAATCAAATCACTCATTTCTTTACGGTTACTGATATACTTTCTCAAAAATGTATTTCAAGTAGGTTATTCAGCAGATGTGGATCTGAATGTCTGCGGAATATTTCCAAAAATGGAACCCAGTTCATGGTGACTAACTGAGGAGATGGATGGACTTGAGAAGACGGATCGACATAAACTGAAGATCTTAAAGGATTTTTGTTTCAAAATATCTCAATATTTTTGTCTTGATTTTGCACTTCAAAATTCTGATGTTACTTTCTAGCTGATAACTCATTAATCAATATTTCACACTGCTGGAAACTTTCTAGTTGCACATTACAAAATTAAACTGACATTTTAAAGTGAGAGTTGTAAACTAAGGCCCATCTAGTTGAATCTTCCAGCTTTTGCTCATTTTTTCGCATAAAAACTAAATTGTTTTATAATATTTTCTCTAACATCTCACTAACTTGTAATTGTTAAGAAAACTTGTTTCGTATGCAAATGTAAAATGGTAATGAAGCATGTTCTAACTGTGCTGTCATCCTAATGGTATTATTTTTAAAGTGAAGACTCTTGAGGTGGTTGCTTTGATTGAACAAGAAGAAACAGATGTTGCTCTTATTAGAGACAAGAAGAAAAGATTGGTTTAATGAATATTGTAAAAAAATAAAGTATTTAAAATATAGTAGCAAATCAAGATGCAACATCTGTTGGAAAATGCTTGAAATAAAATTACAGTGACTCAAGTTTTCAGTCTATGCTCAATATGCCGTCTTGAGAGGAAATATTCCCTAGAATATGAATCTATCTGTAGGCATTTACGGCGTTCTCTGATATGGTGAGCCCTGTCGTAGTTCATAAGTTTTCAGGAACCTATTTATACAACAGAAAATGGCAGTATACATTTCTATCTAAATATGCTATGTAATAATTACATTATCTACATAAATTCTGTATCATCAGGAAATTGATCTAATTTAATCCTGTTCATTTTCATATCCCAGTGAAAACCACCTTATGAATACAGTCAACTGCTTAGGCAGGTACAGGATAGTTTTAATTTTTAAGCTATAGAAGTTGCAAAATACTTTTCTGAGTAGTATAAAGACACAAAGTCATTTTAGAACATTTCTTTTGTTCTAAAGGTATCACTTGAAAAGAAGATTTCAATAATATAAATGCATTGGGAAGAAGATATTCCAAGGCAATTTTCATGTGTGTTGCTACAAAAGACCACTTCACTTTTTTAACACATAGAATCTGCAAGCAAGATGGCTTCTTCTCTTTCTAGCATCCAAATTTTCCAAGAAAAATCTAGGTTAATGGTTCTTTTTGGACTGGACATTAAAGTAACTTGTAGAGCTTTTAAAGTTCCACATTGATTCCTAAATCATGGAGAAAAAGTACTAATAAATGGAGGTATACCATGTATTCCATTAAAATTCCCAACACTAGTATAAGTAGAAAAACACAAGACTCTAAAATTTATAAAAAATTCATAAAACCTTTAATATTGAAAATAAACAAAGTTAGATATATTACTTCACTATTATTATAAAGTTATCTTCATCCAAAGGAGATTAGAAATAGACTCACATACATGTGGTCAATCATCTTTTGACAAAGGCACTAATGCATTTAAAGAAGGAAGAGTGATTTTTTTTGGTCTGTTTTCCAAAAAGTGGTATTGGAAAAATTGGACTAAAAATGGAAAAAAAATGTATTTGTACTTTACAGAGTAACATAAAAAATTGATACTAGTGGATTTTAGACATAAACACAAAACCCAAAGTTTCTGAAAGAAAATAGAATTTATTCAGAACCCTGGGGCTAATCCAGACTTCCTAGAAGCCATTAAATAACTTGATAAGCTGGGCCTCATCAAAATAAATATTGGCTCATCCATAGACAAGGTTAAGAAGATTCAAGACCCGATAGAAACAAGGAAAAAATATTTGCAATACAGATACCTGACAATAGAATATAAAAAATATACTGAATATACTAAAGTGCTTACAAATCAGTAAGAGAAAATTGGACAAAGGTCACATCACAAATAAAGACCTATAGTTCTTAACACTGTTTATTATCAGAATAGATAAAACAGTGATATGCACTCTTAAACCTAATTCAGTGACTACAAATTTAAAGAACTGCAGGAATCTGGAGCAATTTGAATTCTCATGCATTATTAACCAGTGCATAAAATTGCACAATCACTTTGGAAACCTATTTGCCAGTTTTAATAAAATTGAACATATATTGATATTGGTTATATGACTCCACCTAAGTATTTACTCACAAAATAAGTATTTACTTGTGAAACTACTTATGAGGAATGGATTGACAACTGTCAACTCATAATAGTCTCCAACTGGATTTAATTGTACATCGATACACGATATATGCAAATAAGGAAGTATTGTTAGATAATGAAAGCAACAGTATTGAGTAATTTTTAAAAAGTTTTATATTGCATAAAAAAACAGAATATACAAAAGATCAGTGAAATTAAGAGCGGGCTTTCTGAAAAAGTAAACAAAAGTGATAGACCACTGGCCAACAACAACCAAAGACTGAAATCAAAGAGGTGAAAAATTAAATATACAGGTACCACAGAAATAAAAGAATCATCATTAATTACGACAAAAAGCTGTACCCCAACAAATTAGAAAATCTAGAAGAAATGGATAGATTTCTGGACATAATATACCAAAATTAAGTCCTGAATACATAGAAAGCCTAAACAGACCAATAACCAAGAGAGATATTGAATCAGTAGTAAAGATCCTCCCAAAAGAGAAAAATCTGGAACTTTGTATGGCTTCACTGCTGAATTCTATCAGACATTTTAAAGAACTAATTACAGTTCTTCTCTAGCTATTCAAAACAATGGACAGGAGGGAATCCTCCAAAACTCCTTCTGGGAGGTGAACATCACCTTAATTCCAAAACCAGGAAAGATAAGACAACTGTAGAACAAGATTCCTGATGAACATAGATGCAAAAGTCCTCAACAAAATAGCTAATCAAAACCAACCACACATCAGGAAGTTCATTCACCTGGACCAAATGGGACTTACCCATGGTCTGCAGGGGTGGTTCAACATACACAAATCAATAAATGTGATACATTAACAAAATGAAGGATAAAGATTATATGATCGGGGCTGGTGCTGTGGCACCTTACACCTCATACAAAAATCAACTCACAATGGATGAAGTATCTAAATGCATGACCTGATATCATTAAATTATTAGAAGAAAACACTAAAGAAACATGGCGAGACATTCGCATAGGCAAAGACTTCCTGGAAAAAGACTCCAGAATCACAAGTAATAAAGACAAAAACAGACAAATGAGAATACATCAAGCTAAGAAGCTTTTGCACCACAAAAGACATATTCAACAAAGTGAAGAGGCAGCTGATAGAATTATAGAATATATTTTCAGACTATGCAATTGATAAAGGATTTATACCCAGGATCTATATAAAGCTCAAGATACTCAACAACAAAACAAACAATTCAGTTAAGAAACGGACAACTGACATGAAAAGGCATTTTTCAAAGGATTAAATACAAATGCCAATAAACACATTAAAAATGCTCAGGATCACTGCTCATCAGGGAAAACAAATAAAAGACATGATATATCCCCTCACCCCAGTTGTAGTGGTTATCATTGAAAAATTAAAAAAAAATAATATATGCTGGCAAGAATATGGGGAAAGAGGTACCCTAATCCACTGTTTGTGGGCATGTGAAGTAGTACAACCATTACAGAAGACAGTATGTAGATTCCTCAGGAATCTGAAAGCAGATCTACTATGTGACCCAGCCATCTCACTCCTAGGAATTTACCCAAACAGAAGTAAATCAGGATATTAAATAGTTATCTCTACCCCTGTTTTTATTGCAGCTCAATTTACAAAAGCTCAGATGTGGCGTCAACCAAGATGTCCATCAACTGATGACTGAATAAAGAAAATGTGATATAGATACAGTATGAAATACTACTCAGCCATAAAAACAAGTGAAAGTCTTTCACAACAAAATGGATGCAACTGGAAACAACTAAGCTTAGTGAAATAAGCCAGTCTCAAGACAAGTATCATATTTTCTGATATGTGGCAGTTAATATAGAATACAAGGTATAGGAATGATATGGACATTTTGGGATATGATAGTCATTTTTAGCTCTTGTTTATATCCCTATGGAATTGTGGTCTTCCCACTTTTTACTTGTTGAAAATTATGGTTAGTGATGAAGTAAGCCTGTGAATATGGAATGGATTAAAATTGTGGCTTTGTAAAAATTGGTGAAGAGAGAAGAGGTATTGAGGGGGTAAGGGAGCAGGGGAATGAGGGAAACATGGCTATCTTCTTGGAATTTTACCTGTGGAATGCATGATATCTGTTCTCTTTATATTAACAAAACATTTAAAAATTTTGAGATTAAGCAACACTAATATATGGTGATAGAAATCATAACAGTGGTTGCCTATAGTGGGATAATAGGAATAGATGCAAGTAGAAATAGACTGTCAACACCAGAAATCATCTGAGAAATTTCCATGATGTTATCTTGATTGAGTTGTTGTTTGCTTAATTGGAAATACTTATCAAAATCCATTAATTATGTTTTCAAGATCTGTGTGTTTCAAGATCACCTCATCTTGGTTGGTGCCACGGCTCACTAGGCTAATCCTCCACCTGCGGTGCCAGCACCCCGGGTTCTAGTCCTGGTCGGGGTGCCGGATTCTGTCCTGGTTGCTTCTCTTCCAGTCCAGCTCTCTGCTGTGGCCCGGGAAGGCAGTGGAGGATGGCCCAAGTGCTTGGGCTCCTGCACCTGCATGGGAGACCAGGAGGAAGCACCTGGCTCCTGGCTTCGGATCGGCGCAGCGCGCCAGCCATAGCGGCCATTTGCAGGGTGAACCAATGGAAAAGGAAGACCTTTCTCTGTCTCTCTAACTCTGTCAAAAAAAAATCACCTCATCTTTACTCACAGATTCAGTATTTGCACACTGTCTACTCGGTAAAACTTAGTTGTAACTGCAAAATCAGTATCTGCATGTCTTTGTGGTCATTTACAGATCCAGGCATGTACACAGCAGTGAAAATTGAGTCAGCCAATGTCTAAACTCCTGAGATGAACAAGGCAATACTCTGCCTTCTTGCTTTAGCTCTCAAGTTGTATGTGCTTTGCATTTTGTGTTTTGACCCATTTCTTTATTTTTGTAGTTTCTGTTCTCTTTGCTATTAAACTTAGTCTTCAAAATAAAGTGCTGTCTCCTAAGGGAAAGACAACTGGATGTCACATACATGCAGAAAATATGCTGTTAGATGAGCTTCTTTCAGGCATAATTTATACCACTGGTCATGAGGTCAATGTCAATAAATTATATATATTAAATAAAGAAATTTTAAACAGCAACACACATAAAGCAAAGTTAGATATTTCATTAGTTGATGTCAGTGCTTTGGTCAGAGGCTCACAGGAACCTCTCCCTATATTTCCATAAGGGAAAATGGTTCAGTATTTGCCGATTTAGTGTTCACATATCAATGAGATTAACAAGAACTACGTAATATTTTACCTTAAAATATATAAATATTTTAAGATTGAAAAAGTAATGGTGAGGCTCATTTTTAAATTCAACTCACTTTCATTCAATGCCTGGCATCCTATATTTGCATTATAAAATAGGAAATCCAATATATAACATAACATTATTTTCTATTAAAACATGAAGTCCAATTGGAGTAAATACAACTATCTAATATTGGGATCAACATTTTAATTTTTTTTTTATTTTTTTGACAGGCAGAGTGGACAGTGAGAGAGAGACAGAGAGAAAGGTCTTCCTTTTGCCGTTGGTTCACCCTCCAATGGCCGCCGCGGTAGGCGCGCTGCAGCCGGCGCACCGCGCTGATCCGATGGCAGGAGCCAGGTGCTTCTCCTGGTCTCCCATGGGGTGCAGGGCCCAAGGACTTGGGCCATCCTCCACTGCACTCCCTGGCCACAGCAGAGAGCTGGCCTGGAAGAGGGGCAACCGGGACAGGATCGGTGCCCCGACCGGGACTAGAACCCGGTGTGCCGGCGCCGCAAGGCGGAGGATTAGCCTAGTGAGCCGCGGCGCCGGCCGGGATCAACATTTTAGGATATTGAAAAAATTAAATAATTAGGGTCTGTGTTGTGGCTTAGTGGCTGAAGCAACTGCCCGAGACACCAGCATGCCTGAGAGGAACCGGCTCGTGTCCCAGCTACCTCACTTCCCACCAGCTCCTCGTTAACGGCCTGGGAAAAGCAGAAGAGGCCCAAATGTTCGGGCACCTGCTACCCACGCAGAAGATCCAGATGGAGTTCCAGGCCCTTGTTCAGCCCTGGCTGTTGTGGCAACCTGTGGTGTGAACTAGTGAATGAAAAATCTCTCTCTTTCTCTGTGTGTGTGTGCACGTGTGCATCTCCCTATCTCTAACCATGATTTTCAAAAAAATAAGTAAATCCTAAAAAATTAAGTAACTTCCTTCAGACTAAATTTCGGCTGATTCTCAGCCAAACGTTCAGTCTTCCATTTCCATGAGTTCTGCATCCCTGGATTCAACCGATTTTTAGAGAAATGTTAACAAACCAATTATGTTTCTGCTTAACATGCACAGACCTTTTCATTACTCTTTAAATAAAATATAATGACTAAATAGCTTTTACATTGTATGTGGTATTAGAAATAATTGAAAATACATAGGAGGATTCAAATACTAACCATTTATACGAAGAAGTTGAACACGTATGGCTAGTTCACTAAATTTTATTAATCCAGGACTCCAATCCACAAATGCCCTTCTGACAAATTCTTCCTCTTCTCACCTCTCCTCTCCCCTCTCCTCCTCTCTCCTCTCCCCCCACCTCTCTCTCTCTCTCTCTCACACACACACACACACACACAGGTCTTGGAAAAATTCATGCACAGAAACATTAAAAAATAAAGATTTTAAAAAACTTTGTATCCAAATAAACTTATCTTTTAATTCTGAAAACTTTTTGAAGTACCCTCTTTTACACAGTACTTATTATATGCATATATGCATTGTTATGCATAAAGTGTATAACTGAATATGTACTTCATGGCATCACAACACCCTGAGAATAAATACACACACATACAAGTGCACACCCTGAGACTTGATGATTTGATGCACTCTTGAATTTAAAATTTACTACAAGTTGCCAAGAATATGAAGTTAGTGCTATATTTGCAGAAAAACTGGGACATTCATACATTTGTATCTTGCTTTCATTTTTGTAAAATTTTAGCTCCCACACATAAGGGCGAATTATATGGTATCTGTCTTCCTGTGTCTAATTTCTCTCAACACGATGTCTTCCAGTTCCAAACACTTTGCTCCAACTTTGTTTTAAATATTATCAAAGTGATTTTAATTATAAATTACTACCGTTTTAATGATTTTTGACTGCTTTAAAATTTTCTTGTATAGTGGAGTTCAACATATTTTCCTTCAATTATTGTATAAGGCCAGCCCTTGTCTATTGTCCTGTTGTACTATGGTCTTTTCATTTGTTGAACTATTTACTGGAGTCAATAAGCCTTTGACTATAATGTAAATTTAAATATACCTCAAAATATAAGCTTTTAAAATATTTGAAAGGCATAGTTACAGAGAGAGAATGAGAGATAAAGACAAATTTTCTACCTACTGGTTCACTCTCCAAATGGCTGCAACAGCTAGGGCTGGGCTAGGAGCCTAGAACCACATCTGGGTCTCCCACATGGGCCCAAGGACTCAGGCCAGCCTCTGCTGCCCTCCCAGGTGCATTAGCAGGGAGCTGGATTGGAAGTGCAACAGCTGGGAGTGACACTGACCCATATATGGGAGATTCACATTGCAGGTGGCTGCTTAAACCTGCTGTGCCACAATGCCAGCCCCCAGCAAAGAAATGAAGCACTTAAAAATCAATCAATATATGGAAGTAAAACAAGAAGTTATTGCTAATTTTAAGAAAGGTTCCAATTCATAATACTGCTGATTAATGACACTTATAGGTAAAATGTAACATTTACAGTAGTATCATATAGTAAAGAATCGTTTTCATTCATACCAGGCTTCAAATGACAACCACACCCTTCTGTTTCTAAGTATATGTTGAATATCTACTATTTCTAGGCATCATGGTAACACTATAAATAAAAAGATTGATCATAAACAGTATCTGTTCTAAAAAAAAGTCATCTGTTTTCTTTTGAGTAAACCTCTGTATAAATTGGTTTTGTAATTTGGTTCTTTTAATTTATATGATTTGTTAAACCTCTACATAGCTTGGTTTCTTTACCTATAGAGGAAGACATAATTCACGATTCATAATGCTCATGAGGCATTTCATACGGCTTTTATTCTATTATCTTGTCATATATGTACAAGTATAAACACAAGTACATGCACGTAGGGAGGAGGAGGTTGTGCAAAGAGCATCGCATTTTCATGTAGTGTGTGAAGTCATAGGGCAAATAAGGACTTTCTAGAATATCATTTGAGAATGGTTTCAAGTCAAGAATTTTTCACCTATAAAGTAACACTGATTGGGGAAAACTTAGAAAGCTCAAAAATAATTATAATGGAGCAAAGATTCATGTAACAAAGACTTCATACTTAATATTTGCTGTATGTTGTCCTAGCTTTTGTCATGAAAAACTTCAAATCACCCATTCAGCTGCGACAGTAGAAGGTTAAAGAACATATAAAAGAAGCAAACAAGTAACAATAGTGATTTTTTTGATGGAGTTGTTTGGTAATCTTCACTTTTCAGAATCTACAGAGAACAACATGGAGATTTACCTTTATTAGCCTATATGTCAGAGTTCTACTTCGAAGGCTCATATTCATTCTTTCACACATTCACTCACTCCTTCGTTGATTTCCTACCCTGTGGCTAACATGGTTTAACACAACAGGGATCTAACTGTGAAGAGGAAAACAAGGTCCCCACATTCATGGAGCTTACATTCTTGAACTCAGAGACAGACAGCAGGTAGGTAATTTATATGTTAACAAATACAGATTCACCTAGTGATAACAGGTATTGGAGAAATAGAACAGATGGAGAAATTGGCAGGACCAGGTAAGACTGATTGAGAAGTAGACTTTTAGGAGGTACAGTAAACAGTAAATCTGAAAGCTAAAAAAAAAAAAAAAAAAAAAGAAAAAAAAAAAAGAAAAAGAAAAAGAAAAACAAGAGGCCAGCCATAGGATCATTTGATGCAAAGTCTAAGAGGAAAATGTTTGTTGTATTGAGATATCAAACCCTAATTAGACCATAGTGGCTGGAGTGTGGAGATTACGTGAGAAAATTAAGGAGACTAGAGAGAAGATATGCAAAGATCTGAGAAGGAAGGGGTCTGTGATTAGATAACAAACTATAATAGAAAACTTCGGAAACATTTCGTGCAGAGAGGGACATGATTTTGTTGCTATCTTAAGAAGTCCTCCAGCTACTTTGACATGAGTAGATAGATTTAAGAGGCAACAGTGGAAGTGAGGAGATCCATTAGGAAGCTCTCACAGTCCACGGGACAAGAGAGCATGACTGGAAGCTACACCAGAGCTTAGTACTTAAGAAGGGAAACGTGGTTAATTTGTCACATATTTGAGTCAAGATAACAAGCTTTGCTCACTTATTGGCTTTCAAAGACTAGAAAAAGAAAGATCTGTGACTTGGGCAACTAAAGAAATGCATGACATTTAAGTCATGGGAAGATGAGAGAGGGATCCATGTTGGGTATAAGGCAGTTAAGTCAGCATAGCTGTCAGACCACCCGTTACATACATGGATCTGGAGCTCAGGGGAGAAATAATGTCTGGGGATAGCACTCAGGTTATGGAGATGAGTCACGGAATTAGGTTACCTGGGGACAGCGCCGAGATTAGAAAAGGGAGTTTGGGCTGAACCGTGTTGTTAACTTCAGCAATTGGAAACACGAGGGGCAAGGTGAGAGAGACTCTTTAATTGGACAAGGTGACAGAGACAACTTTAATCAGGCTCATGAACTTTTTCATAGGGTCATCTGTGCAGTTCCTTGTCAAATCCAGTTCTAACAAAACAACTCTGCCCAGTTAATTTGGTCGGAAGCTTTGCAACCTCAGTATCTGATGATATCATCATGATGATCCTTGATATCTGATCAGGTTCCTCAACCTCCACCAGCTCCCAGGTGATGTCTGCTTCCCTGGCCTGTCTTCATCTAGAATCCTGGTATGTCTAGTCAGAATAGCACTTCCCTTGCTGTTTCTCCTCGGGAATTCCTACCCACTGAATGCCACCCTGCTCATGGACTGCATACCCCTACTTGCATTGGCTGTGTTCAGAGTTGAGCCCAATCTTTCTCCCCTACTGAAAAACTCCACTGTAGTGTTCCCTGTTTGCATCACAATTATCCAGAACAAAATCTCCCTTGCCTTAACAAGCATCATTCAATAATTTTTATCAGGGGAAAACACTGAAAAAAGAAAAGTACAATGGGAAGGAAACCCATTGTGATGTTAAAAAAAGACACCGCAGTACAGAACCAGTGTTGTGTAGAGGATTAAGCCACTGCTTAATCACTGGTTGTGAAGTTGTTTTATCATTTCGGGAAATACATTTTAATTGTTATTCGTATTATAATTTCTTAACTCTAAATTGACTACTTTTAAGAGTTCATTTGCATTCTCAGATAAAGACAATGCCTTACTACTTGCTCTAAGAAAGGCACAAAACCATCTTTGTTTATAGGAAACTGACAACTGACACTGACCAAAATGGCAAGGCCCAAGACATGAACTCCTTTAATATTCAGAGGACATGCCTATGTGAGACACTGCAACCGATATAAAAATAAATATGGGCAGGCACTGCGGCTCAATAGGCTAATCCTCTGCCTGTGGCGCTGGCACCCCGGGTTCTAGTCCCGGTCGGGGTGCCGGATTCTGTCCCGGTTACCCCTCTTCCAGGCCAGCTCTCTGTGTGGCCCGGGAGTACAGTGGAGGATGGCCCAGGTCCTTGGGCCCTGCACCCACATGGGAGACCAGGAGAAGCACCTGGCTCCCGGCTTTGGATCAGTGCCATGCACTGGCTGCAGCACGCCGGCTGCAGTGGTCATTGGGGGGTAAACCAACGGGAAGGGAAGACTTTTCTCTTTCTCCCACTGTTCACTCTGCCTGTCAAAAAAAATAATAAAATAAATATGACTTCTAGAATTAAGAACCTTTCCTTAAGGGCCAGCACTGTGTAATCTTGCACAGATAATAGTCATGTGATGGTTTTGCTAATGTTTTCAACTGTCATGTGAGTGTTATAGAAGCCATGCAAGGGGTCAGTGCTATAACATAGCGGTAAAACCACTGCCTGCAGTGCCTATATCCCATATGGGCACCAGTTCAACTCCCAGCTGCTCTACATCTGATCCATCTCTCTTCTGTGTCCTGGGAAAGCAGAAGATGGCTCAAGTCCTTGGACCCCTGCACCCACCACATAAGACCTGGAAGAAACTCCTGGCTCCTGATCAGCTCAGCTCTAGCCATTGCAGTGAACCAGTGGATGAAGATCTGTCTCTCTCTCTGCCTCTAAAGTAAATCTTTAAAAAAAGCAATGCAAAAATAGCATCTTAGAGAAAGAATAAGAACACTCAAAATGGAGACAGTAATGACAATTTAGATGAATTCTTAAATTTTCTTATTTTTCCTCCAAATCTTATAAAAACATTAAAATATGAAAATTTTCAATTGTCTAAAATGTAAAACTTGCTCTCTTTAAAACTGTATCTATCACAAAGTTCTTTCAAATACATTTCCCAGTCTTGGTTTCAAAATTACCATGCAGAACAGTAAATAAAGTAATTTTGATTAAAACAGACTTTTGACACCTGTTTTTGCTGCATAGCTTCGAGTATTGTTATTTAAGTAGAGAACTTATCTAGTCGCCCAAGGGGCTCTGAAATTCCCAGGAGAATCACCATGCTTAAAGTCCTGGCATGGAAAATATATCTTAAAATAGTGTGCTCAGGTACAATCTTTTACGATTTAAATATAAGTCATTATTTTTAAGTTGCATCATAAAATGCCTAACAAAGCTATAGTTCTCTTTTCAGGTAATTCTACACATTACTCTCCAGTGATGCAACTCTTGTTTTATACTTGACCCTGAATATTTTCACCCTTAACTCAAAGGCAATGCCCAGATGATGTATTTAGGCTTCAAAATTAGGGAAAACACCCTCTCCACCTTTTATAAGTAGTTATTGATGTTATTGTTGTTTTCCCACCTAAATTCTTACCACTCTTTCTTCTGCGTGACTTCACGGCTCAGTGTCATTCCCTCAAAGTGGATTGTCAGTGCAAACTGAACCTTGAAGGGCACATCTCCAAATAGTTTTGGACTACTACTCTTCTGTAGTCTTCAATCCAGCAACAATCCTGTGCGTCCACGTTACTTTTAATCTTAGTGGTAAAATATGAGTACAAAAGTGTTACAGGTGAGTACATTAACCCAATTTTTTATGACTGAAGTTTCATGTATTCAGTCATCAATTATATTGTCTTGCAGATTTTAATAAGTGATAGGCATTTGATTGGAAACTTAAAAGCAAAACATTTTAAAAAATTCTATTTTTCTTGTGGCACACTTTTTTTTTAAATAATGATGTTATTTATTTATTTATTTTTTTGACAGGCAGAGTGGATAGTGAGAGAGAGAGACAGAGAGAAAGGCCTTCCTTTTTGCCATTGGTTCACCCTCCAATGGCCACTGCGGCCGGCGTGTCGCGCCGATCCGAAGCCAGGAGCCAGGTGCTTTTCCTGGTCTCCCATGGGGTGCAGGGCCCAAGGACTTGGGCCATCCTCCACTGCCTTCCCGGGCCATAGCAGAGAGCCGGCCTGGAAGAGGGGCAACCGGGATAGAATCCGGCGCCCCGACTGGGACTAGAACCTGGTGTGCCGGCACCGCAAGGCGGAAGATTAGTCTGTTAATCCACGGCACTGGCCTTAAATAATGATGCTATTAACTATGGTTTCATGGGCTGCTATCATGTACTTAAGTTGTGTGTGTTCATTTGTTTGCATATATGTGATTTTCAGTACAGGACACATAAGATAGAACACTATCATATACTAAAATAGAGACAGGTTAGATTTGAACAGCATGGACATCAATGTTATATGAATCACTTTATCTCTGTGGTCCAGAAATTCTTTTCACTAAAATAAACCATTCATAGCAGCTGAAACACAAGATTATTTCCTATGCTAATCATTTCAAATAAGACTGAAATACAAACACGTAAAATTAGACTTAAATTCATTCACATGTCATCGAGAGGAACAGAAAGATCAATAGTGATATATCTGTAAGAAAGAATGGTACATAAAGCATGTTAAATAAATACCTATACATTGGGGCTGGCGCTGTGCTCTAGTGGGTTCTACCTATGCATATGATGGTGTCCCAGATCACAGTTCCAGTTCCAGTCCTGGCTGCTCCACTTCCAATTCAGCTTCTAATGGGCCTGGGGAGGCAGTAGAGGATGGCCCAGGAGCTTGGGCTCCTGCCACCCTATGGGAAACCAGGATGGAGCTCCTGGATACAGCTTTGCACAGCCCCATCTTTTGTGGCTATTTGGGGAGTGAACTTATAGATGAAGATCACTCTTTCTCTTTCCCTGACTACATCCCTTCTACCATCACCCAATCTACTTATCCATAAGTAAATCTTTTTAAAAAAGCCTATATAACTAAAACCACAGATATGGGCTATACATCTGTACATACACTTCTGGACAACTCTAAACACTATACACAACTGGCATGGAATACTGAAATAGATGGAGATTTCACTTGCTATGAAAAAAAAATCCATGATAAAATTATAGAGACAATCACTTAAATCTAAGAAGAAGCTGGAAATGGCAGATCAACCTGAAAGTTAGCACTGATGTCAAGGAAAGAACTATGATGTTTTGCAATGTAAATATTAAAAGGTATTCTTTGCCAGTTCTACAATGCAAGTTGTAGAATCTCAGAAAGTACCAATAAACTTAGGACAGAAATGTTTTTGGTAAAAGCATTTGTCCTTTTTTTTTTGCAGAAATCCTCTGAAATACTATCAAATTGTCATGTGTCACCCAGCAATATCCTAGAGGGAATTAATTATCTCAGCTGACTTACAGTGTTAAACGCCTATGATTTAGACTAGCATTTACCATATTCTTATTAATAGGACATGTCTTATCTAAAGAGAATATTAGCTAAATTCACAAATGTATTTTTTATCATATACCATAATTATAATGGGATTATCTTAGAAATAATTTATTGAATGTTACTTAAATTGACTGATGGACAACTCTAGTTCAAATATATTAATGAATTTAGAAGCAATCCAGGGTTCTCATAGTATTCTATTTCTTGATTTGGATACAATTTTTATAGATGTATTTAGTTTTTAGAACAAATCCTTTGAGCTGCACAATGATATGTGTATTTTATATATGTGCATAGTATTTCAAAAATAAAATGAAGACATTCAATGTGTACCCTAACAAAATATATTAATATAGAAAATACTGAAGTCTCTGATCTTTACATTCATGTGCACAGATGTATTCTAACTTAAGAAGTATGTATGTTGTTATTAGACAATGATTTAAACTGATAACTATCAATGCCATTAACCTGACATGATCTGTGGCATATTAAGAAAATAATGAGGTATTAGTGGAGACTATAAGTTCGATAAAATCTTCATAAAAATTCTGTAGGATGTAGGACACTTTAAAAAGCTGCGAAAGATACTGTCATTTATAAAATTGTATTTAATTTTATGTGTAAACTTAAGAGTTTTCCTTTACTTGATTAAATTAGACATGATTAAAGGTCTTTTATCTCAAAGACATAATAGTTGCCTACTGCTTTAACTCGCAAGGAAAAAAACACTTATATATATATAAAAATTAATCACTTTAATTTTGCTTTCTCTCAAAACTATAGAATCTGCCATCTTCCATGTAAACTTTGTCTTAGTGAACTTAAATGGGGATAGAAAAACTGTCTCTGCATCCCTCTGGATAAAGTACGTAACCAGTGGCTCAAATACCCTACTGTTCAGCTCTTGAAATCTCACCATTATCAGGGTTCAATTTTCTTTGTCCCTCTCACTCACTAAAAGAAACAGTTTTCCTCAATAAATGTGACTCAAAATATGATTACATTAAGCTGAGAAGCTTCTGCACTGCAAAAGAAACACTCAGCAAAGCTAAGAGCCAACTGACCGAGTGGGGGAAAATATTTGCAAACTATGCCATTGATAAAGGGTTAATATCCAGAATCTATAAAGAGCTCAAGAAACTGAACAACAACAAAACAATCCAGTTAAGAAATGGGCAAAAGACTTCAACAGGCATTTTTCTTTTCTTTTTTTTTTTTTTTTTAGTGGTTTAACAAAATTCTTTAATAAAATTTATAAAAATGCATCTTTGAGAATAATTTTCCGGGCTTAAGTTGCTTTCCTTTTTCACCTCCAAGGAAAATACAAAATTATCAGCACCCACACATAAATGCACTCAGAACTACAGTGACTTTCTCTACACAGAACTGCATTAGACACAGTAGGAACTGCAGGAAAGTGAAGACAATCCCAACAAGTGATTGCACGGATGATTTTCTTCTTCCAAAAACAGCTGACATACAGTAAAGCAATCTCAATGAAACTCTTCCTGTGGTTGTCAAAAGTTGAGATTTGCATTTTGAATTAAAAAAAAAAATCCAAATCAAGATCTGTTTAACATTTTTTTTTTTTTTGGACAGGCAGAGTGGACAATGAGAGAGAGAGAGACAGAGAGAAAGGTCTTCCTTTTGCTGTTGGTTCACGCTCCAATGGCCGCCGCGGCCGGCGCACCGCGCTGTTCCGATGGCAGGAGCCAGGTGCTTCTCCTGGTCTCCCATGGGGTGCAGGGCCCAAGGACTTGGGCCATCCTCCACTGCACTCCCTGGCCACAGCAGAGAGCTGGCCTGGAAGAGGGGCAACCGGGACAGGATCGGTGCCCCGACCGGGACTAGAACCCGGTGTGCCGGCGCCGCAAGGCGGAGGATTAGCCTATTAAGCCGTGGCGCTGGCCCTGTTTAACATTTTTTAAAAGACTGATTGGTTGATTGGTCTGAAAGTTAGAGCGACAGAGAGCGAGGGAGAGAGTGAAAGATCGATGGTTCACTCCCCAAATGGCTACAACAGCCAGGTCTAGGCCAGGCTGAAACCAGGAGTCAGGAATTCCATCTGGGTCTCCCCTGTGGGTGCAGGTGCCCAAGTACCTGGGCCATCATTCACTGCTTTCCCAGGCACAGTAGCAGGGAGCTGGGTCAGAAGCCAAGTAACCCGGATGGAACTGGTGTTCCCACGCGGGGTCACAACCCCTGTGCCACAACACCAACTCCTTAACACCCTTCAGGGCGCTGTTTAACTCCTGCTCCTAAGGAAAGAAACTGGAAGCTGCAACGTTCTTAGTTTTCTGTGCACACCTGGAACTGGGCAAACGTGTCCAGATCAGCCAGCATATTTTGCAGACACCATCAAAAGCAGGCACTTGGGAATTCTGGGCTTCGGGAACGAACGATGGCCCACGGACCCTGGATAGGAAGCCCGAGAGCGACTCCCACATCCTGCTGTGGCTGTGAGGGGGGCGGGCCCGCAGGGTGCCAGGCTGCCCGCCCATCTCCTTGTCCTGGGCGGCAGCACACAGGCACCGTTCTCAGACTCACTATCACTCTTTCATGTCAGTGATAAAACACGGAAAACTAAGTGTCACCTGAGGATCCATGGCCTCTCCCGGCCCGGGCTCCCTTGTGGAGAACCAGGAACGTCAGGGCTCGGAGAAGAAAAAGGAAACCACGAACTAGAGGATGCAGAACCCAGCCAACCGCGGGGCCTACCTGAGACCCCGCCTCCTGCCCTGAGAGGGCGGGGCCACTAGCAGGTGGAGTGGGACCTGGGGCGGGGGGAGAACAGTTGGGGACAGGGGACCCTGGTGCGAGGATGGGGAGAGCAGCAGACCGCCAGGGCAGCTGACCCCCCTTCCTTCAACAGGCATTTTTCAAAAGAGGAAATTAAAATGGCCAACAGACACATGAAAAAATGCTCAGAATCGCTAGACATCAGCAAAATGCAAATTAAAACCACAACGAGGTTTAACTCACCCCAGTCAGAATGACTCTCATACAGAAATCAACAAACAATAAATGCTGGTGAGGATGTGGGCAGAAAAGGTCACTAATCCACTGTTGGTGGGAATGTAAACTGGTGCAGCCATTGTGGAAGACAGTATGGAAATATCTTAGAATGCTGAAATTAGACCTACCATATGACCCAGCAATCCCCCACCTGGGAATTTACCCTAGGGAAATGAAATCAGCACATGAAAGAGTTATCTATACCCTCACATTTATTGCAGCTCAACTCACAATAGCTAAGACATGGAATCCACCCGGATATCTGTCAACTGATAATTGGATAAAGAAATGGCATATACACACTTTGGAATACTACTTAGCAATAAAAAAAATAAAATCCTGTATTTTGCAACAAAATGAATGCAACTGTAAACCTTTATCCTTAGTGAAATAATCTAGTCCCCAAAAGACAAATACCATATATTTTCCCTGATCTGTGGCAACAGTATCTAAAATGTAATATACTGGAGCAAGATTGATATTTTGAGATTTAATGATTGTTTTACAGCCTTTGTCTCAACTGCTAAGGAACAATATTCCTCCCCATACTATTTGTTCAAGTCTTTACTTAGTGTAGGGTTAGTGAAATGAGTATAAAGTAAACTGAAAATATATCTGTAAAAATTAAGAGTGGGAAGAGGACAGAGAAGAGAAAGAAGGTTGGGAACATGGGCAAGAAGAAGGGTAGGATGGGTGTAGAGAATCACTATGCTCCTAAATCTGTATATATGAAATCCATGAAATTTGTATACCTTAAATAAAATTAAAAAAAGAATATGTGTGATTCACGGGGCTGGCACTGTGGCATAGCAGGTGCAGCTATGCAGGTGCTGGTGAGTCCTTGCTGCCCCACCTCCAGTGCAGCTTCCTGTTACTGTGTCTGGACAAGCAGTAGAAGATGGCCCAAGTCTTTACTCCCCTGCACTCATATGGGAGAATGGGAGAAGATCTTGTCTCCTGGATTCAGATTGGCCCAGGTCTGGCCTTATGGCCATTTGAGGAGTGAAACAGCAATCAACGATCTGTCTCTCTGTAACACTTTCAAATAAGCAAATTCTAAAAAATAAAATAAAATAAATGTGACTCACAATGGTAGTGACTCACATTAGAGGTCAAGTCCTTTGGTGGCCAGGGCTAGAAGTTTGAAAATGAAATAAGGCAGGGGCTGGTACTGTGGCACAGGTTAATCCTCCACCTGAGGCACTGGCATCCCATATGGGTGCTGGTTCTAGTTCCGGCTGCTCCTCTTCCAATCAAACTCTCTGTTGTGGCCCAGGAAGGCAGTGGAGGATGGCCTCCACTGTAGGAGATGCTTGAATATGAAGCAGATTTGCTAGAGGGTGTTTAACCCCTACTTCTATCCCTGAACTGTGAAGAGATAGTAAAGGGTTTTGATATTGTGCTTGGATCCTCACACCCACATGGGATACCAGAAAGAAGCTCCTGGGTTCGGATTGGCGCAGCTCTGGTCATTGCGACCATTTGGGGATTCCAAATGGAAGAAGGGGGTCCTATTTATGGACCAAAAGAAATTCCCCAGGCAGCCATGAGAGCCCAAAGAAGAAAGGATAGTGAGGTTCAGGAAGCAAGAGTCAACCTGCTGAACAACACAGGTTAAGGTCAATGCACACCAATCCAGTGCTCTTCAGGTAAATTGGTCAAAAATAACTATTCAAAGAATCAGTTGATGAATGAATAATTTCTCAGAATCATCAAATTTGCCAATTTACCAGTGTGTGTGTGAAGGAATACTCCTCTTGTATATATTCTGTGAGTATGAGTGCATTCTTCTGATATATTCATGAATACATTTCTCTTACGATGCTCAGTGTGAATTTATTAGCAGTATTTTAAGGATTGTTTAATTTATAAAAAGTTAAGAGTCACAACATTAGTCTTTTAATGAGCATATTCATGAAGAACTTATCTACTAGGATTGTATTTATGAACTAAACCATTCTGTAAATACAGTGGAGAAGGATATATTCAGTGAATTCTTTTGTTCACTTATTCATTAGTATGTTTGATGCAATGCCTTATATATTGAATACATAAAAAGTTACTGACCTCATTCAGCACAGTTTTAAACCACCTTTCAAGAATATGCTTCTTAAGAAAGTTTAGCTAATCAATTATGCAAATTTGATGACTTCATATGCTTCAAAAGGAGCTATTCAAAAATGATATTAGGGACTACTTGACACCTAGAGCTGATGATTTCTTACAGTAAATTTGTAATTTTTTATTATATTGTTATTTATCAGTCTATTGTCTATGAACATTTATAAAGTAGCAAACAAAACCAACCAAATAGGTTGTCATTCTGTCAAGAACCCATAATTATTTTCTTTATTGAAAGTGAACAAATGAGTAAATCAAGATTCACAAGTTAGCAAACCTGCTAATATTAACCAGTAAGTTGAAAACTTGGGACTAATACCTAAGTTAGTGCAATTCAAGTCAAAGTCATGTTCCCACTTTTCAGAGATGCTATTTATCATTACTACTGCAACTTTCCATTTTGCAAAACTTGAAGTCTTGGATATCTGTTTAGCACAGGTCATTAACTCAAATTTCTAAAATAACAATGAGAAAGATATCTTACTTTTTCATATCAATGGATTTATTTTTTCCAGTAGCTTTATTTTTTAAGCAAATTGTGGTAAAAATAGAGTACATCAGAGCAATTTCTATGATAAAACCTGAAAGTAAGGTTAATGTGAATATAACAGTTATTGTTACTAATTTTTATTTTTATTAAGCGATGAACAGCTTCATTAAGCAACACATTAGTCTTTTTTGTAAGCTTCATAGGAGAAAGAACATCAAGATTGCTTCAGTTAAACACTGTGTAGCTTTTAAGAGAAAACATTCTTTCCCAAAGGGCACTAACAAAAAATCCAAGCTAAACACGGTTACTCTGAGAAAATCATCAAAACAAAATTGAAAATGCCCACACTTTAGAAGAATTTGTGTTTTATTGTGCACGACTTCTACCAGAGGTTTTCTTGGACACTGTAGGAGATGCTTGAATATGAAGCAGATTTGCTAGAGGGTGTTTAACCCCTACTTCTATCCCTGAACTGTGAAGAGATAGTAAAGGGTTTTGATATTGTTTTTCTATACACACATAATTTATTTATTTATTCCCAACCACTTCAATAGTAACTCCAACAAACAGGAATTAGACACCAGGTGCTTCTGACTTTCGATTTTCTCCATTGTTTAAACAGAAGCTTTTCAACTTTCTCAGTGTCTTCGAACCCCAGAAGAAAAGATTCATGGTTGCATAAGATAGTTTTGGAAAATAATAAACTATTACTTATGTTACAAAAGAGAAGAAAGTGTCCTCTAGAATTCACTGTAAAGTTTATTTTCACATACATTTCAATCAGTGTATTGTGCTATGCAGATTTTTAAAATAAATTATTTAGTTAAAAGGCATAGCAACAGAGCAAAACATAAGCATAGAAAGTGATCTTCCATCTCCTAGTTCACTCCCCAAATACCCACCATAGCCATGGCTAGCCAAGTCCAAAGCCAGGAGACAGGAACCCTATCTACATCTTCCACATGGGTGATAACAACCCAAGTACTTTATCCATTACCTTGATGTTGAATGGGAAAAACATTCTGATATGACATGCAGTCATCACAGTGGCAGCTTAACCTATGGCGTTGCAGTGTCTGCTCCAATACAGGTTTTAAGAGAAATCCTATGCTAACTGATAGAATCAAAAAGGGAGAGAAGGATCCATCATGGGAAGAGGGATACACAGCAGACTCATAGAATAGCAGATGTCCTAAATAGCACTCTGGCCTCAGAATCAGCCCTTAAGGCATTCAGATCTGGCTGAAGAGCCCATGAGAGTATTTCAGGCATGGAAAGCCAAGACACTCTGGAGAAAAAAAAAAAAAAAAAAAAACTAAATGAAAGATCTCTGCAAGTGAGATCCCAGTGATCCCAGTGGAAAGAACAGATCATCAAAGAAGGAGGTACCTTTCTCTGAAGGGAGGAGAGAACTTCCCCTTTGACTATGACCCTGTTGGAATAAGACCGAAGTCGGCGAACTCAAAAGGCTTCCATAGCCTTGGTAACTCATGACTAGAGCCTAGGGAGATTACTGACGCCATAAACAAGAGTGTCAAATTGTTAAATCAACAACAGGAGTCACTGTGTACTTTCGTCTCCTGTGGGATCTGTCCTTAATGTGTTGTCTGTCCAATGTGAAGTAATGCTATAACTAGTACTGAAACAGTATTTTATACTTTGTGTGTCTGTGTGGGCACAGACTGATGCAATCTTTACTTAATATATACTAAATCGATCTTCTGCATATAAAGATAATTGAAAATGAATCTTGATGTGAATGGAATGGGAGAGGGAGCAGGAGATGGGAGGGGTGCGAGTGGGAGGGAAATTATGGGGGGGGGAAGCCATTGTAATCCATAAACTTTACTTTGGAAATTTATATTTACTAAATAAAAAAAAAAACACTCAAAAAAAAAAAAAAGAAATCCTATCTTGGTGTTTAGGTTTGGTCCATGTACATAGGCAGATCACTATGTACAACCTTGTAAATATGACATATCTCTCTAGCATTGTCTAAACATTAGCATTTTCTCTACTGTTTAATAAAATTTTAGTGCTGCTTAAAGAAATCAAAATTGACTCATTCATAGATAATTTTGCATTTATATTGGTTTATACTACAGAGAGATGACCAAGGTTGTAACAATGAGTCAAAGTTTTCAGAACCAATAGTAGTTTCACCAGTAGCTTCCCCTAAAATTATGATATCTTATTTTTGATACGATTATTTTAATTGGGTGGTAGGCTTTTGAAAAATATTCATCTTATTCATAACTTCTTAATGTATCACCTGAAATGCAAGTGTATCTGTTACTAATAAATTTATGTAGATTATAGCAACATGTTGAAATTTAGATAAGTATTACTAACATTTTGGCATAATATTACAAAGTTCACCATGATTATGTCTGGAGCTAGTTATTTAATCAGCTTCATTATAATTCTTATTTCAAATACATATTTTTAGATGTGTCTAATAAGCTATGTATAATGATCTATATTCAGGATAGAAACTAATTTGTATTTATCCAATTTTATCAAAAAGGTAGGTTTCATTTTGTTAAGAGTGTTGAGTTATAAAATACTACCAATAGTTGCAAATTGTAAGTTTTACTTATTTGTAATTTTTAGTCATTTTGAAAAAATTGCCAATGTTTATTATTCAACATTTTACCAAAAGTTTGTAACAATTTTAAAGAATAAGATTAAATTTTATTGCAATATAGTGATAGAAAAAAACATGCTTTTGATTTTTCAACAGGACAATGTTCTACGGTAAAATTAAAATTTCATTCTATGTGAAACTGCACAAAGATGCACTGTCCATCTTTTGAAAGTAAATTTTTTTCATCTCAGCCATTGACTGCTTGGATTTTGTACCCATTTTATACACAGTTGAGGGAAGCAATAGCTTCTTCCTCCTGCTCTGTGAAAGGGTAGATTATCAAGGAATAAGAATGATTCTAGCTCCAGGTAAACTCGATTCACTTTAGTAACTTGACAGACTTCCAGCATGTAAGAAACACTGGGGATCTGGGGAGATATGAACTATTTGACACAGTATCATTGATTTCAAAGATGCTGTTTTATGAAAGGCAGATATAAAGAAGTGTAGAAGTAAGCAGATATTGCCTAGTCCTAAAAGAAATTACAATGAACTCTGGTATGGATGGTTTGCTTGCTTTACAATACAAAAATATTTCACTGAAAAATTCCTTCATATGAAAATGGATAGTAAGGTTACTGGAAATGAAATGATTATCAAGAATTAAGGAATAACCTTTATTTGATCACTATACACTGTAGACACTTACTGAAATATCCCACTCTACTACATGGAAGTATATGTGTATTTAGTGTTAAATAATTTTAAATGTTTGAAACATAATACTAAGTAACCCGATTTGATCATACATTGAATACATGTATCAAATTACTACACCGCACCTCATAAATATGAACATTGAAATAATGAGAACAAACATTTGGAAGTTTAGGAGGTCATTTTGTTTGCATATTTTCCATGCCTTCCTGAGCTCTTTGGATACATAATCAAATACACATCACTGCGTATTTTCTATCTTTGATTCCCCAGAGTTGTAATTGCTCAATCTATGCTTGCTGGATGAACAAATGGATTAAATGTGCTTTGGTAAGAACACTTGGCACACAGTTTAGGGTATGGAATAAGAGAAAACAAGAGGTACTGATGGAAGCCAGATCTTGAAGTCCTCTGAAATCCAAGTTAAGAAGTTTCAACTTCATTTAGTGAGAAATTTATAGAACACAGAAAAGGCATCATTGGAGATCATTTGAGAGAATGATTAACATAGAAGTTATGGGTATTAAAAGTGTAAAACAGTGATTCTTTGCAGAATTTCCACAAATAAATATGCACTATTTTTGTTCATGTATAAATATGTATGCAAGTATTAATTTATGAATTTATTTGAACAGAGAGAAAAATTTTAATTTCCGATTTCATTCTGCAAATGTCTACAATAGCTGGATGGGCATGTCAAAGGCATGAACTGGGAATACACTGTTTCCCAAGTGGGTGGTAGCACTCCAGCTGCCTGAGTTCTCAGCTGCTGCTTCCCAGGATGTACAACAGCAAAAAGCTGGAATGGAGAGCGAACCAGGATTAAGCTCCAGTACTCTGCAGACAGGATGCAGGCAACCCGAGCAGCATCTTAACTACTGTGACAAATGCCTGCCCCAATGTATGTGCAAATTTTTCAGATATATACACACACACACACACACACATTTAGTATTATGCTTTCAAATCTGGATTCTATCTGAGCATCCAAAAATCAGCAAATAACAAGGATGTTCAAATGGAATTAAATTCAACTTTTTTAAATTTTGTGATTTGCCTCTGAAAAACTGAACTTACCCAGTTTTATACTTATCTTTATGCCATGGTTCTTATCTTTTTAGTTCTCTCTGCCTCCCTCCTACCCCACTTTTATTCCTTTTCTAAATTCTTCACTCTAAATGCTGATTATTGCATGTACCTAAACTCTCCTGCTATGACTATATAAATGAAGAATTCAATCTGATTTTGAGGTAGTCTTAAAGTGTTCCTATTTATATTTCAGCTAGTCATGCATGAACTTGATTACAAATTATGTGTACATAGCCATAGTTAGTAAATCCCCAAAACATATTGCAAGCACATCATATTTCACTCGTAGGAACAACAGAATACTAGCTGTCATTGGTGCTTTATGAAGATAAATTATTGAACCACAAAAATCATGAGATGAATTGTAATGTAACACTTGCATTTTATCCCTGAAGGTTTGAGGCATTGTCAGTTAAACACTGGTGAGCACAACTTAGTTTTCATTTCTAACAGCATTATTGTCACTACTTGACAACCCTACCTATCATAGTGGAAGTGGGCTCCTCCCAGAAAGCCCATGGGGCCGAAATGCTTTGTACATTCCATTCTTATTCACAGCATCTGTGTTCCATTTATCATTTTTTTCTACATTGATTGAACTTAGCATTTGAATAATTTTTAGACACAAATGCATACATATGTGTATCAATACCAAAGAAATCTAACAGATATTGCCATATCTGTCCTTAAAACACAAGTAGAGAGTTTATGAGCTCCCAAACATACTTAGGTTTTGATGAAACATTACGCTCTTACAGTGGAGAACAATGCTTCAATCTAATCAGGTTTCAAAAAGAAATTTTGTCTGTATTAAGATCATTATATCTACTGCGAGTTCAAAATTAGGCACCAAATTCATTGCTTTTCCAAGCTACGGTGTTTGTAACACAGCTAAGACAAGAGTCGCTTCCCTAAGTCAAGTGGTAGTTTATTCTATGCCAAGGATAAAATGAACTATTTAATTCAACTTAGAAGCATTTTATTGGTCTTAATTGTGCTTGGAAATGCATACATGAGTTAGAATGCTGTTTAAAAGATGTTACTCAAAATGTACATGACTTGAAGCTTCACAATCAAAGTGCTCTACCGTAATTGCTCATTTTCAAACAATAACAACACAACAATTAACACAAAACTACTAATGAACAACTAACCACAAACGTTAGGCATGCTGGTGGGACCACAAGGTGGGACTCCACCCAACCCTGCAGCGTAGACTTGCCTCTGCCAGTGATTTTGGAAGCTTGGGGTGGGGTCAGGAAGCAAAACACTGGACTTCAAAGCTGGTTCCGATAGCAAATGGAACTTCCTACCACGCCCTTCCTTCGGCCAGCCTGAGCCAGTGTCGATGATGGCAGGATGTGAGGAAGAAAGGCAGCTCAACATGGGAGTGTCCTCCAGGCCTCCAAGTCCTGTTTATTGTGCCATCCACTTAATTTAACAGATGCGTGAAATGAAGCAAGCGGAAGCATGTCAAAACACAAGTCACTCAGAAGGTAAACAGATTTGAATCAATCCATATAAAGGAAGTTTTATGAAAGTAGATCTGTAAGATAAATGTTCAGGCAGAAGATGTGGCTGTGGTGGCTGTCTTCAAATAGCTGATCTTTCTACTCATCAATGACAAACCTGAATTGAGATTCATCCTAGCCTTTCAATGCCCTCTCATGAGGAAAGAATACGCAAATGGCATGCATTCTAACTTGGTAAGGAGGTAGGGTTTGGTGAGATAACACTACCCAGAAGGAAATATATTTACACATTACCCAGAGGTGAAAATATCCGAGAGGAACAGTGGAAGCTTGGTAGATGAGGAAGGTTTACAGGATTCTACGATGAAGAAACAGTAATTTCAAATTAACAGAGGTGTGAGGAAGCAGAGGATGTGTTGCGAATGGTGTGTGGTGCAGCTTGGCTGATATTGAGGGTAGCTGGAGCAGAGAGAGAATTGGGGAATAACACCGGACTTAACCTTGGACCAGACTTTGAGAGACATTGCATCCTGTATGAGGTCGCTTAGGCAAAACACCATAGAAACTGAGAAAATTTTAGAAGGTGCTTGAATTTATTTAGTGAAATCAATAATCTCCACGAAGCTACAGTTAAATAGAGAGAGAGGGAAAATGCTCTTATTCCTGCTGTTTCGCAAATGAATGATATTTTAAAGGAACATTAACTTACTTAGCAACTAAGACAAGGATCTATTCAATTTAACAAGGTGTTATCATGATCTCAACAAGTTGTTCTCTCATGAAACTACTTAAATTTCTATTTTAAGACTTAAATTCTGTGTTCAACAATATTACTCAAAATGTAATGAGCTGGCAGAGGTACAAGGTCTTGTACAAATCCATCCTGAAAGCTGACTTTTGAAAAATCAAACTATAAGAAGCAGTTCTATTTCCATCTTTGCTGGGAGCTCCCTAAGAGGAAGAAGAGAACAGTGAAGCAAAAACAATCAACCACTCATCACTGGTGGGAATCCACGGAGAGCCTGCCAAACCTCAAAGTGCCACGGGGGCCACAGCAATGATCTGATTCAAGACGACAACAACCCAGTTTATAACACCAGTCTATTTGGGGAGAAACTCCTGAGATCTGCCTCTCTGCTCTGATGGGATTTAAAAACACAAAGAACCATTTCACTCAAAGAAAAAGGGCTCTGACCATCCTACAAACACAAGACCAGAATAACAGGTTTTTTATCTCCACCATCATCTGACTTTCTGGGCAATATAAAGAATTTTGTTTTTCCCAGACTCTGGAAAGACTGGCCCCGCTGTTACTAAAACCTTTGAAACAAGGACCATTGAAAGAGTTGCTTTGCAGAGACACAGCCATATAAATACCCAAGACCGTGGAAATCTGCTAGTTATGATCTAAGAAGCCGCTTCAACAAAGCGGCTTTATTAATTAGATATACATGTCTTTGAAAAATAAAGCACAGGCAGGCTTGTGTTTATCACTCTGCCTGTCTAGCATCAGCTCTTTCTAAACCAGACATTGTCTGAAGTTCATGCTGCTGGGTGGGCACAAGGGACCTTGTTCGAATCACAAGGGCCTGCACTCCTCTCTTAGCCAGTAAAAAGGCATTGGATCCCAAGGGAAGCTGCTGCTGGGTCTTGCTGTAGCCTGCAGAGGGCGCCAGTCACTGCTATTTCGGTTGATGACCTCTCTCTAGTCAGGCATTTCTCAGCCTAAGCCACCATGAGAGCAGTGCTATTGGTAAGGGATTAGCACAAATGACTTTACACCTATGGCTGTCCTAGCAGAAAAAGGTTCCTGGAATCTAGTTTCAAAGAGGCAGAGGCTTACGGGCTCAGAGCAGCAGACGAGCACATATAATACATATCTATGAGCCAAGACATGTAGAAGAGCCGTCCAGGGAATGCCTGGGTCACACTCATTTGTTGACACGTGAGATCATTTTGTCCAAAAGCCAGACACCCAGTATGAAGCCATAGGCTTTATGTGTGGCCTCATGCCAAAGGACTGCTCAATAGAGAGCCGGCCGTGAGCTACAAACCCTAGTCATCAGTGTTTGAAGATGTTTTGTTTCTTTTCATCCACTTCAAAGTGAGGCGGTAGTGAGAGATACAGAGAATGGATGATAGGCATCTTCTATCTGGCTAGTTCTCTCCCACAAAATGCCCACAACAGCCAGGGCTGGGCCAGGCAAAGCCATGAGCTAGGAACTCCTTCTTGGGTTTCCACATGGGTAGTAGGAGCCCAGGTATCTGGGCCCTCATTCACTGCCTCCCGGGATGCATTAGTCCAATGTTGGATCAGAAAGGGAGGAGCTAGGACTGTAAATGCCACTTTGATATGGGATCGACATCCCAAGCATAGCCCAACCTGTGCTACAATTCCTGGCACCTCTGCTCCCCATCCCCACCCCCACTCCTCAAATCATTTTAAACTTTCTAAGTTTAGTAAAAGGATCAGCAATCAGTAGCTTAAGTAACATGTTTTATTAACCCAATATATGCAAAACATTGTTTTAATATGCAAGTTACTTACAAGGTATCCTACCTTCATGTTTTCATATAAAATATTTGACCTATTAGTTCGTATGAACTATTGAATACTGACAGTGTATCTTACTTTGGACTGGCTACATCCCAGGAGCTCCATTGGTCAGTGCTAACATTTTAGACAACACAGAAGTAGCAAGAGAAGGCTGGCACCGTGGCTTAACAGGCTAATCCTCCGCCTTGCGGCGCCAGCGCACCGGGTTCTAGTCCCGGTTGGGGTGCCAGATTCTATCCCAGTTGCCCCTCTTCCAGGCCAGCTCTCTGCTATGGCCCAGGAAGGCAGTGGAGGATGGCCCAAGTGCTTGGGCCCTGCACCCGCATAGGAGACCAGGAGAAGCACTTGGCTCCTGGCTTCGGATCAGCATGATGCGCCAGCCGCAGTGGCCATAGGAGGGTGAACCAATGGCAAAAGGAAGATCTTTCTCTCTGTCTCTCTCACTATCCACTCTGCCTGTCAAAAAAAAAAAAAAAAAAAAAAAAAAGAAGAAGTAGCAAGAGAAGTCATAGCTTTCTGCTTTCACTCTTGTGAATTCTGACCCAGCCTCAGATTTGAGTTGCCTTGCTACATGGGTCTTTCTGAGCTCCTCTTAATCTCAGTGCATGAAACCCATCTCGCTCATTCCCACCAATTTTACAGAGTAAATTTCTATCCATGCTCACGTCTCAACTCAAAACAAGCTCAGGAAAATCTTTGTTCTGACTCCTTGAGTCTTCCTCCCCCTACCCCACCAAAATCAAGATGAATTTAACAAACATGAATCAAATCCTGGCTCCAGTTCCCTGACTGTGCACCTCGGAGAACACCTGCCAACAGTTGGCTCCAACCTCAATTTTGTTGCACCTGACTACTGACCAGGTCTTCTCCAGGAGGGGGCCGCTGAACCTGTGTCAGAGGCGGGGCATTACAGCACCTGATCCAAGTGGTTATGCTGGGACTGGGAAAGCACTCCCAGCTCCGGAACCGAGTCTTCCACTCCCACTAGCTCAACAGAGTCTTTTTAATAACTGTAGTAGCCCAAATAAAATAGTTACAAAAGTAGTGATTTGATAATATAGATTTTGGAATAGTTTTAGGCCTCTGCCTATTTCATTTATATGTGTAGATATCTATACACAAATGTATATATACACACAGACACCTCCACGAGATATTTATTTTTCAAACTCTAAAGACTAATCAAATGGGAGTTTACAGTGAATCTAAGCTCAGGTCACTCCCTGTGAATTGTGGGAATTGTTTGCCAAGGAGGAAGCCAAGTTACCTTCTGTAAGCCTTTCAGTGCTAGTTTTTGAGGTAAGCCCTCTGAAAAGATCCCAGGAGAAACAGGACTTACATTATACTCTCAAAACTGTATGTAAGAAATACATGACATTTGTTCTGTTAATAAAAAATAAGAAAGAAAGAGAAGTGGGGACTTGAGCCTCCAAAGTTTTGATTTGTTGAGTTTTACCTCATTCTAAACGAAGTTTGCATTTTTAACCTAATCTTGCATTTTGTGTTTTTCAAATGTATTTATTGTATTTGAAAGACAGAAAGAGATAAAGGGAGGTCTCCCCTATGTCCGTTAACTCCCCAAATGCACACAATAGCCAGGCAGAGCTAGGCTTAAGCCAGGATCCTGATATCCAATCTGTACCGTGCACCCGAGTGGGCAGGCACCCAAGCAGTTGAGCCATCATCTCTTGCCTCCTAGGGTATGTATTAGCAGAAAACAGGAGCTGGCATCAAACCCAAACCTTCTGATATGTTATGTGGAATTTTAAATGCAGGTATTCAAAGCAACTTTCAACCAGCTGTACCAAATGCCCGCCCCTAAATTTGTAGTTTTTTCAAACAGCTCCCCCAGTTTGCATGGAGCCTTAGATCCCAGAAAACCTGCATTTTCACTCTTTCACTCAGTTTGTGTATTAGAAAAATAATTCATTCCTTTCCCAAACAACATGAATTGCAGTGTTCATGTATTTATTTTTCTTGTTAAGGTGAAGGGATCAGTGAAGTGTAGATGGCAAACAGGTCAATGGTACCAGAGTTCAGGGGAGAGGGCAAGGGAGTGTGTGGGGGAGCACACTCCATCGCTTCCCACTGCAACCTCAGATACCTGAGGGGACCAGGAAAATCACAAGGTGGGCAACAGGCTGCCCTGGGCATCCAGTGAATCTCTTTAGCTAGAACTGAAGATTGAAGGCACAGGGAAACGCAGAGCTACAAACCTGAGAATATCAACAAATAGAAATGTTAGGAGAGCATTATAAGGAAGCAAGTGCCCATTTTATGGTAGTCTTGATTCATTTAACAAAAGAGTGAACCCTTACAATAATCCAACAGTATACTAAGTGGGAGAGGTAAATGGAGAAGCAGATCAGCCATATTCCTGCCCACAACAAACCCACAAATGATAGCAGCACTGTAACAGGAATTCAGGGATAAAAAAGCAACAACACTGATTGGACTACTTAAGAAAGATGTTGGGTCCAGTGCTGTGGCAGAGCGGGTAAAGCCACCTCCAGCAGTGTCGGCATCCCATATGGGTGCCAGTTCAATTCCCAGATGATCCACTTCTGATCCAGCTCTCTGCTATGGCCTGGGAAAGCAGAAGATGGCCTAAGTGCTTGGGCCCCTGCACCGGTGTGGGAGACCTGGAAGAAGCTCCTGGCTTTGGATCAGCCCAGCTCCAGCTATTTGTGGTCAGTTGAGGAGTCAGCCGCAGGTGGAAGACCTCTCCCTTCCTCTCTGCCTCTTTCTCTGTGTAACTCTTTCAAATAAATATATTTTTTTAAAAAAAGGAAGATGTTAGAGGGTAAATCCTGAAACAGAACTTGATAAAGATATACAATGAAGATAAATTCTAATGGAATAATCTATGTTAATAAAATTATTTTCTTATCATTGAGTATCAGCCACTGATAATCACAGGACACTGTTGATAATTTTCCCATTATTTTAACTCTTATCTTTTGAATTTCCATGGATATTGCAATGGCCGTAATGGTCTGATGCCAGGAACCTGGGTATGAGCAGAGCTAGAAAGGCAGGAGGCCAGAGGAAATCCCCCGTGAAAATGAAGCCCGAGTGTGGATAGGTTTGATACATGGCCTCCCATGTCCATGTTAATTGCGTCTGTCACCTAGCTTGGATTTTCAATGATTTTTTTTATCATTTTACCATAATGTTATCCTAGGGTGCTAAAGAGCTTCTGTTAGAGAAAATGAAATAAATACTCCATAGCTCTATAGACTTCAAATGGCAACACACAACATTCTAAGAAACAGATAAGTCCAAAACTTAAATAAAGAACTAAGGTCAGAAACTGAATTTTGTTGATAATAAACGACTTAATAAAAGAGCATCGAAAGTAAGTGGTTGTAACTATTCCCACACCCACAGTTCTGCCATAAAAATAATGATTAAATCCAACAATAGGCTTGAAATCCCATTTTATTCACTGCAATAATAGATAGGGTTTTAAAATCATTTTTATGGAAGCACAAATTTTTCAGTGAATGGAATGCTGCAGAATTTCTCCTAGATTGCAGAAACATCCTAACAGGACTCTGTTCTTGGTGGCAATGGGCTCATACTCCCATCCTCGGGGCACTTAAAGCATGGAGGTAGTTCACATCCCAATATGATCCACCTTCCCACATTCCCAAGGACGGTGCTGCTTGCAGGAAAATGACCCCATCAGTGCTACCTCCACAACTGTTTGAGGGTGAGGGTACTGTTGGTCCCATGGTTTGGGATGTTTTAGACACCTTTATGCACATCAGACTGTTGTGACTTACAGCCCTCATTGAGCAGAGCTGGTCTTGCTCTCACTCAGCCCTTGCCCAAGAGTTCTTGCACTGAACAACCTGTGCAGCTCTCAGAATGGCCTTGGTCTCTGGTGCCTGGTGTGAAGGTTCTTAAAGCTGAACGGGCTCTGCTGCGACTACTCCAGGCTGGTCACCACAGGCATCTCCTGGGCATGCACGGACCTCATAGGGACCAGGAAGTACCCCTGTGCTTCCTGCAGCCCAGCCACTTCAGTTCAGATCTTGTTTGTACAGCCCTTCACTTCTTACATTTTTATGTTTCTCCAGCGTATTCTGTGGGGTTGTTCCACCATTGGCACTGTCTTTCACGGAGGAGAAATTGTGGAAAGACTAATTTACATTGAGCATTTGCATTTCAGAAGATGCTAAACGTACTGCCTGCAGTAAATAATTATAGAATCCTATGCTTCTCTGAGGAAACAGTTCTGGATTATGGTGCTTGCTGAGGGCCTTACACTGTCACACAAAAGCAAGAGCTAATTCAGGGTTTGCAGAAGGGGTATCCTATTTTGTATAATCATTTTCCTTGTTTCTACTTCTTTTGATTCTATTTTTCGTAACTGATATTTGGAAAACAGAGGAGGTTTACTCCCTATCTGTAGATCACTGTCACATTAAGTGTCAATCAAGAAAGTGAATTTGTTGCTTCTATCTCAAAGCTTTCTAGGTTGCAACTAAAGGCCTCTATTGACTGCTGGGATCACGCAAAACAACCCTCGTCAAATCGTGTCTGCGTCATGGGAGATTCCATGTCTCCACAGAGACTCCAACACCTATAGGCTCTACTCTATGCCCTACTTGTAAATTGTTTTTCACTTTAGTCAAAATGGTTCCCCATAGAGTAGGGCTTTTTTTTTTTTAATTACTTAAGGGGATGCAGATTCGAAAGTGAAACAGAGGTCATATTTAAATATCAAAGTATCCATATGTATGAGTCAGAAGGTCAGTCAATCTCTGCGCAATTTCTATGAACTATCAGTATGTGGATCCTTAGCTTAATTTATTCCTTCTCAGAAAAGCACCATCAGTATAAGAAACGAGAAGATATTGAAAAAACGTATACTATGACCTCACTCCAATACTACTTAATATTGCATACACATCTTTGATCCAATACTGTAGAATCCTGAGAGGTCCCTGCAGTTTATTTTATGTATTTTTTTCTCCAAGGAGGGACATTGCCAACTTATATCAGAGGTTAAAAAATGTTTTTAAAATTTAAAATAAGATGCAAAAGACTTCATAGACTCCCAGATAGCCCTAGTTAGTCAGATGTGACTTTTTATGTTTTGACTAACTCGTGTTCCAACATTCAGCTCATTTTCTAGTGTGTTTCTCTGTAGACACGGCCTACACAGTTACCACCTGCATTCGTCTGCTAGGGGTCTCACAAAACCCTACCTGCTGTGTGGCTTACACCAGAGAAGGCTGTTTCCTGACACTTCTGGAGCGCGTGAGTCGGAGGTCAACTTGCAGCAGGTGTGGTTTTTTCCGAGTCCTTTCACCTTGCCAGGAAAATGGCCATCTCCCTTTACATCCTCACGCGGACTTTTCTATCTTTGTGCCTGGGTCCTAACCACCTCTTTTTAGAGTTCCAGTGACTGACACCCTATTCTAACTTAATTATCTCTTTAAGGACCTGCCTCCAGATGCAGTCACATGACGTATGGGCGCTGGAATTTCAACACATGGATGTGTGGAGAACGTAGTTCCTCCCTTAACGAACATGACGTTCAGTCATTCCTCAATCTTCTCTCCGAGTGGAATCACTGGAATTTTCTGTAGATCTCAAACCTTGCATAGATCCTTCACCACATCTCCCCTCACTCACACGGCTAGCTGAATTTTGCCTATTTCTCACTTTTTTTTGAATTGTGATCATATGGACAGTTTTTACTTTGTATTAGAAGACTATTATCCTTTCTTTTTAACTTTTGTTGGGCTTCTAACCCAGTGCTGGGCTCACACTAAACACTCGAGAAATCTTGACAAATATGAGTGTTTTTGTTATTATACATGGTTTCATTAAATAAATGTTGCAATTCGGACTTATGTCCAATTCGTTATCACATCTCCTGCTTTCCCAGCAAATAACCAATCATTTTTACTCGAACAGATGCTTGCCTAATGATTCATCAAAACCTTTCAGTTATTGTCCAGCATTATAAAGCTCTATGTAACTAAGATTTCCAGTCTTGAAGATTTAAAGCCTTCAACTCTCACCAGACTCTACATTTTTCAGATTAGTCCCTCCTAATTACTTTTGCATCACTGAATGTTTATGGAATAATTTCATATTCTCCCAACAAATATAACTTAAATATTTAGAAGTCATCCATGCTGAAAGGTCAACCCCATGACACTCCCATCAGTGAAATGCAGTATGTCATTTTTGTGGATGATAAGATTGTTTTTTTCCTATCCCCTTATCATCTGACAAGAATCAGAGCAGAGAGATTTCCTCTCTCAGGTATCAGGACCAGCCCTGGCTATACAGCCTAGAAGTGCATGTGGAACCTCTATAGAAATGCGAAAAACACAAACTATCTTAGACTTTCTGAATCAGGACCTCTAGAGTACAAAGGATGTTTCAGAAGCTCAACCAACAATTTTGATGCCTGGTCCGAGCTGAGAACTTTTCTTTAATAAGGAAATGATCCCCAAGGGTAGCTGCACATTGAAATCAACCAGGGAGCTTTCAACATGCTGATTCCTGGGTTTCGCTCCACTGCCTGGGCAGCAGGGCTTCGTAAACTTCCCCTGTGCTTCTCAAGTGCGAACAGTGGGGGCAGATCACTTGGTCTTAGAACTGTGTCCCCAGTTCCCATCCAGAACCAATGCAATGCAACCTCAGGAAGTCAACTTTCCTTATTCACAAAATATCTTTAAAGTCCTTTGCAGCCCTAATACTCTACTTGATTTACTTTGCCTGTTAGCTGGCCATTCTAATTCATGGTTGGATTTAGATAATGCCATATATTTACTGGTGACACCCGCTCAGGAGACAGGATTTTGCTACAAGCTAGAGAACATGCAGAAAGGGCTGTGACAGCAAATACATAAGCTGTATGCAAGCAAAACTTATGACAAAAATTAAGGACTTCTGATAGGACTACCTGGAGCATTAACTGGGATAGCCAATTTAAAGTGTATTTACATAATAACCAATTCTCTTTTTATCGCAGACTGTTCATCATTCTGAATGATTTCACAAGTGGGGTTACATTTCCTATTTCTTATTTATCACTTTATCTTTGAATTAATTTAATCATTGCACAAAATATCATTGCATGGCACCTATAAACACTAGCACATTGAAGTCACTACTCCTATTTGCATTTTTTATCCAACAATTATTGATTGGCACTATGTACTTCAGACTTGGTTAAATGCTGAAAGAAACAGCATGTTAGAATGCAATCTGTTCTGTCATCTCTCCTGTCTGCATTGTCAATCTTATGACTTGGCCCAATGCACTCCTCCCTTCTCCCTGTGATTCTTCACGGAGGCTGGAATGCAGGGTGCATCATTTACCTTTTGGCTTCTGTCATCACCCTACACATATGAAGTTCTTCACTTTCTTCACATTCATCCCCGACCTGAGGATCTGTAGTTCTCTACTATCATATTAAAGGAAGACCAATGGGCTCTGAATGTCTGATTCCAAGACCATGGTTGTGGAACTTGGTGAGTGTGTCTGTCCTACAGAATGTTTCCCAGAGGTAATATTTATTGTGAGATGGAGACTTCTATGGCAGTGGGCACCCCATCTGCCCACCTCACATTTCACCTCCTTACACCTGAGCCCACATCTTGGAACATAAGGGAGTGTTCCGTGGTTACCCGTTTAGATTGTTGGATGGGCTGGTGCAAGGATTCCCACAGAAAAGGGCACCTGATATTTGCCTCCCTACAAAGCTTGCTTCCTTTCTGTTGACTTCTGAGTAAATTGGTGCCAGATGCAGGCTTCTCATTCCAAATGTTTCACTGGGCCCAGGAAGACTGCTTGGTGGGCACTGCCATCCCATGCTGCTAGAATGAGTCACCTGCTCCTGTTCATCTCAGCAACTCCGTCACTTCAAAAAAGTATTTTCTTGAAAGCCACCGATGAGTTTTTTTACTCCAAACTGAAGTTTTAACTTTCTTGATGTTTTTATACTTATCATGTCTCTTCCTTCATGAACTTTTCTTGACTGGGCCACATCTATCCTCCTTCACTTTCATCCTCTCTATCCCTTTTCCTTTTTCTCTTTTCTTATAATATCGCCAAGTATTTCTTTCTCCTCCCCAACATCTCTTTTCTACCTTATTAATTCATAATGGTAAATTCTCTAAGACCCAATAGATTTTTTTAAGAGTCTCCACTCAAACTCACTCTCATGACTTACTTATTGTACTGAAATACTCATATCCAATTTGACTACCTATCAATCACTACCATATGCTTGCACTGAACTATGCTGTTGGCTCTAAGCTCAACGTGTCCATTAACTGTCCCTTTCCTACCACTCTCTTGCCACAGAGGGACTTGAACATCTCTTGGGCACAGCGTCAAAGGTCACCAGATCTTAGACATGAGATTCATTCTCCCTGCCTTTCCCTCCTTCTCTAATTGTATGTGATTGATCAGTGTGTCCATTTTTCCCTTTGTAAACTGCTTTCTCCCTCCTTCCATCTTCATTACCACCACTTAGTCCAGGTCACAAATCTATGGTTCAGACCTACTTTCTTAACTCCAGTGCCTTTCAATGTCTTATCCACAGCCACCAACATTTATCATCCCTAAATCCCTCCTCATGCCATCTTGTGCTCAGTGACCTATGCTAATAAGACAGAGAACTGTAATGTTTTATGTCTCTGGGCAAATGCAGCTCCCTTTTCAAATGTAGTTATCAACACCTCTCCAAACCGCCTCTTTGAAATTTAAACCTAGAGACAACAGGGTCTACCTTTCCCTCAGGGTGAGAAGCAGAGAGCCTCGTTCTCTCTTTGCAGGTCCAATGCCTACACAACAAGCCATGGTGCCTGTAATTTCAGTGGGTTAAGAAAATATAGTACAATGCTGGCCCAGTTACTGAGTGCAAAGATCTTATTTTTCACGCTCGTTTGTACCTATTTAGATTTCTACCCATCATTTATATGCAAAGGAAAGGAGGACTAGTTTGATTATAAAATGTATTATGACCTCATTATCTTTTTGTGACATTGAATAGTAATTTTTGAACTTTAATTCTAAAGTTATAAGTACAAAAATAAACATAATTCACTTTCAATTAAAAATACATAATATCCAAATTATGACATGTACAATATTTACAACTTAAAGCAAATATAGGTATTAAAAAACACAACTAACCCAAAAGGCAAAGCCTGTATTGCTACTCTAGGCACTTGACTATACCTTAACAGATAACTACATAAACAGAATTCACTTTATCTATGCACACTTCCTTCTTACAGGTTTTTTCCATTATAATTTTATGTCCAAACTGTTCACATGTGCTGCCAATACATGATTGCAATTATCATTTAAAAATAAAGGCATTTCTATGTTTCTTCCCCTTTCTGAGCAAGATAATTGTATTTCTTCAGAATATAAATTGCCACCATTTTTAGAGTTAGAAATTCTTCAAAGAACAATTAAGTCTTTGCTGAAACATGAAATAGAAGATAGTTCTAGAGAAGATTACAGCGTTTCAATTCAGTGCTTCCAATGAGAATAAAAAATTGGCTTAACTGTTGCCTAAAGTCAATACCTCAGATTCTAAGATGTCAAGGAGAATATTTTGAGCTTAAATACATTCAGCAATATAAGCAATCCTTGTAATCCATAAAGTCATTCAAGTAAATCAAATGTTATTTTCTGTGTACAATCAAATATAGGAAAAATCATATGGTTGTAATATTAAACACGATGCAATGTTAAGTAAAACTTTAAAGCATTTCTCCATTATCTCGTTTCTTCTATAAAAGAAATGAATGGAAAAATTGTTATTTAATGTTGTTGGAATAAGGGAACAAAAAACTTTCTAAGTAACTATCTGATTCAAACAGCAGCTTAGAGTAGAATTTCCAGGGAGGAATTTCGTCTGCACACTAGTACTTCAGCACGTATTTCCCCTTTCGTTCCTGTAGTTCTTGAGATGTGAGAGCCGTGTTTAATTTGTTCTGATGCAGAATACTGTTGTTCAGATACGGAGTACAGTTACCCTAAGTTTGATTCCAGAGAAACGTAAAGGTTCTCATAACAGAGGAAGATAAGAGGTGGTAGCCAGAGGCTCTTCCAAAAGGAGTGAAGTTTGTGCTAAGTCACATTGAGGAAGAGCTGTGTCCAACAATCTGGCCAACATCCCTCACTCTCGCCAACAGGCGCCATGGGAAGGGTGCACAACACACTCCTGCACATGACACTAACATTGTAGTAATGTAATGCCCCGAGAGCAGAGGTGTAACTCAGACAAGGTTAGAAGACCAGACTCCACTGGACAGGAGTCAGAGAGACCCGTGAGTGAAACCCATCTCTCAATTAAGGTCTGCCAATAACGCACGATGCCAGCACGCTGTTTCAGACAGAAGACACACCCAGATACTCATACCCTCAAGTACATAGTGCCCAAGGTCCACTAGTCAAGCCGTAAGCCTGAGGATGGCCCCAGAGTGCTGGTGTGCAATTGTCGGTCATGTAGTGTCATGCTCTGGGAAGTGGAAAGTCTGTTTTCACTTGATCTCTGTATTGAACAGCAGAAGGTCCATAATGGAGCGTCTGAAACATGGACAAACAGTATTGCTGGCAGCAGTCATATTTACTATATCATTATTTGTACCTGATCATTTTTTTTTTTTTTGCCCTCACCAAAGAGGTCTTGTTTCCTGTCCCCAACATTAATGCTTTTTCATCATCATTCTACTCAAGAAAGCATTTTTTTTCAAGCCTCAAGATAATGGAAGTTATAAAGAACACCAAGGCAAGGCATGTGTTCTATCCCTCAATATTACAATTTTTCCTTAAGAAAAACTTAGATGGTCTACTAAGGTGGTCAGACATCAGACACAACTCAATCTGACCAATGTTTCTACATGGCTAGGGGACTCACTTAAAAAATGATGCTTATGAGTTACTTTTTTTAAAAAAAGATTTTTTATTTATTTATTTGACAGAGTTACAGAAAGAGAGAGAAAGGTCTTCCTTCCGCTGGTTACCACCCTCCCCCAATGGCTGCTATGGCCGGCGCTGCGCTGATCTGAAGTCAGGAGACAGGTGCTTCCTCCTGGTCTCCCATGCGGGTACAGGGGCCCAAGCACTTGGGCCATCCTCCACTGCCCTCCTGGGCCACAGCAGAGAGCTGGACTGGAAGAGGAGCAACCAGGACTAGAACCCGGTGCCCATATGGGATGCCGGTGCCACAGGCGGAGGATTAACCAAGTGAGTCATGGCGCCGGGCCCTATGAGTCACTTTCTATATTATCTCGTGGAATAACAAGGTATCACAGTGCATATGCTCAAATCTGGAGCAGCTTCAATCCAAGGACTAATAACTGTAATGAGTATGGACAATATCTGAACTGAGAGTAGGCAATACTGTTCAAGGAAATGATTCAAGTTTTTTTTTTTTTTTTTTTTTTAAGATTTGAAAGAGTTACAGAAGTAGAATCAGGGAGATCTCCAGCTAGTGGAGGGGGAAGGGAGAGGGGAAGAGCCGGGCGGGGGGAGGGGGTGAGGGCAGGAGAAACTTCCAATCACTGGTTCACTTTCCAAATGGCCTAAACAGCCAGGGCTGGGCCAGCCTGAAGCCAGGAATTTCATCCAAGTCTCCCACCTGGGTGCAGGGGCCCAGTACTTGGACCACCTTCCATTCCATTCAGTTCCCAGGCACATTATTGGGAGCTGGATCAGATGTGTAACATTTAGGACATGAATTGGTGCCCATAGAGGATGCTGGCCTTGCAGTTGGTGGCTTAACTCACTATGCCACATCACAGGCCCCAAGACTCAAGTTTTGAAAACTTGAACTAGAAATGTTTTCCCTCTCACTGAGCCACTTTGAAATTCAACTTATTTAACCTTATCTGTCTACATTTGATCCCTAACAGTGTCGAATAGGATTTCTGGAGAATCAAACAGAATGATAGGATATCAATTAATGAACACTTTATTGAGCCAAGTTTAGAGAGGAAGCTTTCCTGAGTTCACATTCAGATTCTGCCACATATTAGCTGTTGAGCTGGAGCTAGCTGTTTAAATTTCAGTGTCTCAGTTCTCTCATTTCTAACATAGGGGTAATAATTGTACCTATACCTCATATCATGTGGCTTTAATTCAATTTTGTAAAATGCACAGAGAATGCCTAACATAGAAAGAATTGTAAATATTTGATAATAGAGGGTAAATTAATATACCATAGGTATTGGAATCTAATAGAAAGCTACATTTCAAAAAAAACCTTTCTCCTTTAATTCATAATCTTGAATAGTTAGTGATTGTTCTTGGAGAATACTAAAAGGTAATTATCTTTCTAGCCTTATTATTTCACTTGGGTAAGACATAATTCTCTCCACTTTGTGGACCCAGGAAATTAAACAAATCAAAGTGAACAGAAGAAAGAAACTTAGAAGAGATGAGACTAGAAAGCAAGGGAAAAAATTGCCCTCAAACCTGCCGAGGAACAGAAAGTTAACGCAAGATGTAGTCATAGCCTTTGCTGAAAAGTAATTAGAGCTCCTTGTAGGACACTTCAGCAGTTTTCTGATAGACATATTATAGTTAAGGATATTTGCATATGAAAAGATCCATTCAAGTGTCTGTCATTTTTGGAAGTGCCTGTCTCTTTAATCCATCACGGTAAGTGCTTAATAAACTTCCACTAGATGTTCCTCTCCACAACCCCTCATCCTCGCCAAATGTTTATACCAGAAGGGGGCATCGTTGAATGTAGTGGACTCAGCCATCTTCATCCAACAATAGTTTGACATAAAAAGTCGATGTGGGCTCATAATCATTTTATCATTGTCTTGAATATGTGCATTTTCCTCACCTTAATATAGCAACCCTTCCTATTTGCCCAAATATTTTTACTCCTTGCTGCTTGTTCTTAATCCTGAAAACCCTTGGAAGCATTGGATTCAAGTTGGAGGGGATATTCAAGACGGACTTGTCCAACTTTCTTGGCATAAAACACCTGCATCCCTCCAGTTGCATATATTAGGAATTAAACTGAATTGTCTGCCACAAGCCACTACTTATGCTTTCTATGGGCATGAATAGTTTTCCTGTGCAAACAGGAATTCGTTTTATTTATGCATTTGCCTGCAATCTTACACTCCCATCTAGGATGCAGTAAACATTATAGTAAGGTCTTCAACAAGAATGCTATGAAAAGATCCATTGAGGTGTCTCATTTCTGGACGTGTCTTTTTTTAATCCATCATGGTAACTGCAGATATTGTTAGTCAACAAACCACACCTTGAGAATAATCCAGGTAAGTTGCCTTGGTGGGAAATTCCTTTTGAATCATGGCCTTCAGGCTAGGCACACCTTTTCCTGCCTTCCCCAACCTCCAGGGCCCTCCCTCCTTATGGAAGAGGGGGAGACTAGGAGACACTGGTAGCCCAACACAGCAGGGTGGGGAGAGTGTAGCTGCAAGATGGCAGCAGGGTGTTCAGTGGATAAGGCTGAAAAGGCAGTGGCAGGAAGTGACCCGCGGGGAGTTCCCAAAAGCATTCATGGGAATTTCACTGTGCAACGAGGTCCTCACCCTGAGAAGCCACTTCTGAAGGTCAAGGTCCTCCCTCTGTGCTTCTGCGAACACTGCATTGCACTCATTAAAGCCAGATCAAAGAAGCAGGTGGGAATTTTTCAGGACCCCTCTTCTGGAAAGCCCCCTCTGCTATTTGAGCTTCAGCAGAATTCCCCAGGGAAGGGGTGAGGAGAAGGAGATGCACACTTGAGTCCAACCATGTTCTGGAGGTACCTAAAGTTACTATAGCTTGATTGCAAAACTGATTCCATCTCTAATCTGGTGGTTCAGTCCCCAAATACCCCCAGTCACTGATTGGACTGGCCAAAGCCCTCAACTTAATCCAGCTCTTCTTCACGTGGTAGAAGGGAAATAACTGCTTGGGTCATTATTTCCTGCATCCCATGGTCTGAATGAGCAGGAGACTGGTCAGGACCCAGCCACAGCATTGCGGTACTCTACCAGACACCGCCCCACAGTTTAACATCCCCCTAATGTTAATTCACATCCTGGAGTTGTTTTAATTGGTGTTCCCACCTTCAGGGGCCTACGTTAGCATCACAGGAGGAGTTTAAAAAAATATCAAGGTGAGGACTCCCTGTGCACACCACCAGCATCAGAGGATGGTGGGTCTGATACTGAATTGTTGAAATTTCCAGATGATTCTGATGTGCTCTCTCTGGGCAAAGCAAGACAACAAATTACTATTTTAATCAAATAGCTCCAACTCGGTGAGGCTGAAATAGATTTAATTTGGATAATGGAAAATGTACATAAGCCACAGGCTGATTTAAGCAGCGTAAAAGGTGCAGAGGGTCTCACGTGTAGAGAAAAATATAGTAGTGACAGGTAGGAGCACTTTTCAGAAACGGAGCTGCCAGTGGAGAATGTCATCCTTGGGTAGGAAGCAGTGTTTTACTAAAATTGCTGCCCCGAGTCGTTGATCATCTCAACTAATTATGCTCCAATACGAAGACTGAAACCAGCTTATCAAAGTCCGTTGAGCCGAATTCTAGGTCTGACTCTGCACAGGGGTGAGGCAGAGATCAAAGATAGATGTCTGGAGCTTGTTTTGCCTTCAATGTCTTAATTACCAGAGATGACAGTGTTACTTAAAGGGCTGCCCCGATTGTGGCTTCGTTATAATCAAGAGACAATTGGTAGGATGCTCAAAGGCCTATGTGGATCATATCCAGAAGAGAGGACAAAGGTTATTTCACACGAGGTTTTTAAACTTGATTATGAGAATTGTTGTTTGAATGCCTCTAGGAGAGGAATAGAACTTACTGTAAGCAATTTTCATAATTTGTGCCTCTTACATGAATAGAAATTTGAGCTATTTGATTAAAATCTGTTTATTCATGAAATTAAGAAAGCAAAACTCCGGTCTGTATAGTGAGTAAATCTTACAATCTTAGCATAAAACTTATTTCTTTTCTATAGTGATATTCCTATCTAGCTATTTTGAACTAGTTCAATTTTCAAGAGTTCCTGAAAAACTTCCATAAATGGATCCTACAATGAGCATGTAATACTTAGATGTTTTTCTTAACCCTGTATTACCTCTTTGATTATGGGATTTACTTTGTATTTTCAACTATGTTGGGAAGAATTTTCCTTTGGTCTCTGGTATTCAGAAATTTTCTGGTGTGTGTGTGTGTGTGTGTTCACCCATAGTTAAATACTTTTTCCCATTTCCTTCCAAAAGCAGTCTTTCATCAGGGAACTCTTTCCAGTGTTTAACAGCAAAACCATGTGTTTTTTCCTGGGTATCTCAGACTTCCTTCGCGGTGTTTTCACTGGAGTGGTCTCTAGATCTCTACTCTGGACTGAAGACAAACTGCCTGCAGGGCAACTGCCAATCCTGTGAAGATCGTTGAGAGCTGCACCAACGCAACACTACTTGTTCCAGGAAGTGGCTGGCCACAAACACCAACACCGCTCCTAACCCTGATAAATCTTCCTGTCCTAGGATGTCCCTAAATGGCCCAATTTCCTGTTACAGCCAACTAAGGGGACCACCAAACCTGCCTGAAGACCAATTAAGCAAACCCTTTACTGGAAAAAATCCCACCACAACACAATGCTTTACAATCAGACTTCTTTCTTTGCTAATACCTTAGAACCCTAGTTGACAAAGAAGTCATAGCACCTGGGTTCCTGGGTTCCCTTGCTAAACTGTATAAACAAGCAGCCTCTTCAGATTGCATTTCAGACTTAGTTTCCAATACTAACCACCTAAATCTTCTATGCTTTGCAGAAGCAGTTTTGGGTCTAACCCGACCATGGCTCTAAAACACTCAATTACCCTTCCCATACATGTTTGGCTTCTCGTGCCCACTGCCACACAGGAAGCATGAAGTTCACTAGCCCTCCCTTATCTGTGGTTTCACTTTCCTTCGTCTCAGTACCTGTGGTCAACCGTGGTCTGAAAATTCTACATAGAAAATTCTAGAAGTCAATTCATACATTTTAGCAACGTTCATTACAGTATATCATTCTTTTTTCAGTATTGTGCCTAATTGATATACTTCAACATAGGTATGTACATACAGGAGAAAGGAACAGTGTAGAGGATATAGTAGTACCTGTGGCTGCAGGTATCCCCTGAGTGTCTAAGAGTCCAGCCCATGGGCATGGCGAGATGACTAACAGAAAGGAGTTGAAAGGAGAGAAGCTACATCTGCTCTTTCTCTTCAAATCATCTTCTTTTCCCTCCCTTTCCCTCTCAACTTTCTTCTTGTAAAACAAACAAAAAGTCCATGTAACTAAAATTGAACTTAAGCATAAGCACAAAATGTGCCCTCAAACTCAAACATTTTTGAGCACATTCATACTCATCTCCCAGGACAATGAGAACAAAACTGACCAAATAACTTGTTTTACAGCTATAACATTTAGCTACCATAAATAATTTTTAAAACTTTTGGCATTAGGGACATCCTGTGGCTCACTTGGCTAATCCTCTGCCTGTTGTGCCGGCACACCAGGTTCTATTCCAGTTGGGGCGCCAGATTCTGTCCCAGTTGCCCCTCTTCCAGGCCAGCTCTCTGCTCTGGCCCGGGAAGGCAGTGGAGGATGGCCCAAGTCCTTGGGCCCTGCATCTGCATGGGAGACCAGGAGGAAGCACCTGGCTCCTGGCTTCGGATTGGCACAGTGCGCCGGCCCTGGTGGCCATTGGAGGGTGAACCAACGGAAAATGAAGACCTTCCTCTCTAACTCTGCCTGTCCAAAAAAAACAAAAACAAAAACAAAACAAAACAAAAAAAACAAAAACAAAAACAAAAACTCTTGGCATTACAAGAAATTCAAAAGTCAATATTCCAAAGACTCTTGAAAATCCTTTCAAAAATTCCTAAAAGGGCTAGCAATTTTAAGAGAAATTGCTTTAAAAACAGCATTTTTGTCCATTCTAAATCTCTATTATCAGTGCTTGAATGGTATTTTTAAATACAGGGTCTATCCTAAGATCTTAGTAAATATATTTTAATGCATGAATGTGAACACATGGCTGAATGGAGGTTCCATATAATATGTCTTCATAGGAATAAAAAGGTCTCATAGATAAGTACAGGATTCTGACAACAGGAATAAAAATAAAAATTGGATGGAGATTAAGACCATCATTCTATGATATCACAGATCTGTGATTCAAATTAACTGTTTTGATGGGCATTTCAGTAATGCTGGTCAGCTGCCAAAAAGCAAATGAATTCTGTGGCTTAGCAACAGTTCTGTAAACAGTAATGTGTATCTAGTGTCCTATTAGAAGCAATTGCATTCATCTGAATTACTAAGAACCTGAGGAGAGAGGAGATAAAATCCAAACAAGAAAGTATTTTCAATATAAAAATATCATTCTAATGATATCTATAAAATATGCCCTAGCCCAATTATTAATTTCTCAAATAGAAGCATTTTTTCTAGGTTTTTATAATGTATGCTATCATTTTGTATAAAACTTGACACACAGTAGGGACTGAAATCATGGTTTGTTAAATCCAGGGGAATGAAGCAGATCAAAAATTTCTTCCAGCTTTGTTTAGTGGTTAGTTCTCAGAGACTCCTTTGTTGGTGTTCGACTGAATTCTTTACCATACTATTCCAAAATAATTAGCCTTATTTTTTTTTAATTTAAATATTTTCTAATTCAGAGGCAAAGAGACACAGAGATAGGAAAACAGAGTTCTTATCCACAGGTTCATTCCCCAGCAGAATCTAGGAGCCAATATCTCTATCTAGGTCTCCCATGTGAGTGATCCTCATGCTTGGGCCATCCTTGGCTGCCTGTCTAGGCTCGTTAGCAACAAGTTGGATCTGAAGCTGAGCACCTCAACGCCAGCCCTGAGGGTGCTTTTTGACGAGTCACTTAGAATTAAACAGGTTGTCCCTCTGCTATGGTCTGAAAGTTGTTGAAGCCTAACCACTACTATGAAAATATTAGGAGATTCTACCATTGGGAGGTGATTAGCGCATGAGGTCAGAGCCACCATAAGGAGGTTGATGTCCTTGAAAAGGCCACAGAGTTGCCTTCTCTCCTTCTGAGGACACAACAGAAAGGCTTTTCTTATTCAGCAGTGAGCTTTACCAGACACCAAATCTGTCAGTGCTTGATCTTGGATTTCTCTCCCTCCACAACTGCGAGCGATCAGTTTATGTTCTTTATAAGCCATCTGTTTACGGTATTTGGTTAGAGTAGCCCAAACTGACGAAGACAGCCTCCATATGTGGTGGCGGGTGGCTCACCCAAAGGGCTGCAGTCTAAATAGAGCAAAAGACTGACCTCCCCAGCCAGAGAGACTCCATCAGCTGAGAGCCCTCAGACTTCACCTGAAGCATTGCCTCTTCCTGGGTCTCCAACCTGCTAGGCCACCCTGCGAATTTGACATCTGATCCTCCGTAACTGCATGAGCTAATGTCACAAAGTAAGTTATGCATGCGCGCACGCGCACGCACACACACACACACTCCGATTTTCTTGGAGGACCCTAATACAACAGTGGCCAAAATTTGAAGACAACTGATAGAATGAGATTGGATCCTAACATAAAATTGTACATGAGATTTCAATTCATGGAATCCAATTAGTTTCCTCTCAAGTGCTACCTCTAGTTGATTGGCAGTGTTGCCTGGACAGAGGCTGGATGAGAAAGCTGTTGGGCCTGGGGCAGGGCTGGGTGCTTCCACTATAGACAGGTGAAGTGGTGGCAAGGGTCACTTGTGTGCCCTACTGTTGAGAGGCAACTCCTTGGGCCGGCGCCATGGCTCAACAGGCTAATCCTCCGCCTAGCGCCGGCACACCAGGTTCTAGTCCCGGTCGGGGCGCCAGATTCTGTCCTGGTTGCCACTCTTCCATTCCAGCTCTCTGCTGTGGCCTGGGAGTGCAGTGGAGGATGGCCCAAGTGCTTGGGCCCTGCACCCCATGGGAGACCAGGAGAAGCACCTGGCTCCTGCCTTCGGATCAGCGCGGTGCGCCAACTGCGGCGGCCATTGGAGGGTGAACCAATGGCAAAAGGAAGACCTTTCTCTCTCTCTCTCTCTCACTGTCCACTCTGCCTGTCAAAGATTAAAAAAAAAAAAAAAGAGAGAGAGAGAGAGAGAGACAACTCCTGCAACTCCACCCCAACAGGACACTGAGGAAAGTAAATTGTGTACAATATATTCTCGAAAGAAGTATTCTTCACACTGAAGAATTTTTTTTGAAAATACTGATTTTATTCTCATCCAATAGCAGTGTTTCCAAAATGAGACTCTTTTGAGGGCCAACAGAAGAAGAGAGTGATACAATTTACCATCCTAGATAAAAATGAAATGACTCTGAAGTCACTCAAGTATTTTCGGAAGTTGTAAAATTAAAGCCCCAAAAGGTGGAAAATACTTTCTTTTCCCTTGAAGCCTTTTGATCATCTGTTTCGTGTCTCCGTGAAGCCACCTAACAAGGGCTTTCCCTCAGTGGCATGCTGCCCAGCTTTCCCTTCGAGAAGCTTCCTTCTTGAGATGCGTATAGAAGGAACAGCATTTAGCCTAGCGGTCAAGCAGCCTGTATCCCCTTATCAGAGCACCTAAGTTCAAGTCCAAGTTCTGGGTTCCGATTCTAGCTTCCTGCCAGTGCAAACCCTGGGAGCTAACAGTGATGGCTGCAGGAACTGGGTTTCTGACTCCCACCTGGGAGACTTAAGTGTGTTCCTAGATCCAGCCCTTGGCTAGCCCCAGCCATTGTGGGCATTCAGCAGTTGGACCAGAGATAGGATATCCCTCCCTCCCTCTCCTGCTCTTTTACTGATGAGTAGGTAGCATTAAGAATCTAAGAAAGGGGGCTGGCACTGTGGCACAGCAAGTTAACGTCCTGGCCTAAAGCACTGGCATCCCATATGAGCGTTCAAGTCCCAGCTACTCCACTTCCGGTCCAGCTTTCTGCTATGGCCTGGGAAAGCAGTAGAAGATGACCCAAGTCTTTGGGCCCCTGCATGCACTTGGGAGACTGGGAAGAAGCTCCTGGCTCCGGATCAGTGCAGCTCCGGCCATTGAGGCCAATTGGGGAGTGAACCAGCAGATGGAAGACTTCTCTCTCTACCTCTCTTCTCCTCTGTGTAACTGACTTTCAAGTAAATCTTTGAAAAAAAAAAAAAGGAATCTAAGAAAGAACTACCTTTTATGAGATAAAACAGCTTGGAAAGTATCTCAAGATTTTTTTTTAAAGATCTATTTATTCAAAGGGCAGAATTACTGAGAGGAGAGCAAGAGAGTGAGCGATATTCCATCCAATAGTTCACTCCCCAAATAGCTGGGGCTGGGCCAGGCCGAAACTCTGATTCACAGCTTCCTCCTGGTTTTCCACATGGGATGTGGGTCCCATAGCTTAAGCCATCTTTTGCTGCTTTCCCAGGTGCATTGGCAGGGAACGGGACTAGAAGTGGAGCAGCCAGGACACAAACCAGTGCCATATGGGATGCCAGCATTGCAGGAGGCAGCTCAACCTGCTATGCCACAACGCTGGCCACAAGTAATTTTTAAATAAACAATTATAGAACAATGAGTAGTAGGAAGTAATTTCTTGTATGAGTCACTGACTCTACAAAATGAAAACACGTCATCTTTCAGGTGAGGCTTACAGAGGCCTGTTCCAGTTACCCTTAGACTGCTCTGTCCACCTGCCCTGCTTTATGATGTCCTGTAACACCTACCTGTGAAGTATGCATTTACCCCACTGAAGTCTAAGTTTCTGGTGGGCTACCACTTTATCATTTGCTTTTAGTGGTGAATTCATCAGGACCTAGAATAGTGCTTGGCAATTATACTGTAATATCCAACCAGTAAGAGAAAATTAGGGCATCTGAGAGTGATACAACTATTTGAGGCAAAAGGTACCATTTGATAAGTCTTTTCTTTCAGTAGACAGTGCCCTACTTAAGATTATTAACTGAAAATGGATGCTTTCACTTTTTAAAATTGGGTTATTGATGTTTCCAGGCTTCTGATCTCAAAGAGACTGATCAAATTGAGAGGTTGAAAAGGATCTCTTCTTCCTTCATCTCCGACCATTGGGTATTGGATGGATTTCCTGCATGTACTCCTACAAATCTAGTATGTTTGGAACAGGTCCTTCATGATCCAGGTTAAAATATTTACAGAGCCAAGGGAACAGGGTGGTGGTGGAATGCAGCAGGTTTCGTCAAGAAAATGTGTCATGGAGCTAAGTAGCAGGAGTTAGGGTTGGAAATGAAGAATTAAGACCAAATAGGATGGACCAGCCTTGTGGCATAGTGGCTAAAACTGCCACCTGCCACGGTGGCATCCCATATGGGCACTGGGTCAAGTCCCGACTGCTTCACTTCCGATCCAGCTCCCTGCTGACGGCAGAGGATGGTCCAAGTGCTTGGGCCCCTGCACCCATGTGGGAGACCCGGAACAAGCTTCAGGCTCCTAGCTTCGGACCAGCTCAGCTCCCACTATTGCAGCTATTATAGAGCGAACCAGCAGATGGTAGATCTTTCTCTCCTTGTCTCTTTCTCTCACTCTGCCTTTCAAATAACCAAGTCTTTAAAAAATAAACTAAAAGACCAAAGAGGAAATGGTCCCGAGACAGGATGGGAGCTAATAAATAAGATTTATTAAGTAAAAAAGGAGTCCCAACCTCCACCAGGAATGAGAAAAATAGGAGTGATTCTCTACAAGGAAGGGGTGTTGACAGAAATATAACCAGTGAAATCGTCATTAGTAAAAATTGCAAACCCTTTCCTTTGAAGAAAATCACAATTATAAAATATTATTTCAGTGTGTCTTTGGTGCTGCATAGATAGTAACATGGGGGAATCCACTATTTTTTTTTTATTTTTTATTTTTTGATAGGCAGAGTGGACAGTGAGAGAGGGAGACAGAGAGAAAGGTCTTCCTTTGCTGTTGGTTCACCCTCCAATGGCCGCCATGGCCAGCGCGCTGCAGCCAGCGCACTGTGCTGATCCGAAGGCAGGAGCCAGGTGCTTCTCCTGGTCTCCCATGGGGTGCAGGGCCCAAGGACTTGGGCCATCCTCCACTGCACTCCCTGGCCACAGCAGAGAGCTGGCCTGGAAGAGGGGCAACCGGGACAGAATCCGGCACCCCGACCAGGACTAGAACCTGGGGTGCCAGCACCCCAAGGCAGAGGATTAGCCTAGTGAGCCGTGGCGCCGGCCAATGGGGAATCTATTATTAAAAAAAAAGAAAAAAAAAAAAAACTCTTCATCACATGGCCCTCAGCACTGAAGACCTGATATTTTGCAAGGTGCTATGCTAAGCAGATAATGAAGATGTGAAGCTGATGTACCCAAATTTGACACTGATTTATAGACTGATCAGCGAGCTTCACCTATTATCAACATATTTATGTACAAACTTCATATCAGAAAGTAACTAGCAGGGACACTAATCAAAGTCGGAAAATAGGCTTCAAAAGCTACCAAAGAGGTCTAATGTATTTGAATCCTAGGTGATCTCCTTGGGTGCTCTTCCACTACAATATCTGTTTTCATAGAGATATTCATAGATTCATAGAGCTTGGTGTCTAAAAATCTCCACTCAGATGATAAAAAGCATGGGGAGGGAGCATAGATGGAGGAGCAGTTGCCAGTCCATCTAGCGCTCAGCAAGTGGAAGAGCGAAGCAATGCACCAGAAAAAGTGTGATTTGGAGCATCCGAAAAGGGGTATCCTTTGGTTACAGCTTTCAGCATTCATAGCTTTCGAAGTTCATCATGAAAAGATATCCTTTAACCTCTTCTGCTTATGAAGACAGAGAAGACTGGACTATATTATAGGGGCAAAGAACTAAGAATTGTATCAAAAAAAAAAAAAAACTTGCTTTTAGAGGTCAACTCTCAGTTATCTGGGAACGCAATTTCTTGCTAAATTAATAATTATTGCTGTTCCCAAATGCCACTGCATTTAGAAGTCCATGCTGCAGTAATCCATAGCCCCTTCCCTCAGAATATTCCTCTTATTAGAAAACTATGACAAAATATTAGCATCCATTGAGTGCCTTATATATACTTCTCAATGGATTGGATGCCTGAAGAGGTTATATTTAACACTCAAGAAGACCTATTAGATAAGAATTATTATGTCCATTTTTAAATAAAAATTAATACAGAAAAGTGATCCAACTTGTCAAAACTGAAGCAGGCTCAACTTTGAGATGTTTTCTCTTTTCATTGCATTGTGTAAGAGTTGAGAGAGTTGAGTTAGTGGCCTGAAAACAGGAGTGAGTTGATCAAAAATAACATTTTACCAGGGATTGAAAAAAAAAAAAAACACAGCTTAATACTAAGGAAGGCAAGGTCGTCATTTTGTATTTTGGAGGAAGGTAAAGTAGATCAGACGAGGGATAGTTAGGTCACCGCACAGTGGGGACATTCACTTATACAGTCCTGTTTGTAGACCCTTCGGTGAAATGACCATGAAAGATATTAAGACTCAAGGAAGAAACAGTAAATGGAGGAATCTGAAGCTTTTAAGTGACCCAAATAGTATTAAGGACACCTGTGGGGTGTGGGAAGAAAATGGTCATTTTGTCTGCCTTTAAAAAATTGGCAATACTATGAGAAATGATTTGAAAGAGAGAAAACCTGGAAAATTGACCAGCCCAGAGAAGATTCATCTTTTTCTATCATGGCTCCACAGATGTCGATGAGTATACACCAGCATTTAATTTAAACAACTCCATAATGGTGGGGCTGGCATTTGGCACAGTGGTTAAGATGCCGCTGGGATGCTCACAGGCTGTATGTGAACACTTAGGCTAGAGTTCTGGCTCCACTCTCAGCCCCAGCACCCTGTTAATGAGCACCCTGGGAAACAGTGATGGTTCAAGTGGCTGGGTACCTGGATTGAATTCCAGTGCCCAGCTCCTGGCATAAGGACAGTGAACTCATAGATGCCAGGTCTGTATCTGTCAAATAAACATGTTTTTAAGAGAAATCCATAATGAAAGTTACAAAGCTGATGCATTTAAAGAAAATAAAAGGCACAGAATTCTGGTTTGTAGTGTAGACTGATGAAATTGTCTAAGGTGATCTAAACTTGCCTGTTACTAGAATGAAGTTACCATGCTAATAAAGACTCAAGTATTCCTTAATGAACTGTCATTTACGAAGAGTCAGTGGTGATAAACATTTTGGAATTGTTCTTTTTTTACAAAAAGGAATGCAAGATGAAAATGAAGACGTTTAGTAGGTAAAAACAGAACCAGGACATTGAGCTAGCAATGATAAATGTGATTTCATTATAAAGTGGAGTCAGTCTGATGAAGAAAAACATTCATGAAGCAATTGGAAACCAAGAAGCCAAGTACATTCAAATAAAAAAAGGTCAGTTGACAGTGTTGCAAAGTAAGAAATAAAACAGAAGAATCCAGTTGTTTCTAAGACTGTTCTGCTTATAAAGGTGTTTCAAAAATTAGAGATGAGATTAAGTTTGTGAGATTTAGCAAAAGCACAGGACAGTTTTAATTGCATAGAGCATATATATTATATAAAACATTATCTGAAATTAAAATATTTGAAATTAAAATTTAATTGCACTTGCTATATTTTATCTGACAATTCTAAATCAAATTCGCCAAGATTCTACCTTTCATAGTTGTTTTCATGTTGGGAAGAAAAGTTTCAAAGACAGAAGGTGATGACAAAGGTTCAAAAACACAGGAATAAAGAAGTAAAGATGAAGATGAGCTGCTGAAAGGAGACATAATTAGAGCTTGCATCCGGCCTGCAAACCAGAAATTCCATTGCTTTGATATAAAGAGCTCTGGAAGAATGGCACAGAATTCCAATGACAGGAAGTTTAGTTTATCCTTGCTCGTCGAGACTAGATAGGCGTCTCAAAGACACAGGTGAACTGTGTTCGAAGATTAATTTGCTTTATCGTTACCTTGAAACAACATCTGATCCTAATTATTCTGCCAAATATCAATAGTCTAAGACGAACTTTATGGCCTTTAGATGACAGATACTGTTCCGATTTAAAGTGATGGGCATTGTACCTGCCTTACAAAGTCTATTCAACCGCACATATTTAAATGTTGTCCTGTTTAGTTTTGGAAAATTAAGAAAACAGATGACACTGAAACACAAGCTACCTACAAATCCCTGGAAAAACAAACATATGAACAAGGCTCACACAGGTTTTCTTTTGGGTACCGAGAAGTTTGTGTGTTTAAATCAGATGAATTATAATGTAAAAATATGGTCCCCAGAATTTTATATATCCTCAGGGTTTATTTTATTTTACAAAAATATAATGAAACAGAGATATTGGGGCAGTAGACATGAAGTTGATACTTTGCTGGTGGCCAAACTCAATGTGTGCTAAGAACTTGTCAGTGCCACAGACCTAGGAGCTGAACATATGGGATCTCCTGCAGTGCAAATGACTCATACAATGAGAAAGGTGACCTACGGAGGGAGCTCAGGCACCATGGAGGACATGCGAGCTCAGCGCCAGGCCAAAATCCAAGTCACTTGTGAGATCACGGTAAGTAACTAACTTGTTCACTCCAGAATTAGAAGGGAACACTTAGGGCTTGAGAAAGAAGATAGGGGTGTATATAGACATCTACATAATATAAACACATGTATACATATGCACCTGTGTGTATAGAGCATATAGATGTTTGGTACAATGGACATTTTTACTGAGGTTTATTGTGACTCACTTGTTTCTATCAACACAAAATACGAACTATGTTTGTCCCCATTTTCTAGCTGAAATAGCGGGAGCACAGAAGTGTTACGTGATGTTCCCAATATCATTTAACTAGAAGGTAGCAGAGAAGAAATGACAAGGCATTAATTAGCACCTGGAACTCATACCTAGTGTATTGTCACTTTATCCAGCTTTACGGAAGATGCTTTTGATTACTGAAGAGAGAAAGATGGTATCTGGGTGCTACAACTGTGCTTTCAAAGAAAATGATAGTAATAGTTTGGAGTTTACCACATGTTGTTATGTTTGAATACTTTCTAAAAAGGGTAATAAAACCTTAAATATTTATTAAGCAAAATTCATTAAACTTCACTATTTGTCCAGCTTAAATATAATCATCTCTTAGGCAGTTTGTTTCTATTAACTCAGTGGTTATTAACTTGAAGTTTGTAAAACCATACACATATCAATAAAGTGGGCAACATGTGAGACTGAACTCAAAGGCATACAAAAATATATCTGTGACATTTTAATCAATGCAGAGTTTTACATATAATCTATCTATGGACTGGCAGATCCTTTGATGGACTTTTAGGAAGACTCCTTATCTATACCATTACCTAATTACATGCATTCTCACCCTCTCCTTTTTTTTCCCTGAGTTGCATGTTGAAAACTTATCCATTTTCTTGTACATTAAATTGTATTGAATTATAACCAGCTTGAGGATACTTGCTGTCAATCTCTTGTGGTCCATCCTGGGGAAGCCTTGATAGCTAATATTGAAATGTTGAATAATAAGATGAAATCTTCGGAAGTAACTTCTACAAAGCATTGCAACTTAGTGGACTGGATGAAGCTTTTACAGCAATTGTTATTAACAGGAATTTAATATTGGAATATATCAGGAAACAGAAAAAAGGAGAACACATGGATAATAAAATGGAGTACATGAAGTTTGAAATTGTTTATACTTCCTGGGAAATAAATCCGAATGTAGATATAGTTAAGTAGGACTATATCTTAAGTATATAGAAAGCTATATTAACAGGTGTTACTAGGGACATGCAATACAAGATCTATTTTCAATGGGATGATTAAGCAAAGGATTTTACAAACATTTACTATTCTGCTATAAAGAATTCTGATGATGTTCCATTCCAAGCAGAGTTCACAAACTCTGCTTCCTGCTTCATCAGGATTAAGTTAACTATTCAGAAACAAGGTAGCACAGGACTATCAATGAGGGGGGAGAGAGAAAAAAATGAAATCTTGATCTTTATATCTCCTGACGATCAAAATTTGGCATCTACTACTATTTTGTCATCAGCACTCTCTCATGGAGGCCAATTTCTAGAGTTTATATTAACTTCGTATTGACTTTTAAAGTGGATGCTTACAACCTGATGGAAAAGTGTTTGGGACTATTTTAACAAATGGTCATAGTCATAACTTCATATTTTAGCTGTTCAATAATATTTTTCCTTTAGTAACAGTTTGCAGGGATTATATATAGCATATGTCCCACCATTATTTACTTGTACGAATGCCAGCGGTAAATGCTTACTAAATGCCCATAATGGTCACAATCATGTTTCACAAGGTTCTATTCCACACATCTCTGTTCTAGGAACTGGAAATGCCCCAATGAATACGACTGACCCCTAGCATTATGAAACTCACATATACTGGAAAGGTGCTATTCAAATAAGCATTTGTAAGCGAAATGAAATGTGTTGCAATGGAGTTCTATATAAGATAAACTTTCAATGTGGAGCCAGCCCCTGAAGTGATTGGAGGAAGACAGGAACTCTGAATATGTGCAAATATATGGTAACACCTTGGAAAATTATCAGGAATGTTTAATTGCTAGGACACCACTGAAGTATGAAGGTGGCAGTGTAGACATAGTTATACAGAGAATTAACCTGGCATGGGAAACCGCAGAGCCAATGGGGTATGGAAGGCACCAAGGAATGGCAGATGTTTCCCTGTGCAGCAGTGGCTTGACCCAGAGTGTCAAAGATTGATGAAGATTCAGAGGTTTCCGTGCAGGGGGGGAAGCCCCTGATATGGGGTATTGGAGCCTGAGTCGGGTCTGGAAGGCATCCTCACATGAAGCGACATCTCTGCAGTCATGGGAAACAGGTTGTAAACTGGGGGCTTAAGTGTGAAACTACGTACACTGGGGAAAATGAAGTCAGTGGAAAATGAGATAAAATAGAAAAGCAGGTGTCTAGGATGTACCCTATGGTGTTGTATTAGGATTGGAAGTAGTGGTGTTAATTCCTGTCTTCCAGGTACAGAAAGAAACAGGTCAATAGTGATGTCAACACGCACCTGTTTACCTAATGCAGACGTACAGACTCCCCCGTTCTGTCTCCTGAGAGGACCTGGCCTCAGCAACACGACAGTGATGAGCACACTCAGCTTCTAAACAATCTTTCTCCACAAAAAGAAACAATTACTCCTTGTAGAAAAGGGTGATTCTATCTAGGATGTACAGAGGGATTTGGGATAACTCTGCCAGGAGGCAGAATAACACTCAAAGAATGACAGCCTTGTGATGAAAGGATACAGAGTAAGAGTGGGTTCACATGGGCCAAATCTGGATGAACAAGCTTCTGTATGAAAATAACAAATTATCACCAATTGAACCTCAAGAGACCCCAAATAGCCAAAGACATGGTGAACAAAATGAATAGAGCAGCAAGCATTATACTACTTAAAATATACTACAAAGTGACAGTAATTAAACCAGCATGGCATAAAATAGATCTACAACTAGTAGAACAGAATAGAGGCCCTAAAAATAGAGGCCCCACAAATAGAGACCTTAGATCTATTCTTCTACCTATAGCCAACTAATATTTAACAAAAATGCTAAGAACATGCATTGGAAAAAAAGGCAGTCTAATAAATGGTGCTGGGAACTTGGAATCCTCTTGAATGAGAATGAAACTAGATCAGCATTTATCATTTATATAAGTCAGCTCAAAATGGATTAAAGACCTAAATGCAAGACCTGAGACTTGGAGATATTAAAAATTTGATTGTCTTCTTGGAACTATCCATAAGGAATACACAAAATCTGTTCTTTCTATATTAATACAAATGTTAAGATAATTTACCAAGATCTATGTAAATAAAAAATAACTATAGGAAAAATATTTCAGGATACTGTAATGTGCAAAGATTTTCAGGATCAGTTTTTTTTTTTATTCAGGACCAGACCTTAACCTCAGGAAATGCAAGCAGAAATAGACAAGTGGGTCATTATCTAAGGAACTTTTGCAAAGCAAAGAACAGAGGACAAGGACAATGTACAGAATGGGAAAAATATTTCCCAACTATACATCTGACAAGGGCCGATATCTAGAATACACAAAGAACTCAGACAATTCAGTATCAAACAAAAACTGATTCAAAAGTTAGCAATATATGCAAATAGACATTTTTTCAAAGAAAGACATCTAAACAGCCAACATGTATATGAAAAAAAATGTTCAACATCACTCATCAGGGAAATACAAATCAACACCACAATGAGGTATAACCTCACTCCCGTTAGATTGGCCAGTATCAGAAAAGCAGAAGGTAAGAGTGCTGGTGAAGATGTAGAGAATAAGGGTATCCTTGCCACTGTTGGTGGGAATATAAATTACTACATCCATTATGAAGGGAGCTTCCTCAGAGAACTGAAAATAGCACTACCCTATGGTTCAGCCATCCCAAGGGAAATGAAATCCATCTGTCAATGACATGTTTATTGCAGCACTATTCACAACTGCAATAAATGGAAGGCCCTACATGTCCATCAGTGATGACTGGATAAAGAAATGAGGGACATATATACAATAAAATAATACTCAGCCAGTAAAATGACAAAATCGCGTCATTCGCAGCAACATGGATGGATCTCGAGGCGATTTTAAATGAAATAAGCCAAGCACAGAATGCTATCTCAGGGTCCTGCACATAAATATAGTGTAAAAGCAATGCGACCCCACAGAAGTTTCAATATAGTTGTGGCTATCAGAGGTTGCAGAGGGAAGTGCAGAAGCAGGGACCAGAGAAGCTTGGTTGAGAAGTACCAAGTTATTGCTAAACTAAAGTTCTGGAGTTCCATTGCATAGTAGGATGCAGAGAGAGATTAATGTACTATATATTCTTCTATTAAAGACAAAGGATATTTGGATGTTTTCACCATAATGTTAAATGCCTGGAAGGATAAATACATTTACCTTGAGTAGATGTTACATAATGTATACATGTAACAAATCACATAGTGTGCCATAATATGTGCAATTTTTATGTCTGCTAAATTTTTAAATTAATAAGCCACAAGGCCAAATGCCTGCCCCTAAAAAATGAATGAAGAGCACAAAGCATTATTTAGAATTTCTCTTGAGTATTATTGTTACTGTGGATATCTTAGTCATTAACTTGCTATTTTGTGTTTTGCATTTTCAAGAGAGAAACACAATATACCACATTTCCTACAGTTTTTTTTACATGAAATATTTCCTGCAAAGTGAGTATTTAAACGTAGGATTTGAGGTGGACACTTAGCCTCCTGTCTAAAAGACTGGTTAAGACACACATGACCCACGTGAATGCCTGGGTTTGAGGCCTGGCTGTGACTGCCAATTCCAGTTCTTGCCAAGGAGGCCTCGAGAGGCCGTAGGGAATGTCTCAAGTAACTGGGACCCGGCCACCCATGTGGGCGACCTGCACCGAGTTCCCAGCTCTAGGTTTGGGCCGAGCCCAGTATGACTGTTGCTGGCATTCAGTGAGGGAACCAGTAGATAGAAGTTCTGTCTTGCTGATTTTGCACCTCAAAATACTAAGTGGAATCTTTAAAGTTTTAAGAAAGCAGGAATGTACTAATATTTAAATGGATACAGCAAGTAACTACTATTACGTAAGCAGTAGTGACCATAACCAGTACTGATATTTAATCAAAACAGTTGAAACGCTGATTTTTTTCATAAAACACAAATTTTCATTAATGTATCTTTGTTTTTATGCAAGTCTTAGATAAATAGGATCTTGGGAGCGGTATTGTGGTGCAGTGGATTAAGCCATGGCTATTAACACCTACATCTCATATTTGAGTGCTGGTTGTGTCCTAGCCTCTGTTTCCAGTCCTACTTCTCGATACTATGTCTGGGGAAATAGAAGATGGCCCAAGTACTTGGGACCCTGTCAGTCTTATTCGAGACAAGGATGGAGTTCTTGGCTCCAAGCCCTGGTCTGGTCCAGGCCCCAGTCTTTGTGATCATTGAGGAGGACAACAGTGGATGGAAGATCAATCTCCCACTTTCTTTCTTTTAAAGATTTATTTATTTATTTATTTGACAGAGTTTCAGAGAGAGAAAGACAAAGAGAAAGGTCTTCCTTTTTCCATTGGTTCACCCCCCGAATGGCCGCCACGGCCGGCATGCTGCGCCGATCTGAAGCCAGGAGCCAGGTGCTCCCCCCCGCCCTGGTCTCCCATGCGGGTGCAGGGCCCAAGCACTTGGGCCATCCTCCACTGCCTTCCCGGGCCACAGCAGAGAGTTGGACTGGAAGAGGAGCAACCAGGACTAGAACCTGGAGCCCATATGGGATTCTGGCACCACAGGCGGAGGATTAGCCAAGTGAGCCACGGCGTCGGCCCCAGTCTCCCACTTTCTATGTCACTTTGATTAATTAGTGATCCTAGGGCCGGTGCCGCGGCTCAATAGGCTAATCCTCTGCCTAGCGGCGCCGGCACACCAGGTTCTAGTCCTGGTCGGGGCACTGGATTCTGTCCCGGTTGCCCCTCTTCCTGGCCAGCTCTCTGCTGTGGCCAGGGAGTGCAGTGGAGGATGGCCCAAGTACTTGGGTCCTGCACCACATGGGAGACCAGGAGAAGCACCTGGCTCCTGCCATCGGATCAGCGCGGTGCGCCGGCCGCAGCGCGCCAGCTGCTGCGGCCATTGGAGGGTGAACCAACGGCAAAGGAAGACTTTTCTCTCTGTCTGTCTCTCACTGTCCACTCCGCCTGTCAAAAGTAAAATAAATAAATATAAAAATAAAAATAAATTAGTGATCCTATGGAAGGAATGTATAAACCTTCCTTAAAATGGTTATCACAAAAGAGGGGGAGAGGGTTGTAGTAATCTGAAAAGCCCAGTGTTCAACCATAAATTAGAATACAGCTTGTATTTCACAAATACAGAAACTAATTTTATTCTGAATTTTTAATACTATGATTGAATTAGACACATATATCTATACAACTTCCTCTGTTACATGCTTTGGTTTGCATGCCAAATCACTTGCTATCAATTATAAGTTATATCAAAATGGAGCATTCAACAGTTATTCTTTAAATAAAAATAAGTTTGTCCCAAGATACATTGCTTAGATCACTATCAAGTGTTTTAAAGTCCCCTTCTAGGAACTCTCTCGTCTCAGAACTTACATTTACGTCCCCAGTCCCTTTAAAGTCAATTTTTATATATGCTATAAAACCAGAGTTCAAAGTTATTCTTTTGCACATGGATATCCAATTTCCCAAACATCGTTTACTTACAACACTATCCTTTTCCCATTGTGTATGCCATTTTTTAACAATTAAAAGTATTTTGAGAGACAGAGTTAGCAACCTTCCATTTGCTGGCTCACCTTCCAAATTCCTGCAGCAACGGTCAACGTCAGAAGCCAGACAACCCAGCTCTGCTGTGGGAGTCACAGGAACCAATCACTTGAAACATCGCCACATCCTTCCAGGGTGCACATTAGCAGGAAGCTGGAATCTAGTACGAATCTTTGTCTGACATGGGACATACAGGTCCTAACCAGCATCTTAACTCCTAGGCCAAATGCACACTCCCATAAAAGAAATGCACACTCCATCATCGTTTCTGATGCTCTTGTCAAAGGTCAGTCCACCCTTCAGCTGTGGGATTGTTTGTGGTCTATTTCATTCCATTGGACTACATGTCTGTCTTTAGCCTACTACCATACTGTTTTGAATACCACAGCTATGGAATAAAATATGAAAGCGGAAAGTATGATGTCTCCAGTTTTGTCCTTCTTTCTCAAGGTTGCTTTGGATATTTGGGTTCTTTTGTGGTTCTAAAGTATTTGGACTATTTTGTCTATTTTTTTAAATGCCAAAGTTTTAACAGTGAATGTATTCAATCCTTAAGTTGCTTTGGGTAATATGGACATTAACAATATGAATTCTTCCAATCCATGCAGATGGGCTATATTTCTATTATTTGTCTTCAATTTTTTCATCAGCATAATTTTCAGTGCATAATTATTTCACCTGCTTGATTATATTCATTTATAACTATTTTATTCTTTTTTAATGATATTATAAATAGGATCATTTACTTTTTGGCTAGTTTGTTAGTGTATAGAAACAAATTACTTTTGATTTTGCAACAAAAGCATAGGCATCAAAAGCAAAGATCAACAAGCAGGGCTCTATCAAACTACAAAGCTCTTGCAAAGCAAATAGTCAGATATAAAAAGACAGCACATAGGTCGGGAGAAACATGTTTGCAATCCATATATTGAGTAACTTGATAACAAGGAACTAATGCAAAAGGCCAAACCAAACCAATCTACCAAATACCTTTGAAGACCTGAATAGGCATTTTTCCAACAAAGACATACAAATGGCCAATAGGAATATGCAAAAGTACTCAATTTAACTATTCATTAAGGAAAAACAAGTCAAAACCACAGTGAGATATAATTTCACATCCATTACAAAAAGTCCTTATTAGAAAAATGATATTTTTGGTGAAGATGTGGAGAAAAGAGAACCCTGGTACACTGTTGGTGGGAATATAAATTATAGACATTATGGGGAACAGCACGGAAGTTCCTTTAAAAATTAAAAAGGAAACTACCACATGATGTAGGAATTCTACTTCTGGTTTTGTATCAAAAGCAAATAAAATCTTGAAGAGACATTAGCACCCATTTCATTGCCACATTATTCACAAAAGGCAAAATATAGGATAACCTAAGTATCTGTTTACAGATAAAATGGGTTATGTATGAGTATATATAATTCAGCATTAGCCTTGGAGGAAATTCTGCCATTTGCTACAACATGGATTAACTTGAAGGACATTATGCTATGAAATAAGACAGAAGGACAGATATCTACAATCTCACTTATATGTGGAATCCAAATACTCAAAGAGTAGAACAGTAGGTGCTTAGGGCTACAGGGTGGGGAAAGTGAAGAAATATTAATAAGGGTATAAAAATTCCAATTTTAAGATAAACAAGTCCTGGGGATCTATTATCAGCATGAATGGTGATAGATGTGTTAATTCAATTATGCAATCATTATGTATTATATCAAACATGTTATGTATCTTAAATATGTACATTTGTCAATGCAAAATTTTAAACAAAATAAAAATAAACCAAGTTTCCAAGAAAAATGAAGTTTACAGCATTGGATACAAAATAAACAAAACTAGGGATAGAGTAAGAAACACCAGCTTTCTTCAAAAGTCTGTTCTTCATTTCTCATGTGGTAAATGTATGAAGCAACTTGATCATTTAATTTCATGTCAATGTAGAGAACATTTTTATTGTGGGGCCAGTGCTGTGGTGCATAAGTTAATCTTCTGCATCGGCATCCCATACGGATGCCGGATCTAGTACCAGTTGCTCCTCTTCCAGTCCAGCTCCCTGCTGACGGCCTGGGAAAGCAGAAGATGGCCCAAGTGCTTGGGCCCCTGCACCCACATGGGAGACCAGGAAGAAGCACCTGGCTCCTGGCTTCGGATTGGCGCAGCTCTGGCCATTGCAGCCATTTGGGGAGTGAACCAAGAGAAGGAAGACCTTTCTGTCTCTGTAACTCTACCTCTCAAATAAATAAAATCTTTAAAAAAAGAAAATATTTTATTGTTTGTCAACAATGTAATAATGGTTATATCATTTAGTCTGATAGATGAGTTTCCACTAAGTGTTCTTTGCCTTTTTGGCAGGGTATGCATTTAATATTTGGGAAATATTTAAATATACATTTACATATGTACACACAAATATGATACTTACTACCTACCTCTCCTTCCTTATTTAATTTTGCAATAAAATACTTTCAATGTACTTTATAATCACAAGCTTAATCTTCTATGAAATAAAGAATTCAACAGGTGAAAAGTAGAGAAGCCACTGTTCCTGAGGCAAGAGGGCTGCAATAATCAGAAGCCCGTGCTGTGGCTCAGTGGGTAAGGCTGCTGCCTGCAGTGCTGGCATCCCTTATGAGCGCCGGTTCAAGTCCTAGCTGCTCCACTTCTTTCCTTCCTTCCTTCCTTCCTTCCTTCCTTCCTTCCTTCCTTCCTTCCTTCTTTCTTTCTTTATTTATTTTTTGACAGGCAGAGTGGACAGTAGAGAGAGACAGAGAGAAAGGTCTTCCTTTTTGCCATTGGTTCACCCTCCAATGGCCACCGCGGTAGGCGCGCTGCGGCCGGCGCACCGCGCTGATGGCAGGAGCCAGGTGCTTCTCCTGGTCTCCCATGGGGTGCAGGGCCCAAGCATTTGGGCCATCCTCCACTGCACTCCCTGGCCACAGCAGAGAGCTGGCCTGGAAGAGGGGCAACCGGGACAGGATCAGTGCCCTGACCGGGACTAGAACCCGGTGTGCCGGCGCCGCAAGGCGGAGGATTAGCCTAGTGAGCCGCGGCGCCGGCCCGCTGCTCCACTTCTGATTCAGCTCTCTGCTATGGCCTGGGAAAGCAGAAAATGGCCCAGGTCTTTGGGCCCCTGAATGCATATGGGAGACCCAGAAGAAGCTCCTGGCTTCACTTCGGATCAGAACGCCTCCAGCTGTTGTGGCCATCTAGGGAGTGAACCAGCAGATGGAAGATCTCTGTCTCTCTGTAACTCTGCTTTTTTTAAGATTTTTTATTTATTTATTTGAGAGGTAGAGTTACAGACAGTGAGAGGGAGAGACAAAGAAAGGTCTTCTGTCCACTGGTTCACTCCCCAGATGGCCACAATGGCCGGAGCTGCACCAATCCGAAGCCAGGAGCTTCTTTCTGGTCTCTCACATGGGTGCAGAGGCCCAAGGACTTGGGTCATCCTCCACTGCCTTCCCAGGCCATAGCAGAGAGCTGGACTGGAAGAGCAGCAGCTGGGACTAGAACTGGCACCCATATGGGATGCTGGCACTGCAGGCAGAGTATTAACCTATTGTGCCACAGCGCTGGCCCCAACTCTGCCTTTCAAATACATCTTTTAAAAAATCAAATAAAGGGGTCAATTTTTCCATATACATTACACTTTTTTGGTATTCTACCTATTAGCTACCACAAATCAGAGAAAACATGATATTTGTCTTTTGGGGATTAGTTTGTGTCACTAAGCATGATGGTTTCTGATGGTACCCATTTTGTTGCAAAAGACAGCATTTCAAAATGTAAAGTATCAATAAAGGCAAGAATTAGACATTCCATTTTTTAAAATTATTTGAGAGGCGGAGGGGGGATAGATGGGGGAGAGATGGGGGAAGAGTGGAGGGGGCAGAGGGGGGAGGGGCAGAGGCGGGGAGGGGCAGACAGGGGGACAGGGGGAGAGGCAGAGAGGAGGTCCATCCACTAGTTCACTACTCAAATGGTCCCAAGACTGGAGCTGGGCAGTTCTGAGCCAGAAGCTTCTTCTGAGTCTCCCATGTGGGTGCAAGGACCTAAGTCGTTGGGCCCTACTCCATTACTTTCCCAGGTGCACTAGGAGGGAGCTGTATCAGAAGTGGAGGAACCAGGATTCGAACCAGGGTCAATATGAGATGCCAGCATTGTCGTCAGAAGCTTTACCCACTATGCCAAGCTGACCCTATATTCCCATTTTCTTTGAAACCCAAAAAACGTTTTTGTCATATTGCAGCTTCGGTTTTAACCTCTGTTCTTGCATCAGCAGAAAAGATAAAAATAATCTTCTATCACAAGGTTAATTTGATGCCTTTTTCCTCCATTGACAAGAACATATTTTAAATGCAATGGTGAGTGTGCAAGTATTGATTATTACCCTGCTAAGCGCGAGTGACACATTCTTCAAGATCGTAATTCCATTAACCCAACGTGATAAAACGTGAGTAGCCTTTTCTGCCAAGTTCATTTGAAGCCTGTCACTGTGTTTGCACTAATACATGCAGGTAGCAACCCAAACACCGAGTCACAGTCCACAGCTTTGGCTCGTGTAATTTTTTTTTTTTTTTTTTTTTTGCCAGGTTAGGAGTTTTATTGTGGCCCCTCTGGAGATAACAGAGTCTTGCCAAATGGACTACCCAGCTGCTTCCCCACCACATCTGCAAATGCTTTGATTGATTTGACACCAAAGGAGTTTTAAAACAGCTGAGTTAAAAGTTTGACTAAAATGAATCTCATTCTAATAGCAATTTTTAAAGAGTTTAATTCAAGCTGTTTCTTGTTCGTGAGCTACAGCTATGGATCCCAGTTCACAAATGAATGAGCTCATTTACAAATAGAGTTGCTAGAAACCCTATCAGGCATAAGGGAAAAATGAATTTCGTGCTCCCTAAATGGGCTATTTTCAAACCACAGTAATATTTTTCCCAGGGTTAGATTTGCATAGTAGGATTTAAATGCTCTAATTAGTCTCTTCACTACCTCTGAAAAAGAAATTGACATCCATATGCTCATGAAAATTTCTTTTTAATTTTACTGAAGTAGTATGATTAGAGATTTATTTATCTAACGGTACCTTTGCACTGTCCAACCCCTGGTCTTAGCCTTCCCCACTTTTCACAGGATCAGCTGGCTCTGCTTTTGCAACTGGTCCCACTCTTTTGCACTGGAACCCACGTCCTTCGGCTAAAGGAATGTTATCTTTTTCCTTCATTATTGACTTTTTCTCTAATGATTCATTTGCATTATCACACATTTATTTCAGTTAAAAAAAAATCTTGGTGAGGGTGTTTGGCCTAACAGTTAAGCCATGAGTTAGGAGGTCTGTGACCCATATCAGAGTGCCTGGGTTCAAGTCCAAGCTCTGCTCCTAATTCCAGCCTCTTACTAATTCAGACCCTGGGAACCCTCAAGTGCTGGTTCCATCGTTGGGCCCTACCTACCACATCGGGAACCAGGATTACGTTCCAGTTTCGAGCCCTGGCCCTAATGCAGCCCCAGCATCGTGGGCACTTAACGAGCAAAGCAGCTGGTGGGAGCCAATTCTCTCTGTATAGCCGTCTTGCTCAGTGTGTCGAACACATTTAAGATTATGTTTAAAAAACTTATTTTTCCCTCTCTAGCTCATCAACCCCATTTTTCCACCCCCCTTTGCTGAAAAATCCATTTAAAAATTCAAGCAGATCTGCACACCGATTTCAATTACATAATTTTCATTCTTACTTGGTAAGACTCCAAACAGGCACACTAAAGCATTTCTAAGACCAGCTGGGCTTCCTACCCCTGAATGTAATGTTTGATTCTCATTCATCTGGTTTACCAGTCAGTAGCATTTGACCTGGTTTCTCATCCTGTTGCATGAAACAGTTTCACCCATGTGCATCCAGAACACCAGAACCTGAGCCACTCCTCCTTCCTCTTCTCACCAGCCACTGCACGTTGGAGTGCAAATGAAGACCAGCCCTCTGACCTAGCCGCCTTCCTTGTTACGTTTACTCCCTTTAGATACGTTCTTGTCTCACAATTCCACATGTCATCTGCAACTTTGAGGTTCCTCCTGGTTTTCTGTCCCCGGCCATACATCTCCCCCGAACTCCACATTCATGTCTTCAGCTATCTATCCAACATCTTCCCTGGACAGCGAGAACACAGCTCAAAGTAGATAAAAGCACACTCCTAACACCCCAAGGAGTGCCCCATTTGCAATGCTTGCTGTGTAAGTTCACGGCAACTCTAAACTTTGAAATACGATGCACAGAAACATGGTGTTACCCATGAAACTTTCTCTGTCCCCACATCCTAGTCACTTCCTGCCAGCCCCATGAACGGCACCACCTGGGCAGCCTTAGGTGCCCTAACCGGTCAGCCCACTTCCAATTTGCCTCCCTGCAGTCTATTCCCAACATGACAGCCACTATCAGCCTTTAGAAACCAGCAGTTGGATCATGTCACTTCTCTCTCCAACACCCTCCAATGTTCCCTGCATTACTCAGAGTAGGGGAGACATTTTTAGTTGCTTACCAGTGTCTAGATATCCCGCACCTGTCTCCACCTCAGCACTCTCTCTTCTGGTCTAACCACGCTGGCCTTCTCCATCTTTTTGGACCATGCAGGGCATTTTCCTTGTAGCTCCTCCCAAGTAGGTCCCTTGCACCCTTGGTGACCTTACTCAATTGCCATCATCTCAATGAAGCTGCTTCTGTCCACTCTTTAAAACTGAAAGTCTCTGCTTTCCCATCTGTGTTACCCTCCATCCTTGCTTGCTTTCTTTCTCTTCACAGCACTTATCTCCTTGCAATATGCGTAATACTTTATTTGCTCAGCGAATTGTTTGCAGCCTCCCACCAACATGTGTGTTATCTCAATGAGGATGGACATTTTCACAAGTTTGTTTTCTGTTGTATATACCATGGTTAGAAGATGGGTAGACATTGCATGAATATTTGCTAAATGTATGGCTAAACTTGAATAAGTTCTGGGTTAAGTACACTTAAGCAGCATGAATTCTAATGGGAGAGGATGGTAAAGGGGCAGGCCAAGACGGTTTCTGATGTCTCAGACTAGGATAAGCCTTGGGGAGGAAGTCCATGAAAACTGGCAACTGTGAAGCTATGGGGTGAGGCAGGATTATGAAGGGAGACTGGAGAGGACAAAGTGATTTTCATCAAAGCTCTCCCCGTCCTTCTAATACCTGACGAAGAAATGGTGAATTCAGGATGAGCCTGGGTGAGAAGAGCAAAGTCTCCTCTGGTGATTTTTCTGCTGTTTGTTCTGCACTCCGGGTTCTCCGCACTGGTCTCCTCCCACCCCTAGAAGGATTCAGCATCAAAGTCCATGATTCATCTCCAAGCAATAGCTGAAAGCTATGTGTTAAGTTGCAATTGCAAGATCAAGTCCTAATGTGGTTGTCAGGCCAAATTCCCCTTAAAAAAGATCCTTTGTTTCATTGGATGCTGGTTAGGAAGAAGGAAGTGGGCTCTTGTAACAGGCAGTAGATTTCTACCAGGTCAGTACAGACACTGAACAGACAACAGCACATAAGACCCAGCATGTAGTGAGGGCTTATTGAAACCCTTGTGTTACATCTACTATTTCTGCCCTTAAAGAACACTGCCCAGAAAGGATAATGGTACCTGTATTAGATAAGGCCACCGGAACTTTGGAAATTGACTTGCCCAAAAACTCTAAGAGACTCAATATCAACACTAGGATTCAAATTCCTATTGCAGTGCCTATGCCTGTATGCCATTCTGTTGTACAAAGCAGGAATAATTCTATTTTTCATTTAAAGAATCCTTTGGAGTGTCTAACACTGGGATACTAAGAGAACACCGATGTATACCAAAGAAAGCACAATATCCTAATTCATTTTAAATCAATCCTTTTTCATTTTAAAGCTCCACATAACACTTAAAAGCCAATTTTGTATGTTCTTAAATAGTTTGTGTCAGGCTGGCGCCGCGGCTCACTAGGCTAATCCTCCGCCTTGCGGCGCCGGCACACCAGGTTCTAGTCCCGGTCAGGGCACCGAATTCTGTCCCGGTTGCCCCTCTTCCAGGCCAGCTCTCTGCTGTGGTCCGGGAAGGCAGTGGAGGATGGCCCAAGTGCTTGGGCCCTGCACCCCATGGGAGACCAGGAAAAGCACCTGGCTCCTGCTTTCGGATCAGCGTGGTGCGCCGGCCACAGCGCACCGGCCACGGTGGCCATTGGAGGGTGAACCAACGGCAAAGGAAGACCTTTCTCTGTCTCTCTCTCTGTCCACTCTGCCTGTCAAAAAAAAAAAAAAAGTTTGTGGTGGTGTCACTAAGCAATAAAACAAAATGCAGCATGGGAAATGAATCATTCCAGAGTCAAATTGCAAAAGGTTCGTTACTTAAATTTTAGTAGCAAGCATTGTGGGACAATGCATTAAGTTGCTGCTTCGGATGCCCACAGCAAGTAGAGTTCCTGGTCCATGTCCTGGCTACTGAGAGTTTCCAATCTGGCTTTCTACTAACACATCCTAAGAGGTAGGAGATGTCATCTCAGGTGCATGGTCCCTGCCATGCATGAAGGCGACTCAGATGTAGTTCCTGGCTCCTTCCTTCAGCCTGCTCTATTGCAGGCACTTGAGGAATGAACAAGGAGAGAAAAGCTATCTCTATCACTGTTCGAATTAACTTTTTAAAAACATTACTTAGAATTAAGTGTTATGTTATTTGGATGGGCAAATATTTATCTCTACACCTAAGGGGGATAAAACTTATCACTAGGTATATTTGTTCCCAGTATTTTTTGAGTTAAGAAAATATTTTAAAAAATATGTAATTCTTCATGTTAGACATTTAAAACCACTGACAAAGGGCAACACTTCACATTTCTACTTCAATTACAAGTTGGTGCATTTGTCAAGTTCTCTAGATCCACAAGTGGCCACTTACAATTGAATTTGTAATTGACAGTTGTACTTTGTAGTGAGCGATGTAGCACAATGTTTATTTCTGTAATTATTTTAGAACTTTTAAAGTTGTGGCTTTTATTTGAAAGGCCTTAGGACATGGTAAACACAGCCAAGATTGTTGAGGGTTCATGTTTTACTTAACTCCAAGTAATTTAATTCAAGTCAATAAATCTCTATCAAATGTTCTGCCTGTGCCTAAGATGAACTAGGCAATGATGGAAGATTTAAAAATGGTCTAGAAGATAGAGTTATCTCTACACTTGAGAAAATACACTGAAGAGGCAGTGCAGAGCTTGGTAAGAGGGTTGACAAAATAAACCTCATTCACTGAGAAGACAACAAACATCGGTGTTAAAGAATAGGAAGGGGCAGTGTTACGGCTCAGTGGGTTCAACCACTACTTGCAACACCAGCATCCCATATCAAAGCACTGGTTCAAGTCCTGCCAGCTCCACTTCCCATGCAGCTCCCAGCCAATGTGCCTGGGAAGGAAACAGTTGGCTGAAGTGCTTGGGCCCCTGTCCCCTATGTGAGAGGAAGATCTTCCTGGATGGAAGATCTCTATCTGCTTGTCTTTACATCTGTGTCTCTGCCACTCCAATAAATCAATGTTTATTGTTTTTTAAAGAGAATGTATTAGAACACTATTGAGAGATTATATATTTATTAAAAAGAACAAAAATGTGTTTAACTGTAAATGATATGAGCTGCTATGTGTTTGTGTGTAAATAAACACAAAAGTACTCCAAACATTTGAATCAAAAGTTCATTTGGTGCAAACAATTGTTTTGGGATTTTTATTTGAGACAGAATTACAGACAGTGAGAGGCAGACAGAAAGGTCTTCTGTCCGCTGGTTCATTCCCCAAATGGTTGGTGCTCCGAAGCCAGGAGCCAGGAGCTCCTTCTGGTCTCCCACACCGGTGCAGGGGCCCAAGGACTTGAGCCATCTTCTACTGCTATTCCAGGCCATAGCAGAGAGCTGGATTGGAAGAGCAACCAGGACTAGAACCGGTGCCCATATGGGATGCTGGCACCACAGGCAGAGGATTAGCCTACTGCGCCACAGCGCTGGCCCCAACAATTGTTTTTGAAGTCCATGCATAGCATTTTCATAGATTTTTTTCCATGAAATTTTCTAGACCCCTCTGTGTGAATATGAAGTGTGTGTTCTAGTCTTAAAGTTAAGAATCACAAGCTATGTAACCCATGGGTCAGCAACCTTGTCTATAGAAGTTCAGAGTGTATCTATCATTATTTTGACCATTCAAATCTGCTATATGTGTTCCAGTAAAACTTCATAGATGTTAAAGTTAGAATTTTGTATTTTAGTGTGTCAGAAGATATTTTATTTTTCTAAAGCAGTTAAACACGTTAATGCATACTTTTCAAATGGCTTGCAGACTCGCGGTTTCCAGTTCTGCATGTAAGGAGCTTAGAAACTGATACTCCATCCTAACAGCAGGCAAAATGCTTAACAACGTGAAAAATCAACTACTTTTCTCAGAGCCATAACAGAAGTGAGGTCTCCTGGCAAACTGCTCCCCCCCCGATTTTAGAGAGATTATAGAATCACACTGGTGTTGGCGCAGGAACCTCTGTGCAGAATAGTGGTAGCCCCTGTTGGCGGGCTCAGGTGAACCCCGTCCCCCTCCTCTCTTGCTTTCACAGTTCTGAAGAATCATGGCGGAATGCACTTGAGCGCAGCACCCTGAGGGCAGGAAGAATTGAACCCAACAGCCCCACCTGTTCTTGTCATCCTTAGAACAGGATGTCCCTACAGTGCTGTCACCCTGTGTGCTGGCCCAGGGTATCAAGCTCCAGGCAAGCTGCTTTTTGGAGGCCCTCAGCGGAGGTACAATTGGCACGCACACAAATGAGATCCCATCCACGGTTTGCAACTTTCCTGTGTCTTGGGGGCCAGATCAGCACAAGCTCTAAGGTTCTACTGTCGCTTATGCTTCCTATCGTTAAGTTACTAATCTGCAGCATGTAACTTGCCACGTGGGCATGTTCTGTCTCATCAGAGCTGTGCAAAAGACAAGAAATTGGCACAGCCCAATGTGCAGTGAGCAGAGGTATTTAGAGTCAAGCGCAACAAGTGCACAGTGAACCTGCTTCACAGCCAAGGTGGGAAAACCTGCATCAAAATCGGTGCATTGTGAGGTGAGGGATGAGCAGGTCCGAGTGTAAAACTGCAAGCAGCCCCGGTCATAGAGGAGGGGCCAGGCTTTTAGATGCCACTTCCAGGCGTTTAACCGAGTTCTCGCAATAGACAGTGGAGAAAAATCTTGTGCTTCCAACTAAGGGAGAGGAAAAAGTATCATTTTGAAATATGCCAGAACATTCTGTTCTTAATGAGGGCCACTTTCAGGTGAAACTGGTTAAGCAGAGGCCAACCTGCTGGGGTTTTATCACAGCCCAACTCACTGGGAAGAAGGAAATACCCACGTCTCGCTCCATGTAACCATATTAGCCTACTTAAGGAGGGGAACAAAGCCGAGCAACAGCTGTGAAACTCACAGTTCAGAGGCAGAGGCTCATGCAAACTGAGACCTTGTCATAATCCTATGGATCACTGCCCATCCTCCCACACCTTACCTAATTTGAGGGACTAGGATTTTGTTACAAGGTGCTTACACTACCTACAAAGTGGTATACTGCTGTTTAAAAATGGGCCTGGATTAGTTGTTAATGTATACTGCAAACTCTAGCAAATCATTAAAATACTAAAAAAAAAAAAAAAGAATTTCTCAATTAAAATGGAAGATACAAAAAATAGAAAAATAGTAATCCAGTGTATCAATGTTAATCTAGCTGTATGCTTGTAGATGTAGATCCAACCAAGTCAGTGATAACTTCAAGCATTAATAGTTCAAATGTATCAATAAAAAGGTACTGTCATAGTGTATATAAAAATAAAAGACCCTACTATATACTGTGTATAGGAAACCCAGCTTCAGTATAAGGATATAGAGTAAAATACGTATGAAGTAAGGTGCTAACACTCATCAAGACAAAGTAGGAGGGGCTTTATTAATTTCAGACAAAGCAGATTTCACACCAAGGAAATGATATAAAAGCAGCAAAATAAGGGAGTCAATTCTTAACCCAAATCTAAGACACAACAATCCGTAGTGTATATGCCTAAAAACAGAGTGTGTGAGCTAAACACAGAACTCCAAGTAGAAATATGAATTCACTATTATGTTACCTACTTTATCCATTCCTCTCTCAAAAATGGACAGCTTGCACAAGCAGAAAATTAGTACAGAGATCACCTGTCGACTGCGTATAATTCACATGCATAGAGGACAACTTCATCCAACAGCAAAGTATACATTCTTTTCAATCTCACATGGTACATTCACCAAGACAGCACATTCTGGACCATAAAACACATTTTAAAATATTTAAGTTAGTATTTTCTGCTCTCAGATCATAGAATTAAACTAGAAAGCAATGATAGAAAAAATGGAAAAATCCCCGAATATGTGGACATTAAATATACAGGTATCAGAAGAGAAGTTTTTAAAATATTTTGAACTAAATGAAAATGAAACATGATTTATCAAAATGTGTGATATGAAGTAAAGGTAAATGCCTACAGGGAATTCTATAGCACTGAATGTTATGTTATATATAACATTTATGAAATATGTCATAAAAGGTATAAAGACAATTATCCAAGCCTCTGCCTTAGGAAACTAGAGAAAGGCAAGTAAATCCAAAGTAAACATAAAATACAAATTAGAGTGGAAATCAATGAAACAAAAAACAATCAATAGAGAAAAATCAAAGCAAACACTTTCTTTGAAAAGATAATTGAAATCCACAAGCCTCTAGACAGCAGGCTCACAAAAGGAAAGAGCACAATTAATATCAGAAATGAAGATAATCCATCACTACAGATCCCATAACACCACAAAGATAATAAAGGGATATTGTCAGCAACTCTACGCTCAAATATGATAACCTGGATAAAAATGGACCAGTTTCTTGAAAACTCAATCTGTGAAAATCAAACAAGAAAAGCTAGACAACCTTAATGGGCAAACATGTATTAAATAAATTGAATTGATAATTAACCATGTACCAAAGCAAAAAGCCCTGGGCTCAGATGAGTTCACTAATACATTTGACTTAACATTTAATGGAGAAATACCAATTCTCCATAAAATCTTTTACAAGATAGAAGATAAAGAATTACCTTAAAATTTATTATGAGGCAAAAACAGTCTAATACTAAAACCACACAGAGGTATTATAAAAAACTATGGACTACTATGTCTAATACCACATGTGTGCTGGTTCAAGTCCTAGCTACTCTGCTCTTGGTGCAGATTCCTGCTATTGCATGCTGGGAGAAATATAGTGACTCAAGCATTTGAGTCCTGCTGCCCACATGGAAGACCTGGATGGAGTTCTGGGCTCCTGCTTTGGCCTGTGAGCATGTGGAGAGTGAACCAACAAATTATATGTATAATCAAATTATATACGAACTATATATACTTATATATTATATATAAATACAAATAAACATGTACAAGTTCTATATGAGGAAAACTGTAAAACTGGTAAAGAAATCAGAAGATCCACATACAGTCATGCAGAACATAAAAATGTTTTGTTAATGATCAGCTGCATTTGAGGAAGTGGCACCATAGGATCATTAAGGAGCTAAACAATTCTAGTGACATCAGTCATTGTAATGTCACAGTGAAACAATTTGCTCACCTGTTTGTTGTGGTGCTGGTGTAAATAAACCTACTGCAATTAGGGTTATATAAAAGTGTAGCAGCAATACAATTACAGCATATAATACTTAATAAATGACTTATTTGGTTTATGTGTTTACTTTTAAAGTCATTGTCATTTTAATTTTTTCTACTTATAAAAACTATGCTATATTATGCAGTTAGCATGCTCATACATCTCATGTCTAACACCTGTTTATTGCATCTTTCTCTTGTGCTCAATTTAATCTTACATTGCTTTATTCATTATGGCCCTAGAAGCAATGAGCTACACAATATACACATACAGCCTACTACACACCAGAGCCATATGGTATGTATCACCTAGGTTTATGTAAGTACATTCTATGATGTTTACACAATGACAAAATTACATAAACATGTGTTTCTCATGACATTTCCATAACTAAGAGATGGAGGTCTGTAAATGAATAGATATTCAATGTTCATGAATAGGAATCATTAAGAGGTCCGCCCTTTCAAATTTATCTGTAGAGTCAACACAATCCCAACCAAAATCCCAGTAGCTTATTTTGTACAGAAACAGATTCTCAAGTTATATTGAGAGACAAAAAACAGAAGAGCAAACCTCTGTGGGTTGGTAAGGCCCCTAAGCCACACTGTGTTGAAATGTAATTCCCACTGTGAGGTGTTAAGAGGATGGATAACTAGTTCAACTGTAATATTTATAGAGTGGACCTTTGGGAAGTTGGGAAGTAATTCCAACTGCACGAGATAATGGGAGTGGAGGCCCCCACGGTTGAATTCCAAGGGCAGACAGAACAAAGATCCTTTCTAGAGTTGAGCTGATGCCAGCACTGTGCCCTTGAACCTTCAAAATGGAATTAGCCTGCTTCAGCCATTTTAATGTAGTCAAGAAAAATGGACTTCTACAGAAAATGGTAAGGATGGGATTGTAAATGTCACCATATCTGAAAATGTGGAGGCTATGTGGAATTGGATAACGGGCAGATATTGGAAGAATTTTGACAAGCAGCCTAGAAAAGAGCTTGGAATGCTGTCAGAAGAGCATTCTGGGCAGTTATGGTAAGAGCTCAGAAGACAGTGATGCCACTAGAATGGCTTGAAGATTGGGTAAGTGGTTCTGACAAATACTGAAACACGAACGGTAAAGGTCTTGCTGACGAAGTTTCAGATGAAAATTAAGATTCTATTAGAAGTTGTGCTAAAGGTCATCCTTGTTACACTGTAGGGGAAGAACGCTAACTGGCTTTGAGCAAGGCCAACTTTAAGAATGATGGAGTAGTTTATTTGGCAAAAGAGAGTTAAAAAAAACAAAACATTCATGCAGTGGCATGGGTATCCTTGTTTGCTTTTAGTTAGATTCATAGTGAGACTTTGGAGCAGAAGGAAGCATAGCACGAAGAATTTAAAAATAAATCATGGCTTGGCCAGAGAGGGGGTAAAGGAAAAGCATGTGAGGTAGTTATCAGAGAAACCATTTGAAAGACACTGGTACAGATAAAGGGAATCTGATTTACACCAGAACATAGGCAAGGGGCCTTGAAAGCACTGTAGTCATCTTTAAATCTGCCCTCTCATTGCAGTCCAGCACTTCCTCTCTAGCAGATCTATTTCATATAGCTCTAGGGTGCTCTGAATAGGTTCACTGTGCAAGCCCGGGGCCACCTTGGGATGTGGATTTTCTAGAAAAGTGTTCCATGACTACTGCAACCATGATTTTTATTTATATACAGTAAACAAACTCCATGGAATTCATTTATACAGATTTAAAAGCATAACGATAATTCGTCCATTAACTTCCCTCCCACCCATGCTGCCACCCAAACTTGTCCTTCCTGATTAAGTTTTTAAAGTGATATACTTTGTTTATTTTATAACAAGCGTAACCCTCCAGTGAATAAAGAATTCAGCAAGTAGGAAGTAGAGAAACTACTGTTCCTCAACAATTATAGATGAGGGCTTTAAACAATCATACCTCAAAATGTCAATTTCACTCACATACATTTTTGTACTCTGTATGTTAATTATCACAGATCAGGGAAAACAGGATACTTTGGGGGAGAGTGACTTATTTCACTAAGCAAAATGGTTTCCATGCATCTATTTGTTGCAAAAGATTGAACAGTTGAATAGTATGCCATAGTGTAAATATATCACATTTTCTATATCTAGTAATTGTAAATATCAGGGTTGACTCCACATCTTAGCTATTATGGAGAGAAATGTAATAAACAAGGGGGTACAGAAAACTGATATGCTGGTGTCATTTTGTTTGGGTAAGTTCAAGAATGGGATGTGCAGCCATGACTTAAAGAGGCTTTGGTGTAGCTTGTGCTGGTGGCATATCCGTGTGGAGCCGATTCTGCAAGTGGATGCAATGTGAGAGTTACAACAACATGTTGGCATTCCTCAGGTTTTCAAGGCAGGCCTGGAAGGCAAGGAAATACGCCCTAAGGTTAGAGTCCTTGGAAGGTGCTCTTGATGGGTCAGCGGAGTTGATATTGGAACTGAAGAGGGGACTCTGGAAGAGTGGGGTGACCAGAAACCTTTAATGTCCATCAGGAAAGACAATAATATCAGTGTACAGCCCTAGATAGCAGGCATGTGGGTGGCAACCAGCAAAGCCATAGGGTTAAGCTGTTCAAGGCCTTAAGGGCCCGCTGATCACCGAAACATGTACAGGTAGCTGGACTTGAAGCATTAAGATTTAATGACTTCTCTTTTGGGTTAACTACTCCTTTCTATTTCCCTTTTTGCAATAGGAATGCCTGCCTTTGTGCCGCTACACCACTGTTCTTAGAAATACGTAACTTGTGCTTATCTTATCTCCGTTTCATAGGGGATCTTGCTTACCTTGAGTCTCCTAGGAGACTGGGCTTGTACTTTTGAGTGATGTTATTATGTCAGATTCTGGGACTACCCTGGGTGGCATGAATACATTTTGCATTGTGAGAATGATACAAACCGTGGGGGTCCACAGGTAGAATGCGATCTAGATGCTGGTTACCACTCTCTCCCTTCAAGTTCGCATGTTGGGAACTTGGTCCCCAGAGTGGTAATGTGACAGCTGAGAGAAGCTTTGAAAGGTGGGGTCTAGTGGGAGATTCTTACCTTTGGGAGTAATGCCCTCAGAAGAGAATGCTGGTCTCTTGGAGTTCTCATTAGAGTAAGTTGTTGTAAAAGCCCTAGCCTGACCTTTGAGTCTCTAGGGCTACTTTTTGTTTAAAATTCTGTTTTATTTGGGACAGAGACAGATCGTCTACCCACTGCCTTACTCCACAAATGCAAATAACAGCCTGGGCTGAGCCAGGCAAATGCTACAGTCCAGAACTCAATCCAGGTCAGTCCCGTGGGTGGAAGGGATTCAAGTACTTGAATCACTACCTATCTCCCAGGGTGTGCATTAGCCCGAAGCTGGAATCCTAAGTGGAGCTGGGACTCAAAGCTAGGCACTCCAGTATGAGAGGCAGGCATCCCAAGCTGTAGTTTAATCACTGCCCCAAGTACCTGTCCCCTGGCTTCCTATTTTGAGATGCTATTTCTTGCTCCTCATGCACTCCCACGGTTTGACAAGGCATTCTCAACCTTGCCTGTGCCATGCCCTTCGGGCTTTCAGCAACCAGAACCAGGGACAAGAATAAACTTATTTCTCTTTATAAAGTAGCTTCTTTGGGTATTTAATTCTAGTACTATAAAAACTAATACACCAACATACAACTGAAGAACAACAAAGTTGGAGGATTGATGCTACCTGATTTCATGACTTACTCTATACTACAGAAACCAAGACTGCGTTTTTGGTCCAAGAATAAGCAAATAGATCAATAGAACCAAACACAATCCAAAAACAAAGCTACACATTTATAGGCAACTCATCTTCAACAAAGATAAATCAATAGAACAAAAGGAGTCTTATCAAAAATTGGTGCTGGCGAGATGGGTGTTCGTTGTGGTGGTTAAAATGTCTGCATCCCATATAGGATTGGCTACACTGAAGTTCAGGCTCAACTTCCGGTTACAGCTTCATGCCAATTCATATTTGGGGAAACAGCAACTGATGGATCCAGCGATGGGGTTCCTGCCCTCTGCTTGGCAGACCTGGACTGAATTCCAAGCTTCTGGCTTCGGCCTGGCCTATCCTTGGCCTTGGCTATCATGGGTACTTAGGGAATGAATCATGGATAGGAGAGCTGTTTTTACCTCTTTGCTTTTCAAATAAATACAATTAAAGTTAAAATAAGAAGCAAAAATCCAGGGGCTGGCGCTGTGGTGCAGCGGGTAAAAGCCCTGGCCTGAAGCGCTGGCATCTCATATGGGCTCTGGTTCTAGTCCCAGCTGCTCCTCTTCCAATCCAGCTCTCTGCTGTGGCCTGGGAAAACAGTAGAAGATGGCCCAAATCCTTGGGCCCCTGCACCCATGTGGGAGACTGGGAGGAGACCCCTGGCTTCGGATCAGTGCAGCACCGGCCATAGTGGCCATCTGGGGAGTGAACCAGCGGATGGAAGACCTCTCTCTCTACCTCCGTTACTCTTTCAAATAAATAAAATAATAATTAAAAAAAAAGCAATAATCCAGGGGTCGGCATCATAGCATAGCAGATTAATTTATCACTCATACAACACTGGCATCTATATTGGCCTGCCAATTTGAGTCCCAGCTACTTCACTCAACCCAGCTTCCTACTTTGTTGTGACCCGAGTACGTAGACCCTATCATCTGTGTGGGAGACCAGGATGGAGTTTCTGACTCCTGCCTTCCACCTAGCCCATCCCTGCCTTTTGTAGCCATTTGAGGAGAAAAACAGCTGGTGCAAGATCTATCCTTCTCTTTTCAAATGGTTAGTAAATCTTTAAAAATGTAGGTGATGCTGGAATATATGGACATCCACATCCAGAGAAGTTAGTTGCAGATCTTATACCTTTCACAAAATGTAACAGAAAATGGATCACAGACCCAAGCATAATACACAAAACTGCAAGACACCTGGGAAACAGCAGGGGAACAAGTCTAGATGACCTTGGATGGCAATGATTATTCAATACAACACCAAAGGCATTATCCAAGAAAAAAACGAACTGATCAGTTGAACTGCATTAACATTTGAAATTTCTGCTCTGTAAAATAAACTGTCAAGAGAATTAAAAGATAAGCCACTAGGATAAAGTATTTGCAAAAGACATATCAGATAAAGGACTGTTAGAATATGGGAAGACTACTAAATTCAACAACAAAAAAATCTGACTTTTAAAAATGAGCCAAATACTTTAACACTTCCCCAAATAAGACACACAGATGGGAAAATAAGCACATGAAGAGATACTGTATATCCTATATTATTGGGGAAATATAAATGAGATCAACAGTGAGATATCATTGTATACCTATTACAATGGGGCAGGCATGGTGATATGGCAGTTTGGGCCTGTGAAGTCGGCATCCTACATGGGCACCAGCTAGATTCCTGGGTCCTCCACTTCCCATCCAGCTCCCTGCTAATGGCCCTGGGACAACAGCAGAGGATAGCCTGGGTGCTTGGACTCCTGTACCCATGTAAGAGGCCTGCAGGAAGCTCCTGGATCCTGACTTCAGCCTGGCCCAGCCTTGGCCATTGTGGCCATCTGGGGGATGGACCAGCTGATGGAAGACCTGTCTCTCCTTCTGTCTTTCTTTCAAGTGAAAATTTGAACTGTGTACAATATTTTCATTTGTTGTATTTAGTTTCATTGCATAGCCTAAGTAAACGTAGCCTAAGTAAACAAACACCGATTTCAGTATTTCCTAAATTACTTTCTTTGAAGAAATTACCACATTTCTCAAGACATGTATTATACATCCAACTCACACATAAGAGTAAGGGGGGTTATTTGATTTAGTAATTAAATAACCATTATTTGGATAGCATTATACAATTTAGTCTGAGACTAATCCATTAAATGAAATTTTTTTGAATCATGGGCTTGATTGAATTAATAGTTCATTATTTCCCTTAATGTGACTAATTTGAGCTGTTCATTAGCAAGAATATGCCCATTGTTTTTCAAATCCTCATAATGGGGCTTTCTTATTTTTCTGTAGAATTACATTCATTAAACACCCCATAATCATTCATAGTGTTATATTTTAGAAACATTTCTGAATATGTGTTAATATGTGTGTGTATTTTAACAATTTTAAGGTGGACAGATTTGTGATTTTTATGCCCAAGTTTAGTAATACAGCCTCTGACTCCGCCCAATTTGCTTAGCTCTAACAGAATCTGAAATTTGGTCTTTTGTAAGGAAACTTATTTCTTACAGTCCTCAGGCTGGAAAATCAAAGGCTGAGGCGTGTTCTCACTACATCAACCCCCAGTGGAAGACAGAAGGGCGAAGGAGTATGTTCACAAACAGGAGAGGCAGCACGAGGGGCCAGGCTCACTTTCACATCAAATCCACTCTGACCGTAACACTGACCTAATGGAGAGCTCAGAGCCCTTGTGAGGTCATTCCCAGCAGGCCGTGCCCCTCGAGGTTATCACACGAGGGATTAGAATTCCAACAGATGAACTTTGGAGGACAAACCGTAGCAGCCTCTTCACTTATGCCTGAATGCTTTAGTTCGTTCTTCATTAATCTAGGTCCCTGATAGCCATAGATGACTAAATACAGTATTTTCTACATGATCTCCCCCACTGGACTTATTTTTGTCTAGAGATTTCCTATTTCTCCACATTCCTGTATTTAAAATACTTCCTTGACCTTTAGATGTTCTTACTGAAGCTGAAGTCAGGGTAAAGGAATAATTAAATTTTGGACAAAAGTCAGTATGAAAATGTAGGTGGGAATGCTGTCTAGATATGGAACTGAAACAAAATAATGCCGATTTAAGAGACCTGAGACAAGGCAAGACTGACAGACGATATCTGAACACGACCAGGGAGGAGGAGACCTGGAAAACCTCTGCTGGGAACTTCCTGCGTCATTATTTGCTAAGGATCATAATATGCTCAAATAGTTTTTAAAGCACCCACTGCTTCTCAAAGATTTGTTCTCTCAACAATAGGCTTTGATTCTATCTGGATGATGAACCAGGAAACAAGAGGTATTTCCTGAAAGACACACTTTCAAGTACCACATACGCAGAATGAAACCCTATTACAGGGGCTGGCACTGTGGCACAGCTGGTTAATGCCCTGGCCTGAAACGCAAGCATCCCATATGGGCGTCAGTTCTAGTCCTGGCTGTTCCTCTTCTGATCCAGCTCTCCACTATGGCCTGGGAAAGCAGTAGAAGATGGTCCAAGTCCTTGGGCCCCTACACCCACGTGGGAGACCCAGAAGAAGCTTCTAGCTCCTGGCTTCAGATCAGCACAGCTCTGGCCGTTGCAGCCATCTGGGAGGGAACCAGCAGATGGAAGACCTCTGTCTCTACCTCTTTTTTAAGATTTATTTATTTGAAAAAAAAAAAAAAAACAAAAACTATTACTGACATGAACCAGCAGATGGAGGATCTCTCTGCCTCTCTAACTTTTCAAATAAATTTCAAAACAAACAAACAAACAAACAAAAAAACCCAAAAGCTCTATTACCCTATTGCCATGGCCAATTAAGAGAAAATCTTTAACCTTATGGTTTTTAAGTGAATGAGATCTTTAGGTCTTTCAATTATAAGGTGACTAGTCATGAAAATCTTGGATGTCCACCGATGGAAATCCTCAGGATTCTGTCTCATTCCATCTGCCCAGAAATGTTAACAGAGGACCTCAGTAACTTGACTGTCAACCTCACCCATGTGCCAGAAGATCCACCTCAACAGCCCGACAGAGGGAAGACGAAGATCCAGTTCAGAGGTAGCTTGCCGAACAGGAGGAGTAGAGCAAGAACCATGTTAGTTGAGAAGAAAGGCCAATACAAATGGAGGTAGCTTTTAATGAACCGGTATTCACAGCATCAAAGAGAACAGAGATACAGGCCTTAAAGGAGTCCAGAGCAAAATCAATTGTAGCTGCAGTTGCTGCCTATGTCATGGATAGGATTCTTCCGAGTGCTAGGACAGGAATCAATTAGAACAGAGGCAGCTTAGGCCCAAGCCCGATTCATGGGCTGTTTTGCTGGTATTATATAGCAGAGAAAGCTACTCTATACTAAGATAGACTTCTACAGCAAACATTTCATAACTATGATGAGTTCTGTAATGTCTTTTCCTTCCTTGATACGAATCACTTATGAGGAATCTAAGTTTGAGTGACTTCCGGTGTAAGGTAGTTCCTTTTGATTTGACCTAAAGCAGCAGAACCAATAGGTTTGGAGTATTTTCATATGCTGTAGAAAGACTGAGGTCAATGAGAAGAAACCCAGCACCAAGAACTGAGATGCCAAGTAACTTATAGGAAAGGACTGTGAAGGAAACACTGGGTGTTTGGCTGGAGCACAGTAACTGGAACAGGTAGTTAGATTTTCTGGTTTTCATATGCTGTTTCTCAAAAAACTAAAGTACCTACCCTGCATTGATATCATTGTGTACTACTATTAAAATGTGTTAACTTAATGTTAAAATCGGCCATTTATCATATTCTCCATGTTGGAGAATATTTTCTTGCTTTGGCAGTTTCTTGTAAAAGTTTTTAATTCTTAACATATTCCAGTTTAAAAAAAGAATATTTTTACATACACAATATTATTTTCCCTATTGACATTTTATGATAGATTTGTTATAGCTAATGAGCCAGTATTGACACGTTTTCCATAAAATCCTGAATAGAAGTCATAACTCAAGCAACACACAAAGCAAACTGGGGACCATTGATTTGTACACTTTAAGTTTTTATTAAAAGTTGTAAGTATTTTTAAAGAATTGATTTTGGGCTTGAGGTACTTTGACAGCTTCTACTATTATTCCAGAAAGAAGGAAGTTAGTTAACCCGAGACCCTAGATACATGAAGTTTATTTTCTATTTTTGGACATATTTTTATTTGCTATGTATTTTTGTAAAATTGAGTTAAGAATGTAAATTTACCTTAACCTGTATAGGAAAATACTTTCCAGAGTTATATACTGAACAATCAATTTAATTCTCTTTAACTGCAACGTTTTAAATGAAGACTTGTTTTGGGACAACTCTGAGAATTGGCTGACAGAAGTGAAAGGCAGACAAATGCAGGATTTCCCCAAGTACAGTTTTTAAGAGGCAGACACAAGTGTGTGTTGTGCAGCAGCAACACAGAAGAATCCAGAGGGCATACGTTTATGTGCTGAGCTAGACGAAGGCGGCTTGTGGCTACCACAATGCGCTTGAGCTTTCTCAATACGCTAAGCATCAGATGACTTCCTGGATGTCCGTGCCTTGCACAAAACACGTGGTAAACAATCTTAGTGACTTGTTTGTCTCCTAGTTTTGGGGATGAGTAGGAATCCACTAGTGGGGGAAGATAGTGGTTACGGCCTAGATGGGGATACTCATGACAAGCTCTATCCCTTCATGTTACTGGATGCTAATTTATCAGTGACAAATTGCTATTTTTTTAAAGCCTATATTGTTGGGGCTGGCTCCGTGTTGCAGCAGCTTGACCCTCCGCCTGTGGCGCCAGCATCCAATATGGGTACTGGGTTAGAGTCATGACTACTCCACTTCTGATCCAGCTCTATGTCCTGGGAAAGCAGGAGAAGATGGCCCAAGTGCTTGGGCCCCTGCACCTGCATGTGAGACCAGGAAGAAGCTCCTGGCTCTTGGCTTTGGTTCTGCGCAGCTCTGGCTGTTGCAGCCACCTGGGGAGCAAACCAACGGAAGGAAGACCTTTCTCAGTCTCTTCCTCTGTTAGTAACTCTACCTCTCAAATAAAAAAGCCTACATTGTTATATCTATTACACATCTGAATAGGTTTCAGCATTAGCACAAGGTACTTTAATAATCTTTATCTTGGTTATTCTTGTATTATTAAATATAGAATCACTTTGGCTTCAAACCTTTTTGAAATAGTCATTCTAGTTAAAACAAGCATAACTATGTAAGAAATTGTTTTAAGCCTTTTTATGTCCTTCAGAAAAACTAAGTCATTATTATTCACTATTCTCACATCTTCTGATAGCATTTATTCCTAGATTTACTTTGGTACATTGCACCATCACTAACAATGCTTTGTTGTTTCTTACTCTGGTTGATTATAGCTAGTGAAGTTCAGGAGACACTCTGGATATAATAGCACAACTAGCAACCCCAAGTATACATTTCAGCTTCTGCATTGAAAACATTCGGATTGTTATTTTCCAATATTTCTCTATAACTACACTGATACTGCTAATGTTAAGTTCAGAAGTAAACATTTCTCCTTTCCATCTTTAAGATGGCAAGTGAGGAAGCTCCAGCTCCCATGCCCACGCCAAGAACTCTCCAGCCGAGAGGGCGAACGATGCCGGCGACAAAGTTAAGAATCTCAAGGATGAGAATCCCAGGAAGGGGAGACCCCACTGTGGCCCACACCCCGTCCCTGTCCCTGTGAGGGGACTGGCAGACACTGCCCACCCACTGTGAATCCCAGAACGCCTTAAAGCACTGGGCTCCCAACCCCAGCACTGGAGAGCTGAAGTCCCTGGCTCCTGTCTGAAAACCAGCAGGCGGCACCAGGGCTGTGAAGCTGCACACCACCCGCACGGCCCTGGGGCAGAGCAGGTGAGGAGACTATGGCCGCACTGCCCGGGCCTCCACCGTCCTCAAAGCCGGGCCACTCTCCCGTGCTCGGGCTCCGAGCTCTCCTCCCGGGCAGAGGCACTGCCCGCAGCCCAGCGCTGGCCAGGTTTTACCAACAGTCAGCCCTGGCCACTTGCCATCAGATTGTGCCCCGGGGAATGGCATACGCCCTCAATGATCCGTGTTCTCAATGACGTAGGAAGCATCGAACAGTGAACATTTCATTACTTAATAACGCAGTTTTGAATTCTCATTAATTTCTATGTGCTTACATAGCATCCTAGAGAACTATTTGGATTAGTTTCCTGGCTTCTAAGAGTATCTTTAAAAATAAAGTAGCATTCCTGCATTTCCAATAAATATAACATTGGTTATAGTGTTCTTGCTTTCAACTTTAATGGAAATATTTGGTATTTCACCACTTTCTAGGCATTCGTTGAGGAGATTGAAATTATTTTCTCACATTGAGCAGTTAGGAGTTACCTCTAAATAAGAAGTCTCAATCAAGGACGGGTACCGAGTTCTCAAATTTCTGTCTAGTTATGCACACGTATTATATCTACAAATGTAGTGTACTATACTCTATGGTTTGGATGTGGTTGTTTTTAGAGATTCATGCCTAGGAGGTTTAATCCTCAGTGTGGCAGTGCTGTGTGGAGCCTGTAGCAGGTAGGGTCCAGGGGAAGGCATTTAGGTCACTGGTGTGCTGCCTTAGGAAGGGATTAACGCCGATCTGCTGGAGAACAAGTTGCTGTAAAAAGAGCACAAGGGGCCTTTCTACCATTGTGATGTCGTCTGTCGTAAGGCCCCCACCAGAGCGCAGTGAGGCTGGGGCCATGTGTTTCAGTCTTCAGAACTGTGAACTAAAGAAACCCTTACAACTTACCAGTCTCAGATATTTTGCCATCAAACTATGGAACATCCCACTATACATCCCTGTACAGGTCAATTTCATTTTAATCTTTAACCTAGAGTCATGAATGAGTTTGGCTTAAAGTTTTTCTTTGGAACACAATTGATATCAAGTGTAAGAGTTAGAACTATGGAATATTCAACATAAATAACTTATTTTCTATAGTCTGATGTGTCCCTAAAAAGATTAGTCTTTTCCTTGAAAGGTTGGCAGTACTTACCTATACATTCTCAGGGCCATTCCTGATACCTCTTAGAAAATACCTTTAAGATTTTATTTACTTGAGAGGTAGAGCTACAGAAAGTAAGAGGGACAGACAGAGAGAAAGGTCTTCTATCTGCTGGTTCACTCCCCAAATGGCCACAACAGCTCCGATCTGAAGCAAGAGGCCAGGTGCTTCCTCTGGGTCTCCCACATGGGTGCAGGGGTCCAAGGACTTGGGCCATCCTCTACTGCTTTCCCAGGCCACAGCAGAAAGCTGGATCAGAAGAGCAGCAGCCAGGACTAGAACTGACACCCAAATGGGACACCGGCACCACAGGCAGAGGATTAACCCTCTGTGCCACTGTGCCGACTCCATGAAAATACATTTTTGGATCTGAGCTTTTTGGATAGTTTGATATTTTATCTTCATTTGTCTTTCTTCTACTTTGGTAACCCACATTGCCTTTAAAAAGAAACTTAAAATTTTAATGTTATACACATGATTCTCTTCGTTTTGCATCCCTTCAATTTCATCCGCTTAAAGATTTCATACTGATTACCGTTCAGAGGTATTTTAGTTTCTTCTTTTTGTTAAGTCACGGCGCTCAGATGTTGGATTATTTTGTTATCAGAGATTACATGAGTTTGTATCTTTGAAGTCATTAATTCCTTCATCTTTAATATTCCCCTTTTCCTGCTATCTTCAGAATTTCTTAACCCATTTAATAGTTTTATTTTCACCTTTTTTCTGATAATGCAGATGTTTATAGTCATAAAATTACAGCTAATATAGCTTTGGGGGGAAAATACCATAACACTCTGTACAGTTCATTTGTTCTATTGTGTAAGTTCAAAGTCATTATTTCTTGCATCTTTTTTGTTACTACATTTTCTGGGTTTTGCTGCAAGGAAAATATTTTATTAGTTTTCCTCCCTTTCTAGCATATATTACTCTGATGTACAATGCTATGTTTATCTCAGCTTCTCTTTCTAAAATAAAAAGTGGTAGAACAAAGCAGTGATGCTATATGTATGTCTTGTTGAAGTATGGGAGTGAAATAGGCTTTCTACACTTGCTGCTGCACCGATCCCCCTTCCCATCCTAAGTTCGGGGCTGGGGTAGCAGTAGTGCTGTGGAACACTGCATGCCGATTCTCCTTTCTCTCTACCTCCGAGGCAGGAAGCTTCTTGCTAACCATAATCTATATAGGACAATGTATAACTGATGACCCTCAGGTCACTGGGACAGCACATGACCAGGCTGAAATGCTTCTCAAGAACATCTTATCTGACCACTTGGACTTACAAAGCATAAACAAGGAAGCAGCCACTTTTCTTATCATTCGCGCTGTCTTGTGTTAATGAGACTTGTGTGTCTGTTACTGCCAGAAACCAGCAGAACTGCTGTCTGGGACTGAGCTACTTTTCATTAGGTTCTATAACAAGAATGTCCATTAGGATTGAAGATCCCTGAAGGCATCCAAACAAGCTGTCCAGTCCCTGCTAAGAGGAAGAAAGTCAATCATGAAATTCGCTCAGAAATCATTTTAGGAAGGGAGTGGGCTTCCACTTCTGTGGAGTCATTTCTGCTTAAAACCCTCTGGCCCTCGAATGCTGCCCCCGTCCTAGCTGACGGCTGAAATCCTGTTAGTATTTGGCTGTGGTCTCTGGAAATAAGGCGTTCTTTTGGCAAGCCAGGATTTGAATCGGTGTTCTCACTTTCCAAGTCATCTTCACTTAGAAGATGTAAAATGCATCAATGCCAAAACTCTCATAACTCAGTTGAGAATTCAGTCAGGTATGTATAGTATCTCAACCACTTAGTTTTGGAGCTTTGTTTTTGAAAACATCTTAGACTTCTCTCCATAGACATATGCAGTTATATTTTGTCAACTATTTTACAGGAGGTCTCATTTTAGCCTTATATTCATGGGTGTTCACCCTTCCACAGAGATTTTGCCTACTGGTAGACAATTGTCCAAGAGGCTGTTGCATTCTTCTTGTGAGCAGAGACAATGACCACTATTAGGCTGGATTTTGTTTATGTAATGTATGTATGTAATGTTTGTTTATGTAATGACTACTATAAGGCTGGATGTCTGTATAGTCAGCCTTGAAGACAGGTGGCTATGTGAACCAGTGCCATGAAGGTGTGCTAGCTGTCCACTAACAAATCATGTCCCCCTCTGTGGCCTATGTTGGGCAGGGTTAGGTACAATTTCAGATAAAGCAATTTCCTAAGCTTGCGATTCCTCTCTGTAAACTCCATGGAGATTAGGGCCGGGAGGACTGGTGTAAATGCTGACACTGGCCTCTGCTTTTGCCTTGAGTGACCCATCCCCTTGCCTTTGATCCAGAAGCTCCAGCTTCCGCCAGCACCCACGGAACTGCAGCAGGAGAACCCATCAGTCTAAGCAGGCTGAGAGCACAGGCCTTCATTGTCTAGATCCGAGTTTTGAGACACTTTAAATGACATTTGGTTCTAGTCTTTCTTCTTGAGCCCTAGCTGTGATGGGAGGTGGGGAGGACTGGCTGAGAAGAGCAGCAGTAGATAGTAAACACACACACACACACACACACACACAAAGAGAGAAAGAAGATCAGGCACCACAGAGCCAGGTTAGCGACACTGAAATGAGCTCTATCCACTTGCCTGCTGTGGCTAGATCCCATTCCATGGTGATGGTCTCAATCCCACTAGACTGCTTCCTTGCATAGGGCTGGTTTCAGGTGACTAACTTCCTCTCCCCTAAGCATAACCAGCTCTGGTAGCAGGCATTTGTATTATTATTCACACAAACCCAGTATTTCAGATTAACAATTAGATACCCAACTATAACTATGTCCACATCTCTTGAGGTGATGAAATTGGTTTAAAAATTTGGAACTAACTTCTCCAAAGTATTCAAGCTTTATGAGATGTTTGTCTATCCTCTGCTCCCCTGAAGGAAGCATGCCAGCCTGATTGTTTAAAGAAATGAAACATGGCTCTTACAATCTCAATATTTACCCTCAATCTCCCAGGAACCTCTCCTCTCTCACCCTCCTCCCCACCTCCACCTATACACACCATACCACACAAATATGCCATTCAATCACAATTTATAATAGGCCCTAATTGAAGGAAAAGCACAGTATCAGAAAATAATCCATTTAAAAATCAGATTTTTATGTGTTTGAATAACTACTAAATGAGCTTGAAACACAGTATGGTATTTTAGTTTCCATAGTGTATTACCTGAAATTGGTCTTACATTTATTAATGTCTACCATTTTGTTGGACTTATTTTCATGGGATGTCCTGCTGTGGAATTTTAATGCTCTATAATTAGAGATTAATAGACCACACACTGTGAGGAAAACCTGTATTTGCCCTTATCTCCTGGCATGATGCTAAAACCTTGATTAGTTAGCCAAGGTGAAGCCTTCCTGGATGGTTATCTCTGTTAAACTGTGGCTCCATCCTGGTTATCCAGAATCATCTATTTGTGTCTGAATTTAAGCTTATAAATATTTTTAAAATGTTATTGTGATTTCTTGATGCTCTAAAACCATTAAAAGGAGCTTAACGGTGCCTCTCATTGATGGCTAAGGTTGATTCAGGATTTTATAAGCTCATTATTCATCACAATTATCACAGGAAATTGTAGATGTACCAGGTATATGGGACTGCAAAGTATCTGAGTCAGCTTCCAGGATACAAATTAATGTTTCTTTAGTGAACAAAAGAAAGCAGCAATAGAGCAATCTATAAATTGTAATTTTTGTCATCTTCCAAAACAAACCCAATAAAACTGATGTTTAATGAATAGTAATAGAAACATTCTGATATTCTGGCTGCAAGTTTTACTTACAGCTCTGATTTTGGGTGATAGTAAAACTTTATATATTGTTTTCTGAATAGGTTTCATAAAATAGGTATTTTTAAAAGTAAAGTAATTATAAAGTAGATTTATGAATAGGTTTTAAAATAAGTATTCCATTTCTTAAGATTAATTTTTAAGCTACATTTAAACTACTTTTAAATGTAATTTTTTCAAGTTCTATGTAGTAAATACTCTGTTTCCAGTCTCTGTGGTAGCTTTTGCTTAATGAGGTCTTTAATCAAAACTTTCTGCAGAAATTTTGCATTAAAGTTCATAATTTTAAAGGCAAAAAACTCAAGTAACCTCTTGAGAATGCATTGGAAATAATTCAGGATTAGTTTACATTTACCAAAACTAGTTTAATAAGTTATCTTAGAAACACAGGAATATTTAGACAGGTTTTAAGAGCCTTACATATTATGTTTCTATCTTGGAATAGTTGGACAAATCTTGTACACTTCCATAATCACACAAAATCTATTCTCTCGAATATTACTGGACTTTCCAAGTCTTCTGTGTTAGCCTTTCCTGCAATGGCAGTGTAGATGAAGGCTACTTCTTCCCTCCTCTCTCCAGAGAGAGAGCTCTACTGATCCTAATTAGAGTTAATATTACTCCCATCTCTCCTGTCCCGAGATAGGAGTAATTTGATTAATCACAGGAAGGCACCTGCCACAAGTTGTGCAGTTAGCTTTGTGCTACTAAGTATTCGGAGGCTCACAACGGCACTTCCCTGTGTGCCTACAGCTGTGTATCCTCACCCCATTCAGCCCTTGCCCATTCCTGCTTGCTCCCTTTTACAATTTGTGCCAAGGGACAGAGGAGGCTGTATTGGCTGGCAGCTGCAGGACGGCCTGTTCCAGATGGCTGACTCTCAAGCAGGCACGAGAGACCCTCAGGGTGGCTTAGGTTGGGGTGGATTCCTTTGTGTCCAGGCTGGGGTGCACATTTGCACTCCAGATTTAAACTGGAGATCACGTTGACTTCGACCCTGTGTTCCTAAGCTTCAAGCGCCTTCTATTACACTAATTCATCCTAGAGGCAAGTCTACGGCAAAGGTGGTAAGTTCGATTTTTTTCTTCCTTACAGGCAAATAGAAAACACAAATCTTTTACTTCCAGCAAACTCAGCCCATATCTACGCAGAGGGCCTAACACTGTTTATGGAATTCACCCAAATTTGACTTGATAACCATGACCATATGACTGACTTACATTTAGTGTATTTGCTTGGGTTGCTCTTACAGTGTCCCACACCTTGGTGGCTTAACACACTAAGGTTTATTTTGTCACAATTCTCGAGGCTGGAAGTGCGAGATCAATGTGTCTGCAGGGTTGGCTTCCTCTACAGTCTTTGGCCACTTCACATATTTTGCCTGTGAGTCAGTCTGCGACCTAATCTTCACTTAGAAGGACCACAGTCCTACTGAGATAGGGGCAGAGGGTCTGTTCATAGGATCACATTTTAACTTTCCTGAAGACCCTCTCTCCAAGAAGTCATATTCTGAGTTACTAGGTGTTAGTGCTTCAAACTTCCTCCCAAGCAAATTTTAGGGGACAAAATTCAACTCTGAACAGTACAGATAGCTGACTTTTTAAAAGCTATTTTAAGTTTTTACTCTAATTTATGGTGAACAAGTTTTATATACAGATTTAAGAACATGATACTTTCTACCCTCCTTTTAATTTCTACAAATTTCAGTTTATTTTATAATCACAAGCTTAACCCTTCAGTAAACAAAAAAATTCAGTGAGTAGGAAAACTACTCTAAGAGTATAGACAAGGACTGTGAACTTTAATCAAATCTCAAAATGTCAATTGCATTCCTATTACATTGTTTTGGCTGACTGCTCTTAAGGGAGTACAGACTAGTTCTCAGTATTTGTTCTTTCCCAGTCCCGAGTCCATTCCGCATACTATTATCTTGATCTTTCCAAATCTTCATGTTAGCCTCATGATCACGCCCAGCCTCCCTGCTGCCTCACACATGGCCTGCAATCCTTCCTTAAAGAAAGTCCTTGTGCCCTTGCCTCTGCCCATTTCTTCGTCCTCACCTGCTGCATTTAGGGCAGGCGTTCTTTTTCTGGGAATGTCTGTGCCCACATTCCCCTCATTCGTCTCCTAACCGACTCTTGCTTCACTATCACCACAGTGAAGTCGTTACCCCTGGTGGGCCTGCCATGAGCTCCCCACCCATTCAGAACCCCCAGCACACTGGCTGTGTCCAAGTCATAGCTCCAATAAAAAAAAAAAAAATTACTGAAGTGTGTAAGGTGTCTGGCGCATAACAGATCTTCCCAGGCAGACGAATCGATTCATTCACAGGCTTTTATTGGGGTTCCGCTCCTGGACGAGGTTCCCTGGTCCCAACAGAGCTACAGAGCGGGGGCCAGGGAAGTCGCGCGTCAGAGATTGGGAGAGCTCCTTTTATAGATTCAGGGCGTGGGAGTTAAAGGTTGAGGAGGGTCTGATGCTCATTGGTTGACTTTTAGGCACCCGCAGGGACCTTGACAAGGACCTTCTTCCCTGGAAGTAGGCCTCTCCATTCCCGGAAGTGTAGGCCTTCCTTCCATGCAGATCCCAAAGCTATCAAAGTGGTTTAGTTATCCATCACTCACATTATAATCTGAATCATTAAGGTTTACACTGTACCTTCTAGTGTTCCGAGTCTAGCCCAGTGCACCTTGGAAAGCAGATACTTAACAGTATTTTTATATGAATGTATCCATCTACACAACTTGTCCCAGCAGGGAACATTATCAGCTGGTTCCATGGGCTTAGATACACCTTGGCTTGAAATCCAGCTTACAGTCAACTTTTAGCTAAATTGATTTGGACAACTTTCTTTAGAGCTCTAAACTTCCATTTCTTTACCTGAAAATATGGGATTGTTAATTCTTCAACGAGTTTTTATAACTATTAAGAGGGAAAAGCATGAGAAATTTTTAAATTTCAAATTTTTTTTTTTCAATTTATTTGAAAGGCAGAGGGGAGAGGAGAGAGAGACTGACTTCCATCTGCTGGTTCACTCCAAGTGGCTGCTATGGTGGGAGCTGGGCCAATCTGAAGCCACGAGCCAGGAGCCTTCTCTTGGTTTCCCATGTGGGTGCAGGGGCCCAAGAACTTGGACCAACTTCTGCAGCCCTCCCAGGCCACAGCAGGGAGCCGGATTAAAAGTGGAACATTTGGTACTGGAACCCGCGCCCATATGGGATGTTGGCATCGCAGGAGGCAGCTTTACCCACTATGCCACAGCACCGGTCCCGTGAATAATCACTGTGAAAAATCTAACAGTTACCATAATTAAAAGATTCCTGTTATTGTCATAAATGAAGGAGTCAGCATCACAACCTGAGCTGTGCAGCTACCATCAGCTGACAGTACTTCAAGATGTCCGATGCTGTAGGTTGTATACTGAGAAAAGCCAAATCCTTTTACCCAGTAAGTCTGCCCTAGACTAGTCCTGAGTAAGACAGGTAGATTGTATCTACTACAGTCACAGAAAGCTAGAAAGAATAGTCATTCACAAGTCACAACTATATTCCCAGTTTTCAATAACCTTGCAATTAGTGGGCAGCATCAAGATCAAAATGCAAAGGATATAACCAGTTGAAAAACATAAGAGGGCAAAGAACTGCATTGGCAGACACTTGATGTTAAGTGAAAAGGGAGGGTGTGCAAAAGGATGCCCAGGGTGGTGAAGTGACATTTTCTAGAAGACAGAATACATTAGAGCTGTGGCTCTCAAGTGCTAGTTTGCTTTGGAGTCATCTGGGGGGCTGGTTAAAACAGAGTGCTGAGCTCCACCCCAGGGTATCTGAGCAATCATTTTGGGGTGACCATAGAATTTAGCTTTTCCCCCCTAAAAGGTGCTGTTGCTGTTGGTTCAGGGACCACAATGAGCACCCCTGGATTTTTAACACAGGAATAAGAGGTAGTATGGTGTGGGTGTGGTTTGTGCCCTAAGGCCTACAGGATGGAGATTTGTTCCCAGTGTGGCGACAGGTAGGAGCTCGAAGGTTGTGGCCTGGTGAAAAGGTATCAGGTCAAGCAGTCAGGGAATCCTGCTGGTTGAGCTAGTTCCTATTAGAGTGAGCTGCTTTAAGAGAAGCCTGGTCGCTGGGTCTCTGGCTTCCTGGCCCACCCTATGATCCCCTTCTTATACATGCTTCTGCCATGATGTCTGCCTCACCACACAGTGATGACAAGGGGACTTCACGAGAGGCCCAACAACTGGAGCTGTGCCATCTAGATTCTCAGCCTCCCAAACTACTACAAATAAACCTTTAACAACTCAACCTCTTTGATTTTATTATAGCAATAGACAGACCAAGGTTGCATGTGTGTGTGCACAAGAGAAAGAATGACAGAAAAAGCAGCATCTAGGTGAAAGAAGATAATTGTTGATCAAGAGTTCTAGGATATAAGATACACACAAAGTAATTTTTTTAAAAAAAAAAGGCATTTCCTGGGCTGATGGAGGAAGAGACCTGCGGGGACAGAAAGCTGTGCGGGCTTTCCACCAGAAGCTGTGATGTAGTATCCCCAGACATTTGGGGAAGCTGTGACTGCCAGAACAGCGCAAGGGCACTGGTGCTTTTGTGGTTTGGCCAGTTTTGAGATCACAGCTGAGGTCACGGTACTATCCACTTCTAATTCAAGACTTACGTACTGAATGACCTCTCAGGAACGGTAGGGCATTTGTAAGTGATCACTTTCGTACACAATGCTGGTATCTCCATCTACCCCTTCCTTCCCCAAAGTCAATACATATTCTTACCAACCTAATTTTCCAGCAAGAATAGATCTTGTGAAGGGACATTCAGTTAATTTTAATATAGGGTTGCTTATGCTCTTTTTATTATCTTGCTTATACTTTTCTATATGTGGCTGTGTTACTGGAGTTACATTTTTCCAAACCCTACAAATTTCTTAAGTTATTAGAAGGGTCTGGAGATTTAGAGACCTGAGCTGACCAGAAGTGTAAACACAAAAAAAAAATACATTAAGGTATTAGAAAATCTGCAGTTAACCAGATTTTTCTCTTCTAGAAATATTTTTCAATGTCTTATATATGTCTCCCTTAAGACAGACCAGACAAAACCTTTATTCTACCCAATCGATAGGCAGCATTTCTGGAATCCTTAGACAAGATTGTCCCTTGAACTGAAGTCGTAGTTTATGGCACAAGTTACTGGGAAAATGGCCACGGCCTTCCCTCCTGTCCTCTTACAGCGTATGTGATGGACTGGAGTCAAACCCATGAACTTTGCTTTTCCATAAGGCTATTTACTTTGGCTTCAGGATTTGCTGTCAGTCTTGTGTTCTGAGAAAGGTGGCATTTAACTTTTATTTCAAAGCAAATGTTATGGGAAAATAAGTCTTTAGCTTATTTTTCTAAATTTAATTTGGGCTTTAATGGAAATATACTGTATTAGGGGTTAGGGGCCTGACACTTGTTTAGCTATGTGCCTTGTGACTCAGGCTAGACACTTGGCTTCTCTAGATCTTGATTTCTTATCCATAAGATGTCAGGGACACACATGTACCGGATGATCGCCAAAGGCACCTCAAGTCTCCTTGCACCTCACCTACCCTGCCTGTGTAGTCCCAGAACGTTCAGAGCGAGTCATTCTGGCAGGCAGATACCTAGACATGAGCCAACGGGAGGGGCTACAAGGCAGTCCTCCAGGGTGAACCCAACACCCTGCTCTCCCCAGGGCCACCGGAGACCATCTACAGTGCAGTTTAACTTGTGCTTAAAGTAGCCTGATAAAAATGGGAGCTCAGATGAGCCAGAAGAGTATGGTTTACTAGCTATATGTGCAGATAGCCTGAGGATATGGAACTCCCAGCTGTCAATCACAAGTGCCAATCATGAGCATTAGACACTACAGTTGATGCCCCTCCTATTCTAGGGATAAAGCCCCAAACCAAAAGAACAGTGCCATGTGCTGCTTCTACAGGCTCATTCCTCCCTTGGAACGTATCTCTACTTTTGTCTTTCTGAACTGTAATTGATTATGCCATTGGTTTGAAGGAATTAAGTTAAGCTGACCAGAGACAATTCTATATCCCCTCCCCTTCTTTCATTTAGTACGTTGCATCTGACGTGCATAGCTTTAAATCCTGAAAGCTAGAGGGTTTTTCCTCCCTTATCACTTGATTTTAGTCCTTTTGAAACCATAATGGGCTTATACTAGAAAAGTGACAACATTCAGCCCCAGCATTCTATCACCATCATTTTTCTGTCTCCCAAGATCGGTTCAGTTAACATTTTTCCTATCTCCTTCACAAAGCACTTTATCTAAGTGTAATGTTACAGTGAGTTTAATCTGGCTAACAGTGACATAGTTTAATGCTTCATAAACTCTGCAGTTTGCCAGCCAACTGAATGCTGCAAACTAACTGACAAGGTGATGAGTACCTCATTGCTCATGGTGATTTATGCAAAGTGATTATAATTAATTTTTTTCTTCAGGAATTGTCATGCCTAGAATGCCTATCAGCTTCTCCAGCCCTCAAGCCAACACTGCAGTGCTCATATCACATTTTCTACTCACTGCAATGGAAATTATATGCAGATGATATGATAATGACCCAAAGTACAATTGATAAAATTTCTTATTCTGACATCCTCAGTCAAAATGTTGTTATCCCCTCTCCTGCTAGAGAATCTCATTTTACAACCTGGTTCTAGCAATGCAACGAGATTAAAGACATTCAGGACATGCTTATTTTGCTTTATGAACACATCAAGAAAGTAAGTTTTGATACTGGCATACAAGTTTCTGAAGAGAACTTACTCCATATCACTTAAGTGAAAATATATTAGGAAGTAGTAATTCCTTCAATTATTTTATAGATGACTAAGATTGATTCTTGTTTCTAGAACCAGAAGTGAATGGTCACAATGAAAATGTTTTCTTGTTTCTAGGAGACTCAAAGACCTTCACGTAGCTCTATGTGATAGATGATGGTGCCACACAAGGGACTGAATATTTCTCAGACAAATATCTCTGCAACATAGTATAATGTCAGCAAAGACTGGAATTTGTAGATTTTAAATTACGTTGTGGTTTTCAAAACTATTAAACAGATTAATCATTATTAAATTTTGTCAGCAGATGTTAACAATAAAGGTATATAGTTATGCATGCATCTAGATATGGATGTATTTTATTAAAACAAACACTATATAATGTCAGTGTAGATCACCAACACTGGTCTATGCAGCAACACACATTTGGTGACACTCTGCAGACTTCTGAATGAGCACTGTATACAAGTAGTGCTATAGGCTTAGTGCATGGAATTCTGCATGTAAATTTTGGCTCTTTTTATATATCAATTAGAACACAGTGAGGGCAATTATATTCTTTGCCTGGAAGCTGCAAATGTAGGAAGAGTTTACAACAGCTAGGTATTTTGTAATATGTGCACTTGCACCAGAAAAACAATCAGGTACATTTTTTCTGAGTGTGCCAAGTACAACAAATTTTAAGACTGAAGGGCCAGCATGGCAGTGCAGTGGGGTAAGCCACTACTTGGTACCCCAGCATCCTTTATCAGGGTGCTGATTTGAGTCCTGGCTATTCTGTTTCCTAAAGATTGTTGCCATGCATCCGGCGAGGCAGCAGGTGATGGCTTCAGTTGTTGGACCCCTGTTACCCATGTGAAAGACCTGGATGGAGTTCCAGGCTCCTGACATCAGCCTGGTCCTGACTTGGCTGTTGTAGGCTTGCAGGCATTTCGGGAGTGGACCTATGCAGAGAAGATACCTGTCTCTTTGCCTTTCAAGTAGACGAAAATAAACGAAAAATGTGAAGAGTCTGAAAAATCTATTATGTTTATTAATCTGAGAAAATTCAACATCTGTAATAAATGACATTTAATAGTAAAAGGGAAAAATGAATGCCGATTTTCCAAGAAGTTGTCAAATATTCTGTTCCTTCCACAGCTTCATTTACAAATGAAGTCGCTTGAGGATTACAGAGATTGGCAACACTAATCATTGTGCATTTATTTGGACTACTTTCATTGGCAAGGTAAAGCTTAAGGTAGTTTTGTGGTGCTGTTCCTCTGAATACACCTGGTTGTGTATTAATGCAGTTTTAAGAGGAATGATCTCCAGCATTACCTGTTGTTTCCATTTTAATATTAATCTACCTTCCACCATGCATCTCAGCATTTTTCTTCTGCATTCCCATGGCACAAATCACACAACATATTTAGGCAGTTTTTGCTCTATCAATACTACCTAATTGCATGCAAGTTCCAAGGAATTCTTCCTGCTCCAACTCAATATCTTTGTATTTTGAACTGCTTTCTCTTTACTTTCTACTCTGAAGAAGACACTGAAAACCAAACAAAACCTTCCACTCTCAGCCTGTGCTGCCCTGCGCTTTGCATCTGTAGAAGCTCAATGCAATGTATTGTCTTGAGGAGAAGAAAAAGCATTCAGCCCATAATTCTTGGTTCCTGAGCCTAGTCAATTTCATAGCTCCTTCCTCTATCAATATTATATCCTTCCTATTATCTACCGCAAAAAGGACGCAGGTCAAGTGAAGTTCCTTTAAGCTACAGCCAAAGAGCCTGCTTGTCAGGCTGCCAACTCCACCACCAGGTGCTGTTCCGACTCTCCTCCACGTTCCTTTCACCCACATTCCCTCCTCGGTCTTGCTCTACGTCCTGAGACACATCTGAAACCCCTGCAGACCTTGGCCCATTCCTGAAGTGAAACTCATTTTCCTTGGTACATTTGCCTCACCTGTAAGTCTCAGGTGACTGAACCTGCCCCTCTCTTGGATGAAGGTTATTGCAGAGCCTGCTCTCCCTCCCACTACCAGCTCTGCTGTGGGCTGTGCTCTGAGGCCAGGGCATCGCTTTACTTTGTTTCCACTCCTTTCTTGGAGACTCACAGCCCCATCTGCCGCCAATGAAGTACTTCTGAAACTTTCAATTTGGAGGTCTCCATTCTAATAGCTGCAGGCAAAGCGTTGCTGCCCTACACCCTGCAGTCCCTTAATCATGCCTGATCCTCCTAGTTTCTCCTCCCAACCCAGCCAATCCAAATTTCATATAACCGAGATTCTAGATTCTCTTATCTTTTTAGGCTTTCTCTTTCACATGCTAACCTCAATGCCTAGAAAATCTAACCCAATTGTAAAGTTTTTCCACTTCTATTCCAGGAAAGTTGCCCGATTCTTGGAAGGAGATGCACAATTGATGACCGATTCCATTACAAGTTTATAGCACCTGGAAACCATGGTCCTTAGCTCCAACCTCCTCCACCCCTAATTCTCTATCATGACTTCCATCTGCCACTTCAACTTTATTCTCAGCCAGAGATCATGCAATTACCTTTTTGGAATTTGAATTTGTGGGAGGGTAGAGGGAAAAAAAAAAAAAAAAAAAAAAAAAAAACCACCTTTCCAGAACACATGGTTTTAATTTGTTCTCCACTTCAGCGGTCCTTTTGCTGTTAACACAAGATAGGCAGAGAAGGAAAATAGCACCCATATTGTATTTAGAAAAGGCTGGATGCTAGGCAAGTTGGCTTTAGACTTGTTTGTATTTAATTCTTATTTAGGAATGCTATGTAAATATTATCTCCACTTGGATAGATGAGGAAAGAGTCCAAGAGAGGTTAAAGCATTTGTCCCAGGTCGCCATCTTGGTATGAGGATCCCAAATTAATCCTTCTGTAAAAACGCTAACAGTGCCCCTGCTCCTCCTTTGGTCACTACTGTATGTAGAAGTTTGTCTTTACACCAAAGCTATTTTGTGGTTACAGTTACAAAATCAGCTGTCAGTTCTCAGCACCAAGAGTAAAATCATCGTATACCGATGCACCAAAAGACAAAGCAGTTGGAATTTGCTTAAAACACATTCATTTGAACTGAAATGCTTATATAAAAGTCACATATTCCCTCGAACACAGGGAGCCACGTTGAGTCTGACCATCCCTGAGCCACCCGAGGAGCCAGGCACATTTGCCAGGCCACTCTGAGATCCAAGAATAAGCACCTGTGGCTGCCTAAGAGGGAAAGTGCAAGGAGACAGCCAGGGCCAAAGGACATGGCTCTGGGCTGTGCGGCTGGCCTTCTGGCAAATTCGAGAGGCACTGAGGCTTTCTCGTGGACCCTCAGATTGTGGGAATCATTTCATCACCACCCACCCTTTACGCTGAGCTACCCTAGAGTGCCCTCCTCGGCCACCAACGTGACTCCCTCACTCTCCACGAGGGCTTTGGGGGCCTGGAGGCAGCGACACACACACAGTTCACCTCCCAACTTGGTCAGCCTGCATCTTTGGCAGAGGCTTGTCATTAAGAACCAGAAAATTAGTTCCAACATAGAGGAATACAGTTGCCTAGGGGGTCAGGAGATAACTGTGGAATGCAGGATTTGTACCCTAAAACCCAGGACTTGTTGTTAAATACGGTTGCTTTAAACGAGAGACACAATCACACTAGTTTAATAAACCTTCTCTAACAGTGACTCTGATCTATCCTCTCTCCAGTGCCCTGACACCTGTATAGGAAGGAGCTTTGCTTTTTCTCCCCTTCTTACATTGGCTTATGGTTCTACTGTTCACTCAGCACCTCTTGGAAGAACTCTGGGCCACTCAATCCTCACACCCAAAGGGGAGGCATTACTAACCGCCCGTCAGAATCAGCACTCCCTCTACAGGGTTTCAGACTAACCTGGACTCGCAGCACCATACAGGAACTCTGTCCGTTCTCTGTAGTCCACCTCCCCAGCTCCAGCAGCACTGACGTTCTACACGCAGCTCCTCCCCTTTTTCTAGCCCTAGACCACCGCTTTCAACCTAGGGTTTCTACCTGGGTGTTGTGAGAAACGCACACTCCTAGGTGCACCTGGTCCTGTTGAATCCGAAATTCTGCCCACAGCACTCAGCAATGTGTGATTGAACAAGCGCACCAGGAGATTCCAATGAACACTAATGTTTACAAGCCTCTGCCTGGCCCTCAAGGATCAGTACAAAGTGCTCCCCGACCTGAATCAAACCTACATTTCCATCCTCTCCAAATCCTACTGCACCCTTCACTTTCCCCAGCTGCAGCCTCAGCAAACAGCCCACTGTGCTGACATCTGACATTGTCCGGTGCTTTATTCTCCACATCTTCACAGCATTTCCATGGACAACATTTTTTTCTATCTTCTATTCTATTCATGGTGATTTTGTTTACAGAGGGCTCCCACCTGCTGGTTCACTCCTCAAATGCCCATACCTGTAGCCAGGAGCCAGGAACTCAACCCAGGTGGCCGGAACCCAGCTGCTGGAGCCTTCACTGACAACATCTGCATTAGCAGAAATCAGGATTCAGGAGCTGGAGGTCGTTATCAAACCCAGGCATTCCAGTTTAGGACAGGAGCATCTTAATGAACCAATGAGCCAACTGTCTGCGCCCATCTCCCACCACATTCGTGTTCTGATTCTTGTCCATATGTCAATATTTTAGTAAAACTGTCCCCTTTGTCACTGGGTGCTCTGTGCATACCTTTCTCAGCACTTTCCACGCCACTGGGAGGAAGGGCAGAACTTTGCCCTCCCTTTCTAAAGGGTCAGGGTAAGGAGAGAGAGTATCCATGGTTAATGAAAGGGGCTTGGAAGACATATGGAGAAGGGTCTGAAGCCAGACTTCATGGAACCCCCAGCTGTGTATCTCGACGTCTCTAAGCCTCAGTTTCATCACCTTTAAAGTAAGGTAAAAACTACCACAAACATTTGTTGCAAAGGCCATGCCGTAATTTATATAAGGCACACAACCAAGAAGCCCTTCAATCATTAAAAATACTTTAAGAAGACCTAAATGAAAGATCTCTGTGAGTGAGATCCCAGTGGAAAGAACGGGGCCATCAAAGAAGGAGGTACCTTTCTCTGAAGGGAGGAGAGAACTTCCACTTTGACTATGACCCTATCGGAATAAGATCAAAGTCAGCGAACTCTAAAGGCTTCCATAGCCTTGGCAACTCATGACTAGAGCCTAGGGAGATTACTGACGCCATGAACAGGAGTGTCAAATTGTTAAATCAGCAACAGGAGTCACTGTGTACTTACATCCCATGTGGGATCTGTCCTCAATGTGTTGTCTAATGTGCAGTGATGCTATAACTAGTACTGAAACAGTATTTTTACACTTTGTGTTTCTGCGTGGGTACAAACTGATGAGATCTTTACTAATTATATACTGAATCGATCTTCTGTATATAAAGATAATTGGAAATGAAAAAAAAAAAACCTGGTGTTAAATTGGAAATGGCATAGAAAATTAATTTTTTAAAAAAATATTATGTAGGATCTCTGTCTTTAATGTGCTGTACACTCTTATTTAATGCTATAACTAGTACTCCAACAGTATTTTTTTTCACTTTGTGTTGCTATATGGGGGCAAACTGTTGAAATCGTTACCTAATATATACTAAACTGATCTTCTGTATATAAAAAGAATTGAAAATGAATCATGATGTGATTGGAAGGGGAGAGGGAGCGGGAAAGGGGAGGGTTGTGGGTGGGAGGGAAGTTTTGGGAGGGGGAAGCCATTGTAACCCATAAGCTGTACTTTGGAAATTTATATTCATTAATAAAAGTTTAATTAAAAAATACTTTATTGGGTAATATTGACAAACACACAAGAATCTAAGTTATGCAATTAGACAGCATAACAAATGCTTTTGATGGAATCAATCACCATGAAAATTAAATATAAGAATTAGGATTGATGTTACCTGTGTCTCCTTTCCCCTTGTTACTTCACCCAAAATGAACTATCTTGAAATATATATTTTCTTGTCTCTTTATTACCTTTCAAAATGCAGTTTTAACATGTGTATGAAGTGAAATTTTTTTATCTTATAATTATTTGAGATTTATCAAAATGCTGCTCTGCTGTTCCTTATCTGTTGATTATTGAATTTTTTTTAAAGCTGTTCAACACTAGGTCTCATTATGGCTTCATCCATATTTCTAGATGTAGTTGGGGTCAATTCAAACCTACAGTTGGGTGGTATTTTATCATTTCATTATTCCGTGACTTATTTCACATTCTAAAGTCGATAGTGTAATGTATTCCCCCTGTGGTAAACATTTGGGTTGTTTCCGCATTTTATTATTAACAAGTATTTTAATGTGAATATACTTATCCAGGTATACTATGCCCCTATGTAAGAATTTCTCTAGTAAATACACCTAAAAGTGTAGTTGCTAAGTTTCAGATTTATGTGAGTGGCCGGATTTATCTGTTAAGACCAAACATGTCATTATTATTAATGAATATACTGATTTTATCAACTGACCTTATGAACAAATTTTTGTCTTTTTATCAACTTATTTCACTAATGTTCTCTCTTACTTTTAATTCTCATTCCTTTCTGTTTACCCCGGATTCATTTTGTTGCCCTTTTCCTTACTTTGTTATTGATTTTTAATGATATTTATATAATTAATACTTAGCGTTTCCTTTAAAATGTAAGTGTTTTGTGTATATCATTCCTTATAAGATTCAGGACTTGTAAAACCTTCCTGTTTAATAGCATATTTTGGTCCAATATTTTAGCCATGTTACTTATTTTTTCAGTCCTATGTGCTAAATGCTATACATAGACAATGGGTCTTCAAAATGTTCATGGAAAATGCATACTCTGAAAAAATTACATATGGAGATAAAAAATCTCTCTTAACTCCAAATTTTCAAAACAATTTTGAAGTTTCCTCATATTTGGAATCAAAAGATAAGTTTATTTGAGTATTAAAGAGACATTTACAACCCAGACTTCTCAGTGAGCAGTGTTGTCCACATTCCCCCTGTGGTAGCAAGGTTTCAGCTCTGGTTTGTGCAGTCAGGGATCACCAAGCTCCAGGTATTTTACATTTGGTTTCCAGCAGTTAAAATGGTTAGATTTTCCTAACATGTCCACTCTTTAAAATGTTTTATTTCCTTATTGGTATTTAATTCCATTGGGGTCCATTCCTCTCCTTTTCCCACCCTTTGTGCTTTCTGTTCTTTCTCCCCCTCCCCATCTCTTTCTCCATCTCTCTCCCTTTTCCTTCCTTTCCTCCCTTCTTGTCTCCCCCAGCTAATGTGCTGATTCACAAGTGCTGCCCCTCATACTTCTTGTTACATTAGCCTGGGCTGATATAAGGTGATTGGAACTTTATACTGGAAGCCACTCTTTGGAATGGACTGTGTCTTTAGTTTGGTTCCACTCTTTTCTTTAGTTTGGCTCCACTCTTTTGTTACTTACCTGGCCCCTGCTTTCAGAAATCGTTCACTGAAAACTGTACATTGTACACGCTCCCTATGTACAAGTACATTAGACTGACTTGAAATATATATTTTCTTCTCTCTTTATTACCTTTCAAATTCTGAGACTGTTCTAGTCTGCATCAGCTTATGTATTTTGGGTTTCACATCCAGCTGTTTACACTGTAAGGCTAGGCTGCCTGTGAATGATCCAGTCTCTGCAGAGTCACCCTGCCCCGTGTCAGGGAGACAAGGACAGTGAAGGCACCCCTCAGTGTCTTTGAGCAGTCCATATTTGCCTCTGGGCTGAGGACTGTATGCACGAGGAAGGCAGACAATATCTGATAATCCCTCTTCAGGAGCTCAGTCTTATCAGTACTGACTCCAGCAGTTTGGTCAGCCAGGAATAATCTAATGGGTAATTAAATATCCTATTTTCTTATCTTGGTATTGGTGACATTCCTATATGGGTTTTTCAAAGGGGCCCACAAGCTCTATTTGGTGTGTAGTACCTTACAAGGCACCACTGATCCTTCCTGTCATAGTATTTACTCACTATTTAGCCACTACATTACTGGGCAAGTGCCACAATCCGGCCGCTGTGAGAAGCAGCAACAGTTCCATGCCATTCCCAGTCCACAGCGAACAACCTCCACTCAGACCCCAAAGAGCTTGCATTAGCATGTGACACAGGAGAAATTTCACGAAGTTTTGACCAACCCCAAAGCCTATGCTGGTGATGGCTTTGTACCAAGTTTCAGGCTGATAAAAATTTTTAAAAAAAGGCATATAAGGGAGTGTGTCCTTACATTGCTCTTTAAAGCATAGCAGTTTTAGGGACATCCTTGGCCTAGCAGTGTCAATGATGGCTGAACCTCTGTATACAACATTGGGATAGTTGGGTTGATACCTGACTTTGGTTCCTGATTTCAGCTTTCTGTTAATGTAGACCCTAGGAGAAGCAGTGATGAATCAAAGTGATTGAGTACCCGCCACGCACATGGAAGACCTGTGTTACATTCTCAGTTCCCAGTCTCAGCCCAGCCCTAGCTCAACACTAGATGTTGCACTCATTTGGAAAGTAAGTCTCTCTCTCTCTCTTTTCCAAGCTCTCCCTCTTTCTCTGCCTCTCAAATAAATAAAAATAATAAAAGATCATAGTTTTTATATTTTACTGAACTTGTCTGAATAAAACACCTTTAATTTAACAAATTAGCCAAACATGCCAAATAATGATCCCATCTTCTTGGATGGACAGCTAACAAAAATGAAGTCCAGACTGGCCATCTGCATCACCCAGTGGCTGGGTTACATTATGTAAATGGCCCTTCCCTCTCTGAGATTGGCTGTGCAATTTAACTTTCTAATTATAAATCTTAATTAGGCTTTACTAGACTATGAGCGGCTTGATTAGTTCTGATGTATGATGAATCTCTTTTTAGCTGCTAGCCAGTGCCCATTACTGCTAAGTTTTCAAAACATGACTGGTGACTTGAATGAGAATATCCAAACTGGCATTTTGACATAAAATAAAAATAAATTTTAGAGATTTCTATTTCACTTTAGCTAGGAAATATTGAAAGGTTTCTCTTGTTTTTGTTGGCTAGAGTTTAACCCTCATTCAAAGTTGTTCTAAGCTCTTGTTAGTTCAAGGAGCCATTGCTAGAGACCATGCTAACACAAACTCTTTCAACTTTTAAGAAATCCCCAATAGAATTACAAGATTAAAATGAACCATTTATGTCTTCCAAAACCCCTTTATGTTGTCACATTTATTTTTATAATCCTCTTGGGAGATTAGTCCAATAGTCACAGTTTCTGACTGAATAATGATAATATTACTAAGTATGAATGTGATTAACTAAATTATTTTCATTCTTATGTAATAAAGGAAGTGGAGTACTAGACTCCAATAAAAGTGGATTATAGGATTGTAAAATTTTGAAACAGAGTGGAGAAAAATTCCGTTTAAGAAAACAATATTCAAGATTAGCAAACTTACATAATTCTAATTCAGTACTACAGTCATATAAAAGATTTCTAAAAAAAAGCTTAGCTTTTAATCAATTAGCATAGTAAACACAAAGTAATTATAAAAGTTTAATATTGGGAAAGGATTACACACTGAATAGCAAAGCCTCAACATAGAACTAGTGTGCTCAATATAGGGTTAACAAAATTACAAATACTGTTTTTCTGAGAAAATACTATGTGGCAACACTATCCCTTATTTTTAAGTAATATTATTATTCCAAGATCTCTAATGAGATTTATTGAGACAATAATTTTAAAATACAATGAATTAATACACAGACTCCTAAAAGTACTTACAAAACAGAAATAGAATGCTAATATTGATTTTTCTCTATTAATTAATGGGTTATACTATCACAGCTGTGCAAAGCTAGTTAATTAGAGTTAACAGGCTTTGCTTAGCCAAAGCACTTTGCTTTTGTTCTTATTTCTCCTGTTTAATGTTAATCTTCAGCATACATAGCTACAGCAATGAAAAATAAACATGCTATTTGATTTATAATTTTGAGTTACTTCACAAAGAATTGCCTCAGAATGTTTCATGACTTTTAAAAAAATGTTATTTGAAAGGCACAGTGACAGGGAGAGAGAGAGAGGCCGATCTTTCATCCAGTGATTCACCCCCAAAAGTCTGCACCTTCCAGGAACCAGAAGCTACAGCCGGGTCTCCCATGTGGGTGGGTGGGGCCCAAGGACTTGAGCAGTCGTCCACTGCCTGCTCCCCAAGTGCATTAGCAGCAGCATCAGGAGCAGAGGAGCCGGAACTTAAACCAGCACGGCAATATGGGATCTCATGTCACAGAGTGATGGCTTAGCCTGCCACACCAAAACGCCAGCCCACATAACGTTTGGTGAAAGGACTGAAAATGAAAATCTTGAAAAAATTCAACGACTCAGTAAAGAGCCCATCTTGGTGAAGTGTTTAATGAAATAAGAATTCCTTGTTCTTCGTCTACTTAAAGCGAACCTGCTTAAACTCCTTATACTTTACCTACTTAGTAAAGCTAGTTTGCCTTTCTGTTGAGCTGTTTCTTATAACTGTCTTCTTTAATAAATATGCTTGGGGGGCCGGCGCTGTGGCACAGCGGGTTAAAGCCCTGGCCTGAAGTGCCAGCATCCCATATGGGCGCCAGTTAAAGTCCCGGCTGCTCCACTTCCAATCTAGTTCTCTGCTATGGCCTGGGAAAGCAGTGGAAGATGGCCCAAGTCCTTGGGCCCCTGCACCCACGTTGGAGACCCAGAAGAAACTCCTGGCTCCTGACTTCAGATCGGCACAGCTCCGGCTGTTGTGGCCATCTGGGGAGTGAACCAGTGGATGGAAGACCTCTCTCTCTCTCTACCTCTCTCGGTGACTCTGTCTTTCAAATAAAATGTATCTTTTAAAAAATAACTGAAAAGTGATCCCTGTTAAATATAAGAGTGGGAATAAGAGAGGGAGGAGATGTACAATTTGGGACATGCTCAATCGGACTTGCCCCAAATGGTGGAGTTAAAAATGTGCCAGGGGATTCCAATACAATCCCATCAAGGTGGCATGTACCAATGCCATCTCACTAGTCCAAGTGATCAATTTCAGTTCACAATTGATCACACTGATAGGTCTAAGAGTCAAAGGGATCACAGAAACAAGACTAGTGTCTGCTAATACTAACTGATAGAATCAAAAAGGGAGAGAACGATCCATCATGGGAAGCGGGAAACACAGCAGACTCATAGAATGGCAGATGTCCTAAGTAGCACTCTGGCCTCAGAATCAGCCCTTAAGGCATTCGGATCTGGCTGAAGAGCCCGTGAAAGTATTTTAGGCATGGAAAGCCAAGACACTCTGGCAAAACAAACAAACAAACAAACAAAAACAACAACCAAAACCTAAATGAAAGATCTCTGCGAGTGAGATCCTGGTGGAAAGGACAGGGCCATCAAAGAAGGAGGTACCATTCTCTGAAGGGAGGAGAGAACTTCCATTTTGACTATGACCATGTCTGAATAAGATCGAAGTTGGTGAAATCAAAAGGCTTCCATAGCCTTTTAGTACTGAAACAGTATTTTACACTTCGTGTTTCTGTGTGGGTGCAAACTGGTGAAATCTTTAGTTAATATATACTAAATCGATCTTCTGTATATAAAGATAATTGAAAATGAATCTTGATGTGAATGGAATGGGAGAGGGAGTGGGAGATGGGAGGGGTGTGAGTGGGAGGGAAGTTATGGGGTTGGAAGCCATTGTAATCCATAAACTGTACTTTGGAAATTTATATTTACTAAATAAAAGTTTAAAAAAAGCTTGGAAGTTATTTTTTAAGTTTACAAATATTTCCTTGAATATCTTTAAGCCTGTAATATACAATATATAAGCCTGTAATATATAAAGCCTGTAATATATAATATATAAAGATATATAGATATTTACATTATCTAAACTTGATAAAGATCTTAAACCATTTTGCTTTAAAAAGCAAAAAGTTCTGAGAAAATGGTATTTTCCGGTGGAAAAAAATATGTGAATTCTCAAGCCTATAAGATGTCCTGGGAGGCACTGCCATGGTTTGGATGTGGTTTCTTCCCCAAGGATGTGTGGTTTGGCATCTTGGTCCCCAGTGTGGCAATGATTAGAAGTGGTGGGACCTTTAAGGAGTGGGGCATAATGACAGGTGTTTAGGTCATTAAAGATACTCCCCTCAAAAGGGTTCTTGTGGCACCCTGGCTAGTTCTTCAAATGCCATGTCACAAAACAATAAAGTTGGTCCCTCTGTTGGCACTCTGGTTCCTGTCTCTCTATGTGACCTTCCCCCTCCCCCACATAGTCCTACCACCGCGATGCCTCTGCCATGGGAACCTTGCCAGAGACTAGCAGATGCTGGGGTCATACTATTAGACCTCCAGAACTGTGAGCTAAATAAACCACTTACTTATACATTGCCAAGGCTCACCTATTTTGTTAGAGCATCAGAAAATGGGCTAATATGCTCACCTCCCCTGACAAGTTGTTTTAGACGTTTTCTGATCTATATGACATTCTTTCACACACTCTGACTTGTATTTTCTCTGATCTCTGGCCTCTCGCCTCTATGTACCACCATGCCTTACTCCAGTTCACACTATTTTACTCTGCTTCTAGAAGGGTCTTCCTGAATGCTAAACCTCTTGTCTTTAATAATGACTGACTTCAAATTGGACCTACACTATGGCTCCCTTTGAAATCACTTCCTTTTGGTGAACCTTAGGCATTATTCACTGCACATGTTGCAAACCTGGCTATCTCTCCACCACAGAGGTATGCTACCCATGGAAAGTCATGCTGTGGCTGCAGGCAGCTTCCTGCATGGACCACAAAGCAAGAGGGTGGAGTGGCAGTAATGGTGGTGGCATTTTCCTGGGTTCTGGCCAATTAGTGAAGGCAGAGTGATGTGTGCCACTTCTGTGTGTGGTTTATAAAAATCTACAAGTATGCTCCTCCATGGTGTCTCTGTGACAGCTGCTGGGGTTTCTACATCCCGAATGACCATGTAGAGCCGTGTTCCCTACCCTCCCTGCTTCTCTCAGTTGAATTTTCAGGGATTGACAAGTAAACTTCCACTTGGTTAAACCACTGAGATCGGGTCCACTTTTATTCTGTGGCCATAATAACAATTTTCAGACTGAAGATGATAGAAATCTTATTAGACTAAATTCTTTACTCAGCTATCAACGGAATTTATACTTTCTTAGGGTACACTCAATAATGTAGATTTAGCTCAAGAGAAATACAAAAATATAAAGAACAACATACACATGAATGAGATGTCAAAAATTGCACGTCCGTAAAATGTATGTAGCATTCTGAATTTTTAGCACTTGTTATAAAAATGGCTGATTTCACAGGAAAAACTTGAATGCAATTAGATGTGACTTCTGGAATGAAGCTTCTAGTATAATAGTTCAAAATTTTGAAATATGGAATTAAAATAAGGAATTATTTGTAACATATGACTTATAACTACAAAATAAAAATAGAATTTCATTGAGAAATTAAATATATATTTTCATAAGCGATTCCATGTAGCTACTTTGAAACTTCACTATATTTCTGGGACATCTAACCTGATATTGTCATATATTTTTATAAAATCCAAATTCTTTATCATGGTATTCAAATTCCTGCATCAGTTGTCTTATGCCTTTTTTTTTGTTGTTGTTTCAATCTTTTTCTTTCCTTTTTTTAAAAGATTGATTTATTTTTTTTGAAAGGCAGAGTTACAGAGAGAAACATAGAGAAAAATATCTTCCATGTGCTGGTTCACTCCCCAAATGGCCACATCAACTAGGGCTGGGCCAGGCTGAAGCCAGGAAGCAGAAGTTTCATCTGAGTCTGCCACATGGGTGCAGGGGCCCAAGCACTTGGACCATCTTTGGCTGCTTTCCCAGATGCATTATTAGGTAGCTGGGTTGGAAGTGGAGCAAAAGGACTCGAAAAAAATGCCCATATGGGATGCCCATGCTGTAGGTGGAAGCTTTACCATTGTGCCACATCACCAGTCCCAATCTTTTTCTTGATTTTATTTCTGTTTCTTTTATTTTCCTATTTTCTTATGTTTATTTCAATACTGATAGTTCAATACTGATAGTTAATTTTGAATCCATTCACTGTTCAATACTTTATAATGTTAAATACTTTAATTTTACTAATTTATTATAACAAAATAGTATATCATTTATTTATGTGCCCTTTAATTATTTCCCACTAAAATATTGCATATATTTTTAAAATTTTTAATATTTACTGATTTTCGTCTGCTTGAGGCAGAAAGAAATAGAAAGAAATCTTTCATCCTCTAGTTCTCTCCCCAAATGCCCCAACAGCCAGGGCTGGGCCAGGCCAAACCAGGAGATGAGCCTGGAACCTCATCTTGATCTCCCACATGCGTGGAAGGAAACACATTACTCAATCTGTCATCTGCTGCCTCCCAGGTGCATTAGCAGGAAGCTGGATCAGAAGCGGAGTAGCCGGGAATCAAACCAGCACTCCAGTATAGGGTGTGGGTGTCCCAAGCAGAGGTTTAACCAGTGTGCCACAACTGTGCATGAATATATTCTACATTTGTTTATTTCATTAATTTCATTAATGCTTCTCCTCCTTTTCTAATTTTTAAACTTGCTTAGCAGTGATTTCTTATTGATTTACATAGTTTTGTCATTCTTATTACCATCTGTTCAGTGTGTAAAATATATTCTTTGTTGGTTTTAACTTATTTTCATTCTTTAAGGTGTTTTCCAATGATATGATTTCTTAACTTCAATAAAGATAAATATACCAATATTTTATAGTTAATGCTTTGTGTTTTCCTTAAGAAATGTCTCTCTGTCTCTAGGGGCTGGTGCTATGGTGCAATGGGTTAAGCTGCCGTCTGCCATTCTGGCTTAACATATGGACGGTGGTCCGAGTCCTGTTGGTCCATTTTCAATCCAGTTCCTTGCTGCTGTGCCTAGGAAAGCACCAGAGGATGGCCAAAGTGTTTGGCCCCTGCACCTATGAGGGAGACCCAGAAGAAGCTAGCAGTTCCAGGCTTCAGCCGGGGCAGCCACTGTGGCCATTTGGGGGGTGAACAGTGAATGCAAGAGCTCTCTCTTCCTCCCTCTCTCCTTCTTTTCCTCTCTCTCCCTCTCCTTCTCTCTCTCTTTCAAATAAACATATTTTTTTCTTTAAAAAAATCTCTATTCTAAAACCTAAATGATATCTAAATACTAGAATAACTTTAAAACTCTATTTCTGAAGCCCTCAATGTATCAGGTTAATTTTATTTTATACTGTTTACTTGGTGATAACTTCTAACTCCCCTTATTGAATGGAATTCTGCTATGGTTCTTATACACTGTCATATTTAAATATTTAGTCGTTTCCAGGCTTTCCATTTTCCTCCTATACTCAAATTCTTTATCTTCTGGTACACCATTTTAATTCCACAGCCTTAATTGTCCTTACAACTGTTCAGATGAATTCATTTTTGCTTTTTCTGACAGTTCTTATTTGTTTTTTCTGCTACACAAATCACAAAATTCATTTATAAAATTTTAAATATTAAAGAAACAATGGAAATTTTAAAATTTTTATTTGATTTATTTGAGAGGGAGAAGGAGAGAGTCTCTTGTCTGCTGGCTCATTTCATAAATGCCTCCAACAGCTGAGGCTGGCCAAGCTGAAGTCAGGAGCCAGGAATTTAAACTGGGTCTCTCACACGGATGGCAGGGCCCAGCCTCTTGACCAATCAGCCACTGCGTCCAGGGTAATACAGGAATCTGGAATTGGGACTGGAGCCCACACTGGAATTCAGACACTCTGACGTGGGCTGTGGGCATACTAAGTGCTGTCCTAACGCTGTGCCAAACATCTGTCCCTGAGGGTTCATTTTAATTGATCGGGAATGCCTGTTGGCACATTAAGTGGAAACTTTAATTCCATAAAAACTTTAATTCTGAAAAATAAAAAGAGGCTAAAGATTAATAGAACTGAAAGGAACCACCTAGGAAACAGAGTAGTTGTCATCATATTTTAAATATTGGCTAATAATTTCCAGTACCTAATGAGTCACCAATTATACAAATAGTGAACCTTACCAAATATTTTAGCTGATTATATTTTATTTCACTTAAATACTTAAACTAATACATGTTAACCAAATATTAAAAATCTTTATGGTTATTGTACCATATTATCTATCAATTGTGTTAGTATTAAATTTAAAAAAAAATTATATATTTGAAATAGATCAAGAAAGAGAGGGAGAGTCAGAGAGAAAGAGAGAGAGATCTTCCATCCACTGGTTTACTCCCCAAATGGCACCAACTGCCAAGGGTGGGCCAGGCCAAAGCCAGGAGCCTGGAACTCCATCCAGGTCTTCCATGACAGTGGCAGGGGCCCAAATACTTAAGCCAACTTCCATTGCCTTCCCCAGCACATTAGCAGAGAACTGGCTTGGAAATGGAGATGACAGTACTCCAACTGGCACTCATATGGGATATTGGTGTTGCAGGCAATAGCTTAACCTGCTGTGCCACAGCACCAGCCCCCACTATTATTAGTTTTTTTAATGAGTTTTTCATAAAAAGACTATGTTCTGTCAGGACAGGAACCTGTCCAGATGTTAACTCAATGTCAAGATAAAACTGGCTTAACAGGCTAATCCTCCGCCTTGCAGCGCCGGCACACCGGGTTCTAGTCCCAGTTGGGGCACTATATTCTGTCCTGGTTGCCCCTCTTCTAGGCCAGCTCTCTGCTGTGGCCCGGGAGTGCAGTGGAGGATGGCCCAAGTCCTTGGGCCCTGTACCCCATGGGAGACCAGGAGAAGCACCTGGCTCCTGCCTTCGGATCAGCGCGGTACGCCAGCCACGGCGGCCATTGGAGGGTGAACCAATGGCAAAGGAAGACCTTTCTCTCTGTCTCTCTCTCTCGCTGTCCACTCTGCCTGTCAAAAATAAATAAATAAAAAGATAAAACTGTGGCTGTGTAGGATTTATGTATCAATATTTATACATGGGATTGATTGCTATACATTATAATTATACTGAGAGAGAGAGAGAGGACTATCATATAATCCAGCAATCTCACAGCTGAGTATAAAGCTAAAGGAAATGTTAAGTCAGTATGCCGGAGAGAATCTGTATTCCCATGTTCAACCTGCAGCTGTGGGATCAATCCGAGGTGGCCCAACAGATGAAGCAAATGTGGTTCATACACAGATCAGAGCATAACCCTGTCCCTAAAGAAGGACATTTTTCCATGTGTGACAACACAGATGAACCTGGGAACAGTGTTGAGTGAAACAGCCTGGCTTGGAAAGACAAACGTTGAATGATCACAATTCCATGTGGATTCAAAATCGAAGAGTAATATGGCTTAATGTGATGGTTTTAGAAATGTTTGTAATTTTACAAAGTGACTTTATTTGTATCACCTCCATTGATTTTCATAGTATGATATTATGTAACTCATAGTCAATAGCAGTGAGAGATGAAGTCAGGAAAATTTTGAAAATTATCTTCAGGGACAGGTTTTGTGGTGCAGCCAGTTAAGCTGCTGTTTTGGATGCCTGCACCCAATATCAGAGTGCCAGTTTGAATCTCAGTTCCCCTACTTTCACTTCAATTTCCTGCTAACGTATCCTGGGAAGCAGTGAGTGATGGCTCAAGTGCTAGGACACTTGCCTCCAATGTGGGAGACCTGGATGGAGTTCAAGACTTTTGGCTTCATCCTAGCCCAGCCCTGGCTGTTGTCAGCATTTGGGAAGTGAACCACATGATGGAAGTTTGCTCTCTCCACCACCTCTTCCCCACTCTTTGTCCCCATACAGTTTAAGTGGATGAAAATAATAAAGATTTTTAAAAAGCTGTTTTCATCCAGCAATCTGAAAATAGTCCAAGGATCAATAGCACAAACAGTGGGACATGGTTCTGAAAGTCACTGTGGGAGTATATATTGACTCACCGAAAGAAAAACCATAAAAGAAAATGTATCCAGTACTCATTTGTTTCTTTTAAAATTAATGGATTTTTTAAGTACCATCAGGCATTAAAAGAATATTAAATAATATATTTCTACTAGAAATTAAAATGTTAGTTTACACAGTATTTCCTGAGTACAGAGCGATATTTGGTAATAACAAGGAAATGCAACATTTCTAATAAAACCAACATTCCATATTTTATATTTCTGTTCTTCAAAGTAGTTAGTTGACATAATTAAGAGTTAATATAAGCTAAAAATATAACTTTAGCTGGAGTTGGAAAATATGTTTTAGAACCTTATGAAGTAGGCAGGCATACAAGTTAAAATTGATCAGATTTGTGAACTGGAAGACCACGTCTTCGCCACACCCTTGTGTGGCCTCATGCCCCTACCTGATGCCTTTGCCACGCCCCTGTGTGGCTTCATTCCCCTACCTGGCCACACCGGGGTGCCCACCAGCCAATCAGGTTAATTAACCACTCCCCTTTGGAGTGGGTTAAAAGCCTAGGGCACAGTGTGCTTGGCCCTGCTCTTCTTCCCTGGCCTCCTGCCAGGACAGGGCTTGCTGTAGCCCTGCGCCTCCAGGGCACATAGCCTTCAGGCCATGTGCTCTAGGCTTCCTGGCCTAGATGCTCATCCATGTGACTGGTTCCTGGTGCTTGGTATGAACCCCCATTCACCTCTCTCCCTTAAATAAAGCTCTCACTCTCCTATGCATCTTTCTCACTAGATAAAAGCTTAAAACGTACCATGCTGCCTCGTTTATCTGTGCTGGTATTTAGAATTCTTCTCTAAATATTAGCCAAGAACCCTCTTGGGCTTATTAATATCGGGATTTAGTAATAAGCTCGTGGTGAACTCATAAGGCACCCCAAATTCCGGTAGCACATGTGGCACCCCGGATAGCATTTCTAGGGAACTTTAAGGGGCCACATTTCAGGGTAAACTTTAGGGGGTCTTCTCCGATTTCACTTATGCCATAAATTCTAACAATCACTAGTACATCACAAAGCAAATATCTATAATGTGTGTACCTGGAAGGAAGGGTGGGGCTGGGAGAATGGAGGGACTATGATATAGATTCATAGGATTTTCTGGTATGTAACAACAAAATTACCTATGCACTCTACTAGAGCTGCAATGCACTCCAAAGTATATTTAAATTGTGAATGTAATTTCCAAGAAAATGCACTGTTCAAATGGGCACATATTTTTTGATTAAGTCAGTTCAAAGGGGTCCAGGTTTTCTTTAGGGTTTTTATGCTTCTAGAAACAATCAGAAAACCTCTGACTCTAAATTGAGGAATTTAAAATAAAATGTAAATAAAGGAATTATTTTGTTCCTCTGGGAAATCACCGAAGGTGGCACGGCCTGAAGCTTTGTGAGAGCCTACATTCCTATTGCCACCACCCCACCCTCCCATCCCTACCATCCCCTCCCCCCTTCCCCCAGTCAGTAACACCTGCCTCCAGCTCACAGCCCTTCTCCTGGCCGGTTCCCTGGCAATCTCTGATGGGCCAGTATTTGCATGATGACCCAGTGAACAGTTTGCCTTCTCAGTTCTTGGTGTGTTCCCCTCAAACAACCATGTCTTCCGTTCTATCCTGGACATCTGTCCCCATGGTCAAAACTGACTTTCGTTGTAACCTGAAATAACAGCTCATTTGTGTCCTGATTGCTAACATTCCAGTCTCGGGAAAGATCCCTGCTCTTTGAGATCACTTACTCTAGTACCCCTATTACAATTACTATTCAAAACCCTTGGCCAGTGCCACGCCTCAACAGGCTAATCCTCCGCCTGCAGCGCCAGCACACCTGGTTCTAGTCCTGGTGGGGGTGCCAGATTCTGTCCCGGTTGCTCCTCTTCCAGGCCAGCTCTCTGCTGTGGCCCGGGAAGGCAGTGGAGGATGGCCCAAGTCCTTGGGCCCTGCACCCCATGGGAGACCAGGAGAAGCACCTGGCTCCTGGCTTCAGATCAGCGCGGTGCGCCAGCCGCAGCACGCCGGCCACAGCGGCCATTGAGGGGTGAACCAACGGAAAAGGAAGACCTTTCTCTCTGTCTCTCCCTCTCACTGTCCACTCTGCCTGTCAAAAAAAAAATATATATAAAAAAACCCCTCTGTTTCTCCTATTCTTACAGCTTGGATTCTGTTTCTCGTGCAGTTATTGATACTTCACATAGGTTAATTTATTTGTTGAAACCAACTCTGGGGAATTTTTATTCATGAGAAATAACAAAATGGACTGACAGGTTTCATTTTAAGTTTTTGATCATGAACTTCTATCATTCTTCTCTTCTGGATAATGTCATGATGTGAGAGAGAGAGAGGGAGAGGGAGAGGGAGAGGGAGACAGAGAAAGATAGAGAGAGAGAGAGAGAGAGAATCTCTTCTATCACCTGGTTCACTCATCAAATGGCCACAACAGCCGGGGTTGGACAAGACAAAAGCCAAGAGCCAGAAATTCCACCTGGGTTTCTCACATGGGTGGCATGGGCCCAAGTACTTGAGCCGTCTTCTGCTGCCTCTCATTCATGGCACTCTGATATAGATGCTGGTGTCTCGAGTGGCAGCTTAACCTGTTGTATCCCAATATCAGCCCCATGACATCTTCCTTTTTGAAGAGTATTCCAAATGCTTTCTCTCCTAAACCACATCCCCAGCTTTTCTCCTTCACTGCCAGTTGGACTCTGTTTCTCCTCCCCTCCTCCTCCTCCTTGTCCTTCCTTTGTCTCACACTTTTAACCATCTTATGTATCTTTAGGGCTTGACTCTGGTTCTCTTGTCTTCTATTTTTGCTTTTCTCTGAAACTTCACGCTTTCACACAGCCACAAATGACATCATTATGCTGTAGACTACCCATTTTACATCTCCACAGCCCTGGAGATGGGACACGCGCTCAGCTGGCCTGTTAACTCCAGCACTGTGATCGATCCTTTGAACAAAATGATAGACTTCCTACCTTACGTGGACTTCTTCAAGCTATTAGAGATAAGCTTTTGCTACAGGTGTGCCAAATCAAGTGGAACATTCTAACTATGCTATAAATAAAAGTAGCAATAACTACAGCCATAATTAAAGGGCTTATTTTTAACTAAGTTTCTATATATCTATGTTGAGAAATGAAAAATGTCTCTATTTGTCATAAAAGGGAACAGTCCTGTTTTTTTATTTTCAATTATCTTTATATACAGAAGATCAATTTAGTATATACTAAGATTTCATCAGTTTGCACCCACACAGAACACAAAGTGCAAATTACTGTTTGAGCACTAGTCATAGCATTAATTCACATTGAACTACACATTAAGGACAGAGATCCTACATGGAGGAGTAAGTGCATAGTGACTCTTATTGTTGACTTAACAGATTGACACTCTTGTTTAAGGTGTCAGTAATCTCCCCAGGCTCTAGTCATGAGTTGCCAAGGCCATGGAAGCCCCCTGAGCTCGCCAACTTTGATCTTATTTCAACAAGGCCATAGTCAAAGTGGAAGTTCTCTCCTCCCTTCAGAGAAAGGTACCTCCTTCTTTGATGGCCTGTTCTTTCTACTGGGATCTCACTCACAGAGATCTTTCATTTAGGGTTGTGGTTTTTTTTTTTTTTTTTTTTGTCAGAGTGTCTTGGCTTTCCATGCCTGAAATACTCTCATGGGTTCTTCAGCCAGATCCGAATGCCTTAAGGGCTGATTCTGAGGCCAGAGTGCTGTTTAAGTCCTGTTAGTTTTTAAATGGTCAACAAAAGTCCTTATCGTCACCTCAGTTTTACCTCTATGTTTCAGAGTTTTCACTAAGAAAACTGGGCTAGCTGTTCCTAATGTGTATAAGTGCTTGCGTAGGAATATCAAAGTATTGTAACCAATTGTTTTCCTTGCTTTGAGCATCCTTTTAGAAATTAGCCCTCAGAATGTTGCATTGGGTATATCAATTTTATATTGCTACTAGTTACCACCGTGAATAAAAGAGCACAACTTTATTACATTACACGTCTCCTGCTCAAAGTCTGCAAACGTTTCCCCAGACTAAAATCAAGATGTTGCATGAATACATTCCTCTCTAGAGGATCTAGCGAAGAGGCTGTTCCCTTGCTTGCTCCTGCTTTTGGATCACACTCCTTTGATTCTTTGCCACCTTCTTCTACCATCTTCAAAGCAGCCATAGCAGGCAGATTCCTCACATTTCAGATTCTCTTGCCTCTTCTTCCTGTTTCCCTTGGTTTTCTGATCACAGCCATGAAGCGCCCCCACTTTTAAGAACTCATTTGATTTTATTGTGCTCATTTGGATAAATCAGTTCACCTCCCCATCCCAAGGTCTGTTTCCTAGAGCACTTTTGCAAAGTCCTGTTTGTCGTGTACAGTGATATATTCATGGGATTAGACCGGAGCATCTCTGGAGGGGCATTATGGAAATACGGGGTAGGCAATAAGTTAGTGTTTTATTTTCTACATGTAAAGCTCTATAGTCAGGCCAGTGATCAGAATGTGTGTGTGTGTGTGTACTTGTTAACCTATTCATATATCTAGCACTTTGCCTTCAAGTGAACTTAGCATAATGACAGTGGAAAGCAACTCATCCCACCAACAAACACCAGGTCTGTATGTTTCTCAGCATATTTTGGGCTCAAGATTTTAAAAATGAGAAAAAGTACACTTTTTTTTTTCTCACTAGGAGAAGAGAACATCATGTGAAAGTTTTATAAGGAAAGCCTACCTTCTTGTGTTATAAGAGCTAGAAATTGTTATGAAATGCTTGTTGTCCTCAGCAGGATTAAGCAAGATATTATCTCTATTTAGGAGCAAAATAACATAACAAGAGATAGGCTGAGAGTAAAATTTAATAGAATATGTTTCTAAGACCAATCTACAACTATGTTTGTGCGTTCCTATACGTATATGTGGAATGATCTACCTTGTTAATTTTACACAACAAAAGGCACACTGTGAATGAGAAGGCATACCATATAGAGTATATATTACAAACTTTGTACCTGTAAGAATCTAAATATTTTGAGTTAAAAAGCAAAGTTGTTACTGAACATTCACCTAGCACAATTCCTGAACTATGGTAAGTTCTACGTAAATGCCTATTTAGTTACAACAATTACCATGACTGACCAATTAGAGGAAACTGAAATGTGTATTAACTATACAAATCTAGCATAAATACAGGCTAAACTAGTATATGAATTGCAATAGCTATGAAAGAAAAACATTTAATTATTTTTTTCATTTTGAAAAGTACTTATTTTCCTATGTACTCAGGCAAAAATCACCTTTGGTTCCTATGCAGTTATGTCTTGTGGTTGATCTAAAGCAGGGCTCTCACTCTGGCTTCAGATATCTTCAGCAAGGTCTTCATAAATTGAATCATTACCGTGCAAGTGAGAGGCTCTTTTTCCATCCAGGTATCAGTACAATACAAAAAACTTCTATTAAATCTCAGGACAGCCATATGAAAAGATTTTAGGATCTCATCTAAGTAGGGTCATTAAAAAATAAAAAGTCTCCTGCACTCCAGCAACCAGTAGTGTCTAATATTAGGCTACATCTGACCCATCATTTGTCCAGGGGTATTTAGCATTCCATAAAAATTAGTTGGTGAAGGGAGGTGGGGAAAATTTGATGGAGGCTGGCAAAACTATGGGCTGCTGGAGAGCTCATTCCATAAATTATAACTGACAGAGACTTACACAGCTTCATCTGCTGAAAACTAGAATGATCACAGACACCAAGAAAATCTACTGTTCCATCACCTGGTTCTCCCGCACGAGGAAGCTCAAGGAGTCATTATGAGGGGCAGGGTGCTGCTGCTGCATCCACCCTTCTGAATTTATTCCTCTGAGGCTGTAGTGGACCTCACAGGGCAAAGACCAGACATATGTGTGATGCTATTTCCTCTCCTCCTTCTCCTTCATCGTCAACACTACTGTTTACCTCTTAGTAGTTTCATTAGGAGGAAGGGGTAGGTTTTTTGCAGAAAAGAATTGACACAAAAAATAAATAGAAGAAATGTATGAATAGTTTAAAATGAAAATTGGGTAGTAGCATTTAATAAAAGATTCATTATTCACTATTAAGTAAATACTTACATTTAATCTTATTTGTACTACTTAGTTGAGAGGCAAAGAGACAAAGAGACAGACAGGGCTACCATCTGTTTGTCTACTCCTTAAATGCCTGCAACAGCTGGGACTGTGCCAGGCCAAAGGCAGGAGTTGGGAACTCATCTGGATCTCTCTCATGGGTGGCAGGGATCAAACTACTTGAAGCATCACCCGCTGCCTCTCTGGAACGCATCATTGAAAACCTGGAATCAGGAGCAGAGCTGGTGCTCAATCCAAGGCACTCCAATGTGAGATGTGGGCATCCCAGACAGCGTTTTAACTGCTAGCTCAAACACCTGCCTCAGAATACTGAAATTTAAACCAGGGTCTGAAGAGTGCTGATGAACTACTTTAGGCTAGAGCAATCTGGAGTGGTTTAAAGTATTGAATGATTTAAAAGAAAAATAATTAGGAGGACGGGTGACAGATGGGCTTAAAAAAAGAGAAGGCGAGCAGAAGGTCCACTTATTTCAATTAGGTGGGACTGATTAGACAAAATCTTTCTTGGAAAGTTTAATCTTTGGGTGCTTTAAGACAAATAGGTCCTAGAATTAATATTTAACTTTTCTGTAAATGGCTAATAAAGTTCAGCAGTTAATCTAGTCTTTCCTCACAGTCCTGACCAGCAGTGGTGCCCTCTTCTCCGCGGCAAACAGGCTTGACACCTGTGTTTGTCCTCTCTACAGCCCATGCTTCATTAAATGATACCTAAGATGTTCACTCACAGTGACAGAGTCAGCAATACGGCACTGCAACCTGAATTTCAGGGAACTGTGGTAGTTTTCATCATTATTGTTTCCTATAATGTGATATATGGAAAGATATTTTTAACAACCCAAAGGATTTTAGTTTTCATGGTGTTTGCCAACTTTTAATTCTGTGATGAAAATACCATATTAATTATCAAATTCATTCCTTCTGTCTGTCCCAATAATATAAACAATGTAGGGGCTCTTTATTTTCTCTAAAAGGCCCAGAGACTAAAATTTTGGGAAGCATTATAAAGTCAGAAGAGTAATATCCAGCACAAACATACATTTAATTTGTGTGAATTTTTTTTTTTCATTAAATTTATAGAGTTACTTGGCCGGCGCCGTGGCTTAACAGGCTAATCCTCCGCCTTGTGGCGCTGGCACACTGGGTTCTAGTCCCGGTTGGGGTGCTGGATTCTATCCCGGTTGCCCCTCTTCCAGGCCAGCTCTCTGCTATGGCCCAGGAAGGCAGTGGAGGATGGCCGAAGTGCTTGGGCCCTGCACCCCATGGGAGACCAGGAGAGGCACCTGGCTCCTGGCTTCAGATCAGCGAGATGTGCCGGCCGCTGCGCACCAGCCATTGGAAGGTGAACCAATGGCAAAAGGAAGACCTTTCTCTCTGTCTCTCTCTCACTGTCCACTCTGCCTGTCCAAAAAAAAAAAAAAAAAAAAGAATCTTGATGTGAATGGAAGGGGAGAGGGAGCGGGAAAGGGGAGGGTTGCGGGTGGGAGGGAAGTTATGGGAGGGGGGAAGCCATGGTAACCCATAAGCTATACTTTGGAAATTTATATTCATTAAATAAAAGTTTAATAAATGAAAAAAAACTATATGGAAATAAATTTAATAAGCAATAGAATGAATGGGCTTTAAAATCAATGCATTTATTAAGTAATATTTGAAATGAAAAGGGAATACATAATTCATCATTTCCTAGTTATCACTCAGTCAATCAATGCAGTATTGCCCTGTGGAGACTTTTACCCTTCCTTTGACATTTTAAAAGTTAAATATGCCCATTTGTAATGAATATGATTTAGGTAACCTTTTATGGAGTGCAGGAACACAGGATGGTATAAATGTCACAGAAAGAATGAACCTTTGTTCCTTTTCCAAGACAAAACAAAAACATAGCTGTTATTGTTACCCATTAGACAACCATTGGAAAATCTGCTTGTCTCCCAAATCACCAGCTGAGAATATAATCATTATAAGAGGTAATAAAAAAGAAATAAAATGAACCAATATTAGTAAGGATCACATGAAGAGAAGGAAGAAACATGTTAATCATTTCTGCATTCCCAACAGTGTCTAACATAATATCTTGAAAAATCAGTGAACTCAATAAATGTAAATTGAGTGGATGGTACTTTGAGTTATTTAATTGTAGGTATTTCCAATTTTTTCTTTAATAAAATTATTTCACTGCCATGTTCATGATCATAAGGTATAAGGAGCTCACAAATAGAATAAATAATACTTGGCTCAATTTTCTACTGTTATTTTAATCAGAAACTGGTGAGCCAATGTGATCTTTATTCTAAAATCCAAACTCTTGGTTTTGTTTCTTAATTGTACAACATAACTTACCTAGCACGTACCATATACATATTTGGAGAAGGCAGTGTAACTATTAATGAATCTGTTAGGCATCCACAGACCTAACTCCTGTACCATTTAATCAACCAACAGATTCTATTCTGTTACAGATAGGTTCATTTCTTGGTGTTTTCTATTGATGAAACTAAATTATGTAACTGTTTTATTATATTTGTGAGCATATATGCCATTATACTTAATACAATTTCTTTCTTTTTGAATCTAAAATTTCAAATTTAACCAAAGACCCATGATTTCATAAAACAGAGCTGGTTACCTCCAGATCCAATAATTTTTTTTAAGGCAAGGTGATTCCATTAGAGATGTACAGATAAACAGTGTCTTGAACCCAAACTTACACACATACACATTAATAACTAACACATATATTTTCATGAGTGTTGACAATATTATATTTGGTGGAATTATATGAAAGAATGAGAATCATTATATCTGGTTGAAATGACTAGCATTGCTTCATTTGAGATTGATACACTACCATTATTTAATAAAGACACTAATTTGCTTTATTGTCCATATAAACTATTCACCATTACATGTATCACATATGATGCATAATGCTGAGAAATCTGTGTCTTCAACCCATGCTGAAATCACAATTCAGGAAGAATTTTACAAAGGGGAATAAAATAAACTTGTAGCTTGTAATTTGTTTGTAAGAATTCATGGAAAAGATGACAAATGCATTAAACTTAATTTCTCAATAACAATTAGAAACATGAAATTTATTTTTAAAAGTGTTTAAAAATATAACACACATAAATTTTATGTTCCTAATATGATAGCATCTTGTCAGTCTTTACATGCATTTTGTTCTTTTTCAACAAAGGCATGAATCTTAAGTCAAACAAAATCTTTATCATATGGAACTATGATAAAGATTATAAATACTTCCATACCAAAGGCAATTTAGGGAAAATAAGCCAATTAGCAACTTTTCTCATGTCTGAGTTTAATTAGGAGAAAATCTATATTTACTACAGCAATTCCTTCTACTTGAAAATCTTTGACATACAAAGCTCTTAAAATAACATCAATAACTCTTATGTGTATTTTTAATATCTATGTTTGACATTGGGTACAAATGTTGCTTGAAACATATCTTTAAATCTAGTTTATGGATATTTTGGTGGTTGCAATGTTGTAATTGCATACCACCTACTAAAGAAACTAATGGTGATTATAAATGCTAGGGGAAAAAAAGGATGTGTTCTATCAAAGATTCACTATTTAATACCATTTTTCTGGGAATCCTGACATAAACAACCATTGTGATACACGGATGAGAGATGTAGGATAATATCAATTAGTGACATCTCCATTACTATAAAAGTCAGAAATGTGTGGATGAAAATTGTTGAGAAAGGGAAAGGTCAGATTCCATCTGATTTTTGCCATTGTTAATCAGAAGGAAAAATTAAAAACAACAGCAGCAAAGAAACAGAATTACAGTGGTGGGATAATTCTTGATGTAGTGATAAAAAGCATGGCTTAGTTTGTGTGAAAACGGATTCTACTGCTGAAATCTTAGTTCCCTCAGTGTTGAATTGCGGACGGTGGACTCAGCCACTGCTTTTTAAACAGGAGTCTGTATCGGAATATCTTATGAGAATTTTCAGTAATATGTAGGTGAAGATTCTACTTCACTAGGTCTTCTTGGAACAGCTGTCCCAAATATCTGTTTAGTGCGAACTTTTCCCTGGCAAGCCTCTCAGGTAATGAGATTAGAAATATGAGGAAATGACTTTCCCATTGAAGGAAATTAAAATGATTCCTAAAATACTAACTTTTCTTATCAAATCTCTGCTTTCATTTCAAGTCCTTCAGGTAACTGGAGGAAGCCAGCATGAAGCATTAAGTAGACCAAAACTATGGAAGGGCCGCTTGTAGCCAAAAGTTGACGGTGCCCCGTCAATTTGAAAAGCAGAATTGAAGGTGGAATCTACAACAATGGGAAGGGAATACAGTTTAAACTCAGAAAAACTAATCTCTTAACCTTTCTAGACTTCAATTTTCTAATTTTTAAAATTAATAGTGTCAGCTAAGCAGCCTTAAATTTCATTTCTAATTCTAAAAAATCTATTAAACACAAATGTTACATTTCTTTAAATTATACTCCTTCTCCTTACATTTAACTTTCTTTTCCAGTTAGCAAACTTATTATTTTAGTGAGTAGTTTTTGGAAAAAGTAGAATAAAAGCACACCTGAGCAAGAACATGTACTTCCTATCTTTTTGAGTCATGCCTGGTGCAGAGGTGACTCGGTTTATCCTTCAGTAAAACCAGTCACTATTTTTGCACCTGGAGGCGGCGCCAGGCAGTGCAGCACGACAAATAAGCAGCCTCTTTTGAGTCTGCTTTCTTTGTAAAGCCAGTCCCACTAAATAAGAACAACTGTCACATTTGGCTTTCAGAGTATGAGAAACACGAAAAGAACCCCCTCCCTCCTGCTTTATTCCTTTAAGTATTAACATAGGAAACAAAAGAACGTTTTTCAGTTACGCTTTTGCTTTTCCCACATGAGTATCCCCAGATCACTAGAGAATAGTCTTCCATTTATCTGTGGAACAGTTCAGGCATAAACACTTGTCCCATAAGCTTTTGCTACCAAATCAGTCATGTCTCTCCCTAGTTGTGGAGGGATTTCCAATAGAACGAATTTTCATTTCTCCATGTACTTTGCTCTGTCTTGGGTTTCCAAATGCATCTTACTTTTGTAATTCAACCTTGTACAACCGAATGCATGTCTGACTCTGGGAATAGCTGTAACAGCTTTGTTCAAGGAGGGAAAATGGGAAAAGGGAAGAGCAAGCTCCTTACTCCGTTCTGCCATGGGTGATGTCCAATTCAGAAGTTCCAGAATTTCACACATTTCATTGATACTGGACACTCTTATTTATCCAAGTTTTTTCAACACCTAATCCCAAAGCTCTATTTTGGACACCATAGAGGGTGCAGTCTTTGTCTAGAGAAAATTATCATCTTAAAAGTGATGTATTCAATATTTAAATCTCATGACAAAATAAGACCTACATAGAACAATCAAGGAGATTTCATAAGACAGTATCTCATCCCCAACCAAGGGGGAGAGAGCAATGTGTTACATAGAGGAAACACTTTGAGAGAAGTTAGTTGAAAGGTAATATTAAAACTTCTTAAAATACTTACACATGTTTTAAGTTCACTCAAACAGTTGAAATAGCACACTAAAATATTTCTCGTGTTTTACCTGATTTACAATGGGTGCTGCATTGTTATTTTTAATAGATAAATCTCAAAATCTTTTCTCAGATATTTAAAGATCATTGTTAAAAATTGTTTCTGTTTTCTGTTTTTCGTTCATGCTTCTCCTGCTTGACCCAGAAACTCATGGTCGCCTCCCTCCTGGCCCTTGTCACCACCACCTGCACTGTGTCATGCCCAGGTTTTTTTGGTTCTTGTTTCTATGACACCCTGGGTGACATAGCTACAGCCTGAATTTTAAGTTTTAATTTATTATTAATTTTCATTTAATTGAAAGGTAGAGACACACTGAACATGAGAGAGAGAGAGAGAGAGAGAGAATCTTTCATCCTCTGGTCTACTCCTAGAATGTTTACAACAGCAGCTGGGGCTAGACCAGGCTGAAGCCAGCATCCAGGAACTCAGTCTGGGTCTCCTGTGTGAGTGGTAGGGACCCAAGCACTTGAGCCATCACCTACTGCCTCCCAGGGTGCGCATCAGCAGGAACACTGAAATCAGACATGTACACAGGACATGAGCCCAAGCACTCTGATACAGAACGCAGGTTTCTCAAGCAATGTCTTCACTATTGCACACATCACCCAGCTACAGCCTCAATTTAATTCCTCTGGCTTTCCTTCACCCTTTCCTAGTTTTCATGAAAGAGGCTGTTCTGGTCTGGTTTGACGTAGGGTATTTTGTGCTTACCATCAGCATGAGCTGACCAGTTCTGAGGAACCAGTAGCCCTGGGATAGAATACACAGGAAGCAGACCTGAAGCCAACCCCAGCTGTGTGAAAATCCGTGGATGAGAAAGACAGGCTCTGCTGCTCGAATCCATTGTGTTTGAACGACCTGACTGTTGAGAAACATTCCTAAAAGACACACTTCAGTCTGAGAGGGTGGCTTTCCTTTTCTTAAAACCAGACATGTTTTCATTCTTACTTAACCCAGTGGACATACATTAATGAAAAGATAGATGCTTGTGTGTGTAGGAAGACTGCAACACTTTGATGGTGCTTGTTAACTAGTACAATGGTCCTAAATTGACATGTTATCCAAGCTACGTGCTGTGGTCTGACTGGTGGGTACAAAGAGAAGTAAGTAAAGTTTATAGTACATGCCAGGTAAATGGACTGTTAGAGCAAAATTCCTACGTAACGGGGTTCATAGCAGCATGTTCATAGTGTCAGTTTATGTCCATCTACACTCTTGCACAGTGCATGGAGAAATACTGGCTACTCTTGCCATTGATGATGGACTGACAAATTACAGATAGATCAGAAGCAAGAACAACTCTTAGCTTATGAAAAGAGTTTTTTTCCTCTTCTTATTTTGTACTATAAAATATTATTCATAATTGACAGAAATCACTTTTTTCCTTTAACTAAATGAGCTCTGTAGATAAAGATTAAATTTTAAGCAATGATATGTGCTGTTACATACACGCTGTGCTCAGTAGGAACACAGATGGGCTATTTAGTAAACCGGCCACAAATGGGTGTCCCACATGCCCAGAGTAGCACACTGACACTCATTTACCAGAACGAGGGTGCATCTGTCATTGTCCAAATTCAGGAGAGGGATTATTGAAGGTGAGTTTTACTTCATGAAGACAAGACACTGGCTATGATTTTTGGGGTTGATTTGTTTAAGAGCAAACAATTCCATTCATAGTATATGCTCTGGCAGCACCTATGGAGCAAACTTAAGATGCTGGTGAAATATTGTGATAAAATACAAATCCTCCCTGTGTTCTTCTCTTGTTCTAGAGCAGAGAGAAGGTCAAAGCAGATAACTCATAAAAAGCAGAAACAGCATTAAAGTTCCTCTTAATTAAAAATGAATACAGATATATTAAATAAACCTTGTTATGTTCTGTTTGGGTAAAATTCTGCACAATGATATATAAGTAAGTGCATTCTAGAAAAGATGGACACAACAGAAGAGATTCAGTCTTGAGCGAAGCAAAAATAACTTCTTACAACCAAAGACAAGAGCTCTAACCAAGAGGTTAGATGAACATTGAAGATGCCACTATACAAAGGAGAAAATATGGAGAACAGACTCAGCTCTTTTCTTTAAAGACAGACCTAGAATAGAACTTGTGCCTAGATAGGGAGAGAAATCCCTCTTAGGAAAAAAAAAATACTGTGTGTATTGTACACACTGCTGAGTTCCTACTATGTGCCAGCAGCTACCGTCAGTCCACATATATGGTGGTAAACAGGTGCACATATTTATTATATACATATAAAATCATAAATTCACTGCATACACATAAATTCTAGGATGATACACAGAAACTAGACCCGAACCCAGTGCCAACTGATGTGAAAACAGAGGCTAAGACAAAAAGTCTCTGCTGCTCTAAGTCATTGTGTTTGAATGACCTGGCTGTTGAGAATCATTATGAATATGAACACTTCAGTCAGTGAATGAACAATACCATCCCAGGATACAAAGCACCCTCTAGGAAAGGGGTCACTTAACCTTATTCCGCACGTCAGAACCAGGAGGAGAATCTATATTCTCCCACACCTGCTCATTCCAAATCCAAGTTGAGGTATCCAAGTCCTACTTCAAACAGCACATGTGCTAACCCTAATTCATCATCCCCATCTATCTGTTTTTTCACTTATATTTCCCTTCTCTGTTATTATCAATATGATTCACCACTTTACACAGTCTTAAATGAGGGAAGCCGCATTACCTCATCTTTTCCTGCTTATCTACACTGCCCAGTTGAGCACTGAGTCCCTTCAAACTCACCTGCTTCCTATCACTTGAATGACCCTTTCTTGCCATTTCTACTGCTGCTGAAACAACGTTACTTCCAAAAGTAACCTTCGGAGGTTGCTGTTTTTTTTTTTTTTTTTTTAATTTATTAGATAGGTAGGTAGAGTTACAGACAGTGAGAGGGAGAGACAGAGAGAAAGGTCTTCCTTCCGTTGGGTCACCCCCCAAATGGCCGCTATAGCCGGCACTGCACGGATCTGAAGCCAGGAGCCAGGCACCTCTTCCCGGTCTCCCATGTGGGTGCAGGGGCCCAAGCACTTGGACCATCCTCCACTGCTCTCCCGGGCCACAGCAGAGAGCTGGACTGGACAAGGAGCAACTGGGACTAGAACCTGGCGCCCATATGGGATGCTGGTGCCACAGGTGGAGGATTAGCCAAGTGAGCCATGGTGCTGGCCCCTCAAGTTTCTTTTTTTAATGTGTGAAGTTTATCTCATTCATCTCCCTACTTACCCAGTAGATAAGTTGCTTCTTCCTTATCTTAGACTCTGAGCATGAAGTCATTTTTGTGCTCCCTAATGGTGCTACCTTCCTGCCCCCCAGTCTTCTGTACTTATATTTTTTTTATCTTAGATATTGCTTCCTCAACAGCAGAAAAAATATAAATAAAACTCAATGGCTTTATCCCTAAAGATATAGGCAATATTTTTAAATGCATATGTTATGTTTTAATATTTAATGCATCTTACTGTGATTTTATGCCTTACTTATTAAATTCTAAACTTCTTCAGAGTTCAAAGTCTAAATTTTTTGGCATACTGTATGCAATAAAAGCTGCTGATTTTCAATAAATATATGATTAATGAAATAGGTGCTTATAATTAAAAGACAAAATAATTAAAAATAAAATTTTGACAAGGACAATAACAATCAGCAGTTATCCAGTTATCCAGTTGTAACCTGGATAAAATTTCTACAACTACAAACACTGAACAACATTTTTCTCCTCTGAATCACAGGTTAACTAGGGCATTTTATTCAATATTTCCATAATTTAATAATCAAATGTGGTTTCTATGAACATGAAAATGAACAGAAATGAAATAAATGCCCCTGATCTAATAATTGATAAATATCCATTAACATCACTTATATTAAGTGTCTACATATTGAATATTTAATTTACAGAATTGAAAATATCCTGAAAACACTTCCTAGTTTTATGATAGTGTTTAGAAGACAGCTATCTATGTTTGCAATTGCTTGAGATATTGACAAAGCAATTTGTCAGTCACTGTGGTTCAGAGGCTGCATGGCTGAAAATAATGCTAAACTTATCCAAGCAAATCTTTTATGTGTCTAGGGCCTTACAAATTATACCTCCTCAACTATTTAATGCCAGGTAACTAAAACCCTTGGATAAGCTGCATCACTTCTGTTTTGTAGCTTCTTCACCAGAAATTGTTGATTCTAGTCATACAAAGGGATATGATTCTATAAATTTCTTAATTATGGTTTGTGCACTCTACAGGCACAGTTGTCAGGGTGGTATGCTCTCATCACATATTCTGAGTTGTGCAGCACGACTAAAGGGTGAGATGGCTCAAAATGATGACAGTTTGTTAGGTGCATAATTAATTTTTCTTTATTTCTATACTTTGGTCAGTCGTGATAAATAAGTGAATTCAGAATATGTAACAAATTACTAGTAGATCATGTGCTGATCCTTGATTTCAGGAAATACATTTATGTCTAAAAGGAAGTGAAAATATTTGCCTTGTTTAGTACATTTAAAATATGAATAACAAGACTGGTCAATTTAAACTTTGAAAAATGAATAGTTTTATCATATGAAGGGCCTCCACAAAGTTCATGGTTCATGGGGAATATGTATGATGCAGAAATTATGCATGGATTTCAAAATCCTTTACATCAAAATAAACTTATCTTTTAATTCTAATTTCTCATGAATGAACTTTTAGAAGTATCCTCATATGCCTAAAGGAGATAGCTATTTTCTTAAAAGATGTCATCCAAATTAAACAGCATATGAGCACTCCAGCTGGTTGTATCTAGCTTTCAAAATGTGTGATTTACCTAGTGTAATCTTACATCAGTCCTAAACTCATGTGTATGTAGCTTAATAATTCATACAACTTGTAAAAATTGGGTGTGTAATAGTTCAACCCTATCACAGAAATCCCATTTCCCAATGCAAAGTTGACCATCGATTCTTTTACTTACAGACTACCCACAGAACAAAATCTAAGACCCAAAATCTAGGGACAACAGACAACTTCCCAGTTTGAGTCAGGGTAATAAAACTCTGCTCCTGTTCCTTAAGATCCAAGTGCCCCAGACACCTTTTAAAGTTGCCTTTAAGCCGGCGCCGTGGCTTATCAGGCTAATCCTCTGCTTTGCGGCGCTGGCACACCAGGTTCTAGTCCCAGTTGGGGCACTGGATTCTATCCCGGTTGCCCCTCTTCCAGGCCAGCTCTCTGCTATGGCCCGGGAAGGCAGTGGAGGATGGCCCAAGTCCTTGGGCCCTGCACCCGCACGGGAGACCAGAAGTACCTGGCTCCTGGCTTCGGATCAGCGAGATGCACCGGCCGCGGCAGCCATTGGAGGGTGAACCAACGGCAAAAAGGAAGACCTTTCTCTCTGTCTCTCTCTCTCACTATCCACTCTGCCTGTCAAAAATAAAATAAAATAAAATAAAATAAAGTTGCCTTTAGTCATTGTGCAATTCCGTTTCTAATCTCTCAAAAATGTTTTTATTTTCACTTATTCAGAAGAGGGAGATACCTTACATCCACTGGCTCACTCTCCATATTCCTGCAACAGCCAGGGCTGAGCCTGGGAGCTCAACGCAAATCTGCCACCTGGGTGGAAGGAATTCAAACACTTGACCCACCTGCTGCCCTTGGGGTTCACACCGGCAGGAAGGGGGACCTGGGAATGGCCCTGGGATCCAAGCGGGGCTCTCTGATATGGACTGCAGGTGTCTCAGCTGGCTGCCTCACCACTGCATCAAATGGGGGCCCCCACTTTCATGCCTTGTCAAGCAGTTCCGTTCCTTTGTTTGTTAAGACGAACTGCTCACACTGACCTTTTCTATCTGTCTCTGTTAAATTCTTAATTCCTCTGTCAAATCTCTCCTGAATCCTCAGAAAGTTGCTCCTTTCATAAATACATAAGATGGGTTTCGGACGTCATTTTTATAGAATTTATTACACTGCATTGTGATTTTTTTGTCTGAGGTCTGTTTTCTCCTGTAGAGAATAAACTCTTTATGCTTAAGGAGCCTGTTTTATTCCTTTATTTTCTCAGTCCCCTGCTTGGCGCATGGCCTCCAGGAGCTGCTCATAAAGCACATCATTCAAGTTGGCACATACAGGAAGAGAGAGCCATAGAGACAGAAAACACCATTATTCGGCTTTTGCTATAGATCTAGGCACCGCCAATGCTTTTTAATATTTAGGAAAAATTACTCTGTGACACAAACAGCTACATTTTATTTTCAGATGTTTCATGTCTGCATGAAACCAGCACATCATGTCCCATCTTATTCACAACTAATGAACAGGTTAATTGTACTGAATCTAGGGTCAGCACAGGAAGGTGTGATTTAACTTAGCTGTACGAGAAGTAGTTTCTCTTCATAAATACATCTAAAACACATTCCTGTTGTGCATGAAATCCATGGTGCAGAATAAAAGCACTGAGGAGCTATTGTCATAAGTAGCCTTAGTAGAGATGAGCTGGACTTAATTTTCTTCAGCCATCACTCAAAATGAATTCATAAAAACATTAGAGGTTGTTTAAGCTTGGTAGGCTCTTGCTTTATTAGAAGTTGATGTGGTTATCGCTAGATGTTTCTATATGACTGTTTCCAAAAGATCTGTGAAATTTTAATTTACTTGAAAAACTAAAATGCAGGGTTATTTGTTTTGACATGCTTAATCACTTTTCCATTTTAAAGCAAAATATGAGCAGTCGCTGGGGACAGTAAAAAAAGACAATGTCAGTATGAGTGCAAAGAAATGAGAGATTTTCAAATGAAACTTCATATTATTTTATTGTCATTAAGTTGCAGTTTTTATTACTTTCTTTAGAATATGAAAAGCAAATGAATTGTTTTTTATTATGATTTAATGTGAAATTATTAAAGCACTCTAAAAATCAATATTATGTCCCACTATGTGCTACTAATTTAATTACTGATAATGAAAACATCAATAAGTAATGTAAAATGAGAATGAAAGCTTAAAATTTATTCTGCCTTTTTTTGATAAATACAGCACATTCGAATCTGGGTGGAATAAAGCTACGTGGAAATCACTCCTACTATGCACTCGTTCATTTGTTCACTCTTCTAGCCCAGTGCATTAAACAGGTTCACAAGGCCAGGCCCTGGGCTGGGCTCTTGGAAATAGGACAGGTGAGAGCTCATAATGATGGTAGAGATAAGAAAGAACCAAAACCCAAGGAACAATCCCATTGTATTAAAGCTGCATGATACAGGAAATTCGGAGTGCAATAAAGGTGAATGAAGGTTCGCTTTTTTTTTTTTTTTTTTTAATAAAATGCTCAGGAAGAGAGCCTGTGAGGAAGGGCCCCGCACCTGCTGAAGGAAAAAGCAGAAGAGCGTTTACTGAGCGCGCCTGGCCCCCTCCAGACCTCCCCGTTCTCTCCAGTGTGGCTACCTGCTGTTTTCCTCCCTTGGCAGTCACCACGCCCTCCCGGTCATTCCTTGTCCAGTGTTCCCATCCAAACCTGGTCTCAGGGAAGAAGGTGTGGAACTTCCTCCCAGACACATCTGCATTTTACCCGAGGTCCAAAGCTCCGTTCTTCTTCACAGAAAGAACAGCGCTCCGATGCTAATGCTGTTGGCATTGTGTGCTGGGAAGGTGGGGTGGCCGCCAGAAAGGATATCAATAAGGCAATAACTGGAGCTCTCTCTGTTGACAATTTTTTTCAAATATATTATTTTCCTGGGCTACCAGCAAGACATCAAAAAGTCATGCCTGGAGACAGAGAGCAGAGGCAGGCATGTTTATGGTTTTCTGGCTTTTCTTCCCAGGTTTTAATGGGAAATAAATGTGGAGATTAATTTTAAAGGCAGAATTATTTCCTGGGATCTCCACAGAGGACGTCAAAGGTGACACAGAGTTGTGCACATGTTAAGGTGAAGGTAAAGTAACAATCTCTTGTGGGGAGAGAGAAAATTCTACAATTACCTCTATTTGAAAAAATTAACTAAGCCGTCACTTGGGTGGTGCACATATTTGGTCAGCTGAGTCACTGATGTTCAGGGTTGGTGGCGCCGGCTCTCTGCCAGTCTTTTATGTCACCACAAGCTGGGCCATGTTAACTTTTTAGTGGTACTTTTCCCCATCTAAAAAATGCACAACTTCTGTATATGAATAATTTTACACAGTACATGCCATGCCGTGTCACACATACAAGTTAAAGAATATCCTTGTGTAGGCAGGTGCATGTTATTTTGAGGTCTCTTTAGAAAGACAGGGATCTCCTCAGCAGGGTGTTGTCCTCAAGACCTAATCAACTCCAGAGGCTCCATCTGCAAACATCATCAGCTCACGTGTCAATACTGAGACCCGCAGACTCGTGGAGGATCTGCACATTCGGTCCTCAGTGTTGTCTCAGTGATCTTGTTTTTTACTCACGGTCCACATAACCATTTCCTCCCACTAAATTCCTTCTGTAGAAATAGGAGGATCAGCTGGCGCCATGGCTCAATAGGCTAATCCTCCGCCTTGCAGCGCCGGCACACCAGGTTCTAGTCCCGGTCGGGGCGCCGGATTCTGTCCCGGTTGCCCCTCTTCCAGGCCAGCTCTCTGCTATGGCCTGGGAGTGCAGTGGAGGATGGCCCAAGTCCTTGGGCCCTGTGCCCCACGGGAGAACAGGAGAAGCACCTGGCTTCTGGCTTTGGATCAGCGCGGTGGGCCGGCCGCGGCAGCCATTGGGGGGTGAACCAACTGCAAACAGGAAGACCTTTCTCTCTGTCTCTCTCTCTCACTGTCCACTCTGCCTGTCAAAAAAAAATAGGAGGATTGGTTCTGTTTTCCTCACCAAACCCTGCAAACCCTGACCTTGGCCAACCTCCACTGTACACAGTGAACCTAAAATATAACCTAAGTGTTTTTGTTTCTTCTTTTCCTACAGGACACTTATATAGTTACCTGTAGTTAGTAGTTTGAAACTTGGAACAAAGAAGTTAAAGATGGCTGTGGAAAATAGAATTTTTTTTTCCAATTCAGGGCATAATTTTTCATTTTAATGTACCAGGAGAGGTGGTGAGAAATAGACAGATATGCTATGTTTTGTTCGCAATCAGAATACTCTACTAGTATATAAAATTGAGGGAGGGGTAATAGTAAAGTCAATAAACATTATCAGTGTGGTGGCCATTTATAATTGCTTACAATAAATCAACGAAACTAAATATATCATATTTTGGAATTATAGTGGCAAATCAATACTTCCCTTAAACAGTTTTATTTTAACACAATTCAGGAGATATTGGAAACATTCCATATTTTCACAAAAACCTACTTGGTCATTCCATTTTTTTTTTTTTTTTTTTTGACAGGCAGAGTGGACAGGGAGAGAGAGAGACAGAGAGAAAGGTCTTCCTTTTGCCCTTGGTTCACCCTCCAATGGCCGCTGCGGTAGCGCGCTGCGGCCGGCGCACTGCGCTGATCCGAAGCCAGGAGCCAGGTGCTTCTCCTGGTCTCCCATGGGGTGCAGGGCCCAAGCACTTGGGCCATCCTCCACTGCACTTCCTGGCCACAGCAGAGAGCTGGCCTGGAAGAGGGGCATCCAGGACAGGACCGGTGCCCTGACCGGGACTAGAACCCGGTGTGCCGGCGCCGCAAGGCGGAGGATTAGCCTATTGAGCCACGGCGCCGGCTTGGTCATTCCATTTTAAAACATTCTTTTATCTTTACCAAAAAAAAAAAAAAAAATTCCTGTCTTTCTAAATTTTCCTTCCAGCTACTCAAGTCTTTAATGCAAAACTTCTCAAGTAAGATGGTTATGCTCACTATTTCGAATTCTGCTGATCTTACTTACCCTCTTTTTCAACTAAAACCCATTTATTCAGGTTTCACCTCTCCCACTCCACTGAAAGTGTTGCTCTTTATCGAGTTCACAAGGGATATGATTATATTTCATCTTTAATTTTCAGTTCTCATGCTTTGGGGTATCTCAGTAGTATCATACCTTCTCTGTGATATAATTCCTTTGCTTCTGTCCAGAGCGATCCTTGGCCCTTTTCTTTGTCCTACATTGCACAACCATTCCATCAGGAAACCGACTTCAATTTGTGTTCTGAATCCAACTACTTCTCAATGCTTGAACTTGTCTTACTGCCACACAATCAGCTCTCACCTGGATTTAACAATTCTCTCTGTTTCTACACTTCGGTTTCAGAGAAAAAAAATATTTTTAACACAGATGCCAGGATGACCTTTTAAAATGTGAAACGGATGACATCGGTGCTACACTCAAAACTTTTTGTTTATTCTTATTTTTCTAGACGTCAAAGGCAATGTGTTTGAGGTAGACTACAAGTTTTAACTGCACCTGTCTGCCCATTATGGTTCCTGGGCCACCACTCTCACTCATTCACTCTTTCTTCTGCAAACTCTGACCACTAACGTCTCTGCTGTGTTCAGACTTGCGTGTCTTGTTGTTAGAGACCAAGACATCTCCGTGCTCATACTTGCATCTCTGGACCATAGTTTGGGCTTTCCTCTTTGCTGGGGAATATTCTTGCCCGACATGTTCGCTTGGCCAGCTCCCTGCTCTCCTCAGAAGATGCCCATGCAGATGTGTTCTATGCAATTAGAGCCACTCCACACACGCAACCAATCCCTCTTAACCCACTCCTTTCTTGGTCATGGCACTTTTCACTCCTCTTCTAACACTGCATGCAAGATTTATTTATTTACTTGAAAGTCAGAGCTACACAGAGAGAGGGAGGGAAGTAGGGAGGGAGGCAATGTAGTATTCTACAGCTTATATGCTAGATTTATGACTTTTTAAAATCATTTTATCCACTTATTTCTAACTTTTTTCATTGCTTAATGTTTCAGAAAAGTAACTATACTATCACCCATCATTTTTCTTGTAATATTTCTCTTATTTATTCTTGGATTTCATTGCTAACATTTTCCCAAACTGTTGGAACATTTTGCACTCCATTATTTTCACAAAAATGGCATACTAGAAAGTTCATGACTTTAGGAATAGGGCCAAATTTATTCCAAGTATCAAATCTGCCTCTGTAGAACTTAGACAATTTGTGGTCAAACTCTGGTTTCCTACTTACAGAAGCACGATCATACACATTCCAGAATTGGTTGTAATGGTCAGGTGAGGTGAAATATAGCAAGTGACTGATGTTTGTCAGAGTGCACCTTACAGATGTCAGTTCTGTCCTTTCTACTTGCTGGTTTTCAGGGGGAAAACATTGTTTTTGCTGATGTCCTATTTATTCATAGTACTTTTGTTCTCCTTTCAGGTCTTGCTTTATCCTAGTACCCCTCAACATTATTCCAAAAAATTTCAAATCATTCTCCTCATGATGCAATCTCTGATTACACACACTAATTGTGACTTCTCATAGGGAGTGGAGGAGAAAGGGTTGAACAAGGAATGGATATGAAATCAACATTAATAATCATAAATATGTAACAATTTTCCCATATTCAAGTGTGAGCCTGGATTATTTTTCTAGACATCCACCCTGAGTCTGCCATACATCAGTAAGCAGAGATATTAGCATAAAATTTTCATACCACTTCTGCCTTGCACACCAGTAAGTTCTAAGTTTTCTGTTTCTTATATTATAGCTGCTAATTTATTTATTTTTTATCTTTAACAAGCTATTGCTCTTGGAGAACTCCCTCTGTGAATTTCAGGATATCAGGCTCTTCCCTATATTTTCTCACCTATTTGTCCACTGTCCATTCTCTTGTTGGCTTTTACTCCTCTTTCAGAATTATGAAGGGTGAAGCTCCTAGAAGTTTGAATGGGATTCCTTCTCTTCTCTATATGTCTTACTCAGTAATCTCATCTTTTGACTTTCAATATCACCCATTTCTGATAACCCTCACATACCTCCAAGCCCTCATTCTTCTCTAAGCTCAAGAATCACACCATTAACTGACAACTGGACATGTGCACATGAATGTTTTGAGCAGACATCTAAATATAACATCATATCCAAATTAGGATGTGAATTTCTCCAAATTCACATTTTATTTTTTTTTCTCATTAGTCAAATGAACTACTATTTATCAATCAACCAAGTTACAAACCTGTAATTCAATCTTGATTCTTAGCTTTCATTTACGATTTACATCGCAGCTTTGTCAAGTCAAAATGGTCCTACCTTACAAATAGTTCACAAACTCTCAAACCTGTCTCCGTCTCCACAGCAATCCTTGTTGTTACAACTGTCATTACTTACACCTGAACTATGCAACATTTTCTACCTGGCTTGTTTGTCTTCTCTACAATATAATCTAACAAGAGTATTATCCATGCAGAAGGCAGATAGATCATTTAGAAATCAGGACATCAAATTCTACCATCTGTCAGTCTGAGGTCCTCACCAGTTCAATGACTGTCACACATTCCCTAGATGAATGTGGGAACCTTGGTGGTTTTATCTCAGTAACTGTATACCACTGAGTATTTATAGAATAGCAGCATTGAAGACTCATATTCAATTTAATGAACATGTGACTACTCCAGTATATGAATTGGTTTCAAAAATGGTTTCCTATAATCTTACAAGTATGGGAATAAGTTATTTATGAGATTTTATATCTAGACATGGAATTAAATTCATGATGGTTATTCCTTCTTTTAAAAGAAAAATCAGATCATCTCACTTCCCTAAGAAGAAATATTTTAATGGCCCTTACATGGTAATTTAATAGCATTGCTTATTATAGCTTCCATAATCTGGCTTTTACATATCTCTACAAAATAATTTCATCCTTCTCATCCTTTTTTTAAAAGAAGATTTATTTATTTGAAAGGCAAAACTACAGAGGGAGAAGGAGTGACAGAAAGAAAGAGAGAGGGAGAGAGAGACAAAGAGAGAGAGAGAGAGACAGAGATAAATATTTTGCATCTGCTGGTTCACTCCCAGATGGCCACAATGACTGAGGTTGGTCCAGGCCAAAGCTGACAGCCTGGAACTCCATCCAGGTCTTCCATGTGGATAACAGGGGCCCAAGTACTTGGGCCATCTTCCACTGCTTTCCCAGGCACATTAACAGGAGCTGTATCAGAAGAGAAGCAGCTTGGACAGGAACCAACACTGGTGGGATGCCTGGCGTCGCAGGTAGTGGCTTACCCTGCCATGCCACAGTGCTGGCCTTTCTTGTCCCTTATTTTAAGTTCACATTCCTGAATAGTCAAGTGTATTCAAGTCACTGGACCTCTGTTTCAGGTCTTTCCTATCTCAACTTGACCTTTAATTATTCTTTAAGTCTGAGCTCAAATTGTAACACTCACTATCCTTTCTGATATTTTTTGTCTCTTTCATAGTTTTTATTATAATATATCAATACTTTATGTATTTATTCAACATAGAGAGGCCATAATACTCAGTGCCTCACATACTAGGTCTGCAATATGTAGTGATTATTCAGAAAAGAAAGGACTGTGTGTGTGTGTGTGTGTGTGTGTTTTCAGTCTACAAATAAACTGAAATCACACAGATAAAAGGGTTGTTGTGGAAGATCGCGAGTTATGGCTCCTCTATGCCCTTATTGTATTAATTTCTCCATTTATTTTATGACTCTCACATAGTTCTGTGTGGCTCTTTTGTAGGGAAGAAAGACCAGGATAATAAATGCTAGTAAAGAGAAGAAGTCGGTAGCAGAAAGGCTAGCCTCCTTTGTTCAGCATCTATGCAAGAGCAATGACATCTCAGTTGTCAAAAATAGCAAAAGGAAGGTCTGCTTAGGAGCTTGTGATAGAAGTGACAAACACACGGTGAAGAAGAGGAGCTTCCACATTGTCCACTGAAAGAAAATGCGATAATCATGTAGATCTCATGGGGAGGAAGTCGGTGTGTGAAAGCAAAAGATGCTGAGTGCTCTCTCATCTTTGCTGTGTCATGCCTTCAGTCACCTCACCTTTGGCTCTTTACGTGGAATCCAAGTGGACTCCACTTTGCAAGCCCAATGAGGCTAGTTAAGGCTATCTACTGCTATAACATTTTATTCCTTCCATTAATATCATTCACTAAAATTTCATAGCACTTGAATCTAGTATTGGCAATCAAACTTTTTATCATTTAGGTAAGTATCTGCTGCCTCATACCAAGTTCATATATACACATTTGGCTTATGTTTGTATCAGGCAGAACAAGTTATAGTAAAGCAAAATACTTAAAAGGTCAAATACACAGAAAACTAGATCTTATAGTTTAAAAGAAGGAAAAAATGTATGTGGTTCATAATAGTGCATATGAGGGCTTCCTGGGAGAACAAACTCATTGTATGATGAGTACTGACCACACTAGAGAAGAAGGGGCAATTTCACTTCATGGTTTCAAAGAGCAAAAGTTGCACAAAGAAAGCAAATGGGAATTAAAGAGTCTTGAATTTTATCAAAGTATATATGTTGGGAACTGAAAGAAAAATCTATAAAAGACATGGAACAAAATGATACAGAGGAGAAAAAATCTAACTAGACCTAAAAGGGATCTCAGGAGACAGCCTGTCTAAACTTATTAGCTTGATATTTAGTGCAGGAGAAAATGAAGTCAGTTGAGAATAAAGAGGTGTGGCCTCTCTCTTGCCGGTGCCAGCTTTGGGAGGACAGAGGAAGAGCTCCTGTAGATCATGGCGCCCGACCTGGACATTACTGACAACTGAGGCTGAAGAAATCATCATTTGGTGGGGCTGAGAATTATGCTTTGTGGGAGACTTAGCCAGATTTTTGGCCTCCACCCATTAGATGCCACACAAAACCCATATCCTCACCTCCAGTTGTGACAACTAAAAATGTCTCCAGACATTGCCAAAAATTCCCCAGGCATCAGAATCACCACTAGTTGAGAAACACTGTCTTACAGGGTCCACCCATCAATATTTTCCTTACTTCCCATAGCTGCCATGATATTATAAAAGAAAAAGTTAGAAAAGCTAGGAACTGTTATTTCTTTGCTGGCTAATAATAAATACATGAATTCCTGAGAAAAGGGAATGAATGAAACTAAACACTCACTACATGTTCTGGATAAGCTGTAATTCTGCCTTGTTTAATGTCATATCATTTTAGTTGATCTTTTCTAAATCATCACTCAAACATGGCAAATGGAGACACAGCAGTCAAGTAGAAATAGAATTATTGAATTTTGAATTTTTTATGCCATTAAAGATTAAAGGGCTTCTTTCGAAGGAGTATGCATATACACCTAAACACATGCCCACACCCACGACACCTACCAGCCAACTATGTGCTGAGGATGTGAGAGATCACATTCTTCAGGTTTGTGAATAGTGATGACCATTGGCTGTTCCATGTAATAAATTGCACTATGTTTTACAAAACCACTCCTGGTAGTAACACAGTGAATATGAAGCAGCCTCTCTTTCCGTTTCCTAAGGGAAATATTTCTTCTAGAGATTATTAAGGGTTTATTCCTTTTATTAAGCTTTTGATGAACAAACAAATTTCTATGTATACTTATGATTGCCCTATTTAGAATACAATCCAGTAGCTTTGAGGGATGGAAAAGGATAGAAACTTATTGGCCAACACACCTCTGCCTTTTTTCAATTTAGATTTCACATTTCTCTATTTAGCACTGCTTTATACAGAATGTGGGGAAAAAGCTGGGAATTTGTTAGTTCTATTCTTCCCTCCATAGATGAATGAAGGGTGCTCTAAGTATGTTAAGTATATGCTGTAAGATGTTATGTAGACTTAGGATGAATGTGCTGTGGTTGGAATTGAGGAATGGTAGAGATGAGACTTACTCCCGTATGTCCTCATAGATGAGTTGTGTCTCCAGGCAACTTACTCTGAAGGCTATGTTTTATTGTTTGACTACCTAACCAATAATGTTATTGCCTGGAGTTACCCAATGGAGAAAGTCAGAGACAACACAATTAGATCATCCAGAGACACTGTTTCCCTTGACACAACAAATCAAACTAGCTCTTACAACAAACAGACAGTCTCTATTTTAACCACGTGTAGAACTGACTAGAGATCACAGTCCTTTCAGAGAAGGTAGTGAAAACTTTGATTTCCTTATTTTTCCCTGGAGTTATCATGTCAAAGACATTGCCAAGCCTAAAGAACAGAATAAAGCTAAATTAATTTTAATCGTGCATATTTCCTTTTTGTATTCTGTGTGAAAAAAATAAATACAAAGAGAATATGACTAATTTCAAGGTTTTACTTCTTGTCATGCTCCTGAGAATATATTTTTCAGCAAATGTATATATGGTTTTATTTTATTCATAAAATACTTTACTCAGTAGCAATAGGCTTCAATATCTTTTTAAAAAAACTCCTCTTATTATAAAAATATCAAATCAAAATTCAGGTCCTGATCAATTTCACACACATTAGCCCCCCACAGTTAAGCAATTATTTCCTCTGAGAGACAAGCTACTCTCCTCTCACAATTAATGTAGTTCACAGAAATTGAGGAAGACAAGAGAATTGTAAAGTTACAGTTATAACATCTTGGTATCAGTTCATTTAAAAAAATCAATCAACTGTATTTTGGAAACATGCCATGTGTAAGACATTGTGTTGGGCTCAGAGGTAGACAGGCAAAGTAAGATTATTGTCCTTAAAATGCTTTAGGAGATTAAAATCTTCTAACAGAGAATAGTCAAATTCCTGAAAAATATAATGTATAATGTCGATGCAATGTCAATCAAATGTAAACAGGAAGAGGGACTAGACTTTTAGAAGGAAGTGAGGTCACCATGGGATGAGTATTCAGGATTGTTGTGGCAGACACAGCAGTCTTGAGCACTGAGGAGTTCATAGATCTTTGAATGGGAAAATGGCATGTTCTGGAAGTTTAACCAGCTAGAAATATGTAGAATGACCTCAGTTAGAGACCTGGTGGGCAGAGAGAATATCAAGGAAACCGCAACAGTCCCAGTGTAAATCCAACCAAAAAGTGAAGATGAAGGGATTGCTTTTATATTCTGATGAGTGTTGTGTTAAGTTTCAGGGATACAGTTGTGAGTTTCTCATGGTAGTAGAAGAGTTTGCAATTTAAGACAGACCAAAGAAGACAACTGTTGTTCAAGATATTATAACCATAACTAAAGTGAATAGATTTTCTTCTCGCTTTTCACATTCTGTTTAACAAATGTTAATTACTGACTTTATGATAACTATGTTTAACTCAATAGATAAATAATGCTTGCTTGAGAGTTCGAGAGGCAAACTGCAGTAAAACGGCTGTGATTGCAAGACCTCAGATGAGGGCGGAATTTGCAATCAGCAAGTCCAACATCAAAGGGAAAAGTTCAAATTTACAACCACAAAACCTTAAATCCAAGGGACCAATCACCTAACCAAGTTCATCTGCTTGACAATCAACTCTACCCACTATCTTTCCAATCCCTACCACACCCTTTCTCTTGTAAAATGTCCTCAGCTAACCCTGCAAAGAGAAAGAAGTGTCTATTTTTTCACCAAGACTGCAGGCCTCTTGAATGAGCCTGATTTCTTTGTATCAACACTCATCTTGGGTAAATTGGCTTTCCAGTGAGAGCCGCCTAGGTCTTGTTTTATAGTATCAACGTGAGGTGCTATATGGTAGCTATGGTAAACTGTTACCTGTGGTTGGGAACAGACAATGGTATTAAATCTAGACCTTGAAGCATGACAAAGAGTTTAACATGATGATATATGGAAGAAGAAATTTCTAGACGATAGTGGAAAGTCGTCAATATTTGATATGAAGAAGAAAAAGTAAGACCAAAGAGTCTAATGGGACTTAGTATGTACAATCTCTTGTGTATCATGCTGAGAAATTGTGACTTATCCCTTTGGTAATATGAGAAAATTGAAGTATTTTCCTTGCATTTTAGAAATAATGAATCTTGGCCGGTGCCATGGCTTAACAGGCTAATCCTCCGCCTTGCGGCGCCGGCACACTGGGTTCTAGTCCCGGTTGGGGCGCCGGATTCTGTCCCAGTTGCCCCTCTTCCAGGCCAGCTCTCTGCTATGGCCCGGGAGTGCAGTGGAGGATGGCCCAAGTGTTTGGGCCCTGCACCCCATGGGAGACCAGGAAAAGCACCTGGCTCCTGGCTTCGGATCGGCGCGACACGCCGGCCGCAGTGGCCATTGGAGGGTGAACCAATGGCAAAAAGAAAGACCTTTCTCTCTGTCTCTCTCTCTCACTATCCACTCTGCCTGTCAAAAAAAAAAAAAAAAAAGAAAGAAAGAAAGAAAGAAATAATGAATCTTGATGTGACTGGAAGGGGAGAGGGAATGGGAAAGGGGAGGGTTGCGGGTGGGAGGGAAGTTATGGTGGGGGGAAGCCATTGTAATCCATAAGCTGTACTTTGGAAATTTATATTCATTAAATAAAAGTTAAAAAAAATTAAAAAAATAAAAATAAAATAAAATACTCAGGTTGGTTTTCCTCAAAAAAAAAAAAGCAATATAAACTTGGATAATGTGGCAGAAAAATTAGAAATAATAAGGAAAATTATTTAAAAGGCTCCTTGGGAATCTTGATGATAAAAGATTAAGGCATCATTTGTGATAGGTACTGCAATCAAAGCACTTCAGATGCATCATATTTAACCAAAGCTGATTCTTATGAATGAAAACCAGAGTGGAGTGAATGTTAGAGAGTGCCATAGGCTGGCCAAGTATAGCGACTTCAGACTCAAATTTCCTGAATTCCTTCTCAAGCTGGAGGTACCTCAGTGGCTTAGTCTTCTCTATGCCTATGTTTCTTCTAATATAAAGTGTAGGTGATCGTGGTTAATTTCCTGTGGAGTTGCTGAGAGAATTAAATATGACTTAACACGGTTGTGCATGTTATCTTTGCTTAAACAGGGACTGGAACAAAGAGAGAATTCAATCAGTATTAACCAGTGTGCTTTTAACTATTACACCATAATATTTGGGTTGATGAAAACAGAGGTAGCCTTGATTGTCTTTCAAGTAATGAGTCTTTCAACTAGGGTAAAGAGCCAATGGATGGGTGATGGTGGTGAATGTTAATGTTAATGTTACATGTGCCAGATGAAGATGGAGAACAAAATTGGATTTTTCCCAAGGTTTTGAACTTGGGTCACTAGAAGAATGATTTTATCATTGATATAAGTGAGTTAGAAAGAAGGTTTCTCAATAACACCTAACTTGCAAGGTTATTGACCCTTATTCAAGATAACAAATAAAAGGATTTTGTACAGTGATAGGCAGAGTAGGCACATTCAATAGCATTATCTATTATCATAGTCATCCTTATTGATCTCAGGATTGAATGAGAAACACATAGAGAGTCTCATTTCTTCCAGCCTTTTGTGGCTTCGTGGAGAGTCAGTTCAGCAGATCTGGTTCAGCGTGAATAAGAAAGGTGGCTGGTTTCAGTCACTGGGCTCTTGGGGATCCCTTCTCCAACAGGACAACTTTCCTGCCTCTCGCCCTTTTCATTATGTAGAGCAATAGAGGTACGGAATTTCAGCTACAGTGTCAGCTGACCAGCTATGCTCAATCACAAGCAAGAGCTTGAGGGACTGGGGACTTTACAACTAACCTGCTGGTAGTACTGAGTGTTATATCTGCACACCAAGAAACAATAGGGTTTGATAACAGAGAAGACAGGGGGAAACACAAATTTGGCAGTGATCAGCATAGGGATTGCTGGAGGCATACCAGGTTGGGAGATGGTGAAAACTCACACCTCGCAGGGTAAACAGTATTCCTAGGCGAAGGGAGGCTGCACCCTAGACTGAAGACAGCAAAGTCAGAGCTTAAAATAAAATAGTGAAGTTGAATGGGGAGAGGAAGATTACAGGGAAATCAGAGGTGAACAGTGCTCCAATCCAGGCAGGGAACTGCTGCAGGGTGGTTGTGGAGGGGTTGTTAGACCCCAGCCTATGGACAGAGGTAGCTCAGTAGGGAAACAATCTCTGAATGGAGCCCAGAAAAGCTACAAGTGCTAGAAGACAGGCTGGACACACTCGCAGAAAGATGAGATATACAAGGCAGGTAATCGGCATCTCTCAGAATACATCAGACTCTAAGAAGCGTGCCAGCAAAGATGTAGGTGGAACTTCAATAAAATAAATTGGCTCAAAGTACACGAAGAGGGAAAAAGTGATGTGTGGAGAGAAGAGGACTGGGATGTAACACAGAAAGTCAGTAACTGTCAGTAGGGTCTACGCTCAGGTTAAGGCGGCCTCAGGGACATTCATCAGAAGGAATAAATCAAAAATCTGAATATTGGTTAAAGATGGGTTCATATACAGAGACATTTCCTGATACATTGTTTCTCGGAGGTCATCACTTTCTAGGCAGTATTGTGGGCTCCCCCTGGGTTTTCTTGAGAAGAGCTTGTTTGAGGAAAGGAAAGACAGCAAGAAATATGTGTGGCCAAACACCCTGCTGGGCACATGGAGGAGTCCATCTTTTAGCTGACCTCGAGTCACTTTCAGAGATTTCCAAGTAGTTTCACCCAGAATTTGCAGGAGACCTCATCAATGAGGCCATTTCCCAACTCGTCATAACCAAGTAACTAGAACCTAGTAGCCTTAAATGCTTCACATATTGCCTAAAGATCATGAAAAACAAATGCACAAAGGTGGATGATTGTTAATATCTCACAGTCTGACCTTTCTGTTCAAGCTAATTGCCTCTGGTAATGCTCATTATGAGATTAGTGGGGGTGAGGATGGATGGAATTGGGAAAGATTTCCTAAAATGACTTTGCTTTGTGTGTGTGTATATTTTTCTTTTTTTTCTGATTAAGAAAGTAAATGCCCCATGGCTGCTTCATAGCCTCTTTATTTTGTTAACTGTTTGATATAAAAATTAGGAACTCAGTGAGAAAAAACATCTAAAATTGACTTAGATTCCTCTCCATTGTATAAATCCATAGTGATTAAATATATCAATTACTCATTATCATTCAGGGAAATTTCTGCCCTTACACTTAAGTGGGAGGAAAAGAGGGTTTTAAGTAAGACTGGTTTGTTCCTGTGCCCTTCCTGGTCCTGATGTGAAAGCATCAACTACATGCACATGTATATAAAATTTGAGTTCATGGGCTTTGGTCTTAGGTGGTATTTCATCATTCATTTTCATTCCCATTGTTTATACTAGAGATGTCTGACTTTATTCTCTTTGGTTATTGGCACAGTACACTGAAGTCTTTCTAAAGATTGGCTTATGTAATTGAGAGGCCGATGTAGAGAGAGAAACAGGAAGAGAGAGAGAGAGGGAGAGAGGAGAGATCTTCCATTGGCTGATTCACTCTGCAAAAGCCAGCAACAGTCAGGGATGGGCCTCCATCCGGGTCTCCCATGTGGGTGGGAGAGAAAAACCCAAACACTTGGGGCATCATCTTCTAACTTCTAGGGCACATGACATCGCATGCTTCCTGCCATCAGGAGGAAGTTGGATCTGAAGTGGAGGAGTTGGGGCTAGATATTAGGCACACCCATATTGCGATGTAGAATACAAGGCATCCGAAACAGTGGCTTAACCCATTGTTCCCCTACACACTCCCCATCAGCTGAGGCCATTAAAACATTATCTGGGACCCACTGTAAGTTTTTACCTCCATTTGATCCACCAAAGTTTACTAAATTTTTACCTCTCCTTGCTTTTCAAACTGACTAGATGCACACAAATGCAATCATGTTTTATTCATCTTCCTAAAAAAGGCATAGAACATATTTTAAAAGACCTGAAATCTTGTAGAAATGAGAATGGATATGGTATCCTGGAGTGTGATTATAAATTAAAATGTCCCCTTTGCTTTCTAAAGAATAAATCAATACTTAACATCACAAAACTCTCCCATCCCCACCCAGCCTTTTTTTCCCTTTCATCTTGGAATATAATGTGTCTATTGATGTGGAAAAAGTGTGGCAGCATGCGCTGAAGCATAATTAAAGGTAGCTTTCCACTCAGCTTGCATGAGGATAGGACAGCCACTCTGGGACTAAAAATATAATAGAAAGCCGGTTGGGCGAAGCTACCCCAGGAACAACACACCATTCACTCCAACCCTTTTTACTTGGTACCATGTGGCTCTCCCAGCGAGCCTCCGTGTGAACTTAGGGGACTAAAATCAGCTAAGTGTGTTGTAGATTTGGCCAGGGATATCTAAAATTATACTCATAGGTATAGACTATGTCTATATCTATAGGTCCATAGCTATACTTCTTTTGACATTTACTAAGCTGGAGAAGCTATGCTGTTCCCATGCAAATTCAGGCTCCTAATTAAAATGAACACAGAGCTCCATGACCAGCCTTCCTTGGGCTTTGTCTTCCACCTAGGAGTCTAGAGGAATCTTTGTCTTAAAATGACAGATTTGAGTTTTGCAGGATCTACAAGCCCACAAAAAGCATGAAAATCTAAGTTATTTTTAGCTGCTTATTTTGTAGAAGTATAGGTAGATACATTGTGGGTAAAAAGAGCTTTCATTCATTGACTCACCACTAAGAGATAAATCGATAAACTGTTACCCAATAGCTAGCAATATTAAGGAAAAATGCTCTCATATAGTATCTATCTATCCATCCATCTTCTACCTATCATCAATATATCTGTTCTTATGCCCATCCACCACACTGACAGTTTCAAAATGGAAAGTGTGGCATTTGTTCACAATTTGTTATGTATGTTTTCAAATACTAAAAAGTTACAGGCCCATCCCCAGTTTTTTGCATTTAATAAATGCCATTAAGGAAATTAAATTTCAGCTTATCATTTAAATGCCAATTTCTTAAAAAATTACTACATGTGCTTCTTAGTAAATAGGAGAGCCAGAATTAGATACGGATATAACTTAGGCTTTGTAATTCCCACTCATATTGGTAAATATTTTATTTTTCAGGAATATCATCAATGGTCAATTATTTTGTAACTTCCTTTTTATCATAAATTAATGTTCATTATAGAACACATATATAGGAGTAAATTTGAGAGGTATTAAGAAGTAAACAAGGGGCCAGTGTTGTGGCATAGCATGTAAAGCCACCACCTACAGTGCCAGAATTCCATATGTGCACTGGTTCAAGTCCTGGCTGCTCCTCTTCCCATCTAGCTCTCTGCTGTGGCCTGGGAAAGCACTAGAAGATTGCCCAAGCCCTTGGGCTCGTGCACCCACATAGGAGACCCATAAGAAGCTCTGGCCGTTGCTGCCAATTGGGGAGTGAACCAGCGGATGGAAAACTTACTTTCTCTCTCTCTTTCTCTCTTTCTCTGCCTCTCCTTCTCTCTCTGTGTAACTCTTTCAAATAAATAAATCTTTAAAAAAATGAAGTAAACAAAATGAGCTAGTGACCTACCAATTAGAGATTGTTAGTATCTTTCAGATTTTATTTCGTTCTGACCCTCTTCTGGCCATCTATATATTTAAAATAATAATGCCAGGGTCACATTCTACTTAGATTTTTCTAAATGCTTTTATTCACAGTATTATGTTTTACCATGACATTGAACTTTATCTGAGAAACATGATTTGTACTGGCAACAGCATTTCACACAAGAATACCCTCTTTAAAATCATCTGTCCATTTCCAATTATTTGTTTTCACTTATCTTAATTACCATATATATGTTGAAATAAATACCTCTAACTAATTATTTATTTTCTTAGAATCATAATGATTCAGATTTAATAGATCAAAGGAGAGTGACATTTTTAATTATGTTCTATTAATTATAATTTAAATTTGATTTAAGGAATATAAAATGCATTACTAAATAATTCTCCAATCACTTTGCTTTAAACATTATAAAACAAATCATTTGAAGTATGTGAAGTATGCCTAAACACTAGTTAATTTTTGAGTTATGGAAATTTATTTTAATGAATTTTGAAATGACTGCAGCAGTTTTAAATCAGAGAGCTGGAAATCATTTCTCAGCAAACAATTAAAACACAAAAATTTGTGTTACAAATGAGAACTTTCTTTTCTGATTGGATGAAAAAGCTGCTTCACAATGCAAATTATCACTGAAATTTGGAAATTGGAAAGAATGAACTTTTTAAAAGAAATATTAAAGTACTGGCTACATTTAGAAATAAAACAAAGAAAAGAGATATTGCAATTAGGATGAACAGATAGTGTTATGAGTGGTCTCACACAAACACCTAATTTACCCAGATTGAACTGGATTTTGCCAATATTTCTCAGCATGCCCCCAAGCCACATATTAAAGTAACAAAACAACTGTTTTTTTTTTCCATTGACACATTTAAATGCCACTCAAAGGTTTACTAAGGATATTTTGCTAGCAAGCAAAAGTAAATAAAACAAAGCCACACAAGATTTTCTTTGGGGACAGAAATACAAACATAGATGATCTTTGCTGAGTACAGGTGCCTGCTACAGTGTGGATGCTAAACAGTCATTGTGAAACTGAAACAATGTCTACGCAAACAAAACAAAGAGGTTCAAACACTTGAGCTTAACCAAACAATTGATATAGGAGCAGGACATATTCTGCTTTGTTTACAAAGGCTGTGTCTACATGGAGAGAAAGTGATTTTTTTCCCAATAGGTGAGAGAGATCATTAGTAGGGATAACTTTCCACTATGTAAATACTGAATCATATTTCATAACCTTATTAATATGGGCATAGCAGATTGAGTATGTATTGTCCTAAATATTTGTTCACATTTAGTGACATAAAATCCAGGAATGTTGCAATAAAACTCCTGTTTCAAATGCTAGGTAGTTTTTTCTTTTTCATTTTGGCAATACATCATAGAGGAATAAATTTTATTATTTTTTGCTGTCACTATGATACTACAATATGGTTCCTGGAATGTATATTTAATCTTCCAATGAGCAGTTATGGAAAAAAAAATGCACCCAGATAACTAAAATCTTTAAAAATTCCAACATTTTAAATGAAAAGACAAAACAGTAAGTCTAAGTTTTCTAAGCTGTTTTTAGACATGAATCATTGTAGGGTCATGGTGACTTTTTCAATATAAGCAAAAAAAAGTACAGAAATGTCTATAGCTATTGAACATAGCAAGGTAAGGGGCTGATGGTGTGGCGCAGCACTTTAAGCTGCCTGTTGGAACGCACACGTTGTCTATCAGAGAGCTTGGTTTCAGTCCTGACTGCTCCACTTACCACCCAGCTTCCTGCTAATGTGCCTGGGAGGCAGTCAGTGACGAATCAAGTATTTGATTCCCTGCCACCCACAGAGGAGACCCAGAGGGAGTTTTGGGTCCTGGCTTTGGTCTGGCCCACCCCTGACTATTGCAGGCATTTGGGAAGTGGGCCAGCAAGGGGAGGATCCCTCTTCTCAGTCTCTCCCTCTCTCTCTGTCACTCTGCATTTCAGATAAGTAAATAACTCTTCAAAAAGTACAATAGCATGGTAAAGTTCATGTTATGAACCTCTGTCAGCAGGCTTTGAGTTTGACACAAGTTTTTTCTTATTGTGTTTTGATAAAAATTGCTTGAAAAGCACAGTTTTAGGTCCCCTTTCAAACAGGCTTTTCAACTCAAAGTTAAAATATAATTGTATATAGAATGAACAGATGTTATCCACTAGACCCTTTTCAGCTTCTAGTTTTTTTATTACTACTTATTATTAATAAAGATAATGTGTAAGGGCTGGCACTGTGGTATAGTGGGTAAAGCCGCTGCCTGCAATGCTGGCATCCCATATGGATGCCAGTTCAAGTCCCGGCTGCTCCACTTCTGATCCAGCTCTCTGGGAAAGTAGTGGAAAATGGTCCAAGTCCTTAGGCCCCTGTACCCATGTGAGAGACCTGGAGGAAGCTCCTGGGCTCAGATCGGCCCAGCTCTGGCCGCTGTGGCCATTTGGTGAGTGAACCAGTGGATGGAAGACTTTCTCTCTCTCTCTCTCTCTCTTTCTCTCTTCATCTGCCTCTCCGTAATTCTGACGTTCAAGTAAATAAATAAAAATGTATTCTTAAGTCAGTAACTACTGTGCTAAAGAAAAAACAGAGGAATGCTTTTTAAAAATTGATGTTACAATTAGGAAAATGTTTTGACAAAAAGAAAACTTGCTCTGAAAATTCAGCATTACCCAGGTTTGACTGAGTTGTTTGTATTTATTTATTTATTTATTTTTGACAGGCAGAGTGGACAGTGAGAGAGAGAGACAGAGAGAAAGGTCTTCCTTTTGCCGTTGGTTCACCCTCCAATGGCCATCGCTGCGGCCGGCGCACCGCGCTGATCCGAAGGCAGGAGCCAGGTGGTTCTCCTGGTCTCCCATGGGGTGCAGGGCCCAAGCACGTGGGCCATCCTCCACTGCCTTCCCGGGCCACAGCAGAGAGCTGGCCTGGAATAGGGGCAACCGGGACAGAATCCGGAGCCCCGACCAGGACTAGAACCTGGGGTGCCGGTGCTGCAGGCAGAGGATTAGCCTATTGAGCTGAGGTGCTGGCCTTTGACTGAGTTTTACAGGTTGAGTTCACTGTCAATGACTAATGAGGTGTGTGTGTGTTTTTTTTTTTTATTTTTTATTTTTATTTTTGACAGGCAGAGTGGACAGTGAGAGAGAGAGAGACAGGGAGAAAGGTCTTCCTTTACCGTTGGTTCACCCTCCCCGACTGGGACTAGAACCCCGGGTGCTGGCACCGCAGGTGGGGATTAGCCTATTGAGCCGTGGCACTGGCCGTAATGAGATTCTTGAAAAAGTAATCATAACTTGGAGAGAAAGATACAAGACAGAGTGAATAATATAGAGAATATACTCTTAATTTTAAGTGTCACTTTGAATTGATTCCCAAAGATATAATTAAAATTTTAACTGAATTAGCTTCATTTAGTACTTGAGAACTTAAAGCAAATGCAAGTTACAGGTATACAGCAGCAGTATTTAGAGTCCTTATGTTGTCTTCTCAATGCACTGTGTGTGTACACAAAAATGCTTTTAGTGTGTATTTTTTCTTCTAGACTTTCTGCATTTTTGAAATATTTCAAAGCAAGCTATGTGAAACAAGAAATAAAAATTGATATTTTCCAAATGTTCATGCTGATTAAAAACAGAATAGACATGGAAAGGATATTGGGTTAACTATTTTTTCATCATTGCTTTTTAAATTAACTGGGTAAAATCAAATGATGGGGGCAGTGCTGTGGCAGTTAATCCTCCACCTGTGGTGCCAGCATCCCATATGGGCACCAGTTCTATTTCCGGCTGCTCCTCTTCCAATCCAGCTGTCTGCTATGGTCTGGGACAGCAGTAGAGGATGCTTGGGCCACTGCACCTGTGTGGGAGACCCAGAAGAAGCTCCTGGCTCCTGGCTTCCAATCAGCTCATCTCTGGCCATTGCTGACATTTGGGGAGTGAACCAGTGGATGGAAAACCTTTCTCCCTGTCTCTCCCTCTCATTGTCTGTAATTCTACTTCTCAAATAAATAATAAATAAAATCTTTAAAAGAAATCAAATGATGAATTGCCTTTTATGGGCTCCACAAGTATTTTTAGCATGAATGAATTAGTACAAGATAAAAAATTTTTTAAAGATTTTCTTCATTTATTTGAGAGGTAGAGTTACAGACAGTGAGAGGGAGAGACAGAGAAAGGTCCTCCTTCCATTGATCACTCCCCAAACAGCCACAATGACTGGAATGTGCCAATCTGAAGCCAGGAGCCAGGTGCTTCTTCCAGGTCTCCTGTGGGTGCAGGGACCCAAGGACTTGGGCCATCTTCTACTGCTTTCTCAGGCTACAGCAGAGAGCTGATTGGAAGAGGAGCAGCCAGGACTAGAACCGGCGCCCAAATGGGATGCCGGCACTGCAGGCAGAGGATTAACCTACTGTGCCATGGCGCTGGCCCCCAGGATAAAATTATTTTAATGGATGTATATAAATTACTTAACTATTGTTTTTCAAATGTGATCAGTGATAATTAAACCTCAGTTTCCACTATTTATATAAGAAAAAATATTTGAAATATTAAGGCAATTTCATTTAACTATGTCATAGTGGGCCATAGAAATGCTTATAAGTTATACCAGGTTCCTTTAATTTGCAGTCTGTGAAGTCCAGGTTACCTAGATTTATAGCTAAATTGACAAAAATTTCTAAATTCCATTTTCATCACCTTCAGGAAAATATATTACAATAAATTTGTTGTCACACTTTGGAGATCTTCGCATTTTTCTATTTTTTTTTAAATGAACACAGCTTAAATTAGAATGAGACTAAATTGGAGTCCTAAGTGAGGCAAATAACATTAATCAATGTTTATTGATCACCATGGTGAAGAAGTTATTATTTCAGTTTTCATAGTCTGTGTCTGATGGAAATCCAGAAACAAAGTTGAGTTTGCTCAGACAGCGCCAGGAGGGAGGACTTCATAGTCATGCTTTTCGTGTTTAGTGGTTAGGAAAGTATCATTTGTCATAACCGTGGGAAGTTTTTCTGTGGTACACATTTGTATGTGTATTTGTTTTGTCTATTATTTTGGTCTTTCTGGATATTTTCTACTTGCTCTAAATCTCTCCCGGTGAACTTGTACTGAGAAGCAATGATAAAATATGGTTGATCCATCATTCTGACTGAACACTCAGGGAGAATGTAAAACTAACAAAGCAAAAACAAAGTGAGGTTTCCATGATAGCTTTAGATTTCCATAATTTAGGCACACACCTGATATAACAGTTCTTATATCTTCTTTGAGTAGGTTTCCAGCAATAATCCCTAGAGTGGGGCTACACAGAAACACAGAGCCTATTTTAGAGGGAAGATATATCCATTAGCAGGGAATACTTTGTTACTGAATATCAGTTCAAAGATTGAGCGCAAGCTTCTGGAGCACCTCTTCTATTACAGGTACAGTTCTATACACTCGAGTTACAAGAACAGGTACAGTCCATGTTCTGAAGGAACTTTTAGCCTAGTGGGGCAATAAGGTAAACACAGAGCTGATGAGTTGGAAACTGTGGCAAGTTCATGCGTAGGGTGTGATGCAGGAGCATGGCCTGTATGGCAGTCAGAGCCATGGGGAATCCACCCAAATACCCTTTTACCACTCCCTCCCCCAGCATTGGGTTTCTCTGTAGGAGGTCCTCAGTAAATGTTAGTTTTCTTGCCATCTCCTATTTTAAGATAAGCAAAACTTTCACAAGGAGCATCTATGGAAATTTGTTGGAAATTATATCATTTTTCATTGCCATATTGGACTTATTTTTCTTTTTGTAAACATCTAAGCGTGTAAAATCACTTTGATGACACAGTATTAATAATAAAAGAATATTCCAGGATTGGTAAGTCTTAACTAACAACATTATTTAAGCATCAGCTACGTTATCACTATAATACCAAGTTTAAAAATTACTATGTTTAGTCAACAAGTCTCCCCCTCAGTCGGTACCTTCACTTTGTCATTCCACTTTACATTCGTTTTTATTTTTATCCAACGATTTGCCTAATTTTAGAGAGGTCACTTTGGAGTTTTGATTCAGGTAGCTGAAAACTATTCCTTCAAAGGTATAATTAAATTAATATAAGCTTGTTAAAGTTTTAAAGGTACTTGAACGTTCATGAAGTCGAAAGATACCAGATACTGTCATGTTATTAAAATAGAGTCTCTGTTTTAAGCCTAAAATATTCACTTAGGAGAATAACAACTTCTCTATAAACATGGACTAGCGTTTGTATCGATGATATCGACGCACTAACACAATCTCACCCAATGCTGCCTTGCCCTTTCAACACTTTCCCAAGATTCCATTATTCAACCAGCACACAGTGTCACCACGTGTCTCAAATAACTGAACTGAAACATAAGCATGATCACATAACGCCAACAAAACACAGCACAGCCACAGCTTCGGAACCTGCAAAGGCAGTTTCAGGTACAAAGGTCAGAGAGCTGTCACTGACCTGAGGAAATATCTATCTGGCTCATCTTGGTCTGGGTGACGTTGATGTGGACTCCCACTTTGCTCTCTGTCAGGTCGATTTCCACGTTGCCCAGGTTATCTGCAAACTGACTGAAGAGCAGGAGACCATTGGGGTTCCAGGTCCTGAACTGGAAACTGACTGAAAACAGATCCTGGTTGAGCCGTCCAGGGACCTCCAGGTAACTCGTAGCATTGAAAAAGACAGGCACCGTATAGGGCTCCACACAGGAGAAACTCAAATTTCCCTATAAAACAGAAAGGCAGATAGGGAATGACATGAACATCCACAGTAGACTGTTTGCAGAGCTATAATTCTGTACATTGTGGAAGCAGGGCCTGAGCGTCTGCCAAACACTGGCATTGTGGAACAGCATGGATTCAGTAACTGGGTGGCTCATTCTGAATTCGCTGGGCAGGTAAGATCTAGCATTGCACAGCCACTGACCATCTAGTTGAGGGTGTAACAAGCACCATCCATCAAGGGATTGACAGCTTGACAGCCTGCCGCAATGGGCTGACCGCAGGATGCGACAGGTGTACCTGTGTTGTGGTCGTGAGTGTAGACCCCTGAAGGTTTTGCAGGCAGCAAAGCTGCTGCTGGCGGGGCACCAGCTGGGAGAGAGAAGTCCCTGTCTGCTTGCGAGGTCCAATGCCAGAACATCTGTCACCCAGGTCCCAGTGGGAACAAGGGTTACTTGTTTGCTGATTACTAAACAGATATTTAGGGGGGACATAACCTTGTCTTTTATCTGCATATCTAACAAATGTTAATTAACTACTTAGCATCAGTGCAATTGTATTTACTTCATATTATTTTGTTACATAACCCAAAAATCCCATTAAATTCTCATAAAGTGTGCTTATATTTTAATGTATTAATGCTTGTGGAAAAGTTAAGAGTACAAAATGAAAAGAAAATATGCAATAATTCAGGCTTTCTCCTCCCTACCATAGTCTTCCTTTTTGGCATAAAAATTTGTTTACAACTCATATACACTGAATTTCACATTCCAGTGTATAAGTACCTTCCTTTATATGAAAATCTAAAGTTGCTACCTACTTCTTTTATCCTGCCATATAATTTCAGTAAATGTAATTTGATGACACTTTCATTAAGTACTTCTCTATAAATACTTACATACATATGCATATATGTATATATATGTGTATATATATAAATTATTTACAACATCACACTTTTATGCCAGATATCTGGTTAATCCATTTTAGCATATGGACCATTAAATGTAAGGATGATTGTCTCCTTGAATTAATATTCAAATTAAAATCGCTATGTACCTTTGCAGATGATTATTTTCAAGTGGTTGTTTATACCAATGAGAACTGCCTGTGCTTAACAATTGAGATGTTATAACTGACCACATACATGTGTTGGGAGAATGGTCTCTCAAGCAAAATTAAAGGTCTTTCCTGGATAATGTACTGACTCTGTAGTAAATGCTCAATGTGGGAATGAGTGTATGGGAGAGGGAATAGGATTAGTGCTGATCAATTGCAATGAACAATCAGCAGCTGAAATATCTGAAAACAAATTTCTTATATAAATATTTGCCTTTGTTTGCAAAATGTCCATTTCTTTTCTGGCCTAAGGTTTTCAGATTGTGTGTATGTGTGTGTCTCTGTGTGTGTATTTAGAAGTTTCTTCTATGCCCATGAATATATTTGTTAAAAGGAATATAATCATAATTTTTTAAGCTTTACAAAATATTTTTGATATTCAAGTTTGAGACAGGATTTAAGGCACACTATATTTTGCAATTAAACTTCATTTTGGAATGAGTCTCCTCAGTAGAATTCTCCATAGTCTGAGCAGCAAAGGAATACTCCAAGGACCAACAGTGAGGTTTTGGCAAAAATAACATCTTACCTCTTCTGAAAGGTGAAAAATAATAGAAACAAGGTTCTGATTATCTGAATTCTGTGCCTTTTTAAACTTCAACAACAATTTCTGAGAAAACACTTTAGTACCATTTTATGCAAAGTTTAAAACAGTATATATACAAGCATGTGTTTCTAGAAAAGACAGAAGATAGCATGGAAGAAGACCATGGCCTTGGGAGTCATATATTGTGAAGTTGCAACCCACATGTCATCACAGTCGTCTTGGTAAGTTACATCTGCAGATTAAGTCTCAATTTTTTTCACCTACAGAATATGGACATCTTTCTCACAGTGAGGTTCTCAGATTACCATAAATGTTTGTAGCATACCTACCACAGTGTCTATTACCTATAAATGGAGCTCTTAATATGTTTCCTCGATTATTTATGTACTGTATAGGAATATTTCATCAAATTCAACTTTTAATTATTATTATAATTTTATTCCTTTCAGGAAATATTTATTAAATAATCATTTAGTATTAATTATTATTTTATAGCTTATTATGTACAGCCTGAACTCAATGTATTCATTCAGAGATCACCATTTGTCCAAAAATTTATGAAAATCCAAGGCTCAAATTTGGGGCCATGAGATAGATTTTCAGAGTTTTTTTAGTGTAAGCACTCATGGGATTCTCTCTTCCAATGGCTATGGCTCCCAACCATATGGATTTCTGGAAACCCAGTCTCTTTTTGCCAATTAACATTTCTAGGGTTTGAAATAGTTTCTGGTCTTGCATAATCATAGGCACCCTGCGACAATGACTTTTTGTTAATATCTTTACGGGTCTGATGTGTTGTGAGTGGGAGGAAGTGGGGAGTTAAGGCAATTTCTTTAAAAAAAAAGACTTCTTTGTGTATATATATATATATATATATATATAGAGAGAGAGAGAGAGAGAGAGAGAGAGAGAGAGAGAGAGACCAATCTTTCATCCACTGGTTCACTCCCAACATGGCTGTGACAGCCATGGCTTGTCCACACTGAAGCCAGGAGCCTGGATTCCATCCAGGTCTCACAAATGGATGATGCTACTTTCCCAGGCATTGTTAGTAGGAAATTGGATGGGAAACAGAGGAGTGGGACTTGAATTGGTTCTCTGTCATGGGATGCCATTGTAAGTGGCAGCTTATCCCAGTGTGCCACAGCACTGGCCCCAAAACAGCATTTAACAATAAAGTAATCTTAGAACAACAAAATTTGGAAAGCTATGCACATACAAGGTTTTCAAAAATTTCATAGAAAATGCATATTATGAAGAGTTATATGTGACTTTTCTCTCCCTTTTTAATGTTTTTCTCACTAGTTTCAGCCATATCGTTTTATTTTAATCCAAGATTCTATTTTAGTGGACTTGGTTTTGTACAACTTGTAGCCATCTCCAAAAATCAAATGTAATGACAATAAGGGCAATCTCCATCTGAGTATACAGGTTTTTTTTTTTCATATATATATATATATATATGGCACAGCTTTCACAGTCCAATGGTATGTTTAATATTCTGTATGATTAGAACTTTGACACAAAGGTATTTATTTACATATTTGAACAAATTATCCTAGGATGTACGAAAATGAATACAATGAAGTTCCTGGTTTAAAACCTTTAAGATATTAAATTAAACCATGAGCAAGAAACACAGAGCAGCTATAATGGAACCCTTGGAAATGTGGCACTGCCAAGGTACGGGCTGCTAAGCTGCCAGCACGAAGCTCCTGCAAGGATGACTGCTTGCCGACGACTGGATCCCGGAAACACGGGGCATCACTGCCTGGTGCCTGGTTTGAACAAAGCCTGCCCCAGAGTCCAGGCCAGTTTACCTCAAGAGCTATTCTCTATTCTCCAGGTATATCAAGAATCATACAATTCTAGATAATTCAAAAGTATTTTTTTAATTGTTGAGTCCAACATAAACATGGTGAAAAATGCTAGTTTTATGGTAGTTGATCAATACCCAATAAAAATCCAAAAAAATTCTTCAGTGTTTTTGTAGACTGATACTTTGAGAGTGTAAGATTCTTACCACATTTGATGGCTCTAGCTTCTTCCTTCTGGCAAGATCAGTAATGTTGATGCCATTATAGTTGATGCTTTCCATGCAACCTTTGAAATTCTTTCTGCTACTGGAACTTGGCTTGCCAGAGAAAGGTATGCCTCCAAAGGTTATCTTCAATGAAAAAAAATGTAAAAAGTCACATGGCAATACAGCACTCCAGATAAAGCAATGACTACAGCCAAGGTCACATACCTTTTTTTACTTCCATCAAAATATACAAACATAATATTCTGCCTCCAAAATATGTCGCATATTTCATTCTGTTACTGAACTGTGTAATGGAATCATTCATTCTGACAATTACATCAAAAAGCAAACAACAAAAGAGCAAAAATCCCTTGCATCTGTATTAACCTTAAAGGCATTGTATAAATTTTTCTGAGAACACTTTAAAAGATTTTTTCCAGCAAACTTATTTTATCAAGTAATATTAAAAATATATTTTCATGTTTATCATTCAAAGACATACTATCAATAAGTGCCTCGAGTAATCTTGAGATAATCAGCCCTAATGTAATAAGCTGATAAAATTACAGCCCAAAGCAAGGAATATTGTATTTACTCTCTGTGGACTTAGTGTGGTCAAATGATCATTACAGTCAAAAGTTTGTTAAGTTTATTTGAATACAGAAACTAGCTCAACAATATTATTAGTAGATTGATTGGAGGCTTCTAAGGACTTGTGCAGTTTAAGCTGAACAATATGTCCTAAATGATATTATAGGTTTTCCAAATCCTAAGGAGTAAAGTCGAGGCTTCTTAGAGAGTTTCTCTGGGTACAACTGCTTATAGAAGGAGGGTATGCATTTTTCCATTTGTCTTCATCCAAGTTAGAGTATAGTGGCATTAAATTCATATGCTACAAAATTATACTTAAAGTTTTGCTAATAATGGCATTTAGTACTAGTAGTAGATTTATAGCATAAAATCAAGCTATTAATCACAGCTGCACAATCAAGATACATAAAAAGAAATTATTAGTCAATATATACAATTATTAGTTTTTCTTGTGTATTTATTAAAGACAATTGAAATAGTCAAAGACATCTTAAGAAGTCAGGATTTCTTATTGGAAACCAAAAGCAAAGATGTTTGTGTTTTAGGAAGTTTTTCAGTGAGTGAACTGGCATTTTAATAATTATTTTTGTAGGAAAAAAGACACAAAATAATGTTGGTTTGTGAGGCATTATGAAAAAGATCTTCACTAAAAATAAATTTTTTATTAACAATGGTTAACTGAATATAAACAGTTTGTCAGGATGTTCATGTATAGGAAGAATAGGGTAAAATTGAGGAAATACACACAAATATAGATACACACAGAAAATTAGAAAGCTACAAGAAGAAATAGTAAAATCTTAAAATCTAAAATTTTAGAATTAATGGGGAAATATTTAAAGTTGCACTGAAAAGATTTTATTAGGTATTGCATACTCCTAACTAATACCAAATGTGATAATTAGTACTAACAAAATGGAGTGCCCTGTTTCCTGTTTATACATTTTTTAAAGACTTTTTTTTATTTCAAAGTCAGATGTCAGACATACAGAGACAGGAAGACTCAGACGGGGGGCAAGGGAGAGAGAGACAGAGAGACAGGCAGACAGAGATCTTGCATTCACTGGTTTACTCCCTAAATGGCTGCAATGGCCAGAGCCGAGTGAGGCCAAAGCCAGGAGCCAGGAGCCTTTTCCAGGTCTACAACATGGGTGGCAGAGGCTCAGGCACTTGGGCCATCAGCCTTACCCGCTAATCCCCAATTATTACCTTACCCTATACAATCTTTTATGAATTTTGCCCCAATTTTAGTAAAAACATCTTCTCCTTAATGACATACAACATTACATTTTGAATAAAATTATTAAATGCCAGTGCTAAAGTATTGTCTTACTCCCTCTGTGTGCAGTCTCTTTAGTTGGAGGCCTTCCCTTGGTTTTGGGGTGCTGATTCAAATGCTCCTTAGAGTTTCTCTGCTTTCAGGAGCCCTAGGCACTTACTGCACATCACCAACGAGATTTTCAGGAAGGATCAGAGGCTCAAGTGAACAGGTTCCTTACAACTAAGTGCATTCTGATCCCAATCCCTATTGTAATCAATCAAATATAAACATATTACTATTTCTAGTAATGTATTCTCAAGGTAAAATAAAGTGGTTGGACCACAAAATCTATTGTGGTATTATTATTCTGATAATAAATAAAATTATTGCATTTGTCAGTTTATTAATTAGGTATTTATACAGTTCATACAGTGGAGTTATTACTGTTATTGCCATCCAATGATCATACCTCTAAATAAATAATTGCGTTAACAATTTTGTGAGCTGCAATGTATTTACACAGCGTGATACAGACTCACACAGAGGTAGCACAGAGACTACTATGTACTCTAAGTGTGCTTTTTCTCACCTTTTTCAGGCAAAATTTATGCTTTTCAGCTGGATAGTCGATATACAACATGTAGCAGCCTCTTTGACACTAGTTTTGGTCTCATGACATTTAATTACAAGGGCTGTGTGTGACTCCAAGAGCTGCTGTTAAGTGGGGAGGGCACAGGCTTATCTGCTCTCTTTCTCCTGCTGGCTGGAATGCCAAGTGCAGTGTGATCAGCCATGCTGAAGTGAGCTTGCAGCAGGCTCATGGATAGAACAAGCAGAGAGATACGAGGACTGCTATGGAGCTGCCATGGAACGAGACCCTAGATTGCTCTTACGTGAATGAGGATAACCATGTGTCTACTCTACACAGCGTAACTGGTCTTAACTTGTGTATAAGCTCCATGCACACAGACACACTTCTGCTAACTCCATTGCCTCCTCACATAAACCTGTAAGAAATATGCCATGATGTTAATTACAGAGGAGAATAAGAATTATCCACTGGAATTCAATAACTAAGAGGCAGAAAGAGATTCAGATGCAGGCTTCTGTTCCCATTTGAGTCTATGTGATTGATTTGCTCCACCATCCTTGCCAGTTTGTGGTTCCGTAGTGGATGAGGGAGAGCCATTCCTCTACTTCCCAAAGAGAGCTATACTGCAAAGGATAATGGCACAGTAAGCAAAGCAGGTGTCTCCCAGAACTGACTGAAGAAGGGAGGCTGTGCAGGCCAGGCAGCAGTTAGCTTTCCTGCCTTTGGTTTTGTTGGCTGAGAGGGGAGAGCACGGTGAAGTACATCTGTGCCTCACTGCTCTCCTCCCGGGCTACCATTAGCTCACAGCTGGCTGCAAGTGGTGATCGGACCACTCTGCAGAGTGCCTGGCTAAAACAGAAAGGGAACGCTTAGGCCAGCTCCCACAAAGCAATCTCCACACTGAGTCATGCCAAAGAAGCAAAGTGGTATTCTCTTGTTTCTTTCAAGCTGCACATCTCTGGGGTTGGTAATAGGAACATTTATTCTACCCTTAGCATTGCTGCACTGGATCCTTCCTCTCACAATGGCTCATGAAAACGGAGTTTAAACATAACTACTGTTTCAATTATATTATATGGAGTTTAATGCAAACAAATTACATTAAACAGAAAATAACTATACAGCATTCATCTCTAAGTTTTACTGTCATATATGAGGTTATACTTATGTCCCTATGAAGGAAATACTGCAAAATGATGTGCTATTGTGCTCATCTGGCCAACCCCTTGCTGAGTACTGTCATGTTAGTAGCATGAAAGCAACCATGGCGGGGAATTTGCACCATGAAAATCCTCAAATGCTACATCAAGACCTTCTTTCTCTTCTTCCTCAGAGACAGCAGGTTATTAAGCACTTACTGGCACACCCCTGCCTTCAGCCTCAAGGCCCTTTGCTTAGACCACACTGGAAGAACAGAAGCAATGCGATTTCAGGGACACAGTGCCTGTTTGAGTCCTGGCTCTAATTCCATCCCAGCTTCAGGCTGTTGCACAAGTTGGGAGGCAGCAAGGGTTGGCTCAAATGCTTGTGTCCCTGCCACCAACGCGGGAGACCTGGGTAGTGTTCCTGACTCCTGGCTTTGACCTGGTCCAGCCCTGGCTGTTGCAGGCATTTGGGTAGTAAACCAATGGATGGAAGCTCTCGCTCACTCTCTGTCTCTGTCTGTCTCTTTCTCTGTCTCTCTGATTTTAAAATTAAATGAAAATGAAGAAATAATTTAAAGAGAAATTTATAAATAAAATCGGGTAACAGACACATTTGCACAATGCAGTTGCAATTTCAACACTCCTCTCTAAGGAACAATAAAATGGCACAGCGAACGCACAAGGGCACTACCGAATATGTTATGTTATTTTATTTTTTTCAGGAAACATGACAATACTTGACATTCTTTGGACACTGGGGAACCCTAGCCTGTGCTGGTTTACCATTCCAATATTAGATCATGCTGCATTCCTTCTGATGATGGCCTTTGTTTTTGAAGCCGGGTTTTTGGTTGCTCCTTTGATAAAAGTAAGGAGTATCACAGAAAGTAAAAAGTGGAAAAGAAAATGAAAAGGATAGCACCAAGTTTTATTCTAAAATCTGATAAGGTACAGTGCACTCATTCCATGAATACGAATTGCCATTAAGAATGAGGTAGAATATATTTATTTTCAAATGGCTACCAAAGTGTCAGAACATAATTTTTTTTTAATTTTAATTTTTTTTTTATTTTTTTTAACAGGCAGAGTGGACAGTGAGAGAGACAGAGAGAAAGGTCTTCCTTTTTGCTGTTGGTTCACCCTCCAATGGCCGCCGCGGTAGCACGCTGCGGCCGGCGTACTGCGCTGATCCGATGGCAGGAGCCAGGTGCTTCTCCTGGTCTCCCATGGGGTGCAGGGCCCAAGCACTTGGGCCATCCTCCACTGCACTCCCTGGCCACAGCAGAGAGCTGGCCTGGAAGAGGGGCAACCGGGACAGGATCGGTGCCCCGACCGGGACTAGAACCTGGTGTGCCGGCGCCGCAAGGCGGAGGATTAGCCTAGTGAGCCGCGGCACCAGCCTAGAACATAATTTTTTAAGTCATTTGGATAAAATGGCCTAGGGATGATGTGGAAATATTATTGATGCAACTAAGCTGTCTATGAACTGAGAAATTTTGGAAAATTCAGGCAAAATAATATTTCAGCACATTTATTTGACTTTTATGATGCTTTTGTACATTTAGTGCTTCCTTTTTCTCCTACTATGTGCACACCATGATGAAAATCTTAAAACAGACTTACTCACATATTTGAATAATAGGTTTGATGAGCATTTTAAGGTTGAATTGCTCCCTAAATAATGTATTATTATATTATATAATGTACCTAATATGCCTACTAGTATATTATGAGGATATAAAAATAAATATATATATATATATATATTTGCAGTGCCAATGTGATCATCATTTTTAATCTCTAGATGGTAAAAGTCTTTTGATTTATGACAATGTCTTTAACTATTCTTTATTTTACTTTACTTAATGACATTTATAAGTGAGAAGATAAAACTTGCCAGAAGACCTATCAACAATCATGGATTTATAAAGAAACAGAAACCAGAACTCAGGCATTCGTGCTCGATATTTTATAACAAACGCCTGGACCACACTGCACATGACGCAGCTCAAGAGGAGTAGCTGCCGCAGACACCAGGGTAAAGAGGACAAACCAGATTCACATCCCTCACAGCAGGGTCCACCGCCTCTAAATTATTGCTTTGCTACTAATATTTTTTTAAAAATTTCAAATTTTCGCTTCTCCAAACAAAGAGGAACCATTCTAGGATCAATAGGAAACTATGTCATTTTGTTTATTTCTAAAACACTAACTATGAAAATTTGAAAAAATTTAAAAAATATTAGTAGCAAAAAAATTTCAAATTTTCGCTTCCCCAAAGAGGAACCGTTCTAGGATCAATAGGAAACTATGTCATTTTGTTTATTTCTAAAACTATGAAAATTTGAAATAGTAAAAAAAATATTAGTAGCAAAAAAATGTCAAATTTTCATAGTTAGCGTTTTAGACATAAACAAACTGACGTAGTTTCCTATTGATCCTAGGACGGTTCCTCTTTCTTTGGAGAGGATGGGCCGCGTCTCGGTGGGCACAGCACTCACAGCCAGGGAGCAGGCACAGTCGCAGCGCTGGCTCCCCGGTCCTACCTCGTAGTCCAGGTCCAGGTAGTCGAACTCGCCGTTGGTGCGGAAGTGCTGCAGGCTCCTGTCCAGCGTGAGGTTGATGCTCCGTCCCTGTCGCTCAATGACCACGGAGTGCCAGTGGTGGTCGTCCAGCAGGCTGCCTGTCGTCACGGACGTGTGGCCGTAGATGGGGCCAAGCTGGTTGCTCCCTGAGTCCCGGGAGCCAAGGAGAGAGAGGCAGTGACCACCGGGCAGACCGCGGGCGAGGAGGGCAGACCCCCCACTCCCCACGTCCACCTGCTCCCGCCCCGGCTCGGCCCCACCCACTGAAGTCCCCCTGGGGAGATGCCGCCCTGGCTATGCTCAAAACTGTTTTAATTCCCAGTATATGGAGATTGTGAAAGACGGAAAACATGTCCTCCCTTATTAAGTGAAGTGCGGGCTGCTTCGAATGTGCGCGGATTCTGCTCCACTGTGGAGGCCCCTTAGACGGCCAGTCTCACAGGAGCTGGGTTCTGTGTGGCCGGGAGGAGACGGCTCTGGGTCTCTAACTCCTCATGCTAAAGGAGAACAAGAGCCCATGCCTCATGGTGCTGCTGGGTTGATTTGATGGATTCATACAGCACAGACCTGAGCGCACTTCTCCATACCGTCAGCGCTCATTAACAGTCACCTGCTAGTCTCTTACTACTGTGACTAGCATTGGTCAAGACAACGCAGCATGGCAGTTCTCCATTTTCATTGAATCCAAAAGTCACCATAGTAAAATAATATTTAATAGCACAGAAAATGTACTCATTATCATTCAATTAAAATAAAAAAGTACATATGTCATTAATCTAACCCAAAGGAAATTAAATTAGCGAACAAAAAAGCGGTCTGCACCTTAATGTTTATTGCAGCTCAATTCACAATAGCTAAGACCTGGAATCAACCCAAATGCCCATCAACAGTAGACTGGATAAAGAAATTATGGGACATGTACTCTATAGAATACTATACAGCAGTCAAAAACAATGAAATCTGGTCATTTGCAACAAAATGGAGGAACCTGGAAAACATCATGCTGAGTGAATTAAGCCAGTCCCAAAGGGACAAATATCATATGTTCTCCTGATTGGTGACAACTAACCGAGCACCAAAAAGAAAACCTGTTGAAGTGAAATGGACACTATGAGAAACGGTGAGTTGATCAGCCCTTGCCCTGACTGTTGATGAACAACTTAATACTTTATCCCTTTTAGTATTTTTTTCTGTTTGTTCTACTTAATACTATTGGTCGAATTCTGTAATTAATAGTTTTGAATTAAAATTTCTATAGGAACAAAACTATAAATAAGAGTGAAACATTTTTGGATTCAAAATGTTTTTCAAGTTCATCTCCAGATGCTTTTTACATATTTTATACCATTCTTCAGTTTAATCAAAAGGTATTGCTTTTCATCATCAGGCAAAATTAAATGCTATAAAAATATAATATGGTTTCAGCATAAATGATAAATGAAAGTAGGAGAGACACACAATTAACTATCACATTAAATTCTCTCTCCTTCTCTTCCTTTCTCTTCTCTCATCCTCCTTCCCCCCACTTCCTCCCCTAATTTTTCCTTTCCTCCTCTCTCCAATCTCTTTGCCTCCCTCCCTCTCCCTCCTTTTGTCTGTTCTTGCTTCCTTCCTCCCTCCCTTCCTCCCTCCCTCCATTCCTTCCTTCTTCCCTCTACTCCTTCCTTCCCTTCATGACATTTAATGCTAATGAAATACCTTACACATATAAGGGGATTTCAAATAGGTCATGGAAAATGGAATTAAAACAAGTTTATTTAGTTGCAAGAATTTGTTGAAAAACATGCGTGGCTTTTTCATAATATATATTTTCCATAAACTCTTTAAAGAGCTTTTGTTTCATCAATGTATGTGTAAACACCTCACATTTTCTCTGGTTCTCCTAGATCATCTTTGCTCAGCCTGTGGTGAAATTAAATGTTGACATGCGATGGTGAGTGTGTGTGTGTATGTGTGTGTGTGTTTGTATGTCTGTGTGTGTAGTGAGACAGGGAGGGTATGAAGAATTGGAGGATGGATAAGGAGAGAGAAATAAGCAAGAAGAAAAGTAGGAAAAAATCCAAATGAAAAGGTTATGCTGAGTCTTACTATAAATATTTATACTGAAGATGGAGCAGCAGATAGTTGGATAATGGCATTAAAGAGTGACAGCAATTATTTGAGTATATGTATGGCTGGGTCGCTCGTAAATTCTCTTCAGTCAATAAAACTCTGTCACTAAACTTTCCAGTGGAAAAATAATGAGCTTTTTTGTGAGGTCATAGAATCTGCTGCTCGTTTCAGAACAGTTATATCACACATCTGTGAACCGCTGACATTAAAAGGTTACTCTACATGTTGCATTTGGAGAAAAAATTAAAAACAGATTTGAAAAATAAATATCTTTAGATATAATTTACTCACGTAAAAATGATTTAACCATATGTGCACATGCATATTTACAAGTACTTATATATTATTATTTATAATTACATCCATTATTATAAATGGAGATATTATACAGAATTAGTAAGCAAAATGAGCACAACTATTTCTAACATTCATTCTCATTACAGTCAATTTTTTTAAACATATATTTAATTATAGATATAAATGTTATATAGTATAGATATATATATTTTGTAATATACTTAATATGAAAGCATGGATATTGTATTTATGTGTGTAGTGTAGAATTTAAGTTAATATTTTATTGTATATCCACATAAAATTAAGATAGAGATATTTTATTTGCATTAACACAATTCTATAGTTAATTTTTCTAGCAAATTTTTGACATTGCCATTAATGCTGCAAGCTTAATTTCGATGTAAATCTTTTATAATCATTTTTCATTTCTCCTATGATTACTAGGTGAAAATATATAGGCTCTGATGATGTGTTGCAAATTTTGTGTTCTGAAAATATTTCCTGAGTTACAGAATGATATAAAATATTCTTTTTCTCACTTTCTTAAAAACATTGATATTAACATTTAAAAATGTATTACTTGACAAGAACTAATATCTTTTTATTTTATTGTATTTTTTTTTTTTTGACAGGCAGAGAGGATAGTGAGAGAGAGACAGAGAGAAAGGTCTTCCTTTGCCGTTGGTTCACCCTCCAATGGCCGCCGCAGCCAGTGTACCACGCTGATCCAAAGCCAGGAGCCAGGTGCTTTTTCCTGGCCTCCCATGCGGGTGCAGGGCCCAAGGACTTGGGCCATCCTCTACTGCCTTCCTGGGCCATAGCAGAGAGCTGGCCTGGAAGAGGGGCAACGGGGATAGAATCCGGTGCCCTGACCGGGACTAGAACCCAGTATGCCGGCGCCACAAGGCGGAGGATTAGCCTATTAAGCCACAGCGCTGGCCTGTATATTTCTTTATAGCTAATGTGTTTGAGCATTTAGTATTTTTAGAGCTTTTTTTCTTTTATGGATTCTCTTTTATTTATGTAATCTATATTTCCTCCTAACACCTTAATATTCTTATACAATGCTATTATTTCTTATTTTTTTTGACAGGGAGAGTTAGACAGTGAGAGAGTGAGAGACAGAGAGAAAGGTCTTCCTTCCGTTGGTTCACCCCCTAAATGGCCACCATGGCCGGCGTGCTGCACCAATTCAAAGCCAGGAGCCAGGTGCTTCCTCCTGGTCTCCCATGGTGGTGCAGGGTCCAAGCACTTGGGCCATCCTCTTCTGCCTTCCCGGGCCACAGCAGAGAGCTGGACTGGAAGAGGAGCAACTGGGACAGGATCCGGCGCCTCAACCGGGACTAGAACCTGGTTCTATTATTTCTTATTAATGATTACATTAAACATCTATATGTGACATTTACAATTTCCTAGGCCTCATATGTATATTACTGATTATTTTAGCGTATAAATGTATACTTTTGCATAATTAATTAATAGAGATAGTCTATTTGATTCCATTCTGTTGTTTTTCTTGTAGAAGTTATGGTTTCTACCCAATCAGATTTCCAATGTAAAGAGTTTTATAATAAAGGATATATCTTTAAAACAATGTGTCACTCACTACCTATAAAAAAACTAAAGGAATTTGCATATTTTAGTATAATACTGATTTTAAAGTAATAAGTGTTAACATATAAGGAGAATGGGCACTACTGAGTTCCAAGATGGTGGATAGGGAGGGAGCTTACTGCTCTAGTCCAGGAGAAGATAGTTTAGAGGAAGTGGAGGGAGTGCAGTCTCAGGGAAGAGTTAGGGAGAAAACAGCAGAGGAGACTCTACACAAATCAGAAGGACATGGTAGACCTATGTGGAGGGTGTGGATGCCCACAACCTATAATACACAAAAAAATCAACAGTCTTTGTATACACAGGCAATGCCAAGGTTGAGATTGAGCTTCTAAAATCAATCCCATTCACGATAGGTAAAAAAAGTATCAAATACCTTGGAATAAGTTCAACCAAGGATGTCAAAGATCTCTACAATAATTATAAAACATTAAAGAAAGAAATAGAAGATACAAAAAAATGAAAAATCTTCCAAGTTCATGGATTTGAAAAATAAATATCATCAAAATTTCCATTCTTCTGAAAGCAATTTACAAATTCAATGAGATACCAATCAAAATACCAAAGACATTTTTCTCAGATCTAGAAAAAAATGATGCTGAAATTCATATGGAGGCACAGCAGACCTCGAATAGCTAAAGCAGTCTTGGACAACAAAAAGAGCTGGAGGCATCACAATATCAGATTTCAAGACATACTACAAGACAGTTATTATCAAAGTAGCCTGGTAATAGTACAAAAATAGATGGAACAGAATAAACCAATGGCCAGAAATCAATCCAAACATCTATAACCAACTTATATTTGACCAAGGAGCTAAAACCAATCCCTGGAGAAAGAACAGTCTCTTCAACAAATGGTGCTGGGAAAACTGGGTTTCCACATGCAGAAGTATGAAGAAAGACCCCTACCTTACACATTATATAAAAATCTACTAAACATGCATTAAAGATCTAAATCTGTGACTTGACATCATCAAATTATTAGAGAACATTGGGGAAACCCTGCAAAATATTTGCATAGGCAAAGACTTCTTGGAAAATACCCCAGAGGCACAGGCAATCAAAGCCAAAATTAACAAATGGGATTACATCAAATTGAGAAGTTTCTGTACACAAAAGAACACTCAGAAAAGTGAAGAGGCAACTGACAAAATGGGAGAAATTATTTGCAAGCTATGCAACTGATAAAGATTTAATAACCAGAATATATGAAGGGATCAAGATACTCCACAACAACAAAACAAACAACCCACTCAAGAGATGGGCCAAGGACTTAAACAGACATTTTTCAAAGGAGGAAATCCAAATGACCAACAGACACATGAAAAAATGTTCAGGATTACTAGTTTCAGGGAAATGAAAATCAAAACCACAATGAGGTTTCACCTCACCCCAGTTAGAATGGCTTTCATACAGAAATCTACCAACAACAAATGCTGGCAAGGGTGTGGAGGAAAAGGTACTTAGTCACTGTTGGTGGGAATGCAAAATGGTAAAGCCACTATGGAAGACAGTTTGGTGATACCTCAAAAATCTGAATATAGACCTACCATATGACCCAGCCATCCCACTCCTGGGAATTTATCCAAGGGAACTGAAATCAGTAAACAAAAGAGTTATCTGTACCTCCATGTTTATTGTAGCTCAATTCACAATAGCTAAGATATGGAATCAACCTAAATGCTCATCAACTGAAGACTAGATAATGAAATTATGAGCTATATACACTATGGAATAATACACAGCAGTAAAATAAAATGTAATCCAGTCATTTGCAACAAAATGGATGAATCTGGGAAACATCACACATAGTGAAACAAGCCAGTCCCAAAGTGACAAATACTATATTGGTCTCCCTCATCTATGAAAACTAATAGAGCACCTAAAACTAAATCTGTAGAAGTGAAATTGACACTTTAAGAAGGGATGACTTGAGCTGCTCTTCTCCTGACTATCAAGGAACAATTTCTTTTTTTTTTTCATACTATTTGTTGAACTCTTAACATAAAGTTAACCAAATGTGTATAAAGTCAATTGAAAATAGATCTCAGGCCGGCGCCGCAACTAACTAGGCTAATCCTCCACCTGTGGCACTGGCACCCTGAGTTCTAGTCCTGGTTGGGGTGTGGGGTTCTAGTCCCAGTTGGGGCGCCAGATTCTGTCCTGGTTGCTCCTCTTCTGGTCCAGCTCTCTGCTGTGGCCCAGGAAGGCAGTGGAGGATGGCACAAGTGCTTGGGCTCTTTACCCACATGGGAGACCAGGAGGAAGCACCTGGCTCCTGGCTTTGGATCGGCTCAGTGCGCTGGCTGCAGCACACTGGCCATAGTGGCCACTTTGGGGGTGAACCAATGGAAAAAGGAAGACCTTTCTCTCTGTCTCTTTCTCTCTCACTAACTCTGCCTGTCAAAAAAAAAAAAGAAAGAAAGAAAGAGAGAAAGAAAGAAAAAAATAGATGTCAGTAAAAAATAAGAGTGGGAATATGAGAGGAAGGGGAAATTTGTAACTGTAAAGCTGTATAATTCTGCATACATTCCTATGGACTTATTTCTAAGGGTACAGTTTAAAAACTTTTCATGGGACTCCAAATCCCATTAAGCTTGGTGGTAAAAATGCCGTGTTAATTGTTAAAGGGATCATATTAAGTGTTAAAGTGAACCTATAGATAGGATTAAATGTTACAGTGATCATATAAATAGGATCAAGTGTCATGTAATAATAATAGATAGAATTCAAAAGAAGAGAATGTTCCAACATGGGAAGCAGTCCATACAGCTGACTCATAGAATGATAATCACTTTAAGGAACACTCTGAGCTCAGAATCAGCCATTAAGTCTTCCTGGTCTGGCTGAAAAGCCCCTGAGAGCATTTCAGGCATGGAAAGCCAAGATACCGTGGCAAAAAATGTTCTACATGAAGGATCTCTGTGAGTGAGTACCCATCAGAAAGAACTGGCCATGAAAGAAGGATGTATTTTTCTCTAAAGGGAGGAGAGAACTTCCATTTTGCTTATGGCCGTGTCCAAATACTGACAGAGTTCATGGACTCAAAAGGCTTCCATAGCCTAGGCAGCTCATGGCAAAGACCTTAGGTAGTCACTGATGTCATACATAAGAGTGCTAATTGTTAAATTAACAACAAGAGTCACTGTGTACTAACTCTCCATGCAGGACCTCTGATCTCAATGAGCTGTATTATGAGAGTTAACTGTAAAACTAGTTCTGAAACTGTTTTGTGTGTGTGTGCATATGTGTAAATTGTTGAAATCTTCACTTAGTATAGTGTTGGTCTTCTGTGTATAAAGTTAGTTGAAAATGAATCTCAATGGAGAATGGGACTGGGAATGGGAGAGGGAGGATGAGGAAGGTTGGGAGGGTGGGTATGCTGGGAAGAATAACTATTTTCCTAAAGTTGTATTTATGAAATTTCATTCCTTAAAAATAAATTAAAATATAATTAAATGAATGCATATGAATAAAATTGATATTATTGTAAAAAAAAAAGTTAACATATGGGGTACTAGTCATATTTAAGAAGGTTTAGACCATTCAAATTTGTAACTGGCAAGGAAGCAAATAGGCATGATCTCTTCTTGATGTTCTTATTTTGTGTGTGTGTGTGTGTGTGTCTTTCTATTGTGGTACAATTAATGGATGAATTGTTGTTATTCATATATTTTACAGCATAAAATATGTGTAGAGTTCTTATATTGTTACAACAGAAAATATATGGAATGCAACATACCCTTTAAATAATACTTATGGAGAATCTGAAATTTTTAGCCAAGCAAGAAAAAAGGTGTCATTGCTTTGCACAAATTGTACTTTTGAATGACAGTCCATATGTTGTGGATCTCTTCTTTAGCTGTAAGTAAATCTTAGCCAAATTAACAACATACACACATGCATAAATATTGTCTACTTAAAAATAGCAAAAAAAAAAAAACCTCCTTTGAGTTCATCTCTTTGTCTAGGCAAAATTTCATTTCTCCATTTCCTTTATTTTTAGTTCATTGTATTCAAAATATTTCTTTCCTTATTTCTCATTCTTTCTTTATCTAAAAATGTTGATAACACTTCTATTACCCTGAGAGTAAGTTAGTAATGGTTTCCATGCTACCAAAGCCCAAATTCACTTCTCTGTCTTCATTTTAAATTATATTTTAAAGGAATTGAACACATTTGGCCATATGTTTTTAGTCTCTTTGGTCTCTGTGAAACTTCACCTTCTTTGTTTCTTCCTATTCCCTCTATGCTTTTTCTTATTCTCCATTTAAGCACTTTTTCCTCTCAGTCTTACATATGCAACTCCACAACAGAGAACTCTATACACATCTATATAAGACAACTTAGTTGTATATTGGACAACTCAAATGCACCATGCTCAAACGCATCTCCACAGTTCTTCTGATCTGTTTCTCTGTGAAGATGGCACTAAAGTCTATTTGGTGCTCAAGCCTAAGTTGTAGGGATAATTCTTTATATTCACATATTTCTTGTTGCATCATATTGAATGTATCACCAAGCTGTGATGACTTTACCACAAAAATAAACACATTTTTTGCATCTCCATTGCTAACGACCTCATGCCAGCCACTACCATTTTGCACAGAGACAATGCAGAAGTCCTGGTTTGATTCTCATGTCAACACAAGCAACTCTTAAAATATGATTGTAATACTGTGCAGTTTAAAGCCTTCCAGTAACTTCTCATTTGCAAAATGATATCTAAGTGGTTTACCGCGCCCTGCAGGATCATACAGGGTTTGGACAATTTCCAACTCTTAGTTTTCAGCTCCTATTCTGAAAACTCACTAGATTTATCTCCACTGGCCTCTTCGTCTTCAGTGAGGTCTTCCTGTGAAGCCCTCCTCCCCTTGATGACCTCATGGCTGGATCTTTTTATCACTCAGCTCTCAGCTTGAGTCTTTTCTCTCCAAGAGGACTTTCCTCATTACACATTCTAATGATGGCCCATGGCCCGATTGCCTCTGCAAGGAGGAGGCTGATCTTTCATCCTTATCATATGAAATAATATAACTGATTTTTATAATATCTATTATTTATTAATAATACTGATTTTTAAGGCATTTATTTTTATTTAGTTGTGTAATCATTATGATGGGTAATATAGAGGTCATGTCTGACTCTTCTTTTAGGTCATAAAGGTCATGAACTCAAGGACCTTGTCTGTTAGCTCCCTGCTGTGCTAGAGGCTAGTATAGTAGTACCTTGCACAGGATAGATGCTTAATCAACACTGTTTGAAGGAGGAGCTATATCAATGCCTACTGACCACCATGGCTTAAAAATGAATTATAGCACATTGTGAATTTTTTGTAGAATTTACATTTTAAAGTTTTAGCAACATTAACATTTTCTAATGGGAATTTAATAAGCAAAAATACTTTCTCAGCTGGAGCATACCTAGGTTTAAACTGAGGACCAGCTTGGCTCTTTTCAGCTCCAAAGTAATGTAATCCCCTTGCTGTCCTTCTCCGTGCAATATTACCCCTTCACTTTCAGAGGTTTTAAATTTCAGGGCAATGACATCTTTCAGTGTTTTCATCTTCTTGTTTCTGAATCTATATGGTAACACAACATGGCCATCAAAGTTGATAACGTCAGCCCCTAAAAAAAAGAAAGAACATGTTAGTTTGGATCTTTGTATATTATCATCCACTCCCAATGAGTGTGTCACAGAATAATAAGAACTAAAGTGTTTTCACTGGGAAATGTAGAGTCCTTCATTCTCATTCTATTCCGTCTTTCAATTTATTGCATGTCCTAATGGGGTTTTTATGGGGAAAATTGATACAGAATTATCATAAAAGTTTATATTAATATAAAATTTTACCTCAAGTATACTGCTCATATTTCCCTAACTTTAACTTTAAAATCTAGAATTTGGTACAAAAAAGTAAAATTTTTTATCTCCCTAAAGATTACAAAATTTGGCAGGTTAAGAAAAAAAAGCTTTCATGGTTTTTAAATAATGAAGATATTTGGAATGTAGTTTTTGATGATATACTCATTTTTCTAATGGTTTTTATGTTCTTCTATATTTTTAGTAAACATTGCTATAGATTTAGAGTTTCTAACCAATTGAACTTTAGGAAGCTTCTTCAAATTTGTTCTTAATCTCAGATTTCTTATCAGATCCTTGCATTTGGATGAGAATTAGGCACCAGTATTTTTTACTACAATTAACAGACATTCTCAGTCACCCATATCACTTAGCAGATAAAACACCTGCTCCACACGATAGCTCCAGCAGCTCTAATTTGAATTTAGGGTATTACAGTAAAGGGAAAGTTTATCATTTCTTTGGAGATAATTACTACTTTGTTAGCATTCTCAAAAATAGGGGATTGTGTGGATTAGTTTCATATCAGCTACTGATTCACATCAGAAGTGAAAAATGAGATATTTAATATGCAGTATTGGTCAATGAGTTCCCAATCATGGAATAGCTCAAAGATGAACTGCAATGATTCAGATGAAATATTGAGTACGAACAAAAGTTTAGTCATTATCATTATCTTAGCTTAAAACATTTTAAAAATCCATTTCTATTATCTTTTAATTTCTAAATCATGGAAAACCTAGTCAAACTGAATACTTACTAATTTAGAATTATGTCTGGACAGACAACTTTTAGATTTTGGGCAAGGTCTGGCTGAAGAATTCCACAGGGAGACATTGGAGAAAAAATAATAGCAACTTTAAAGCCTGTCAAGGAAATGTTTTCTCGTTCATGTCCTAGTTCTCTGGCACTTGTTTACTTCAGTCACCATGGGGAATACCTTGGCTTGCCTTGTAAGTAGAGCATACCACCAAACAGATCCCTGTGCACAAGGGAGGCGTACAGCTACATAGCCACATTGTCTTCTGTGCACACTACTTGCCATACTCAGCTTTACTCTTACCTGATTCTATGAAGTGAGTTCTTGTGAATACAGTTATTTCAAATATGACTTAAAATAAATCTAAATTTTGCTTTCAATTCATAGATGGCTTTCATGTGTTATAAAAATATTATTCTGTTTTCTCAAATATTTGTTTCTAAGTGACAATTCAGTTTTACATTATAAAAAGTACAGAAAGAAAACCATAACTGTGAACTTTAATTTTTGATTCCGTTTGTCAGTTCTTTCTTAGTCAATAGAATTTCATTATCTGAGCTGCTAAATCATAGCAGTTTACTTTGATATGGGAGAAAAAAAATCAACCATTGAATTTTGGCTTTTGCTAACACTGCAAAGACACTTATATTTTAGCTTAATCATCTATACTGTCACAGCTGAATTCCAACGGTAGTATTTTTATCATCCATGAGAGACAAAGAGGAGAAAAAAATGGAATCAGGTTATAAGATCTCAGGTTGAATTCATAATCTAGCAGTTGTCAGAAACTACTTTTTGCCTTGAAAAGTGAGCAAATGAAAAACAGAAGACGGAAGTAAATTTTGAACTCCAGAAAGTAATTTTGGAGTCAATTTCATATCGGTGGCAGTTGAATAATAGACACATCATTGTTTTATACACTTTCAATATATATTAATTGACATAAAATATTTCTCATCCATCTCAGCAAGTAAATGTTCCTGGAGCTCAGAGGAAGAAATCACCGCTGGTATTTTCTCCTTAAAAGGAGTCTACGTTCAGTCGTAGGCTCTGCATACTAATCTTTGCAATGTCGATATTTTCTGCCTTGCTTTTAGGGCAATGTGAAAATGCAAGTATGGTTTGTTTTTTGTCGGTCCCAGGATATTCATAAACGCATGAAGGAAAGCCATCCCTGTGGACCAGGTCTCATGTTACACATGGTGGATGCCCATGGGCAGCTGGGCACGTGATAAAACACTGCAAGACGTACCTTCTGCTAGGAACTCAGAGCTGTGCCATAAATGAGTTAAATGCTTCCACATACCAGAATTTCTCTTGTGTGTGTGAGCTCAGAGCGGACTAGGAAATCATAAAATTCCTAGGAATAATCAATGATATATAATGTATACTTAAACGCATCCCATACACGCATTAAGAGTCTGCTATATTGTACACTAATGGAAATAGCATTGCCAGATTTTAGTTCTTTTTCCTATATAAATACATTAACATTTTATTTTACATCTAATAATATGTTGTATTTATTTTAGGATAAGTCATTTTTTTCCTATTATCTTGATTGCTTATCCCTCCCTAGAATTAAGTTTTCAATGCAGTGATTAAATATGTATGGTTGAACTGTTTAAGCAATCTGAAAAACAATAATGGCTAGTCAAAAGTGAATGTAAAATCACAGTGTTTCTACAATTTTGTTCCTAACAATGACTCAGAGAGCTGGAAATGTGCCCAATTCATCAAAATCATCATGGTAGAGAAGCCTTTCGGTTAGAATTTTATTGTTACTTAGTCTTTACTTTCTGAATCTGGATAAGATATTTTGGAAAAGTGTTTATTTTTAAAAAAAATACATTTTATATACTTTACTATAAATGCAATATTTATTATTTCATAGAAATAAATTAAACAGTACAGAAATATAGAAAGTAGAAAGTGAATCCCAAGTGCAAGAGATCACCAATACTGATGGGAGATAGACTGTTGCACACCTTGGATTTTATGCATATACCAAGCTATCTATTAGCCACTGTATGAAATAATCCTTACATTAAATATACACTCATATGTACATTATATGTATGTACATATTTGTGTATATTTATGCATATTACATATATGTATGTTTTACATAATTTATGCAAATACATATCATTTAAAGAATTTGAAATATTTTATATCTTTAATACTAATATTTAAAAATACTGCAAGGTTGAATTTTCTTAGATTAATAAATTTTACATAAATGCAAATCAACATATCTTTTAAGTCAGATGCTAATATTTTAGACACAGTGATGGTTCTTTGCAAAATATTTCAATTGCCATCTTCTCTCCAGTCACCCAGTTTTATCCTTTTTTTTTTTTTCTAAGAGATTGAATTTATTTTATTTTTACAGGCAGAGTGGATAGTGAGAGAGAGAGACAGAGACAAAGGTCTTCCTTTTGCCGTTGGTTCACCCTCCAATGGCCGCTGCGGCCGGTGCATCGCGCTGATCCGAAGCCAGGAGCCAGGTGGTTCTCCTGGTCTCCCATGCGGGTGCAGGGCCCAAGGACTTGGGCCATCCTCCACTGCCTTCCTGGGCCATAGCAGAGAGCTGGCCTGGAAGAGGGGCAACCGGGATAGAATCCGGCGCCCCAACCGGGACTAGAACCCGGTGTGCTGGCGCCGCAAGGTGGAGGATTAGCCTGTTAAGCCACGGCACCGGCCAAGTTTTATCCTTTTTTATAGCGCTTACCTCTATCTGACATAATGGTATGTTTGTCTTGTTTTACTACTTGTCTTCTATGAATGTATTCATCAGAGACTGCTTCATTCTATCATAAAGCTCAGTACCTTTAACAATGTCTGAAAACCCACCAGTGTGCACTAAATATTTGTTTTATATTGAATATTGTTATTCATATCTCAGTAAATAGGGATAAATATAACAAACATTATGATTTCATGTATTTGCATTAAAAATAGAATCAGTAGGCTAGAGGAAGTTTCAATAATCATTCTGACCTATCAAGATTTCATCTGCAGGGGAAAGGAAGGGAACTGGCAGATTCATTTCGGGGGGTTGTGAAAGTGGGCAGGAATTCAAACCAGTAATTTTAATTAACTCAGTCCTGAAACAGACATACACTCTAGTGGAATCTTTTATCATTCCATTTGCAAATTTCTTTTTCATTTGATTTTCTTTCTTGTAACCTACCATATTTGCTTTCAATAGATCTGTTTAAAACTTAATTTAAAACACATTCCAAAATGTTGTTAGCTAATTTGAGTAACAGTAGCAAATGAGTCTTCTCCAGAATCTAGAAATTATGATCTGGAGACAGACTGGACAAAATCACCACTACTCTCTGAAAAGTGAAATGAAACCAAACCTCAAAGGCTCCTTCTTCCACATCTCACATTTTGTCTAACAGTCTAACTGTATTTGTGCACACATAATTCTTTCTCTGGGCCTTACTGTTTGTGTCCAGGCCATTAAGCCAGAGATGTGGGATTTCCTTGAGCTCCTCCTTTATCTCATCCACCCACTCTCAGTCAGCTCCCAGCAGTATGAGATTTAAGACCTCTGTGTATTGCAACCTCATGGCTTAGGCTTGCATTGACAGCCGCCAGGTTGCCAAGACCTCTCAGGTCTATTGCACTCATATTAACATAGTTAAATGAACAGTTCTCATCCTCTAGTCTTCCCTTAAACCCATTCTATGCAGAAACTAGAAAGATTTTCCCTAAATAAACTCATTTGCCAAAAAGATCAGACTCAGAGTGCTTTGTTGCAGCCTACAATACCCTCAATGAGACAGCTCCCGCCTTCCCCCACAGCCTGGGTATTCAGCATTGACCAAATCCTTTGCTGACTCCACCGACCATGTTTTGTCATGTTCTGCTTGCTTCCTTCCATCGACAGCCACTTTTATTTATTTTATCGACTTTTGTTTTACACAATTTCTAAGCCTCAGATATTTTTTGTCCACAGGCAAATAGATGCAAAAGAAAGCTTTGCTGTGTGCACCAGCCTTGGCTTGTTATTGCTGGTGGCACCTTGGCCCATTGCTGGTGGCACCTTGCATGCATTTTCTTGCGTCACTTCTCATGTTATATTGAACTTATTCTTTAATGGAGCTGATTCTTTTGTGGACTTGAATATCTTCTAACAGACAGAATTTCCTGAATTATTTCATTCTGCATTCCTGGCACAATAAACAATTCTTGAGCTAATCTAAATGCAATGTGTGTTTGAGAAAACAAGGCACAAAAAGAACTACACTATATTTTTTTCCCCTCAAAACCATGTTTGATGCCACGCAGTTTACACTCTCAGAGTATAGACTTATACATGATTGAATGGCAGGCAGTTATATAAATGTTATAACTCATTCTTACACGATAAATATTTAAAAACATGAGCTGTTATTATTATATTGGAGTTATTTGTTTGTAAGTCAAAGGCTAAAACATGTAAGTTTCAGATGAAGTTAACTACTATATGGAGATAGATATATGTATCTATCTATATCTATATAAAATTTCTTTTAATTGAATAAAGAAAATTTGCCTACTCTATGATTATAGTTACTAAGTTTTACACACTTTTTATTAATATAATCATTTTAAAGATTAACTAATTAATTAATTAATTTGACAGGTAGTGTTACAGACAGTGAGAGAGAGAGAGAGAGAGAGAGAGAAAGGTCTTCCTTCCATTGGTTTACTAACCGAGTGGCTGCAATGGCCAAAACTGCGCCAATCTGAAGCCAGGAGCCAGGTGCTTCCTCCTGGTCTCCCATGGGAGTGCAGGAGCCCAAGCATTTGGGCCATCCTCCACTGTCTTCCCGGGCAACAGCAGAGAATTGGACTGGAAGAGGAGCAACCTGGACTAGGACCCAGTGCCCATATGGGATGCTGGCGCTGCAGGCAGAGGATTAACCAAGTGAGCTACGGTGCTGGCCCCAACATGATCATTTTATAACAAGGTGAAGTATTTATTGATTTATAGAAGCAGGATGAATATATTCCTGTATATTTTTTGTATTGGATTTCTTAATGAATAACTATAAAATAGGATGATATTTGAGTGAATAATTACATTGTTGGCTGATTTGAATCAAAAACTGTCAGGAAACTCATACCAATAATTTAAAATTGTATTATTAAATGTTATAATCTTTAGGGGCAGGTGTTTGGCCTAGCACTTAAGAGACTGGTTAGGACATCCACGTTCTGTATCTGAATGCCTAGGTTTAAGTCCCAGCTCCACGCTCAGTTCCAGCTTCCTGCTGAAGTACACCCTTGGAGGCAGCAGGGTAGAAAAATACTTGGGTCTCTGCCATTCACGTGGAAGAACCAAGTTGAGTGCCAGTCTCCCAAGCTCAGCCTGCTCTGGTCCGGCCCACTCGGGGCATTTGGGAAGTGAACCAGTGGATAGGAGCTCTCTCTGTGTCTATCTCTTTTTGTTTATCTGTTTCCCTCTCTCTCTGGCTATCAAATGATTAAAAATTTTAAATGTCATATTATTTAACACCAAAAGACAAAATAAAACAAAACTGAGATGCCTACTATGTCCCCAGATTGTCAGCAGACACGGGCACAGATATACATATCTCCTGCCATATTCTGTACTCCCTCCCACTCACAACCCACAGGACATCGGAAAATCAGAGTGATCCGTTTCTAAGCAGGGTTACAGCTATAATATATCTGATAATGCAGAGATAATAAGCAATTTCTGAAAATTAGCATAAAATCTATTTGTAGGAAATCCATGTGGAAGCTATTTTTATTTATTTTTGCAAATCGAAAAGTCAAACAAATTAGACTTGCCTGCCCTGCGATAATATTGCTGTTTGCTGGAAATACCTCCAAAGTTTTTTACCACACAAAATCTATTTTCTGCTGGGGAAAAACTGTTCAGAATTATAAATCCTAAGTAAATATTAGAGACATGAAGAAGAGAAGTAGATATCAAGGAACTCCTAGGAATGTTTTTTGATTTGAATTACTCTCAATATTTATTTTAGATTTTTAAAAATCACTGCACAGTTAACCTTCTAGTTCCATTTAAAACATGATTGTCATCGTTGACATCCATATTTCAATATTATTTAGACTAAGCAGGGCAATTTTGTTTTCTTTTTTAACATTTATTTGTTTGAAAGCGTTACACAGAGAGAAGGAGAGGCAGAGAGAGAGAGGTCTTCCATCCACTGGTTTACTTCCCAATTGGCTGCAACAGCCGGAGCTGCACTGATCCAAAGCCAGGAGCCAGGAACTTCCTCTGGGTCTCCCAATGGGTGAGTGGGCCTAAGGTCTTGGGCCATCTTCTACTGCTCTCCCAGGCCACAGCAGAGAGCTGGATGGGAAGTGGAACAACTGGGACTCAAACCGGCAGCTCTATGAGATGCCAGCTCTGCAGGCAGCGGCTTTACCCACTACGCCACAGCACCACTCCAAGGACTATTTAGTTGGAAGTGGAGCTAGGAGACTTGCTTTACTTTGTTAAAAACATTTACTTACTTATTTATTTATATGAAAGGGAGAGAGTGAGAGTGAGAGTGAGAGTGAGAGCAAGAGCGAGAGCGAGAGTGAGAGCGAGAGCGAGATCTTCTACCCACTGGCTCACTCCCCTAATTGGCTGCCACATTCAGGCATTCAGGGCTGGCCATACCGCACCTTGAACTCCATCTGGTCTCTCATGTGGTGGCTGGTGCCCATGCACTTGGGCCATGATCTGCTGCTCTAGCAGGTGCATCAGGAGGGAACTGGATTGGAGGTGAAGCAGCTGGAATTCGAACTGCCACTCTGATATGAGAAGCAGATGTTATAACTGGCAGCTTAACTCACTGTGCCATGACACCCAACAACTTGTTTTGAAGCTCCATTTTGATAGTAGTTTATGAAATACTAAGGACAAATCAATAATTATTACTGGTAAAGAGGGAATGATGGACAGGGAGGAGGCCAGTGGTAGCCATGCTGTTCATTTCTTAATCACTGTTTATTTAATTTAAGCCATTTTAGAAAATTTATTTATCTGTTTAATTATTTAAAATATTTATCCATTTGAAAGTCAGAGTTACAGAAAGAGAAGGAGAGGCTCAGAGACAAATCTTCCATCTGTTGGTTCAGTCCTAAGATGGCTGCAACAGCCTTGTCTAGGCCAGTCCAAAGCCAGGAGCCCAGAACTGAACCCAAATATCCCACATGGTGGCAGACACCCAAATATTGTGCCTCCCAAGGTGTGCATCATCAGAAAACTGGAACTGGAAACAGAGCTGGGACCTGAATCCGTGTTCTTGGATTTACAATTTTGTTTGCCCGAACACTGCACCAAATGCCTACGCCAAAATGGTCGTTTCCTGAAATTACCACAACTTGTTTCTCAGTCCCCTTCAGTATAACCATGGCATTCGTTGTCTGTGTACTGACATTGTGACGTCTGTGGCCTTATTCACCTTGGATGGACAGCTCTTCTTGGTGTTAGTCAATCGCTAGAAATAGTAAGCATCTTACCCACAATCACATTTCTCAACTACAAATCAACCAATGCAGAACACACACCCCAGCTAAATCTTTTATCTAGCTCTAACCCTCTGGGCCAGGATCCACCTGACCTAATCACTCAGTTTTCAGTCTACTAGGGATAGCCTGTTTGTCCAGAACCTATTGAAGTGATTTAAGCTAATCAACACTCAGTCTTCTTACTTTGTCTCATTCTCTCCTTCCCATGGAAACCTCAATAAACACTCTTGTCCTCATGCCTCCCCTCCCCCTCTGTCTTTGGACAGACTCTAGGGATTCCCTGTGTGCCTCTTCCCCACCCCCAGTTCCCATCTTAGCCCCCTTCTTTGGGGACTATGAATAATAGCCTTTTCAATGGTAAGCAGTTTCTGATATGTTAATCTCAATATTACACTATATTTTAAAACATGTTCAATAGAAAATTATATTACCATGCAATGTAAAAGAAGAAGAAATAATGATTTTGATCAAACAAGATAAAAATCAGAATTGTTGGCAATTTATTTCATACATTTTCTGCAAAAAGCTTCTTTAAAATAAATTTTAATGAAAGTCTGAAATATCCTAGTGATCACTAAAATATCTTTTATACTATAACACTGTGTCAAGACTGTATGGTTCCTGAGGCAAAGGGGTAATCTTTAAGAAAAAACTTAATCAATGAGCTGCCTGGAGAAAAAGAGAATGAATATTGAGAGTAATAAATCCAGATACATGGGGGAACAGCTTACTGGATTGTTTTGGAGAGGCCAGTTCTGTGTGACTTTAATATTTAGGGCTCATGGGTCATGGTCAGGGTTAGAATTGGAAGACGGAAGACCTAAAGCTCCCTATAGAAGCTATGGCTGGTATCCTGAACAGAAGACACACGTGCAGATTTGCCTCTTGAACAGCTGACCCCTGTGCTTCTGGGGGAGAGAGAGTGCGGAGGTGGGATCCACAGGCAGACACAGAAAGACCCTGTCTTAGAGAAGCAGCCATTCTAATAGTGTAAACAAGCCATGCAAACCTGGAATTCAGGGGATACACATGTTATTAAAAAATGCAAAGTATTCTGGTGATGCGCTATTGCTACCCAGGATTCCAAAGTACTTAGGGCTTACATAGCAATCGGGGAATTTCAGATGACAAACAGAATGCTGTCCCATGATATAATAAATCCAATATCACAAAGGTATCAGGACTTTTAATGGAATTGAAATTACCCTAAAAATAAAAACAAAATGCCAACTATTTCCTTTTTTTTTTTTTTTTTTTTTGACAGGCAGAGTTAGTGAGAGAGAGAGAGACAGAGAGAAAGGTCTTCCTTTTTCCGTTGGTTCACGCCTCAAATGACTGCCACTGCCAGCGCGTTGTGACAATCTGAAGCCAGGAGCCAGGTGCTTCCTCCTGGTCTCCCACGCGGGTGGCAGGGCCCAAGGACTTGGGCCATCCTCCACTGCCTTCCCAGGCCACAGCAGAGAGCTGGACTGGAAGAGGAGCAACCTGGACAGAATCTGGTGGCCCGACTGGGACTAGAACCCCGGGGTGCCAGCGCGGCAGGTGGAGGATTAGCCTAGTGAGCCGCGGTGCCGGCCCAACCATTTCCTTCTAAAACCTATTTAATATTTTATTCATTTATTGCAACACCTTAATTTTTAAACAGACTCTCAGAAGTTTGTTACTTTGTTATCTGCATTTCTATGCTCCATAGTTTTCAAATCCATACCTTAAAAAATTATAAAATATAAAGTCAATACTGTCCTAAGCTATATACTCTTCAGCAACGATTCCTGCAAAGTTTCCTAGATGTGCAAATACACTAGTGACCAGGCATGTAATTTTTATTTATTTTCTTTTGGGCTTTTCTGGAAGCTAAGTGAATTGGTAAAAACAAATTTCACTTATTTACAATACACCAGGCATATGCACAGTGTGTTCTGAGTTTATGCGTGTGGTGTGGTCCTTTACAGCTGAGCTTTAGTTTTGGTTTGATTTCACACACCTTGGGTGAAACTTTTAGTTCAAGCAGAAAACAGGATTAATAAAGGTCAGATTGACACATGTTGTGAAGTAATGTGCTCTCCCACCTCCAGCAGAGCAGGTGAGTCGTGTTTGTCAAAACACTAGATGGTTCTCCATGGCCTGGTCGTCCACCCACACACCTCAGGGATGTGGGCACTGGAGAGAATCTTGGGGGCCATTCATTATATCATGACATTCATGGATGCCCTGGTGAACAGGTTGAGTTAATTTACGGCCATAAATGAGCAAGGTTCACACTACTTGTTCAGAGAACCAACCTTCACAAAGATAAAATGATCTGAACCTCCTGAAGTTAGAAGTCAGAACCTCATTGCTCAGAGGGGATGAGCAGTTCGTACAAATGAGTGATGCTGTTTTGTTCTAAAAATCATGGAATCCAACCATTGATTTCTCTTCTATGTTCTCACTTTGCATAGAGACACAGATGACAAAGACGTATTTCTCCCTGAGTAGAAAATCAATACAGAAAAGATGCTAATTAATAGCTAGAAACCTTATATGATGGCAGTTTATGGTATATTATAGGTGTATGTGGACAATTCTTATCAACTTGTAGGTATGCAGTAATGCTGGTGTATTCTGAGGTTCAATTTTCAAGAAATACCAGGAATCCAAACTGTTAATGAAAATCTTCCTTTTTTTTTTTTTTTTTTTTTTGCATTTAGAAGATGGTTTGGGGTGGTGTTAAGCAAAGGGTACTAACTGCTGGCTCACAGATTTGTTTGGTCACATATATCTTTAAATTTGAATACTGTCAAAACATAAACCTGAATAGGTACAATGGTTCTGAAAATTTAACTCTCCATCATACCATAATTTACCTGTGAATAACCACAGATTGTTCCAGCAAGAATGTTTTTTACTCAAAGGGAAAATTTTATAGGAAGTAAAATGATTAATGTTAAATCAATAAAAAGTGTATGGTAACAGAAAACAAATTTAAATGCAAATAAGAAAATATGGTGCTTTTTTCTTTCTTTTCTTTTTTTTTTTTTTTGCTTTAAAAAGGACTCATGTATCACATTCCACACGAAGAGAGAAGCTCTCTGCTGCTTACTTGTTGTGTATGGAAGAGTACACATCACAGGAGCAACAGTCTCCATATCTGACCTAACAGGGAATAAATAATTCGACTAACAAGAGTTAATGAAATGCAGCTAATGACGACTAACAGGATCAACTGGGGAAGATGCATCAAAATTTTTTTCTCTCATATTTTATATCATTATACAATGATAATATAATTTTAATGATGTCATATTTGAGAGACAGAGAGAGAGAGAGAGATGGAAGGAAGGGAGGGAGGGAGGAAGACAAAGAAGGAAAAGAGAAAGAAAGGAAAAAGAGGGTGAGGGGTTGGCTTTGTGGCACAGTGGGTTAAGCCTCTTGTGATATCAGCAGCCCATATCAGCCTGACAATGTGCCTGGGACAGCAGCAAGTGACGGTCAAAGTACTTGGGTCCCTGTCACCCACTTGGGAGACCCAGATAGAGTTCCAAGCTCCTGGCTTCTGCCTGGCCCATCCTTAGCCATTGGGGCCACCTGGGGAGTGAACCATCAGACAGAAGATCATTTCTCTCACTCTCTCCCTCCCCTTTCCCTCTCTCTGACTTTCAATTAAAAAAATAAATAACATTTTAGATAAGAAAACACAAAAAACTTGAACTTCCTTTTTGAAACTTTGGCTAGAAGATAATTTTCTAAAAGGAAATATATGTTTGAAAGCTTACTACTTTATTGTTCTGAATGTTTTTGTCCTTCCCAAATTCATTATCTCAAAATCTAATCACCAAGGAGATGGTACCAAGAGGTGAGGTCTTTAGGAAGTGACTGGGTCATGAAGGTGGTGTCCTTATAAACAAGGCTTCAGAGAGCTGCTGTGCCCCTTCCAACACGAGAGACACAGTGAGAAGCCACCAGCTAGGAAGCAGAAAGCAAGACCTTACTGGCCACCAAATCTGCTGGTGTTTCAATCTTGGACTTCCCAGTCTCCAGAACCATAAAAAACAAATTTCTATTTTTATTAAAAGCTATCTCATTTATGATATTTTTATAGCTCCTAAAAGACCCAAAGAGAAAATTGGTAGGTGGAGTGGAATCCTCCTGAAACAAATACTAAACATGGAGAAACAACCTTGGAACTCATCTACGTATAGAGGCTGGGAAGCTTTGGAAGTTCATGCTAGCAAAAGTCTATGATTCTCAATGAAATTTTAAGGCCAATTCAGGTGAGAGCCTAGATGGAAAGGAGAGAGCTGCGGGGAGAGCTTCAGTCTTCTACAGTAGAGCTGCATGTAAGTGGTTATGAACAGAATAGTGGTAGAAATATGAAGAAATGCCATCTGATGAGGTCTCCCACAGTAATGAGGAATACGCTAGTGAAATATGGAGGAAATGCATAGTGGAAAAAAACATGGCTGACATGTTCATATTCTACTATTTTGTCAAAGAGAGAACCTGTCAGTAATGAAATTGGATACTTGGCTGATGGAATGTTTAAGCAAATTACTGAATATGTGACTTGTCTTCTTTTGAATGGCTATAGTAAATTGTGAGAGCAATATGGCTTAAAAGCACAAGTGTTTAAGATTCTTCTTGGGAAGACTGCATCTCATATTCAAGTGCACAGTTTCAAATTCCAGCTCCATTCCTAATTCCATTTTCCTGCTGATACACACCCTGGGGGGCAGCAGATGGTAGCTCAAATAGTTGGGTCCCTGCTCCTATGTGGGAGACAAAAACTGATTTTTGAGTTTCTGGCTTTGGCTTAGCTCAACCCTGGCTGTTGCTGTCATTTGAGAAGTGAACCAATTGGAAAAATTCTATTAAATAAAATTTTTAAAACAGAATTTAATTTTAGAAAAAAAAAACAATTATCAAAAAGAAAGCAAAACTTTGGGAAAGTACCTGGAAAATTCTCAGCCTATCCACATCAAAAACTTGAGAAATGTTTTGGGGAGAACAAGGGTGTGGCAAACCAGCCTCCTGATGAAGGATTAGTATAGATCAGTTATTTCAAGGGAGCTTAGGACCTATGGTCCAGGGCAATGGAGGGATAACCATGACAGCATTTCAGAAATCATAAGGGCTATCCCTCCTTCACAGTGCCAGGGTGCCAGGGTGCCAGGGTGCCAGGGCGCAGAGGGCAGAACAATTTCCATCGAGTAGCCATGGACACCTGTGGGTCCTTGGAACCCCTCCCCAGTGCTGATTCAAGGCTCTGCTTCCTGCAATATATTACCACACTCTGGGGCAGCCCCAGCTGTGGCTCTAACATATGCTGCCCCTGGCAAGCTGTGGGGGCACCACAGCTTCTGCCTGCACTTCAAGGATGCCTGGAGAAGCTCTGTGGGGTCAGAGTCCCTGCAGAGAGCCTACTCTATGGTAATGGGTGTCAGCTGTATGAGGGCACAGCTACTCCTAAGATACGTGACTGGTAAAAGCCACCAGTACCCAGCCTCCGAGGGCTTCAGGCTTGTGATCCATCACAGAACTACTACCAAGCAGGACCTCAGCTGAGATCCACTGACGGGGCTGAATACTCAAGGCTATGGGGCCAAGGTGGTGACTCCAACAGGTCCTGCCACTGTAGTCATAGAAGGCAGACTCACCATCAAAAGAAAATGACTCTCAAGGTGTGGGACTTGGAAGTTAGAATCTGTTACCACTTCCTCTTATTTTCCCATTCTGAGTGGAAATGTCTCTCCAAAGCCTGTCTTACCATTGCATTTTGGAAGCACGTAACTTGTTTGGTCTCCCAAGTTCCTATTGGAGAGCAATAAGCCTCAGGACTATTCCCACCTTGAGTGTCTGCCATATCTGATTTAAATGACATTTAGATTTGGACTTTGGATGTAGAATTTAAAGTTCATGCTGGAATCAGTTAAGACTTTGGGGTTACAGGGACAAAGTGGATGCTATATTCATGTAAAAAGTGCATAAATTCGGTGAATACAGTGAAGAAAAATATGGTATAAATATCTGTGCACCCCCAAAATACATACATTGAGAGTCAATGATGTAATGTTAGGAAGTGGAGCCTTTGGGTGATGGTTTGGTCATGAGGGTACAACCCTCATGACTGGGATTAATTTCCACATAAAGAGAGCCCGGAGAACCAGCTATTCCTTCGACCGTGTGAAGACACAGCTAGACTATGCCTTCTATGAACCAAGAAGCTCCCAGCAGGCACCAAATCTGCTGGTACCTCGATCTTGGCCTTCCTAGTCTCCAGAATTATGAGAAACAAATTTCCATTTTACAAAAGCTATACAGCGTATGATATTTTATTACAGCAGCTTGGACTTAGATACCAACTCGCAGTCACATTCTTCCTTATTTGCAGATTGTTCATTTTCAAATTTTTCCTACAGCTAAAATATATTTGTAATCAGAAAAGCAACACTAAGACACTTTCACAGTCATTTCTGGATACACACAGAGTTCCAAAAAATTTGAATTCCTAGGCCGGCGCCGCGGCTCACTAGGCTAATCCTCCGCCTTGCGGTGCTGGCACACCAGGTTCTAGTCCCGGTCGGGGCACCGATCCTGTCCCGGTTGCCCCTCTTCCAGGCCAGCTCTCTGCTGTGGCCAGGGAGTGCAGTGGAGGATGGCCCAAGAGCTTGGGCCCTGCACCCCATGGGAGACCAGGAGAAGCACCTGGCTCCTGCCATCGGATCGGCATGGTGCGCCGGCTGCAGCGCGCCTACTGCGGCGGCCATTGGAGGGTGAACCAACGGCAAAAGGAAGACCTTTCTCTCTGTCTCTCTCTACTGTCCACTCTGCCTGTCAAAAAAAAAAAAAAATTTGAATCCCTAGATATGCACATTCACAGCTGATGTCCAGCAAGGCAGTTCTTTGCTTTCTTGCGTCAGCTCTCATACTGTTAAAAATTGTATACTTTTGGTGATATGTTTATTGCCGCATTTTCCCCATTTTTGTGAGTTTGTTTAAAGGAGGGGGATGATTTTGCTATTTAAAATGCCCCCTTCCCAAGTATATGGTTGAAGTGCTGGCTATTGGTTCACAGCCCAAAGTCGGCTATGACTTATGGAGAAAACTTTGTTCAGGTACAAGTTATAGTGTTATTTAGCAGTTCAATAATAAATAATCTGCAATGCATATTATCAGGTGTCTTTAGACACAAACAAACACACATAAATCAAGGTTAAGTGCTGATTGGTTGATAAAAACATGGTGACGGGGGGGTCGGCGCTGTGGCGCAGTGGGTTAATCCTCCACCCGCGGTGCCAACATCTCATATGGGCGCTGGTTCTAGTCTTGACTGCTCCTCTTCCAATCCAGCTCTCTGCTGTGGCCTCGCAAAGCAGTAGAGGATGGCCCAAGTCCTTGGGCCCCTGCACCCACATGAGAGACCAAGAAGAAGCTCCTGGCTCCTGGCTTTGGATCGGCGCAGCTCCAACTGTTGCGGCCACTGGGGAGTGAACCAACAGATGGAAGACCTTCCTCCCTGTTTCTCCCTCTCACTGTCTGTAACTCTACCTCTCACATAAATAAATAAAATCTTTTTTAAAAAAAAACATGGTGATCAAAGACTCACACGAAACTAACCCTATGATTCTCTTAGGAATAATAGTTCAGTATTGGCTTATTCAGTCTCGTGGCAACTATCGCAAGTACTGCACATGCTATCATGAATGCTGAGGATTAACTATATTTTCATTCACTTATTTTTAAATAAGAAAGTAAAGAATATTTCAAACTACCAATGAAAGTATTTAATTTGACCTTGAGGAAAATGATGAACAAACTGAAAATCTTCCTGCAGTTCAATGTCATGCTACATTGGGATCATTTGACAAAAACACTCCTTTAATTTCTTTTCACTGCATGAGCATGTATTTTAGCATATGTGACTTCCAAGTAGAGTGCAGAATAGCGACTCTCTCATTCCTCACACAAGGTTACCGAAACTAACCCCTGCAGTTTGCATACCGAGAATTACAAATCACTAGGCACCTAGCAAGCGGTAAATCTAGTTTTGGCGATACTGGGAGGTGTAGAAACTCAGGGTGAATCACAAAATCCAAATCATGTCCTTCATTCTACATTCGCTGTGAGTTAATGTGCAGAGTTTTCTTTTTTTTCTTTTTTTTTTTTTTAGCTATCTGATTATCACTTACTTTTCACAACTTTATAGGCTATATTCTACTTGAAATTTGGAACATAAAACACACACACACAGACATAGTGTTGAGTCTACCAGAATGGGGACATTAATCTGTATTCTCTCTAAGCCCTAAGCTCCTAAAGGCTATAAATATACTCGGGGTTGAAATTGTTATATTTCAAGAATTTTAGATATACTTTTGTATAATTTACTCTTTGCATTTCTCTAACAGAAATCAAGGGTTTCTCTTGAAGAAATCTGGCATTTTCTTTTGAATAAAGGCTTAAGCTGCTAAAAATCTTAGAAACTTGTTGATGAACTTGCAGAAGTCTATAACTTCAAGAATAGCATCATCCTGAATTCAGCAAACATAAGGACAAATGACACAAATCCACATATATTATAGGAACGATGCCTGCCCCCATCCGTGAAGGTTATTAGGAAAGCAGCTGAGTCTGGAAATAGGACAGAGTTTGATGTAGTGCCTAGACATCTTATTTTCAACTCTGTGAATTTGACATTTTTTACAGTTTAGGTCAATCCTAACAATTTATTTACTTCCTGGGGCATGACAGATATAATGCTGTTACAAGTGCTATTTATAGTAGGGTAGTTAAGTCCTTAAAATGTCAATAGTTGAGTTTCCCTTAATGTAGACCTAAAAGCATAGTACATGTCTCCATTCCGGGGGATAAATGGCCTGCTGAGGCAAGACATTTATCAGAAAATTAGAGTGATGCCAGCTTTGTCATGGCCTTGCAGGAATGTAGTTGAATCAACAGTATGGTAACCACCCCATTAGGCTGCACTCTGAGCACTGGCTTTGAGCCTGGGGATCAGGAGACCAGGTCCTGCCTATCTGCCCTTAGGGAAATCAGTTTACCCTCTGGGACCACAAAAGGGAAGGAGAACAGATACACCCTTGTAGCTTCCTTTTGATTGCAAATCATGCATCTTATCCTAGCGACTGGTCCAAGCTAGCAAAGAACTAACTCTTCATTTATTTTTACTTTGGGATTTTAAATCAGCTTCTAAATGGAAAATTTCAGATTTTTAGAACAGATTCACATTTACTGATTATGTTAGCACATTATCAAGTGGACTTTCACAAAGGCAATTAAAGTCCCCAGACATCAAAGCAGTTTCATGGGTAACTACTTTGGACTATCAGTTAAATTTATGTATTAAAAGGTCAAAATATACAAACAAGAGATATATTAAATCCTATACTTTTCTGGGTTCCTTAAATTTATGAGGAAAATGTATATTAAATCTTTATAGAAGTCAACAGAAATAGAGTTGGACAAAACAATTTATAATGGCAAATAGTTCATATTCTCATTGCATTGATAATATTACAATACCAAATAATTGACATTAAATTATTTTAATTATAGAACATATGAAAAGTTATTTTCTTGAGTAAATTAAATAAAATATTCAGAGTTGCAATTACTTGGGGCCAGTGAGAATGAGTGGATGACCTTGAGCAAGTATATGATAAAAAATTAATTCCATTTAGCTAAATCATGTCATGTTTTCCTCCCTTTTTTTCTGGTATTTAGCCTATCACACAGTAAATACCAGATAATTGTAGTATTCATAAATGTATTTTTTTCATATCTGTCTCTGTACTAGTCAAGATGACCTTGAAGTGAGCAGCTTTGTGTGGTTTGTGCTATGGACCCTGGTTGTAGCTTGAGAGGGGACAGTTATCTAGCGAGAACTGCCAGAGCTGCAATTCTGACTTTCCTCCCTGGTAGCTATGCAACCTTTCCTAAATTACAAAGCTGCTCCAGCCTCAACCTCCTTGTCTGAAGGTGAAGGTGATGGCACACTGTGTTTTAGAGAATCGTGAAGGATTCAATGAGTTAAACAATCTGACAGAAGTAGCTGTAATCATGGATTAAGCTTTAGTTCAACTGATGTGAAACAATGTGTATTCTACACCCACACTGGCCAGATTGACTCAGGCTTGGAAAAACAGAGCCATGATGTTATCATTGAACCATGTTGGTGGCTCTGTGACTGTCCCTGCTTACTGTGCTGTATTTTTACTGACTTCCTTATAGTGTTTTATTTCTTTCCATTGAGGAGAGCAGTAAGATATAGGGGAGTAAAGTAAAAGAACAAAATACATGATTTATTCTTCTCCATTTCTACTACTCACTGTACTGAATAACATTTCAGTGCAACAAGTGTTTTGAGAAATCCAGGGACAGGGCAAAGATTGGTGTCCTGTCCAAATATTTCATGTAATGAATTTTCCAGGGGATCCTTGAACTCAAGTCTTTCATAAGTCCATACCAGCATAAGTCATTATTTCTTTATAGCTTATGTATTTGCTACCGAGAAAATAAATAGTATTTACTGAATGTAGGAATCATTCTGATAACATCTGGTTGAGTGTATGTATTCAATGTAACTGTGTGTTATAACTTTAAAATCACCGAATTCAGCTAGTGTAAAGCCTAGATGTATAACAAAGTCTTCTCCTAATTTTTTTTCTGTGACTAAATCCGATGAGACTCTGAAGAAAATGTCTCAATTGCTAAATCACAATCCCATGGTTAAGAATCTATTCGCTAAATCAAGTTAAAAGAAAAAGTGTGAACTTTCAGACATACGTGAGAAAAAAAGACAAAGCGCTTTTCCCAGTGGTTCTGTGGTGGGTGGTGGGTGCTATTTATAAAGGGTTTATCCGGAGCAAGGGAAGGCTTGGAGAGAGGATTTGCAGGCATCAGAGAACGTCAAGGTCAGGGATTACAGAGACTGCAGAGTGAGAGAGGCAGGGTTCTGGTCATGTTAACTCCTAAGCATGGAGAGTTGCTACAAGGCCTGGGACAGAGAAACTGGGATGAAACCATGGTGTCTGCTGAGAAACAAGGGACTCTGTAGAATGGCAAGTGCTTGGGTATCATGGCTTCCATGTGAGGCTAACAGGATTCAAACTCATTTTCAGCCAGGCATCTAACCCCTTTAGATGGGCCATGTGGGCCTGAGTGCATGCTGGGAGAAGCCGTATCAATCAACAGGAATAAAGCTTTGGAACTACTACAGCCTCTTCAAATCAATTTTCTAAACTTGTTATGTCTTTTTTCATATTACATATTATTTCAGAGCATGATTTTGCTTATAAGAGTGACGACTTTGTAATTTGTCTTCTGAATTACCTTGCATATAATGTGATATGAAAATGTAGAAACTGTTGTTAATTTAGAAAATTGAGGTTGGGACTGGTAACATGGAGCAGCAGGTTAAGCCACTGCATGTAAGGGCAGCATCCCAGTGGGTGCCTGTTTGAGTCCCGGCTACTCCACTTCTGATCCAGCTCCCTGCTAATGTGCCTTGGAAAGCAGTGGAGGACGGCCCAGGAACTTGGGCCCCTGCACCTACATGGGAGACCTGGAAGAAGTTCCGAGCTTCAGCCTTGCCCAACCCAGGCTGCTGTAGCCATTTGGGAGACTGAAACAGCAGATGGAATATCTGTCTCTGAGCTTCTCCCTGTCTCTCTGTAACTATCTTTCAAATAAATAAATCTTTAAATAAATACATAAAAATTCAAGGTTAAAAGGAGACGTGTGACATTTAGAAATCTAGTTTATATTCTTTAACTTCCAATTTTTTAATTTCAAAATTTCTGTGTTTGCAAGTTATCCCAGAGAAACTTCATCAAACTTATCTATTTTTTCTTGTTAATTATCACTGTTCCAAAGTGATCCTTTTCTCTGTTTTCCATGATCCAAGTGAAATTTTTCTTTTACAGTATCCGAAACAACTGTTAGATGATTTGATTGATTGTCTCCTCTTAAAATTGACAGATTTTGGAATATGAATTAAGAAAAACAATGTTAGAGAGACCCTTGGATGCAAACAAGAGTTTTTTGCATACAGTCCAAGCCCTGCTCTATATAATTCTGTAGACCTTCATGAAAAGATGACCATCACCTTTTGATATCTTTCACTGCTAAATAAAGTGCAAACAGCCATTGCTAGAATCTCCTACACTTTACGTGAAAATGGTTCTGCCAGGAATGAAAATAAAGCTCCATCACTACGCATCCATTTTATGGGGAATTCCATTAAAAATGAAATAGAGGTTGTCATTAGACCAGTGGCCAAAACATTCACAGTCAAATAAACCTATGCTAGTGAAATACAAATAATTATTTGCAAATCTAGAGCCTGTGTAAATTCACTATCCAATCTATACAGGTGCACACACAATCCGTTCTCACTTAGACACATCTGAGCTAGGCCTGGCCATTGGTTAAAGAACGCTACAACAGCGGAATGGACATTTTTCTATGGTGATTCCCCATTACATTGCTCATCTACTCTCCTCTTACCCACTCAACCTGCCCTCATCTGTCAGACACATGCAAAGACTCTACTAAAGGAATTTATGTCAAGACATAAATATCTAATGAAGCTTAACTGTTTTTATGACATTCATGTAAACACTACTTAAGTAAAAAGAAAAAAAATGCTACAGAGGGAGCTTGGGGCCCTAGAAAGCAGGTGACAAAAGAAGACCGGGTTCTAGTCCCGGTCGGGGCACCGATCCTGTCCCGGTTGCCCCTCTTCCAGGCCAGCTCTCTGCTGTGGCCAGGGAGTGCAGTGGAGGATGGCCCAAGTGCTTGGGCTCTGCACCCCATGGGAGACCAGGAGAAGCACCTGGCTCCTGCCATCGGAACAGCGCGGTGCGCTGGCCGCAGCGCGCTACCGCGGCGGCCATTGGAGGGTGAACCAACGGCAAAAGGAAGACCTTTCTCTCTGTCTCTCTCTCACTGTCCACTCTGCCTGTCAAAAAAAAAAAAAAAAGGAAAGTAGAGGCCTTGAGTTTCTGACGTGCTGCTTTGTGGACAGCAGCCAAGTTCACTGGTCCTGTGTACAAACACATGCCCACTGCCAGGCACAGCCACGCTTACTGACCAGGATTTTCCTCCAGTGTCCACACTTCCTCCAGTCACAGCAGCATCAAGAATATTTTTTTTCATAGTATTAGAGGGTAACAATGGCAAAGCCTAAGCTATCTTTTTTTTTTATTTTTTTTTGGAGATTTCTGAGTAGTAAACTTAGGAGTTACACATTTCTGAGATTTTTCCCTTGTTTTGACAAAAATTTTATCCTATTGAATATTAAATTGCTATTATTTTCTCTTACCAGTTTCACTCTTTAACTTCTCTGTATCTGTTTTCTTCATTTTCATTTATTTAATTTTTTTAACTCTTTAAACTTCTCCTCTTTCAAATCTCAAGCCAAGAGATATTCTTTTTCATGCTCAAATGTGATTCAGTATGTTCATTATATTCTCATTAAAATACCCCTTTAATAATATCCCTATTAAGTTTTTCTTAGAGCTTATGCCACTGATTAGTATTAAAGTTGAAAATGTTTTAATGAAATTTTTCTTGGAACTTTCAGTAGGAAACTGCTTTTGGTGGCATGCCTCACTGAATTTTCTACCATTTCAAGTTGTGCTATAATGAGGCTCCAGGGTTTAAAGGCAAATTTATTTGAGCAACATGACTCCACTGTTTGACTTAAAGAGTTCTGTGCGTATGTCTTAGCTACAACATTTCTACAGAAACACATGGAAAATCTGGGTTGTGAATACAAATGATTTCCTCACTGCCATTAATCATTTATATCTCCAGATCGCTGGATCTGAGGATGACAAGTGAAAGAGCTTCTGAATGACATAATAAGGAGTGAACCACTAATAAAATGATTAGGCTCAGAGAGAATTTGAGAATATATATAATGATCAGCTCTGAAGGATTGGTCAGACTACGCATAGTAAAACATTTACATTTAGATAAAGAATGTGTATTTTCATAGTTCTTAAGGACATGAAGCGTATGATTCCAGGAGAAAGGTCACTGGTAATGTTGTTTTCCTGCCAGACAGAAGAAACACTGACAAAAATCACATTACTGGGGGATGAGCTGCAAACCACAAAAGACACCATTATTTTCAATGCAATTTCCTTAATCAAATTCTTGTTGATCTTAAATCAAAAGACATCCAGTTGGAGTCATCTGTTTTTTAAAAACAAAAATATTCCACATTTTAAAAAAGGAGCAGGGATTTATAAGTACACAAAATTCTCAGAGTTCATGGATAACAAATTATTTCAATATAGATAAAGCGTCAGTGCAAACTTCACATATTGAATGACACGTCACAGTTTGACTAGTGCACAATTCCATTCATTCTCTCTCTGCCTCATTCTCTCTCTCTCTGTCTCTCACTCTCTCTCTCACACACACACTCCATATAATGACCATTATTTTTAATTCTAAAATGAGGCAGTCTTTTGAGGCTGAGACTATCCTTTGTATAATTTTTAATTATATATTCACATATATATGTATATTATATTCACAGTACAATAAGTCTTGAAAGTTGGGGTTGTTATCAATATCTACTTTTTCAAATCACAAAAGACAAAACAGTATTTTCCATATTGAAAATATGATTGTCATTAGTATTGTTGAGAGCTCTTTAGAAACAGAGAGTTACATGATGAATTCTATCAGCCTGTTCTGGTTGTCCCACTGACATCCAATTCCTCTTTGTCGTCGTTGTTGGATGAGCCTTTATCCCATTCCAGTGTCCCGTGTCAGTCTGTCCTCCCTCTAATTTAAAGAGAGGAGCCCCTGTTCTCTGCAACAGAGCCAATCCTTGTCGTCTAAGTCAGTAAGGACAGCCCCGCCCCATTCCCTTTCCATTACTTGGTTGAAGGGTGAGCATGTGGCTCAGTTATGATCAACAGTGTGCGAGGGAAGGGTGCTGAAAGGCCTTACGGGCAAGGCTTCTTACCCTCAGAACATATGGACTCATTCTAGATTTGAAAAGTGTGAGGTATGAATGTGAGAACTAAACGGCTGCAGGATGACCACCAGGATGCACGTCAGCTGAAGGACTGGAATGACACAGTGGGCTATAGGAGTGGCTGACAAAGGGCTCTCAGATCAAGTCAGTGAGTCAGCTAACTCTGAAGCCAACTGCACTCCCATCCTTTCTTCATTTTCTTGCTAACTTTAGGTCAAGTCTTGTTACTGAAGGACAAAGCAATCTTAAATGTATATTTTAATTTTTTTTCTAAAAATCATGAAAATTATACTCTTGAAAAGCGTGAAGAAGGAAACATTTTCTCCCTCTATGATTTGTCTAGAGATGAATAACCAAATGGTGTAACACAGACTGTTGCCTCTTCAACAACAAAAGTGCAAATAGAGTCCTATCTTAATGATAAAAATTACAAGTTGTGGGTAAGCGCATGGCTACAGAGCTCGGCCTGTTTCCCTCTTCCCCTTGCATCTACGTGTGTTGTCATTTGTCCAAGGGGACTGATTGAGGGAAGTGAGCAGATGATGCTTCCCATACTGGCTCTATTCCTAATAGAAGAGTAGTCCCTGATAAGCAGAATCTTATCCTCAGTCCAACTCAAATCGCTGAAATGCCTCAGCAAAATGTCCAGAAAAGGAGAGCATGGTTGCCTTGAACCTGCTGTTCTTTGGTGACCACAGGCCAGTGTTTCTTCTTCCCTCTTTGTGGTGCCAATTGATGTCTAAATGGCTGCAGCTGATCTGCAACTTGCCCCGCTGATCAAAGGCCGCCCAGTGGCCAGCTTCAACACCCACTATTTTGTGCTAGCCATCAGAGAAATAACCCTGTTTCTCACTCGATGAGACTAATGAAGAAGTGATCAAACCCAATGTGAACTGTGGCCCACAATTATGCTGATCCGAAGAGACATCGACCTGAGTATGTCAATCCCCTAGCGCTCTCCTTTTCAGAAATCAGCCTACAAGTCATCTCATTTGGCTTCCTGCTGGAGGCCAGGCATGGAAGATGGTTCAGTTCATAGCATTAATGGTCAGTGGCACAATATGGGCCTTATCAATACTAAAGCTTTAATATTCCTGTTATTACACAGTCCCTTTTATAAAGTAGTTAGGGTTAATTAATCTCCAACTTTTTAAGTGTGAGTGATTCAGATTGCAATTTTTAAGTACGCACATAAATTCAAAAGAGAAAAATACAAACTGTATTTCTTGAAGAGAGACAGTAGGTCCTATATTAAGATTGGGGTGAATTATAGAGCACTTGATGAGACACAGTGAGACAATACCTATTGCTAAACAAAGACCTTCCACCTTCTAGCTCCTGGGTCTACTTTCTTATAAATTCATAAACATTCATTGAAGTACAGCTCAGCCATTACCTCACTATGGGGCCATACCTGAAAAATTTAAAGATGTTTTTTTGCAACATCATACCCTCTTCACTGCTCTTGGTATTTTGTTTTTCTATCCTGTACTGATTAATAAAAAAATTAATAAGATTAAGTTTTTACATAACAGATAATAGGAAGTAAAAACAGTGTGGACAACCTTTCATAGTATTCTGATTTTCTTTTGCATCAAGGTAATCTTTCCTATGTTTTGGCAAACTTAACTAGAGCCAACATTGACTTATGGAAAAAAAGGTTAAAGCAAACAGGAAGTGCTTGAATTGCCTGGAATCAAGCAGCAGCACTATGATCCTAATGGACATGAGGCAGAAAAAGAAAATAGTTCAGAACTGGAACGACACAAAGACACATCATTCTATGCTGTCATAAAACTACAGTTAACAAAGGATTTTACTTGAAAAACAGATCTCTCTTTATATATGTATACACTATATTATATATAATATATATTATTTATCTATACTATATTATCCCTAATTGCCTCTAGGTATGGTGACTGGGTGATGTTTAGAATATGCACAAATAGATAGGATCAAATTCATACCAAACAAGAAGAGAATATGGTGAGATTTGGTTACGATATCAATCACCTCCTAATTGGGGGAATATTTGACAGTAGCTATTTTGAGGCTAACATCCTCTAAAAAAACCATTAAAAGAACGGAAAACGTACAGCTTTAAAAAAAACAGGGGCCTTGGTCTGAATTCTGATACTACTGTTTATTACTTGATGGCCTTTTGTAAGCAATATCACTTTTCTGAGCTTCAGTTTGTAAAATACGTATAATGAAAATAGGGCTGATGACATATGAGTATCATTACTTCGGGTTGCACATACTGTGAAAGGACAGAAGCTACACAATTGTCTTTGATGTGGTTAATTTTTTATTATTAATGTCACACAGACTGTACTTCTGTTTTTGTGGCTGTCTGTCAGGCAACCCAGATAGGCAGAGTGTGCCTTATAAAGGACTAAGGCTGCAGCTCATTCTGATTTCGGTTTTTCATTGGCGGCTGGTAGCACGGACCAGAGAGTTAGAGTCTGGGTTCCTGGTGGAGCTCCACAGCATCTTTGCTGTTTGTCCTTGAAGCTATGATTCAACCTCCTTGCGACCACTGTTTCCTCATCTATTAATCAGAGATAACATTAACATCTATCTGTTAGCATCCTTAGTGAGGATTAAATGAGTCAAAACGAGAAGGCTTAGAACAATGGTTACATAATTTTAGACATCAAAACATGCCGGTTATTTTTCATTACATAGTACGGCAAATGAATAAATTAAGGGTTAGCATCAAACTAACTGAGACAAGCAAGGAAGAGAAATAACATCAATTAGGCTAAATAAGGGAGTGTTTTTTTTTTTTTTTTTTTTAATGAAGGGAAAGTGGGATGGGTACACAGAATAAGGTTGTCTTCAGTAACTGTCCAGGCTGAGGGACCTCTACCTGCTACATGGATTGCAGCAAAGGCAGCCTGCAGACAGGAAGCAAGAGCTGTGAGGAAGTAAAGAAGACCAAGGTGATCGAGGTTGAAAGAAATCTGTGCTTTCAACAGCTTCAGAATTCCCTGTCTAATCAGTAACAGCTTATCAAGCATGAGATGCGAGAAAAACAATCATCGGGGCTCCAGATGGAAATGTTTAATGCATATGCAGTTTACAGGATGAATATAAATTGCAGACATGGTGGGTTTTGGTTAATCTGCTGAATAAAAAATATTGAATTTGTTCTACTTTAATTAATGAGTTACTGAATATTTGATACAACAACATGCTTAACTCTTTCATTGAAAGTCAGCCGGCAGTGATTTGACAGATACAGTTGGCATTGTCAGTATTGTTTTCCTCAGCTGTGTAATTTTCAGAGTACGTTTTGTGGCAGAGGGGAAATGGTACAGGCACTGCAATCTATTCACTCTGCACTGATGAAAAATATGTGTCAATTTACTTAATCAGATGGCATATAGTAGAAAAGAACGTAAGTATCACTAACAATGTGTAGAACTCTTGGAACAAAGCAGGGTAAACCAGATGTTGAGGGCAAGAAAAATAATAATATCCTCCATCAGTGGGCAGAAATCAGCCTGGAATATAGATGATGACAATGAGGAATGAAAAAAGCAATGTGCTTTTGACTTTATTTTTTTCTACCTGTAACCCAAATAAATGGTAGCCAGATTTTCACTGTACATTCTTTACATTTGCATGGCGTTCATGCAAGTGTATGCCTTTAAACATGTTAGTTCATCTGCTCTTCAAAACAACGGGATGATATGGTTATTATCCCACTTTGAAGAAGAGAAAGCTGAGGCACCAAGAGATTAAATAATCTGCCAAGGCAGCCGGAAGATGTCAAGGGCTAGGATTTGAAACTAACCTGGCTTCTGGGTACTTTGGCACTCAACCCTACACTGGCTGCCTGTCCAGCCAGGAGGCAAAGTGTAGCTCATGCGGCCTCTGCTGAGTTTTTATTAAATGTGCAGATAAAGACAAATGCAGTTACAGGGCTTCACAAGTGTGCCCACTTTCTTGAAACTCCCAGGGGAGAGGAATTAAGGCCATCCATAAATGTACAACGGAAAATGCCTATGTAGGTTACTTTTATAAAGGAACAAAAGAGAGAAACTAATCTTTTAAAACAGCTGGTTTTAGTGGGAAAAAAAGAGAGAAATTAAGATCTGAGGTGTAGAAATAAGAGGGCTGAGTTGGAAAACAATGAATAAAATTTATTCAAGGGTGAGAAAATATTCTCTATTTTCTCAGACTGAAATTAGATTTGCTGTTTTAAGAAGCAGAATAGAAAAATGGTTTCTAAGTAATTCAATTAACACATCTCATTCCATTGTATCTGTAGGAGGAAAAGAAACAGTTGTTTTTTTAAAGGAAACTCAGGAAACTAATATGAAGTTCCTTATTTGCCAGCTGATTGTTATTACCATACATTTGTAGGATCTGCCTTCAGAAGAGAGCTAGCTGTCTTGAAATGTAAATACACGTGTGACCTTGACAATATTATTTTTTCTTCTTCTTTTCTGAATTACAAATCTTGCACTATTTTCAGTAATAAAATCAAAATTTCTATTCATGTGGAAAATATAAATAGCCTAAATATTGTATACTATCCTTTGACATGCTTCTTAATATTCATATTAACCAATTTTATGCTGCCAGGCAGAAGTCACAAGAAATATCTTGCAGAAGTCCTTGGTTGAGTTTTCAAAAAGTTTTGTCATTATTAAAAATCATACACTTTTCCTTACCAATAAAAATGCAGCAGATTTATCATTGCTTTGAAAGTCACGACTGATTTCATCCAGAAATGTATTCATGTTAAGAATGCTATGGTATGGTATTTTGTGTATTCTTAGACTATCATTAGTATTATTCTGGAATGCCTGATGAACATGGTCTTACAAATTCTCAAACTATTACCTCCCAACCTCCCAAAAGCAAGAAAAATCAATGTTCTTATGATAAAGTTTTTGCCCTAGGTGGAACTGGAAGGTGAACTATGTAAGCATATAGCGAGCAGTTCCTGTTTCCATATGTCCTGGGACTTTTGTAAGTTTTTGATAAGAGGGCATAGAAAAGGAAAGGGAATTGAGGCATCATAGCAGTAAAGAGAACACAGGTCTTAGGTTACATTGACACATGGAATAAGAATATGACAGGACTTCTTACCGGATGGTACATATCCAATATTGTGTACCCCTACAAAATATGTATCAATTTGCATAAATGGTGTCATTGTATTTAAAATGTTTATGAGTAGATTTTCATTCCCATGTATCACTCTTTTCAGTATAACAAACTTAGAAGTTGAATCATGAAGGACTATTTAAAGCTTGATTGTATTCAATAATCAGAGAATAACATTGCTTTGTATATTGATAGAATTTGACAACTTAATGAAGTGGACCAAACATCTGTATCTTAAATTGCATTTAATGCACATCACAATGTATGCCTCCAAACCACTTGATAATAAATGAGGTGTCTTCAGACTTAAGAATTTAAAAAAAAAAAAAAAAGCTCCAGAAGAATCAAAACATCTTTAGATGTGCCAAGCACAATTAGAATAGTTCAAGCTGGGGCTGGCACTGTGGCGCAGCAGTTTAAAGCCCTGGCCTGAAGTGCCGGCATGCCACTGGGATGCTGGTTCTAGTCCTGGCTGCTCCTCTTCTGATCCATCTCTCTGCTATGGCTTGGGATAGCAGTGGAATTTGGCCCAAGTGCTTGAGCCCTTACACCCACGTGGGAGACCCGAAAGAAGCTCCTGGTTCTTGGCTTCTGATCAGCACAGCTCCGACCGTTGCAGCCATCTGGGGAGTGAACCAGAGGATGGAAGGCCTCTCTGTATTTCTACCTCTCTCTGTAACTCTTTCAAATAAATAAAATAAATCTTAAAAAAAAGAATAGCTCAAGCTTTGAAATAGCATACCTGTGGGTTTTGAGTATTCCCAACTAAAAATCTTACTTTCAGTAGAAATCTTTTCACAATAAAACAAAACAAAAATCTGCTCTGTGATGTAATCATATTTCAATGAACTGTAATAAACCATTAAAAGGAAAGATTTTTGTCTTTAATTTGATTTGTATTTTTACCTATCCTGATTCATTGATATATTTGTAGTTATTTGTGTTATTTTATTTTATTTTATTTTATTTTATTTTATTTTATTTTATTTTATTTTTGAACAGGCAGAGTGGACAGTGAGAGAGAGAGAGACAGAGAGAAAGGTCTTCCTTTGCCGTTGGTTCACCCTCCAATGGCCGCTGCGGTTGGCGCGCTGCTGATCCGATGGCGGGAGTCAGGTGCTTCTCCTGGTCTCCCATGTGGGCGCAGGGCCCAAGGACTTGGGCCATCCTCCACTGCACTCCCTGGCCACAGCAGAGAGCTGGCCTGGAAGAGGGGCAACCGGGACAGGATCGGTGCCCTGACCGGGACTAGAACCCGGTGTGCCGGCGCCGCAAGGCGGAGGATTAGCCTAGTGAGCCGTGGCGCCGGCTTGTGTCATTTTATTTATAAAACTTTCCATAAAAGATGTTTGGAGAAAAGGAAGAATAAAAGGAAAAATTTCTACAGTTGATAGGCTTCTAAGTCATGAACAGGAAGAAATGCTAACCCATACATGAGACTCCTGTTGCTATTTGTTTTAAATGCCAATTAGCCAACCATATACATGGAAGAGGTGGGGGAAAGCACTTAACAGACATGAGGATGGCAAGGAAAAGATGGGTTGGTAGCAGTGCCATATGCAGACACTAGGAAATGAGCAAAATATTTTTTGTAGCCAAGTGATACGCATCATCTCTAAGGGGAAGGGAATGCTGTCGCTTGCCTATTTAAACCCACAGTATAGGCCAACCAAGTACACCATCCAAAATTTCAGGCAAATGATAAATGAGAGAGCAGATGGAGATCTCCAGAAACAACAAGGAAGGGAAGCAGAATGATTTTAAGGGAAACATGTTGGTTTTGGGGAGATGCCACTGAAAATGTTGGAGCTTACTTCAGGTTCTCCATCCAGGGTACACTTTTATGGAATGGAATATTAAATTTTTATACACGAAGAAATAGTGTTTAATTTAACTAACCATCTTGATTCTAAGAGCCAACCATTAGGAAAACTGCCTGGTGCCTATTCAACTATATGATATTTATAAAACGCCACTTTGTGATTTCTGACTCAATCCCCTAAATTCTTACACACTCCTAAATTCACATAACTATGGTTTCTATGTTTTTTTTCGAAAAAAAAAAGATTTATTTGAAAGTCAGAGCTACAGAGAGAGAGAGAGAGAGAGAGAGAATCTTCCATATGTTTGTCCACTCCCCAAATGGCCACAGGCCACAATGCACAATTGCCAAGGCATGGCCAGGCCAAAGTTAGGCACCTAGGAGTCCATACAGGTCTCCCACATGGGTGGCAGGGTCCCAACCACTTGGGCCATCTTCTGCTGCTTTCCCAGGTGCATTAGCAGGGAGCTGGACTGGAAGTGGAGCAGTCAAGACTCAAATCAGTGCCCATATTGGATGCTGGTGACTCAGGTAGCAGCTGAACCAGCTGTACCACAATACGAGCCCCACTGTGGTTTCTATTCCCATACCATCAATATTCAATCCACACTAAGTCACCATCAATTTCAGTTTTAATAATTTAATGGACCATATTTTCCTCTCTCTCTTAGCAGCAGTCATCTCTGCTTCCCACTTCCACTTGGCTCTCCTGCCACAGCCTTTGGTGGATTTCCCTCGATCTCCCGGCCATTCTTCCTGTCTCCTTGAAGCTTATGTTGCATCATTATGGAATTGTTTAGGATTACTCTTGAATGCTCTGTCCTTCTCACCCCATATTCACTCTTCAGGTAATTTCATTCGAATATGGTTTCAGTTACTTCATTTACGCACAAGCAAATTGCAAATTTGTCAGTAGCGCTGAATCTGTGTTCAATGGTCCACTAGACACCTTGTGCAGACTGTAAAAGCACTTCCTACTCAGCATTTTGAAAAGCAAACGTGAAATCAATTTTCAGACCCGATTCTCTAGCATCAGTCCCCTCTGCAGTGCATGACAATAGCAAATAACTGGCCAGACCAGACAGTACCTGGGAGTCATTTCAGCATTTGTTTTCCACCGAGCCATATTCAATCCATGACCAAGTTCTGTGGATTTTTTCTTCTAATATTTCTAAAACACTTCACCTTATTCCCACTCTGCTACCACTGTGCCAATCAGAGCTACCTTCTTTCACACGGGTTATAACGATCTCCCATTGACGGGTATCTCTGAGTTCTCTCTTGATGCTCTCAGGTTTGTCCTCCACCTTGCAGCCTGAGCAGGGATCATACCAAGAAGATAGGACTATCATAAGTCTCACCCATGCCTATTACCCAACACACACAAAACTGGCTTAAGACCCTCTAGTGGGACCACTTTGGCCATCTAATGGAATCATAAAGCCATGTTAGAGCTCGCCAACACTCCAGCCACATAACACACCAAAGCAGCCCCCATGCGCGCAGACACAGCCGCCTCCTCTGTGCTCCAGGGGGTTTGTATGTGCTCTTTGATCTTCGTGCTACACTATCCTTGCTCACATCTGAATTTCCTTCCCAAAGCCCAACCCAATCATGACTCCCAGGGGAAGTGCTCCCTGGGCTCTCTATTGAGGTCATATTTTCATTTGCACCGATTACTTACAAAGCATCACTGATCTCCAGGAGGAGCAGTTTCAAAGCCATCTCCATGGTGCTGATCTCAGATGTCAGTCTTCCCAGGAAGGCAGAGACTGCTAGTTCTCCTCACCATGATTCCATATGCATATCCCTAGCCCCTAGCAGGTGGTTAGGTCTCAGTAATTTTTATTGAATATATAGATACTGTGGTCATTAAAAAATTGTTGATACAGATGGCGAGAACTCTCAAGAATGACTTGAAACAAAGTATCCTTAATCAACTCTGTAGTTCTATAAAAACTGGTATTTTTCATTTATTCATTAGTTTGGTAGTTCATTGATTCCATGCTAGTCTCTCAATCTCAACTATCCTTGTATTCTTTTTCACGTGTCTCATTCTTACTCACTTTATGGATCTCAGCTTAAATGTCACAGTCTCATATACGGCCAGGCAATATTTGCTATATGAATAATGACCCTATTAAGTATTTATTGATTGCTATAATTAGAAGCCAAGCAGCATCCTAGGGCCTGGGGTTACAAAAATTGATATGAGGTTTTTCTGCCATCAGGAACTCATTTAGTATTTGGGGCTTGCTGTCATATAGAGAGGTAATTAAGCATAATATAAGTGGCCCAATGAAGGATATACCTCCTGTTTATTGAAAGATGCACAGGGGAGTGCCGCTGCTGTTCCCGTAATGTGGCTGGAGGAATGCACACGTGCTTTTTACAGAATCATGCTTCTTTCTATCTTAGCTGCATAACTTTAACCAAATAACCCCATTTCCTCCTAGAAAGGGGAATCATTCTTCTATATTAAAACATTCCTGGAGAACTTCTCTTACGGAGAAAATGTAAGGAAACACTTTGAAGGGCCTTTTGCAGATGAAATGATGGGCCTCAGACTATCAGTTACAAGCTGGGTTGAGTTATTTGCACAGGAAAAATGAAAGGAAGGTAGCTTTGGTTGTACAGCTGGAAGAGAGCAGGCCAGAGTCCCAGAGAGCCAAAGACATAAGGGAGAGAGAGTGAGGACTTGGGAGAGAAGCGAGGCTGAACCATAGATGCAGCGCCTGTGGCCTCAGGAAAAATAGATGCGCACACGTGCACAAATGCAGCCAGTGCTGCGTGGCCTTTGGTTATGCTGCTTCTGAAAATGGAGGTATCTCTCAGTTTTAATTTCTTGAATTTTGATATTAATGCATCCTGAGTCGAAATCATGCTTACATACTCCTATGGCTTTCCATTCCCCACTGTAAATATATTCAAGAGAAATTTCTACAGGTTAAAGTTGCCTGACACGTCATCCTGGCTCTACAAAGGAAATCGCGATGCCCAAATCATTCTTTTCAACTCAGCATCCTTGCTTCCATGCCCTGGCAATACTAGATGATTCCTCCACATTCATGATACACGCAAAGCTCTTTAGAGATAAAAACCCTACTGCTGGTGTTGTCTGTCTCAGATCGGCTGCTCTAGTGGTCTCTCTGAGCTCTCTAGGATTCAGCTCCTGGCTGGACTCTCCAGCAGGCATCTTAGAATGACCAAAACTATGATCCACTGATATGTGTGGTTAAAATGAGGATGCTTTTCAGAATGTTTCCATTTGAAAATAGATTAGTCCTACATGTTGCAGGCTCCGGAATTGATAGCTCATTTTCCCCCAACAGCAAGGTTGCTTTTTCTGCTTCTGCATTTATGCCAGTTTACATTTTTATTTGATTGTTTCAGGTAAATCTAATCCCCTTCAAAACACTGTAATTTCCATGAACAAAGACACTATGTCATATACCTAATTTCCATCTCAAGTTGTAGCCAGGCAGAACATATTTTCTTTAAAATAAACAAACAACAACAAAAAAAAACAATGCACATGGAATTGCAATATGCAAAAAGCATAGTACTGAACTGTTCTGTTTTGTTTCAGGTTTAAAAGCAGATTTTCAGGTAAATTGTTTATCAGGTTCACATAAATAAAGCAAATGCTGAAACTGCAGACACATCACAACTCTTATTTATAGACAAAGCTGTCAAGGTTCCTATAGACTCCGGCTGTGACAGGTAGATTGTTCTTGTAGGATAGTGCTGTCCGATACTGCAGCCACGTGCCAAGTGTGGATACTTAAATTTAAATTAGTTAAAATTAACTAAAATTTAACATTTTTAGTGTCTCATACTATGCATCTCAAGTGGATTTTTTTAGGCTTATTTATTTGAAAGGCAGAGCAACACTGAGGGTGAGACACACAGAGAGATCTTCCATCTGCTGGTTCACACCCCAAATGGCCACAAATGCCAGGGCTGGGCCAGGCTGAAGCCGGTAGCCCAGAAGTCCATCTGGATCTCAGATGTGGGTGGCAGGACCCCAAGTACTTGGCTGTCTTCCACTGATTTCCCTGGTGTCCAGCAGGGAGCTGGACTGCAAACAGCTGAGACTTGAGCTGGTATTGTGGTACGGGATGCTGGCATTGCAAAGAGGCTGCTTAACCCTCTGTACCACAGCACACGTCCCTCAAGGGCTTAATAGCTCCTGGCTCCTGGGCAGATGCAGAACAGTGCAAAGTTCTATTGGAAAACACTGCTGTCAGAGAATGAGAACACACACACACATTTGAGAGAAATAACTAAACACTTGTGGAGTAGCAGATCCACAACTGTCAACATGGATCAATATTTTGTGTCTTTGTTCAACTCCCATGCTAAGCCTTGGAGTAAGGGGGTTCTGGATGTGCAATCGTGGTCCCGCATAGTCAGAACTGGGAGATATCCTTCTGGGAAGTGGCCTGTGTGTTGTAGGCGCTGGCTAGGCAGGTCTGAAATCAAGAGGACAAGCTGCCCAAGAGGGCACAACAGAATTTATTGAGCAGAAGCCCTCAAGTCCATAGTAGAATTTTCTTCCCTCACAGAAACCACACCACTGCTTTTCAGATTTTCTAGATGACTGGATTAGGACCACAAAGATTATTGTAGATAATCTTTTTTACTCAATGTATTAAGGAGGTCAAGCTCATCTATAAAATACTTCCCTACAAACACCCAGATCAATGTTTGACTGACTACATGGGGGTTACAGCCCTGCACAGACCACCCAGAAGACTGACGCTGATGGTTCCTAAATAGTTGATTGTGTGTATTCAAAATAGTAGTCATCCCGGATGGGCCTGACACAAGCATGTCAGCCCCACTAAGAGGACGTGACGATTTCCAGTTTAAGCAGCAGACTTGCTCTCCCAACGATTTCTACAGCTGCCGTGAAGTTAGTTCTGCAGGCAGAGCTTGAACTTGATGAGGATGCTGAGCTTCAGATGAGACAACAGTCTGGGCTGCTAGTACAGTGCATGAGATCCTGAGCACAGCTCGCAGCTAACCAGACCTGCCCACCCAGCCTACCAGACCTGCCCACCAGACCTGCCCACCCAGCCTACCAGACCTGCCCACGAGACCTACCCACCCAGCCTACCAGATCTCCCCACCCAGCCTACAAGATCTCCCCATCCAGCTAACCAGACCTGCCCACCCAGCCTACCAGACCTGCCCACGAGACCTACCCACCCAGCCTACCAGACCTGCCCACCCCGCCTACCAGATCTCCCCACCCAGCCTACAAGATCTCCCCATCCAGCTAACCAGACCTGCCCACCCAGCCTACCAGACCTGCCCACCAGACCTACCCACCCAGCCTACCAGACCTACCCACCCAGCCTACCAGACCTGCCCACCAGACCTACCCACCCAGCCTACCAGACCTGCCCACCCAGCCTACCAGATCTCCCCACCCAGCCAATCAGACCTGCCCACCCATCCTACCAGACCTGCCCACCAGACCTGCCCACCCAGCCTACAAGATCTCCCCACCCAGCTAACCAGACCTGCCAACCCTGCCTACCAGACCTGCCCACCAGACCTGCCCACCCAGCTAACCAGACCTGCCAACCCTGCCTGGCGACCTCATCCCTGGAAACACTGAAGCATTCAGTGCTTACTTTTGGCCATAAATTTGTGATAACTGTGCATCAAAAGAAAATAATCCAGAATTGGAGGGAAAATTTATCTAATGTATATTGGCACAGAGTTGAAGAGACTTCCTAATTCAGATAAAATAATGCTCGTGGCAATTGTTCTCTTTTTTACCAATGAATAAGCTGCTTTTTCCCCATCTTTAAGGATAAGAAAGCTGAAGTTCAAAAATTAGGTAATTCACCCAAAGTGAAGTAATACTCATTGGACCCAAGAGCTTTATTCCAGAGATCAGACAGTCTCATCTTAGGGACACATGAACTATATTAGAGATGGTTTTGTAATCACAGTATCAAAAATATTATAGTGTAGTTATCCAAATGAATTATAGTAAACTGCCATTCTTTGTAACAGTAATATGAGCAGTTTCAAAGATTCATAGAAATAGATATTATAAAAATGATTCATGGATTTCAAATTTTTTAGGCACCAAAATTAACTCAGTCTTTTAATCTATTTTCCCATGACCTTTCTGAAGTTCCTTCACTTATAGTTATTGGCTTCCTGTATGTTCAGGCTGCTGTGGACTAGATGTTTAGGTGACTTACCAAAGTTCTTGTTGAAACTGTGAAAAATAAATTACTGCAATTTACTCACTCAGACTGCTGTACTTTGTTACATTGGCCCAAACTAAGACGTGGTCAGACATGTGTTTGCTAAATAAGAAAGGGAAATAAATACCAGCTATGGACAATGAACCTATCTGATTTATGCCAATATTTTTCATCTTGACTATTCTTCCACTATTATGTTTGTGCACTCAGCACAAAAACTTAGAGTTTATGCAAACATGAGAACTTGCAAGCCTACAGTGGACTGAACATAGCAAGAATTTTGAGAAGCCCAAAATACTCAGTAAAGCTTAAATAAAATTTGTGAAATCAAAAACGTATGAAATTTTATCAGATATATCAAATTTTCTATATAAGATGCTGTCCAGTTTTAAAATAAGGGAAGCTCATGATAAAGCGGCTTCATCTGACCATGAACAGTAAAAGGTAACACACTTCTGTATTACCTGTACTTCTTTCCTGACTTTGGCAGCTAGAGCTGAGGCTTTAATTTCTCCAATATCTTGACAGTACTGGTCACAAAACTGAATGAAATAACTTTAGGGCTTCAATGATCTGCAAAAAGCTACAGTCTTCTGGCATCTTTAGTTCAGCTCAAAGAACCGTTATGGATCATTGAAAGTTGTATTTTCCCTCTCTTCTATTTAAATAATATGTCAATGTAACCTTTGTTGCCTTCTACTGTTTGTATATCAAAGTGCAATTGCAGATGTCAAGGTTTTGCTCTGTTTTTGTTTTTAATATATTTATTTATTTGAAAGTAAGAGTTACAGAGAGAGAGGGAGAGACAAAGATTAAGGTCTTCCATCTGCTGGATCATTCTGCAAGTGGTTGCAATGGCCAGATATGAACCAGTCTGAAGTCAGGAGCCAAGAGCTTCACTCAGGCCTCCCAATTGTGTGGCAAGGGCTAAAAGCATTGGGCCATCTTCTGCTGCCTTCCCAGGTCATTAGCAGGAAGTTGGTTTGGAAGTGGAGCAGCTAGGACATGAAGTGTTACCCACAGGGGATGCTGGCATCACAGGAGGTGGCTCTACTGGCTATGCCACAACGCTGGCACCAGGTATTGCCTTATCCCTATGAACGAACTTGCAAGGTGTTCCCCTATAAAATTGTCTTTCCCTACTTCCTTAGACTTTATAGTTTGGAAATTAGACAGATTTAAAAAATGAGTCAGAATGATGAGAAAACCACCTCTTTTTTTTTCTTACAGACTCCTGAGTTTTTCAAATTATTTTTATAAATCTTTACTTAGTATAGAGTTAATCTACTGTATATAAAGATAATTAAAAGTGAATCTTAATGAAGAATGGGATGGGAGAGGGAGTAGGAGGTGGGATGGTTTAGGGGTGGGTGAGAGGGCGGGTATGGGGGGAAGAACTGTTACAATCCGAAAGTTGCTCTTAAGAAAGTTATATTTATTAAATAAACGTTTTCTGCAAAAAAAAAAAAAAAAGAAAAAAGAAAAGAAACAGAGACAGAGAGCTCCCATCCAGTGGTTTACTCCCCAGATACATGCAAAAGCCAGGGCTGGGCCAAGCCCACATGAGGAGCCCCAAATTCCATCAGGTGTCCCGCATGGGTGGCAAGGATCCAAGTACTTGAGTCATCACTTGCTTCCTCCAGGGTGCACACTGGCAGGAAGCTGGAACTGGAAGCAGAGGCCCCTGACTCAAACTCAGCCCTTCACTAAGGGAGAGGATTCTTAACTTCTGTGCCAAATGCCTGCCCCCAAGACTTGTGACTTTGATTTCCATTGGCAGCTAAGTTAAATAGGAGATAAATCTCTAATAATTTCCACTTCAAAAAAAATCAACTCAAAAAAGAATACATATCCTGTGCAATTTATCTTTTTTGGGCCCAGAAGAATAGGAATGCTGTGTAAGACACAAATGAAAACTGCAAGAAATTCATGATAGACTTCAAGCCTATACAAATAAGCTATGATTAACGTCCCTCAATGTTCTAAAATCTGAGATAAAAAGAACATAAAAGTGATGGCGTACAAGGGAAAAAGTTCATCCACATGACAGGTGGATTCAATTCTGTGTCTGTCACTAACCAGCTAGCTGGCAGCTGAAAAATTAGAACTGCTTGTGAGTTTTCTTACTTGTTGATTAAACGTGAGAGTTAAAAAGATAATTTTAAATTACATTTTCTCATTTTCTTGAATACTTAGAACTAATGTCTCATATGTTGAGCACAAGTTTGATCATATTCAATTTCATTTCATTCTTGTCTAATATATTTCTTGATTTAAAATGTAAAATAATTCTCTAAGTGAAGATTCAAGTGGCCGCCATTTATTTTACAATTACCATGGGGGACATTTTCTACTAAATTCTTCAATATTGAACAATAGCAAAACATTGCAGTGTTAGGCACTTTACAAATAGAAACCTGATTTCAGAAAAGACCAATGGCCTATCTAAGGCTTCACAGCTAACTAGGAAGGAGCTAGGATTGGTACAAGGCTGTATGTTATAGTAGTTTTTCCCTCCATTTGTGCCTTTAAATGCAATTTCTCCCACAAGATTTTCTGAAATAAGCAGAAACTAGAAGGCAACTTCTTATAGCACATAGTTACTTAATGTCAGAAACATTCATCAATTCAGTATTTTATTTATTATTTTATTTTTATTATTATTATTAAATACTTTCATCAGCTCACTTCATAAGGAATTTGAGCTCTGGAAATTTTCTGTAAGTTATGTGTGATCTACAGAGTTTTAGTTATAAAAATTTTCACATTTCTAAACTGAAATAAGGTCAGTCACATGTAACGATTTTTCAAATTTGAAGAATGGATTTGCCAGATGTAGCTTAGTAGGAGATGGGATAGTTTTCCACTTACTGTAGGTTTTCCTCTTCAATTTTAAATGTAAGTGTATATTGACTTTGAATAGATTCCTCTCTGAGGAATCAGTTATCCTGCAACTATTTTGGAGAACAGATTCTGTAAGAATTTTTGAGGGTGAGTATTTGACCACTTAGATGCCCCTGCCCCTTATTGGAGTGCCTGGGTCCAAGACCCAGCCTTCTCCAGACTCCAGCTTCCTGCTGACATGCGTCCTCGGAGGCAGCAGGTGGTTTGTAGTTCTTGTAGTTACATCCCTACCCCCGTCCACAAGTAGTTCGGTCCCTGAATTTAGTTTGTGACTCCCAGATTTGGCCTGGCCCAGCCCTGGTCATTGCAGGCATTTGGGGAATGAATCAGAAGATGGACGAGTTCTGTCTGTATCTCTCTGAGTCTGAAATAAATACTACTTAAAAAAAGAAAGGAAAGGAAAAGAAGTGTTGATTGGAAATGGGTAGGAGGGTAGGAGTTGCAGGGGAAGAAATGTGGGCCATGTGTTCAAGAGAATCCAACTAACATTCAACTTCTGTGAGTCGATTATGTAAAGTACAGGGAAAATGTCAAATGTAAGGAAGGATGTGGTCTGTCAGAGGATTCTTCCACATCGTTTAGCAGTTGAGAGGAACTCTTTGGTCAAATAACCGCACAGCCTCTTGCTATACAGTGGAGAGTTATTTTTTTAATGGTAGAGTACAGACTGCACAGCAGTATACAGAGTGTGTGAATGTTATTTTTTGTTCTTTTTCGTAGTGTGTGGAACAATTTTATGAACTATTTGTCATGAGAATTGCGATGCATCAAACTTACTTGACATTAGAATTTTAGTAATTCTTTGTTAAGTTGCCTATTCAATGTATCAATGCCAAAACCCTTCAAATTAAAATGACGTACTAAATAGCTGTTAATAGTAAGTCAGTATTTTAATGTAGAGAAAATTAGTATTGCTACTTTAACATGTCATTTGAAAAGGCACAAGTGTTATGCTTAGGCATCACCAAAGGACATTTATTAATGATTAAGAATAGTGTTATTAACAAACATACACTTTGTGTTGATTTTAATGAATGGTTACTCTATTACTTTCCATCTCTTTTTATCTCTTTCTCAAAGTAATCTCTGGGCAACTTTCATAAACTTACCTTCCCATGATGTTAAAATCATTATACAATTTTGAAAAAGAGAAACTGTTACTTGATAAGAATCATTCTCATAATGATCTGGATGGTATTTATATTCTGAACATAAGCTATTTGAAAATATACCTGTTTTTTATTCCTTATGCCCAAAAGCCTGTTAATTCCTAGATATATTTGACTTCCATTTCTGATTCTCATATGAATTTATTTGTTACATATAATTTAAGTATGAGCATTCTCAACTTCTATGGCTTAATATACTCCTCCATAATTCTGTTTACCTTCCTATATTTCTTTTCATTTTCCACAACTATTGAGATTTTCATAATCTCCTCACCCTTAACTATTTGTCAATTAAATCTCCCTATGTACAAAGGGATGCAAGTACGTCCCACGCCTGTGGTGGCATAATAATCACTTAGTGTAAATTATCGAATAATTGGTTATTCCATAGCAATAAACTTACATATAATTGATATTTTGATATATAAAATGAATTTTTCTTTCAAAATATTTCAAAAGTATATACCTATGGATTGAAACAGAAACATACATATTATTTGTGCTAGAATACGTAGAAGAGGACTGGACTAAGAGGATCAAGAACTAAAACCAGATCCACTATAGCTCATTTACTGGATCCTAGCGGAATGTTCTCGGGGGAGACATTTGATGCCTTTCAGGGAGCTCGTAACACGTTATCTGCAAATGTGGGGCTGGATAAATGATATCCTAGAGGCTCACTCCTGTAGATGCTTGCTGACTTGCGACTCCTGTGTTTGCTTTGCTTCTAAACCAAGCATTGCAAGAAAACATCATTTCTATGTATGTTAGAAATTGTATTTTGATCTGAAGGAAGCTCCTTTTAGAAAGTTATTATTATTCTGTGTGAGCATCAAGAACTCATTTTAAAATTATTTTAATTGATAAAAAGTATACATTTTCATGGGGTATCATATAATATCTCAACACATGTATAAATTGTGCAATGTTAAACTGAGGGAAAACAAATCTATCTCCTCAAACATCATTCATGTATGATAAAAACATTCAATATCATTTTCCAGCTTTAATAACATATGCAGTACATTGCTACTATGTACAGTCACCCTACTGTATACTAGAAGACCAGAACCCTTTTCCTACCTAACTGTAACATACTATCCAGTAAGCAATCTGCCCACCCTTCGGTGCCTTCCTCCCCAGACTCTGGTAGCCATCACTCCACTTTGGAAGTCTGTAACAGGAACATTTTTAGATTCCATATCTGAGTAAGATCACGTGATACTTGTTGTCCTGTGCCTGGCTCGCTTCACTTACTGATAATAACGTGATTCTACGCATATTGTCATGAGTGAGAAGGTTCCATTCTTTTCTGTGACTGAATACTTCCACTGAACCATTCAGCAGTGGACAGACACTTAAGATGTTTCCATTCTTAGGCTGCTATGAACAGTGCTGCACCAACCATGGGAGTGCAGACATCTGTAACAGACTGATTTAATTTTCTTTGGAAACATTCCCAGTGGTAGGATAGTGGAGTCATATGGTAGCTTCCATTTTTATTATTTTTTTTTGAGAAACTTGCATATCATTTTCCATGATGACTATACTTATTTGTATTCCCACCAAAATATAAAGAGGTTCCCTTTCCTCTACGTCCTCCCCAGCACTTGCTAGCTGTTGTCTTTTTCATAACAGTCACTCTAAGTATAGTGAGATTATATCTCATTATGGTTTTGATTTGCATTTTCCTTATGATTAGTGATGTTGGGCATTTTTTCGTGTACCTGCAGGCCAACATAAAACACTTCTGCACAGAAAATAAAACAATCAGCAGAGTATAGGGGCAACTTACAGAATAAGAAAAAATATTTGCAAACTGTACACCTGGCAAGGGTTAAAAACTATCAGCAACTCAAGCAACTCAATAGTGAAAGAGCAATTTAGTTTCAAAGCCCAGTCAGGCCCCTGTCTGCCATGCTAGCATCCATCTCAGAGCAGTGGTTCCAGTCCTTGCTGCACCTCTTATGATCCTGCTCCCTGTTGATGCCCCTGAAAAACCAAAGGACATTACTCAAGTACTCGGGCCCCTGCCACACACATCCAGGGAGACCTGGATGGAGGTCCTGGCTCCTGGTGCTGCTCTGACCCAGCCCCAGCTACTGCAGTGGCCAACTGGGGAGTGAACCAGCAGGTGGAATTTATCTTTGATTCTCCTTCTCTGTCACTCTTTCAAATAAATAAAATAAGCATTTTGTTTAAATGGGAAGTATCTCTAAAAAAGACTTCATTTTTGAGGTTTAGCTAATATTTAAGAGGTATATTGGGCTGGCGCTGTGGATCACTAGGCTAATCCTCCGCCTGCGGCACCGGCACCCTGGGTTCTAGTCCCAGTTGGGGTGTCGGTCCTGTCCCTGTTGATCCTCTTCCAGTCCAGCTCTCTTCTGTGGCCCCGGAAAGCAGTGGAGGATGGCCCAAGTTCTTGGGCCCTGCACCCACATGGGAGACCAGGAGGAAGCACCTGGCTCCTGGCTTCGGATCCGCACAGCGTGCCATCCACAATGTGCTGGCCATGGTGGCCACTTGGGGGATGAACCAACGGAAAAAGGAAGACCTTTCTCTCTCTCTCTCTCTCTCTCTCTCTCTGTCTGTCTAAATTTGCCTGCCCCCCCCAAAAAAAAATAGGTGTGTGTATGTGTGAGGTTAAGAACAGATGCTAGATAAAATTTATCTCAGAGCTGAGAATATTGTAAATAATCAAAGTAACCCTATATACAAAGAACAAGGAATTGTGATTAACAGCAATAATACTACTAGTAGTAAAATAATAATGGCTAATATCTATGAGTGCTTACCTTAAGCCCTCCTTGGTGCTAAGCACTTTACATTCATTATCTCATTTAATCCCCATGACAAATCTATGAAGTATTAACACACATGAGGTAGCTGCAATGGGAATTGTGAAGGCTTAAGTAACCATCTCAAAACACCCAGTAAATAAGCACAACATTCACTATGAATTTAAGCTCATGGAGCTATCCCTCTTCATGATATCACATCAGTGGTCATAAAGCATGAAGTGACACTTCAAAAGTTAACACAAATAATTCCTGTACCTGCACACATTCATCGAAACAGAACAGGGATATTGTGAGGCAAATTTTGGCAAATGGACTCTGTGTATGTCTGTGACATATAAATTCACCCTTGGTTCTGTTAGAGATTGATAAAAAGGCAAATTATTAGTTTTTAAAAAATGTTATTATACAAAGTATTAAAAAATCATTTTTCCCAAAATGTACTTTTTCCCTTTCCCCAAAGAACATAATTTTGTATTCTTTTCTCATTAATACTCACATATCAATTTGTTAAATTATAATTATTTAGGTGTTGGTTCTGTGGCATAGTGGGTTAAGCCTCTTCTTGTGGTGCCAGCATCCACCTCTCTGCTATGGCCTAGGAAAACAGTAGACTATGGACCAAGTTCTAGAGCCCCTGCACCCATGTGGGAAATTTGGAAGAAGCTGCTTTTAAAATTTATTTTATTTATTTATTTATTTATTTTTGGACAGGCAGAGTTACACAGTGAGAGAGAGAGAGAGAGAGAGAGAGAGGTCTTCCTTTTTCCGTTGGTTCACCCCCCCAAGTAGCTGCTTCGCCGATCCAAAGCCAGGAGTCAGGTGCTTCCTCCTGGTCTCCCATGTGGGTGCAGGGCCCAAGAACCTGGGCCATCCTCCACTGCACTCCCGGGCCACAGCAGAGAGCTGGACTGGAAGAGGGGCAACCAGGACAGAATCCAGCGCCCCAACCGGAACTAGAACCCTGGGTGCTGGTGCCGCAGGCAGAGGATCAGCCTAGTGAGCCACGGCACTGGCAGGAAGAAGCTCCTTGTTCCTGGCTTTGGATCAGCCCAGCTCTGGCCATTGTGGCCATTTGGGGAGTGAATCAGCAGATGAAAGATCTTTCTCTCTGTCTCTCCCTCTGTAACTCTAGTTTTCAAATAACTAAGACCTTAAAAAATATAATTATTTTAAGCAGTCTATGTAACATTCAAAAAGAGATAAATTTTGATATAAATCACAATATGGGAATGTTATACTGATTCTTTTATACAGCATAAAACTGATTTAAGATTATTTACATGGCATGGATTTCATAAGTACCATACAGAACTGTTGTTCAATTAGGTTGTTGGCATTAGAACACTAAGGAAATTAGTTTATTCAGCTAGTTTTACATGTTTTTTTCAAATAAAGAAACTGGTTGCTATTTTGGGAAACGTAGTTACAGGTGAACCATCAACAAAGCCCCAAGACACAGGAAGTCATTGAACTTGGGAGGGGATGTGGATGGAACATTGTAGATTTCAGAATCAGACTCTGGATAAATGAGTGTACACACACAAAAACATGAGATCCCAAAATGGAATGACACCAGGCTGACTTGTTTCCCAGAAGAACAGCAAAACGGGCGTTTGAAGTCAATTGTTGATAGAGAAGGGGACGTGCCCTTTCATGCATATCTTAGATTTGTAAATGGAGATTCAAATCTTCCACACATTTGATGACTATATTCTTTTATATTATACCATGTATAAATATATTTTATATATGTTCCATCTTTTTCAGTAAAATGTTTTATTTTAATGTGATAAGAATACAACATGGAATAAATTCTCTTAAATTATTAAATGTTAAATAAATTATTGTTGACTATAGGTGCAATGTTGTACAGAAACAGTGTAGAACTTGTTCACTTTGTTTAATTAAAATTCTATGCTCAATGATTAGTAACTCACCATTTCCTTCCCCTGCAAGGCCTGGGCAATCACTATTGAGTTCTTAAAGCTTGTGAATTTGACTAATTTACATATATCATATTAACTGAATCATACAGTTTTTGTCTTTCTGTGGTTGTAGTAGTTTTTGAAGAATAGCAATACCAGGAGTGCAGTTACAGAATGTGAACAATTTAGAAAAGCATATTTAAAATATGATTTTTCCACAATCCCACATCCCCAAAATAAAATAACTAGTCTTTTGATGAATATCATGTACTCTTTCTAAAACCAATCCGTTAAGTGGAAAACACTAGTTTTAGAAAAACAATTTAATTTTGCTATATTGTATTCCAGTAAGGCACAGGAAAACTTTTTTTACTCTATTATACTTTGGAAGCACTGGAGAAGCAACCAGGAAACAAACAGATCATTATCTGATTTTTATATTATCCTTATTTTCCTTATCTTACATTCACATTTATTATTTTTACATAAAGAAGTGCATAATTTATTTAATTACATAAATAAATACATCATTATCCTGATTTTTACATAATCATGATTTACACTATACTAAATTTATAGCTATTATCTTTCGAATATCCTGATTTATATTGTCCTTTTACTCCTTAGTTTTCTCATCCAAAGCATAAAAATGGTTTCTAAACTGCAGAAGTATTGTGAGGTTTAAACAGGGACCATAGTACAACATCTGAAACATAATAAATGCTCAATAAATGCTAGATATTATAATTACAACATAATAAATATTACCATAGCCATCCTTAGCATGGATTTTTTTACGCTCTGATTTGATGCTGTCCCTAATAGCTAACATGCTTTAGTGAAAGATTAAAGGCTAAACTAGCATTTTTTTGTTATGAGGGCATGTGACATTACTTCTTCAAGTTTGATACCTTCTGTTACAACATTGGGATATAACAACTTATTTCAACACACTGGTGCAAGGCCATAATTCATACATGTTTAGTCAAGACATATTCAACAAATGCTATTATTATTCAGTTTCTGGTTCATATTTCCAAACAGATATTTCTAGTTCAAACAAGTGAAATTCTAACAAATGGTAACTAGCTAATCAAATATCCCTCTATCTGCTTAAAATGTAACCCAGTACATCACTTGAAATAAGCCACAGTCAACAGCACTCATTTTCTTTACCTGTCCCTACAAAAATATGAACATAGTCTGACAGCTCCCAGCACCCACTTTATGCCCAAGATTATGACTAAGTAACCGAAGCATGAGGCCACTACGAGTTACCCAATCAACTCTGACCCGGCCGTCTGGTCAGTTCAACCTACACAGCCCCGTGAGGTAAGGGAGGAGTGGGTGGCACAGTATTTACATGGCATGGAAAGATTTCCTGCAATTGCTCAGCACATTCACCATGTCCTGTGATGTTATGTGGTCTTACATGGTCAGCAGACAGGCTATTAAAAAGGCAGAAATGCAAAAACAGTGCCTTATCCTTCCCTCTATGAGTGGGAAGAGCAAGCTGAAAAACAGGAACTAGATCAACCCTCGACTGCTTCCCACAATCCCTGGTTGTTCATTCTCTTCCCAAGGACAGTCCCCACATGGTACAGAAGGCGAGGGGTCTCTAAAAGACTGTGAGTATATTAGACTAATGAACCACTGTTGTTTCATCTGTCTTGTGTCAGATGTCAAGTGTTTAGCCATACCCATAACCCCAGGTTGGGACTCCTTCCCTCACCAAGGAGGTGCAGTGACAGCCATTCGTTCCAACAGAGCAGAAAGCAAGACAAAGAGATATATGGCACACACTGCATGGTTCTTCAGGCCCTTCATTCTTGCACCAGATAGGTGCCATCTGGTTTAGAGGAACAGGGAAGATCTCTGATTTTTAAAGTAATTTAGTTACTCACCCATAAGTTTTTAGTTTATAAAACATCCACCTACAGGGCTGGCATTGTGGCTAGAGGGTAAAACTGCCACCTGTGACACTGTCATCCCATATGGAGGGTGGTAGAGTCCTGGCTGCTCCTCTTCCAATCCAGCTCCTTGCTAATGCGCCAGGGAAAGCATCAGAGAATGTCCCATGTGCATAGGCACCTGGACTCATGTGGAAGACACAAAAGAATCTCCTAGCTCCTGGTTTTGCCTGTCCCAGCCTGGGCGCTGTGGCCATTTGGGGAGTGAACCAGGAAGACCTCTCTCCCTCTCTCTCTGTAACTCTTCCTTTCAAATGAATATAATAAATATTTTTTAAATCGCCCTTTAATACCTCAATGATCACTTGGCGTATGAATTTCCAGGCAGCTATGGTCATGAATCCAAATTTATGAAGTATGTTTACTACATGCAAACTAAAATAAGGGCATCCTGGTAGACCACTCCATAGATAAGGGCTTTCTTCCTATCAAAGTTCATTATTTGGGGGTGCTTGGGAGTAAAGTATTTTGATAATTCATAAACAGACTAAGACAGGGGCTGGTGCTGTGCCATAGCAGGTTAATACCTGGCCTGAAGCGCTGGCATCCCATATGGGCACCGGTTTGAGACCTCGCTGCTCCACTTTCTATCCAGCTCTCTGCTGTGGCCTGGGAAAGCAGTAGAAGATGGCCCAAGTCCTTGGGCCTCTGCGCCTCCATGGGAGACCCAGAGGAAACTTCTGGCTCCTGGCTTTGGATCGGTGCAGCTCAGGCCATTGTGGCCAATTGAGGAATGAACGATCCGATGGAAAACCTCTCTCCCTCTCTCCCTCTCTCTCTCTTTCTGCCTCTCCTCCTTCTGTGTAACTCTGACTTTAAAATAAATAAAAATTTTTTTTAAAAAAGAAACTATACCAGATTAGCAGCCTTCTTTCTTCCTGGAGAAATTCCCCCATCAAACAGAGTGAAATGGAACAGGGGCAGGTCAGCTACTTTCACTCCTCTCTGTCTATCAGAACAGGAGCACAAGCCTGGAAAGACTCACATGATGTTATTGGGAATGTGAGAAAATATTACTTACACACATATGTGCCATTTAGAAGTTTAAAATATGAGAATTCTTTCAAGCCTCAGTATAAAAGGTCTGATACTATTTTAACAGAGTCATTTTTAAATGGCTGATTTGAAATTCAAATAATTTAGAAGGCTTGAAAATCTTAAAGTCAGCATACTAAAAGATTGTTTTATTATATTGTTACTTTTAATTCATGAAGGTGAAAGTACCATCTTAAATATTTGCTGTTCTCTTCCCAAGCTAATTTAAACAGGCAGTAATTAAGACTAACAACTCAAGAATAAAAGCCAGTAAAATGATCTCTTCCATATATTTGCAATGTTTTAAATTTTACCTCTCTCTCTCTGCATTAAACAGGAATACAGGTGAAATGTTGATGGACTACATAACTGTAACTTACTTGGACTTTAATACTCTTTGCAATCACCTAACATAAAGAAGGATTAACATATGTACAAGGTAATTAAAATATCTCAGGAGGTGAAGTTACCCGAGGAGATGTCCTGACTGAGACTGATAAACTTCTGCATGAAAAGGCAATGAAAACTTCAGTTGTGTTTATTTGCAAGCTGTTCTTAAATGAGTATATTATGAGCCAGATCAGTCATTTAAATTTTCCTTTTGGACATCTGGAATGTGCAATATTGTAGAGGTATTTTCTGGCTGCATATTTCCTTCTATATATTTCATGTTGAAAATTGATGGGCCAAACAATTGTTACAGTCATTAGGACCCACACAACAATATTTTCAGTGGGCCATCATATGATTATATAAAGTCCTCCTAGGTAGGAAAGAAAAAAGAGATTAACAGAGGAGAGACATCAAATGTCAGAGAGAGCGCACTCTGCACTAGATTGTTATGCAGGATTTCTGGGTCTCCAATTAACTCACTTATGCAATTCACATAACCCTGTGGATTCTGGTTTCCTCATTAGTAAAATAAGGGATTGGGTTGAAGGTCTCCTGGGAACTTTGCAGCGCTAACGTTCTTGTTGAGAACACATATGGCTCCTCTTTGTACTTTAATCAAAATATCTTATTTATAAACCAAGCTGAAGAATGTTCTCTTTCATTATTTTATTTTTATCTCCAACTAGTTATCATAATCTATGTGTATACTGCTGTTTTCTGGCTAGAAAATTATTTTATGAACTTTGTGCTAATATGTACTATAAGAATTATCTCCTCTCTTATTCCACAAGAACAGTGCACTGTGATTCATAACTCAGAGCTGCAAACATGAGTTTAATTGCAAGTTATTCTCTACCAGTAATTTTAGTTTGCTTTTAAGTCAATCTGGATGATTTTATGTCAGCTTAAATTGGAAATTCTTGAAAGTACATTTAAATTTAAATTTTGCCATAAATAATATCTGGCAAATCCAACTTGAAACCAGTGGCATACAAAATAGTTCTCCAAATAGGAACCAGTTGCCTTTTGGCACTACCTGGTACCTACGTGTAAATGTTTTACTTCTTTTCTCATTGTGAAGACTCAGTAATAGCTATCGTCTAGGCAAATAAATTAGACTAGAAAAATTAATGTTAATTAAATGCTGATCACATGTATTCCTATAAGCTTGAAAAATGAGAAGTATTTTCATGCTTTAATTTTTCTTCAATTGAAACGTAATAGTCAATTAATCCATGAATGAAATCCACATACTGTTTGACTTTTTCAATAACATACAGTGATAGGACAATACCCTATTATCTTTCTTTTAATATCTGTCATCTTTAAATTCACATTGTTGGCATGAGTAAAGATAAATAATCCAGTATATTTTGTACCATCTCAAAGATATCCAGATACTATAAGGATGATTTATGAGTTGTTGCATTATCACTATCAAGGTTAATTATAGTTATATATATATATATATATATATATATATACACAGTCTGTATACAAATATATATAAGTATTCTATCGCAAAGTGTTCCACAAACTACTTTTTAAAGAGCTAAAGAATACCTAAATCTAATTCCACTTCTCTTAATAGGAAGGACATATTTTTATAGCATACCAAATTTAATTTTTATCTAATTACATGGAAGCATAAGGACAGCATTCCCTGCCTTCATGATCTACTAGTATGGCAATTTTAATTACCAATTTATCTTGAGTAACTTGACACTGATAGATATTCTATTTATTTTTATTTATTTATTTTTAAATTGATTAGGAATAAAGCCCAAATTAATTAATGAGTGGCATATGTTTTTACCTCTCTATATATGTAGTCTTTGAACAGCTTCATGAAACTGATTTAAAATAATCTCAACTAGAAATTATACAAAGTATAGAATATATAAATTATAAAAAGAAACACTGAGTTCTTTGATTTATTGGCTCTGTTGGAACATCTATTAATCTATTCATGTTGGCAATTATTTCAACATCTTGTAGGTCCCTAGAGTACCATTCAATATGACACAATAGAATTATACCCTCAACCAATAAAAGAATCCAAGTAGCCTCAAATAATAATCAGTTTTCAATGAGGGAGTATTTTACTTCTGTATTCTTTTCATCTGATATCAATTCACATTAGAAAACATTGATTGTGCACAAGGAGTCTGCTAATTAATGGAATGTCAGTGATGTATAAGTGATTGATTCTGCCTCCTCCCTTTAATATCTTACCATCTACTTTATTATGAAATATTTTGACAAATATCCCATTGGATATATTCCAGATGTAAAGTTATAGAGGCAGTTGGTGGGCAGGAGGAAGTGGCAGCTCAAAATAATAACCTGGACTTCACAGGCAATGTAACATCCTTAGTGTGCAATATGACCAGATTTGTAGTTTAGATTTAAAAGTGACAAAATGTTTTATAAGTAAAGTTCAATTAATGAGAATGGAATCAAAGAATCTGCATCACAAATATTTTGATCCTCCAAGCAATATAACTCTCATTTTAATTACATATAAATATGTATAAATGTTTTAATTATAAATATCTGTAAATACATAATTAATTATAAATCTAACTTCAATTATGGCATAAAGTATGCTATCACCTCAGAACTCTTGTCTTTGAAAAAGCTATTTCTTGCCCTGAATGCTCCGTCATTCCAAGTTCTGTTGTTTTTTAAAAGTTTTCCATTTATTTATTTATTTTTATTTGAAAGACAGAGGGATAGACACACACACAGGGAGATACAGAGAGAGTGATAGAAATAGAAATCTTCGGATACTTCCTAAATGTCCATAATAGTGACGCCTGCACCAGGCCAAAGCCATGGACCTGGAACTTGATCTGGGTCTCCCATCTGCTGCCTCCTAAAATGTGCACTGGCAGGAATCTAGAATCAGAGGTAAAGCCAGGAATTGAACCAAGGAACTCTGACACTGGGTGTGACACAAGGAATTTCTTACTTGTGTGCACCCCTCTGTTGTTTTTAAAGGCGAGTGATACCCTGTCCATTGACAAACACTGTGACTGCATTTATCACAGAGCATTAGGCTTCTTCATTTGTCTTTCTCCACTGCCAAAATTCAACCTCCCAGGGAGCAGGGTTTATGCTTTCAGTTGTTTCTAAACACTAGATTCTAAATAAATGCTCAGAATTGAAGAAATTATGAACACAAACTTCAAGTGTCTGGAGCACCTGATGATACAAAATTAAACACCTAAGTTAAAGAGGAAAACATGAATTGACTTCCAGGGTTATTTACTTCTCTTTTCAGTAAAAATAATCTAAAGAAAATTCTTACAATTTTCATAAATATATTTGGATAGCGTTCCCCTAAATTTCATGTTCACTCTGGAAGTTAAACAACGGGCTTATGTGGAAATTGAGTTTTGAAGATATAATGAATTAATCTGAGGTCAGTCTGGATTAGGGTGAGCCTAAATCCATTGACTGGTGTCCATACAGGAGAGAAGACACCGAGACACAGACACTCCGTGTAAGACAGTCGTATGCAGCCAGAAGCAGAGGTAAGAGTGATGCAGCTGCAGCTGAAGGAAGGCTACAGGCCACTGGCCAGCACCGGAGCTAGGGCAGAAGTAGGAAGTGGTTTCTTCCCCTTAGTCTCCTGAAGGGATCAACTCTGCTACACCTTAATTTACTGCTCTCTAGAACTGCAAGAGCATAACTTTCTGTCGTATCACATCACATGTTTTGCGGGTAATTTTCATGGAGACCCTAGAAAATTAATAACGTGCACAGGGAGACCAAGAGCTATGGCACTAGTATTTCCTAGAAGAATATCCCCAGAAGAGGACACCATTGTCTGTGAATACAGATGAGCTACAGGTGCTGTCATTCTTCTGTCTATACCAGGCTGCTTCTGATTCATTTTCTTTCTCAGCCTCAAGAATTTGCCATCATTATTTGCATTGGGTGACAGATCTAGGCTTTATTAATTCATCTAAGCCGAAGACATATGTAAATATTACTTAATTGTTGATAGCCTGGTTTCCCAAAGTGTTGACCTTTCCCTTAGGAAAACTTAGTATTTGCCATCAAACTGCTCACTGCTTTGATCAATATGCTGTGTCTGGCTTTTAGAAAATGAATGTTTGAGTAACACAGCCAAAAATGATTTTTAAAAAGTATTAAGCCGAGACCACTCCTTCTCCTTCATGCAATTCTTTTGGTGCACATAATATCTGTGTTGGTGCTGTGGGAGACGTGTTGGTGCGTCCAACAATATGGGACATATTGCTAAGTTTTAAAAATAACAACAGGCACTTGTTTCAACTAAACTTCAGGGAAAACCAAGTATAGAGGGAGCAGAGTAATTTAAAATGAGTTTAGATTCATTGAAATTGGGATTCATATTATATTCTAGACAAGTCAAGAAGCACAAACAGCAGAAGCCCAGAAGGCTTCGAAGCAGTGGCCTGGAACTAAACTTCTCCACTTGGAATAGACTGAACTTCTTACTGTCAACCTTGAGAAGCATCTAATTTCTCAGATGACAAAGTGATCATGGAAGAACTGCGCAGAGGAAAGATGACAAACACAAGGAGAATGGCAATAGTCAAACACTCAGAGACACAGCTCCAGTGGTGATTTCTTCCTCTCTTGTACTTCCAGGAAACGTTGTAGTAAAAGAAGTACAACCCCATTTCCTAACCTGCAGGGGTAAGATCTCACATAACCCTCTAAGGGGTTTCTGGGAAGATGAGAAAATTCACCTCTGTCTCCCACAGGAGTAATCAAAGTCAAATGTTCGCTTGTTGAGCCCTGGAGCTCATAGTACTGCTCCTTTCCAAGAGGGTGAATTGGGAGGGTGGATCTGATCTGCACAATTTCTTTCCTTACTGAGAATTCAAAGGAAGCCCTTGAAAAGACAGTTGGCTAAGTTCAGATGCTGACCCTAAGGTCTGACTCTAGTCTGAGCTCCAGCGCACACAAACTTAAATCATACCAACTTTTGGAAAGTTGTCCTCGGCCAATACGTCTGACACATCATTTATTATTAATAGATATTGTATATATATGTTTTCTCATGGGCAGGAGATACATGCGGTTTGCATTTATCAAAACAAAGGGAAAATCATCTGATTTGGACATGTGTTGTGGCTGGGAAGATGGCAGCTGTTTTCTAAACTAAGCAAAAAATGTAGACACTGCCACTAAAAAAGAACAGGAATTCTAGCATTGTTTGTGAGAATTTAAGCTGATGTGCCCACCTTATGAAAGCCTTGGTCATCTCCAGAAAAAGTTACACATATTCTCTGGTTATTACCCTTCCTAGGACTGTATTCATTGGAAACATTTCTAGCAATGCTACTGAAATAGCCCCAAACTGGAAGCAATTCAAATGCTTCTCAACCTGAAATGAACAAATGAGGGCAGAATATATTCACCCAACAGAAGAGCAAGACTGACAAACATACACAAATACCTCAGAAAAGAACGTGGATAATCCTCACGACTAATAATTTTTTAACAGAAGAATTTAGATGCAAAAGAATGCATGTCTTATGATTCTATCTGTATGGAATTCTAAAAACAGGAAAGAAGTGGTGACACAAACCAGGTGCATCTTTACCTGTAAGACAAAGGACTAACAGGGAGGGAGACTGATTGGTGCTTCTAGGCACTGATATGACCCTTTGACTGGACTAGGGGTGGGCAAATGGGTGCTCACTTTGTTGGAATTAAAGGGCAGCAAAGTGGAATTAAAGGGTAGAAAGTGATGGTGAGCTGCACACCTCTGAGCACATTCTAACCTGCCTTCATAGAAGCAAACGGTGAAGAAAAATCCACTCTAGAAGAATCCACCCTCCACCTTGGCCTGAAAGAAACTCCACCTATTATGATTTAAGGAAACTGAGGTGGCAACAAGAAGACAGAGAAGCACAAGGATGAGTAGGACAGACAGACAAAAAAGATGAGGAGAAAGAGGAGGGGGAGGAGAGAGAGGAAGACAGAGGAGACGAGGGCTCTGGGGATGGAGAAGGAGAAAGGAGAGAAGTAACAGGCATTATCCTCATAAATGAGCAGCAATGATAGCAGCATCACAATCTCAAAAGACCCATATGTTGAAATCATTAGATATATGAACACTGTACCCAAGACATAAAAGGAACAGGGGTGGTTAAAACAAGACTAAGAGAAAAGAAACCTTTCATTGATCAAGCAGATTTCATAATGAGTAAATTAACTCATATAAATGTAAAATGTAATTGACATCAAAACTCAGAATAAGCTTAGCGGGGGCAGGCAGTGTGGTACAGAAGGTAGAGCTGCCACCTGGGATGCCCCATCCCGTACTGGAGTGCCTAGGATCAAGTCCTGCCTCCCCTTCTGAACCAGTTTCCTGCCAGTGCACCAAGGAGGCAGCAGATGACAGCCCCAGTGCTTAGATCCCATACAGAAGACCTGGATGGAGTTCTAGGCTCCTTGTGGCAGCCTGGCACAGCCCCAGATTTTGTGGATATTTTAGGATTAAACCAGCAAATGGAAGATATGTACCTCACTGGCACTCCCTCTATCTGTCACTCTGCCTTTTAACTAAATAAATAATAAATATTTTCTTTAAAAAATAAATATCCATAGTTGAAGAGAGATCATTAACAGCAAGGAAGTCATTTAGAATGTATCCAAAATCTGTCACAAAGAAGTAAAATGTGGATAATTGTATAGATTACTCTTTTTTAAATACATCATAAAATTTAAAGAACAAGTTTTGTTGTTCCGGTCTATTGCACAGAAGTTACTTTTCAAATCTTTTCTTTCAGATATATATGAGTATATATATAAGATAAATTTATGATGTAAAAATAGAGAAACAATCTAGTGATTTAGTTACATACAGAAATAGCAGATAGCTGTTTTTCAAAGAAAGTGTCACAGGCAGAGATGGATTTCTCTCAGGAACACTCACGCAGCTATTTAAACTCTGATGCCTTAATGGTTGATGGTTAAAGGTGTGGCCTTGATCTAATTGTGGCATCTGAGACGTGGGGCCGGGGGGATCTTCAGGTCATTGGGGGTATGATTCTCACGAGAAGCTGATTATTCTGAGTTCAAGTTCGACGCAGATCCTCTGTTTCATAGCTCACCATGTAATCTTGCCTCTAACTCCACATCCAGCCTCCAGAGATGCCGCAGTATGGTGACACGACCTGAACTGTCACCTCCAAACTAAACCGAAATGAACCTTTTCTTTTCTGCAGAAACTCTGCTCAGGTATTTTAGTTAAAGCCTCAAAAAAGTAGACAGCAAGTATTGTTGCATAGTGAAAAAAAATAAGATTACTATTTCTTTTTCTTTTTTTTAAATTTTTTTTTATTTTTGACAGGCAGAGTGGACAGTGAGAGAAAGAGAGAGACAGAGAGAAAGGTCTTCCTTCGCCGTTGGTTCACCCCACCCCCCCATGGCTGCCGCGGCCAGCGCACTGCGCTGATCCAAAGCCAGGAGCCAGGTGCTTCTCCTGGTCTCCCATGGGGTGCAGGGCCCAAGCACTTGGGCCATCCTCCACTGCCTTCCCGGGCCATAGCAGAGGGCTGGACTGGAAGAGGAGGAACCGGGACAGAATCCAGTGCCCCGACCGGGACTAGAACCCAGTGTGCTGGCGCCGCTAGGTAGAGGATTGCCTGTTGAGCCATGGCGCCGGCCTAAAAATAAAATTATTATTTAAATGAAGATGATGAAACCTGTCCCAAAGTTTAACAGTTTAATACTCACAGTATGAACAACCGTAGACTTCAATCCTGAGCCCGATGTGGCCTTCTCCGTTCCAGTCCAGAGGTACGATGCGCACGTAGCGGGCAATAACTGGGTGCTGCAACTCATGCCGGACCACACTGTCAGAGTTGACGTTTCCAGGAAAAGCCTGGAAGAAGCAGGATGACACACCGTGGGGTAAATACTTAGAAATGATTGCATTCCCTAGGTGCTAAACTAGGCTCATATTTTTCAGCCAATGATAAGGTTCTATATTTGCACATCATAAACTATTTGAAAAAGGCTTCTACACTTTTATTTGAAAATAAGTTTCTTGAAGTGCGGAATGTGCCTAAGCCTTTGTAAATAATATTCATATGTAAATATATGTAAATCAACATACAAATATTCATATATTAAAAATGAAATTCTGTACAGCATCCACTGTAGTATCCACTAAGTATTTAAATTATGAGTTTTAATATTTTGTTTTTAAATTATACCATAAACAATTTTTATAGAGCCCGGCCACATGTCTTGCTTTTAAAGATTCCCTGTGGTACATTACATGCCCTGGTAGAGAAATATAAAGACACAACATTTCAAGGTCAGTTAGATAAGAAGAGAATATACTGTGAAGAGATAAATGTCCCCACCTTGTATTGAAATAGACACACTCAGAAAGGTTTTCCAGTGGGTCAGATTTGTTAATTCCATTTTTTTTCATTATGACAGATTTTGTGCAAAGAGCAGTTCACTATAAATCTTATCTGAGTTTGAAAGGACACATGATCATCTTTCTTTTTTCACCTGACAATGAATGGGTTTTCTCTGGGCATAGATATCACTTACTCAACACGCATTGAAGAAACACCTATTGCATGCTAAGTAAGTAAGAGCAAGATAATATGAGAGTCATGGCTCTGTGGGCTCTGTAGTCTTCATCTTCAAAACTACTATAATTTAATCATAGTATAAATAGTATTATTTATAATCCAAGGAAGACTTAAAGAAAGAAATCGCTATATTTCAGAATATATGAATTAAATAAATCAGAGCATATGCTATTTTAAACACCAGCTGCTTCAAGTTCATAAAAGCATTCTAGCTGTCTCTGTACTAGGTAACTTGAGTTTTATACAGCTATATTAAAGTCATACAAGAGTTTCTCTTCAACTTTTGCTTAGGTGTAAAACTTTAATTATAAAAAAAAACTATTTATCATCATAAATAATATATCACTTTGCTAGTTTCTTATATTCTTTTTTTTAAATATTTATTTATTTATTTGAAAGTCAGAGTTACAGAGAAAAGGAGAGCCAGAGAGAGAGAGAGAGAGAGAGGTCTTCCATCCACTGGTTCACTCCCCAGATGGCCGCAATGGCTGGAGCTGCAACGATCCGAAGCCAGGAGCCAGGAGCTTCTTCCAGGTCTCCCACGTGGGTGCAGGGGCCCAAGCACTTGGGCCATCTTCCACTGCTTTACCATAGCAGAGAGCTGAATGGAAAGTGGAGCAGCCAGGACTTGAACTGGTGCCCATATGTGATGCTGGCACTGCAGGCGGGAGATTTACCTGCTACACCACAGTGCCGGCCCCAAAGAACAGTCTTATGTACTTGACAAGAGGGATTAGATTGGTTTCTATATAAAAGCAGGAATATTACCGTTAAAAAATTATTATAATTTTAAAATATAACATATTAATAAGAAACAACTGAAAAGTTGCTTTTAATAATAGACACAGGGGGCCGGCACTGAGGCATAGTAGGTAAAGCCACCACCTGCAGTGCTGACATCCCATATGGGTGCTGGGTTGAGTCCCAGCTGCTCCACTTCTGATCCAGTGCTCTGCTGTGGCCTAGGAAAGCAGAAGATGATCCAAGTCTTTAGGCCCTTGCACTCACGTGGGAGACCTGGAAGAAGCTCCTGGCCCCTGGCTTTGGGTTGGCACAGCTCCTGCCATTGTGTCCAATTAGGGAGTGAACCAGCGGATGAAAGATTTCTCTCTCTCTCTGCTTCTCCTTCTCTGCCTGTGTAACTCTGGCTTTCAAATAAATAAATAAATCTTTAAAAAAATTATAGACAGAATAAGTTTGAAATGAAAAACCTTGGTTTAAGTTCACACACATACACATTGCAATAGAAAATTCATAATATAATGTCTGTTATCGAGTTCACATTTTCCAGTGATACTCTTGGCCTTCAAAATATGCAGTGTGGGCCGGCACCGCGGCTCACTAGGCTGATCCTCCGCCTTGCGGCGCCGGCACACCGGGTTCTAGTCCCGGTCGGGGCACCGATCCTGTCCCGGTTGCCCCTCTTCCAGGCCAGCTCTCTGCTGTGGCCAGGGAGTGCAGTGGAGGATGGCCCAAGTGCTTGGGCCCTGCACCCCCATGGGAGACCAGGAGAAGCACCTGGCTCCTGCCATCGGAACAGCGCAGTGCGCCGGCCGCAGCGCGCTACCGCGGCGGCCATCGGAGGGTGAACCAACAGCAAAAGGAAGACCTTTCTCTCTGTCTCTCTCTCTCACTGTCCACTCTGCCTGTCCAAAAAAAAAAAAAATGCAGTGTGTAATATAAGGCCTAGTAATGATATGCAGTGTATTGAACCATTTTTTATAGATTTGAACAACTTTAGATAACCCTTAGATGATTCTAAGAATATACATGCTGGATAGCATCTCATATGTAGCAAATTCATTGCATCGCATGCAGTTTGGGATGCTCTAGAGTGATGATTGCTGACAAGATCTTTTTGGTTTTCTTCTATAAGATGCATGCCATCACTGTCTTTTAAAAATAGCCCCATCCTCACTCAGTCCTTCATAAGACACGAGAATTTGAGTACTATCCTGAATTTGAATCTTTATGGAGCATCCAATTTGCATCTTGCTGACAAAATAACATAAAGAAACATTTCAAAACACATGCTCTTGGAGATGTTCAGACCCTTCTTCTCCAGTTACTTTGAGAATATATTATATAGGGGGCAGCACTGGGGCACAGCAGGTCAAGCTGCTGGCATCCCATGTTGCAGCACAAGTTTGAGTCCCAGACACTCTGCTTCCCATGCAGTTCCTTTGCTAATGTGGCTGGGAGGACAGCCAAAGGTGTCACAAGTATTTGGAACTTTGCCACCCATGTGGGAAAACTGGATAGAATTCTGAGTTCCTAGATCCTGGCTTTGACCTGGCCCAGCAACAGCCATTGCAGGCATTTGAGGAATGAACCAGTACATGGATGATCTCTCTGTCTCTTTCCCTTTTTGTCACTCTGTCTTTAAAATAAATAAGTCTTAAAAAAGGAAACATATATTCTTATAGACTGCAGTTACCCTACGATATTATAGAACACTAGAAGTAATTCCTCCTAACTGCATTTTGGTATCCATTATATAGCCTTGCCCCATTTCACCGCCCACTACCTTTCCCAGTCTCTAGTGACTACTACTCTACTCTATGAGGTTGTTTTTTTCATTTTAGCTTTCAAAAATGAGTAAGAATGTGTGGCATTTCTGTGTCTGATTGATTTAACTTAAAATGATGGCTTCTTGTTCCATCTATATTACCACAAATTATAGGATTTCCTTAATTTCAATGGTTGAATATTCAGTTTCTCTCTCTCTCTCTCTCTCTCTCTCTCTCTCTCTCTCTCACACACACACACACACACACACACACTTACATCTCATCATTCCATTCCATTTCTTTATCCATTCATCCACCAATGGGCACTTTGGTTGGTTCCATATCTTGGCTACTATGATAGTACTGTAATAAACACAGGTGTTATCTCTATGACAAAATGATTTCATTGCCTTTGGACAAATATCAGTTAGTGAGATTGCTGGAGCATATCACTGGTCTATTTTTGATTTTCTGAAGAACCTCCATACTGTTACATATAGTTTCTACCACAAATTTACATTTTTACATATAGCATATGGGTTCCCCTTTTCCCACATCCTCACTACCATTTCATTCTTTGGTGTTTGATAATAGCCGTTCTAAATGAGATGAGTTTATATCCCAATGTGGTTTTCATTTGCACTTCCCTGATAATTTGCAACATTGGACTTTTTTTTTTTTTTTGAAAGGCAGAGTTAGACAGTGAGAGAGATAGAGAGACAGAAAGAAAGGTCTTCCTTCTGTTGGCCCGCCCCCCAAGTGGCCGCCATGGCCAGCGCACTGCGCTGATCTGAAGCCAGGAGCCAGGTGCTTCCTCCTGGTCTCCCATGTGGGTGCAGGGCCGAAGCCCTTGGGCCATCCTCCACTGCCTTCCTGGGCCACAGCAGAGAGCTGGACTGGAAGAGGAGCAACCTGGACAGAATCCGGTGCCCCAACCGAGATTAGAACTCAGGGTGTCGGAGCCTCCGGCGGAGGATTAGCCAAGTGAGCCATGGTGCCGGCCCAACATTGGACATTTTTAATAAGCTTATTTGGACTCTCCATATGTCTTATTTTGAGGAATACCTATACAGAATATTTACCCAATTTTAATTGTATCATGTTTGACATTTGAGTTTTTGAATACCTTATATATTCTGAATATGAAATAGGAAAAAAGTCATAAAATTCATAGGAAACCACAGGGATCCAGATTAGCAAAAGCAATCCTGAGAAAAAACAAAATGTGGGGCCACATGTATCACATGTATGACTTCAAAACTTAACACAAATCCATAATAATCAAACCAGCACGGCACTGGCATTTAACACGAGGCACAGACTAATAGAGAAGAGAATCAGAAATTCTTCAAAAATGTATAGACAGATGATTTTTAAGAAAGGCACCTAGTACTCTGGTCTTCACAGTGCATGAATCTGTTGCCTTTTACTAAAGATTTCTGTGGAGAGATACATTGGAGAAAGGACAGTCTTCACCATAAATGGTGTTGTGAAAAGCAAATACACATAATACAAAAGAATGAAATTGAATCCCTGACTCTCACCATCTTCAAGAATCAACTCAAAATTGGCTAGAATGTAAGTGTAGACATGAAACTAAGGGAGAAGTTTGATGCAGTAGTTACGCTGCTGCCTCAGATGCATGCAACTCATATTGGAATAGCTGGGTTCAAGTCTCAGTTCTTCTCCAGATTACAGCATCCTGCTAACGTACACCACGGGAGGCAGCGGGTGATGGCTCACATGGGGGACCCTTAGTGAGCTCCTGGCCCTGCTTTTGACCTGGCCCAGCGCTGCTCTTTTATGTATTTGGGAAGTGAACTGAACCAAAACATAGGAGGTCTTTGTCTGTCTCTCTTACACCTGTCTTACATCTACCTTTTAAATAAAATAAAATAAAAATTGTAAAAGACCTGAAGCTGAAACTACCAGCAGAAAATATACAGAAAACACCTCAAAACATTGTTTATAGGTTAAAGGTTTTTTTTTGACAAGACACCAAATCACAGGCATGGTTACATTTTAATATCACTACCAGGTTTTCTGACTTTTTATGTAAGAACCGTGAAAATCTATGAGCAAATCCATAATTGCATATGGCTTAATCTAAAATTCATGATATTAAATAACACTCAACAAATGGCAGCAAAAATTTAACTTTAGGATCAATTGTATGTTTAGCATGTTGCTATGTTTTATGTGAATACTGAAAACAACTATAATAATAAAGTATTCTCTTGTGCCACTGATTCTGAGACATCTGCAATCTTCTAAGGCTTAAAGTAAAATATGAAAAGACATCGCAAAAGGCAATATTGAAAAGAACCATATACAACGGAGTCAGTCACTTTACCAGTATAAGGAGCTCTATGTAGGCCATGTAATCAGGCCAATTCTACACAGGGAGCCACAGCTCTGCTGGACAGAAGGACAGAGTGGCATTTGGGAGCCAGACAGAAAGTAGGGCTCTGTGGAGAAAAGGTAAAGTTTGGCATGCTAAAGGGAAAACTCAGACCTAGGCTATAAGACATCTAGTTCCTGGTTCTAGTTATTCTGGGATTTTACTCCATGTCAGTAACTTCTCAAGGACTCATATTTTTATTCATGTCCTCAGTGTATCTCCCCACAAAAGGGCCTAACTATAAAATCCATTTTAGAACTAAAACTGAAGACTCAAAGGAAATTTAAACCCAAGTGTGTTCAGGAGTAGACAATAAGGATGAAAGATGATGTCAGGTAGAAAATGTTCAAATTTAAAAAATCATGAATGTTCTCATAGATTCTGTGGAATTAGGAACAAAATAATACAGCATGCAGCTTTTTAAAAGTAATTACAAGAAAAAGCCATGTTCATGAGATACCTTTTAGGCATAACACATTTATATCTGGTATTTGTGAGAGCAGGGAGCTTCCCGGAGCTCACCCCTAAGGTGCCAGCCATTCTGTGGGATGCTTCATCTAAGCCCTGACCTTTGATTACCTTCACTTACTCATGATTACTTCATTATGCATTTGATAACCCACCTCACTGGGCAGAAACGTGGAAGCCAGCTTTGAAGGCTGTCATTGCACCCCTTTGATCCCTCTGTATCCGATGCTCCATGGACAGGGGTTGGTGGTCAGTATCTGTTTACTGCCTCATTAAATGAATAAAAATGTGCATCCCCAAACTCCCATGCTTTCATCTTTCATAGGCTCTTATTACTTCTGTTTGTGCCAAAAAGCAGTCCATCACCATGTATAGTTAATAAACCATATGTTTGATAATATCCTACAAAAATAACAGGACATGCTACTCTGTTCAAGAAGACACTAGGGTAATGAATAGGTTTGTTTTTTTTTTTCCAGAAATATGGGGATGTCCATGTAATTACACAAAGTGGCTAAAACAGAGATGGTGGCAGAAAATGGAGATCTTAATGAAAAAATCAGGGAGCGATGTGAAATTTAGCTCTCCCTTCATCAAATCTAGAATGCTTACATGGGTGATTCACTCAAATCCTGGGAAAAAGATACTGTTTTCACACAACAAAACCCTGACTAATTTGTCAGACAAAAGTCCAAATATTCCATCTGTATAACAAGGGACTTCAGAAGATTGGATTAGGATTGTGGAGTAGGGAGGGAGCTTACTGCTCTAGTCTAGGAGAAGATAGTTTAAAAAAAAGTGGAGGGTATATTCTCAGGGAAGACTGAGGGAGAAAACAGCAAAAGGATCTCCATGCAAATTAGAGAGACCTATGTGGAGGGTGTGGATGTGCACGTACCAGGACCCCACCACTGAGAGCCTCCACATCAGCTTTTGAGAGATGTGAGACCAGACTGCAGCAGCCCAAGCCACTGGTGACAAAGCTGCAGGAAAAGCAGGAGGAGATTCAGCTTGGAGCCCTGTGGGGGATAGTGTACCTGCCAAACTAAAGGAGGAAAAAATGGGGGGAGGCACTTTTCTCCCTCCCTGATCTCCCTGCAATGGCATCCTATAACAAGCTGGTACAGAACAGGCACTGTTTTGGACATATGTAACAGCTGCGCTGGCTTGTGCCCACGCTCAGCAACTAGCTGAGCAGAGACTCCTGACGCTGGCAGGGAGAACTGATGGGGCCTGGGTGTTTGTGACTGTGGGAGGCTTTTGTGCCAGGACTGTGAAAACACTGATATTACAGGGCTTTGAAAACACTGTGGCTGTGTGGGATGGCTCGGATTATGGGTAGGACTTGGGGCAGTCACTTTGGGAGGCTCCATGTGTTCAGGGCTCCTTGGTTCTCTGGTGAGGGACATTGTGGGGAATCTGCTTATACCAAGAACTACACAGATCCTTTGTGTGGTCCTTGTGGTAGTGTGGATGAATATTAAAACCACTGGGTCTAATGCCCAGGCACTGGTCTCCTTTGAGGAGAGGAAATGAGCTGAAGTTATGCCAACAAAATAGAAACCTCCCCTCTGATTTAAAAAAAAAGATATTTATCATGCTCAAACTGGGTGTCACCTTAACACTCCCTTCACTCCCTTCCTCTGTTGCACTGACCAGAGCTTCCTGAACACACCCACCACATGCCTCTAGGTATTCCCTGAAAGCAGACACTCCACATATCCAGACATAGTCCAAAGATAAAAGCCAACACAGCAAAAAAAAAAAAAAAAAAAAAGACGTCCCCCCAAAAGAATACAACACTTCAATACTAGATTGTGAAAATGAAGAGTTTGAAGAAATGCAAGAAATAGAATTCAAAAAATTGATCATAAGATTATATACAAGTAATCAGATGCAAATGCATGAACTAATGAAATCTATATATAACATGAAAGAAACTTCTCCCATGAAATTGAGATTTTAAAGAGAAAGCAAAATGAAATCTTGGAAATGAGGAATTCAATAAAGCAAATAAAAAATGTGGGGGAAAGCCTTAACAACAAAATCGGAGAAGCAGAAGAAAGAATTTCCGAATTGGAAAATAAATCTCAGGAAATAATACAGTCAGACAAAAAAGAAGAGAAAATTAGAAAACTAAAAAACACTTTTGGGAATCTACAGGATACTATCAGATGACTCAACATATGGGTTCTAGGAGTTCCTGAAGGCTTGGAAAGAGAGAAAGGGTTAGAAGGCCATTTTAGTGAAATAATTACAGAAAACTTCTCTAGTCTGGAGAAAGAAAGGGACAAGTTTCCAAGTACAGGAAACACATAGAACCCTCATTAGACATGACCAGAAAGATGTTCACCACAACACATTGTAATCAAACTATCCAAAATAAAACAAAGGAAATATTCTAAAATGTGAATGAGAGAAACACCAGATTACTTTCAGAGGATCTCCAACTAGACTCACGTAGGCCTCTCATCAGAAATTCTACAGGTTAAGAGACTTAAGAAAAAAAAAAAAAACCTGTCAACCCAGAATACTGTACCCTGCAAAGCTCTCATTTATGAATGAAAGTAAAATACTTTCCATAACAAACAAAAATTGAAAGATTTTGTCACCACACATCCATCTCTACAAAAGATGCTTAAGGATGTGCTGAACACAGAAACAAAGAAACACGGTCATCACTATGAAAGAAGATCAAGGAAGAAAATCTTCCAGTAAAAGTACAAAGGAAATCCAAAGCAAACAATAGGAATATTTATGGAAAAATGTCAGTGCAAATTCATTACTTATCAATAGTCACTTCGAATGTAAATAGCCTCAACTCTCCAGTTAAAAGGCACAGACTGGCAGAATGGCTTAAGAAACAAAACCCATCTATTTTCTGCCTACAAGAAACACATCTCATGAACAAAGATATACACAGACCGAAAGTGAACAGATGGAAAAAGATATTCCATACCCACAGAAACCAAAAGGAAAAAAAAAAAAAGCTTGTGTAGCCATCCTAATATCAGACAAAATAGATTTTAACACAAAAACTGTTAAAATAGACAAAAAAAGGGCACTATGTAATGATTATGAGGTCAATTCAACAGGGACATATGTCTATTATAAACGTATATGCACCTAATTACAAGGCACCTGGCTATTTCAAAGAAATGTTAAGTGATTTAAACTGAGACTTAGACTCCAATACAATATTAATGGGGGACTTCAATACCCAACTTTCAGCAGTGGACAAATAAATCAGACAGAAAATCAGCAAGGAAACAGCACATTCAATCGACACTATAGACCAAATGGACCTAATAGATATCTGCAGAACTTTCCATCCTACAATTGCAGAATATACATTCTTCTCAGTAGTGCATGGAACTTTCTCTAAGATTGACCACATACTAATCCATAAAGCAAGTCTCAGCAAATTAAAAAAAAATGAAATCATACCCTGCATCTTCTCTGAGAGCAATGGAATGAAGTTAGAAATCAGGAACTCAGGAATCTCTAGAACATATGCAAACACATGGAGAGTGAACAACATGCTTCTGAATGAGCAGTGAGTGATAGAAGAAATCAAAAGAGAAATTAAAAAATTTTGGAAACAAATGAAGGCAACAATACATATCAAAGCTTATGGGATACAGCAAAAGCAGAGTAAAGAGGAAAGTTTATAGCAATTGTTGATATACAATACTTGATATACATCAAGGAACTGGAAAAGCACCAAATAAATTAACTATCAATGCACCTCAAGGATCATGAAAAATGACATCAAACCAACCCAAAACTAATAGGAGAAGAGAAATAATTGAAATTAGAGTAGTAATAAACAAATTGAATCCAAAAAACAATACAAAAATCAGCAAAAAGAAGTGGGGTGTTTTTTGAAAAAAATAAATAATATTGAAACGACATTGGCCAACTAACCAAAAAAAGGAGACAGAAGATCCAAATTAATAAAATTAGAAGTGAAAAAGTAAATGTAAGACAACACAGACATAAAATAAATTATCAGAAATTATTACACAGAACTATTTGCCAACAAACCGGGAAACCTAGAAAAAATGGATATATATATTCCTGGACACAACAAGCCCCCTAAATTGAATCATTAAGACATAGAACACATAAACAGACCCATAACCAAGTTGGAAATTGAATCAGTAATAAGGACCCTCCAACAAAATAAAGCCCTGGGCCAGATGGCTTCACTGCTGAATTCTACCAGACATTAAAGAAGATTCCTTGCTATTCTTTCTAAGCTGCCAGCATCACCTTAATTCCTAAACTTGAAGAAGATGCAACAGAGAAAGAAAACTGCAGACGAATTTCCCTGATGAACATAGACACAATTTTTTCAACAAAATTCTAGCCAAAGAATCCAACAACACATCAGAAAGGTCATCCACCGGGACCAAGGAGGATTTATTCCTGGTATGCAGGGATAGTTCAACATTAGCAAATCAATTAATGTGATACACCACCTTGCCAAATTGAAGAACAAAAACCATATGATTATCTCAATAGATGCAGAGAAAGCATTTGATAAAATATAAAATTCTTTTATGATGAAAACTCTAAGAAAATTTGGTTTAGAAGGAACATTCCTCAACACAATCAAGACAACTTATGACAAACCCATGGCCAGCAACCTATTGAATGGGGAAAAATTGAAGGCATTCCCAGTGGGACCTGGAATTGGACCAGGATGTCCACTGTCACTACTGCTATTCATAGTCCTGGAAGTTTTAGCAAGAGCTATTAGGCAAGAAAAAGAAATCAAAGGAATACAAAGTGGGAAGGAGGAAGTCAAACTATTCCTTTTTGCAGATTCTATATATAAGGGTTTCAAAAGACTCCAGTGAGAGACGATTGGAACATGTAGAAGAGTAAGTTGCAGGATATAAAGTCAATTCACAAAAGTTAACAGCCTTTGTATACACAGCTAATACCACAATTGAGAAAGAACTTTTAAGATCAATCAAATTCACAATAGCTACAAAAAAATCAAATACCTTGGAATACATTTAACCAAGGATGTCAAAGATCTCCACAACGAGAATTATAAAACATTAAAGAAAGAAATTGAAGAAGATAAAAAAATGGAAAAATATTCCATGTTCATAGTTTGGAAGAATCAATATCATCAAAATGTCCATACTTCCACAAGCAATTTATAGATTCAATGCAATATCAATCAAAATATCAATGCCATTCTTCCCAGATATACAAAGAATGATGTTTAAATTCATATGGAAGCATAGGGGACCACAAAAAATAGCTAAAGCAATCATATATAACAAAAAGAAAGCTGGAGGCAACACAATACCAGATTTCAAGACATACTACAGGTCAGTTATAATCAAAACAGCCTGGTACTGTTAAAAAACAGATGAATAGACCAATGGAACAGAATAGAAATGCAATAAATCAATCCAAACATATACAACCAACTTATATTTGACAAAGGAACAACTATCAATCCCTGGAGTAGGGATAGTCTCTTTAACAAATGGTGCTGTGAAAACTGGATTTCCACATGTAGAAGTATGAATCAAGACCCCTATGTAACACCTTACACAAAAATCTACCCAAAATAGATTAAAAACCTAAATCTATGACCTGATACCATCAAATTATTAAATTATTAAACCTGCAAGACATTGGCATAGGCAAATATTTCCTGGAAAAGATTCCAGAGAAACAACAATCAAAACCAAAATTCACAAATAGAATTACATGAAATTGAATAGTTCTGCACTGCAAAAGAAACACTCAGGAAAGTGAAGAGGCAACTGACAGAACAGGATAAATTATTTGCAAACTATTCATCTGATAAAGGATGAATAACCTGAACATATAATGAGATCAAGAAACTCAAGAGCAACAAAGCAAACGACCCAGTGAGAAAATGGGCAAAGGATTTAAACAGACATTTTTCAAAATAGGAAATCCAAATGGCCAACAGACACATGAAAAAATGCTCAAGATCACTAGCCTTCAGGGAGATGTAAATCAAAACCGTAATAAAGTTTTACCTCAACCAGGTTATAATTGTTTTCATACAGAAATCAATAAACAGCAAATGCTGGTGAGGATGTAGGAGAAAAGGTACCCTAATACATTGTTGGTGAGAATATAAACTGGTAAAGCCACTGTGGAACACAGTATGGAGATAACTCAAACATGTTAATATAGACCTACCATATGACCCAGACATCCTACTCCTGGGAATTTACCCAAGGGAAATGAAATCAGTTAATAAGAGTTATCTGTACCTCCATGCTTATTATTGCTCAATTCACAATAGCTAAGACATGGAATCAACTCAAACTCCTTTACCTGAAGACTGAATAACGAAATTATGGGGTATGTACACTATGGAATACTACAAAAGGGTAAAAAAAATGAAATCTGGTCACTTACTACAAAATGGGTGAATCTGGAAAACATCATACTTACTGAAATAAGCCAGTCACAAAGGGACAAATACCACATGTTCTCCCTGATCTATGATAAATAACAGAGCACCTAACAGGAAATCTGTGAAAGTGAAATTGACATTTTAAGCAGCAATGACTTGAACAGTCCTTGTCTTGACTGTCGAGGAACAGTTTTTTTTAAATATTTGTTCAACTTTTTAATTAAGATAGTTAAACACATGTGTATAAAGTCAATTGAAAATAGATCTAAGTAAAAAATAAGAGTGGGAATAAGAGAAGGAGGAAGTAGGGTTGGGAGTATGGGTGGGATGGTGGGAATGGTAGAAAGAATTACCATGTTCCTAAAGTTATAATTACAATGTGTATGAAGTTTGTAGCTGTAAAGCTATACAGTTCTACATATATTCTTACTGACTTACTTCTAAGTGTACAATTTAAAAACTTGCCATGGGACCCCAAATCATCTTAAGCTGGGTGATAAAAATATCATATTAAGTGTTAAAGTGATCATGAAAAAAAAAAGTGATCATGAGGCATGAAAAGCTGAGACATTAGGCCAATGTCTACATGAAGGCTCTTGGTGGGTGAGACCTCAGTGGAAAGAAGTGGTCATCTAAGAAAGAGGTACTTTTCTCTGAAGGGAGGAGAGAACTTCCACTTTACTTATGGCCTTGTCTAAATACTGAAGGAGTTTGTGATCACAAAAGTCTTCCATAGCCTAGGCAGCTATGTCAAGAGCCTCCGGTGATCAATGACATCATACATAAGACTGTTAATTGTTAAATTAACAAAAGTCACTGTGCACTAACTTCCCACCCAAGACCTCTGTCCTCAAAGAGTTGTATTATAACTATGTCTAAGCATTCCAAAAAGATGTATCATTCCTGGGTGCTTATTTAATTTAATTAAGTTTCTAAAAAAAAAAAAAAGTGAAATTACCATCAAGATGCAATGACTATGAGCAACTGTTGTCTCGACTCTTGAGGAATATTTTGTGGTTTTTTTTGTTTTGTTTTTCATTTTTACCATGCAAATTGTTTAACTCTTTACTTAATATGGAGTTGGTCTTATGTGTATAAAGTTAATTGAAAATGAATCTTAGTGGAGAATGAGACTAGGAATAGGAGAGGGAGGAATAGGAGGGGTAGAAGAGTGGATGGGAGGGCAGGTTTGGTGGGAAGAATCACTATATTCCTAAAGTTGTACTTATGAAATGCATGGAGTATGTATTTGTTAAATAAAAGGTTTATTTGGGTTGAAATAAATATAAAAATAAAATAAAAAAGAAGTGACTTTAAAATTTTGTGGCAAAAATTAAAGATGCTTATTTTGATGTAAAAAAAAGTTGAAATGTCTTATGTTTTTTCATAATATGCATTTTCCATGAATTTTTTTCAAGACTTCTTGTATGAACAGCAATACCCTCTCTGGACCCAAGTAAGTATATTTTTTATTTTTTTAATTTTGTCAACATTATGAAGGCTTTTTCATATTTTTACTAACAGTTTTAAGAAATGAATTATGTCATAAGAACAATTAGAATAACAGTAAGGTAAACATCTATTGTGTCTAGATTTTCAATCTATCCTTTATTTCTCATGGGGATCACATGATGGTAATTCTCTTGGGTTTGATCCTTTTTGCTCATCTGGTAGACTTTGTGGTGACTTCACTGCCTCCCATGTATATTTCTCCACTCTTTAGATCAGTGACACAGAAATCCTGGATCTCTCCATTCCTTCTCCTTCTGTCCTATTCCTCCTCATCTCTCTTCCCAATCCTCTCCCTGTCACTTCTCTTTCACTTAGTATAATACATTTTTTTTTTTGCTAACATCACAATTCAGAATGGAAGAAATGGAGCAGAGGCATTTTTCCCTACATAGCCATTCAGATAGAAGGCTCACTTTGCTTGGTTCTCATCATGAACATCTGATTTCTAAGCCCACCACAGATTCAGAAGAGAAAGCATGAAGGATTGCACAGAAGAGTTTATGGCCAGGTTTAGATATACAGGATATCACTTCTGCATACATTCTATCACTCACTGTCTTAATCTTAATGCCTTAGAAACTGAGAGTGTAGTAGGAAAAGAAATTGAAACAGGTTTGATAATGCATAGTGAGCTTTCACACTGTTCATGCATTTCTGAAATTCTGTGCTTACCTACGTTACAGAACTTACACACTGAATAGCAAAATCATATACGCTCATTGTTTCATCTCCAAGCTAGACTACAAACAGTGTAGGAAACATTATGTTTCTTTTAAAATGGATAATTATTTTAATATAGTGAACTTTAAAGGCCTTAAGTGAATAGTTGGACCAGTTTTGAAATAGCTTTCACTTGTATAGTCCCCAACACTGGAGATTAAGTTTGCCTGTTCTTGAACTTCACATCAAGGGAATAATCACTGGTTCCTTTCACTCAGAATAATGATTTTCAGACTGCATCATTCTGCTGTGGGCATCTGTAGTTCAATCGTTTTTTTCATTTTCTGAGTAATATTTTGTAATATAAATATACCAGTTTGTTAATCCATTTCTGTGTTGATGAACACTGGTTTTCTCCAATATTTGAAATAAATTTATATACTAAATAAGAAAATAAATGCAGCTTTATCAACTTTGACAGTGTTAAAGTGAACATGATGGGCAGAAATAAATACTTTAATGTGGAAGAAAGCTCATGGTAAATATTATCATCATCTTCTAATTAAAGAGTCAAAGGATACTACTAAAGTTGGGTACGAGTTTACTACTAAACAACTTATTAAAAGCAAAAAAATCAATAAAATAATTTGGCATATTTTATATAATATTTAAAAATAGATTAGCTACACAAAAATATTCACTGCTCACTGATCCATGAAGAAGTCAGCAGTTGATAGCTGATTTCTAGGTTGATGACTAAACACACAGCTGTGTAAGTATATAGTGGAAATGGAACAGGGGAGACAGAGATAGTAGGATGACAACTTTTGCTTTTAAATTATTTCATAACTGTTTTATTAAAATGATTATCCATATATAACTTTGATAATATATTCAAAATGAGCAACATTTATGTGTATGTATGTGAGTGTGTGTGTCTGTGTGTGTGTGAGTATATGTATGTCTACATGTTGGCTATACACACAGCAGACTCATGGAATGACAAATGCCCTAAACAGCACTTTGGCCTCAGAATCAGTCCTTAAGACATTCAGATCTGGTTAAAAAGCCCATGATAGCATTTCAGGCATATAAAGTCAAGACACCGTGGCAAAAAATGAGCTACATGAAAGATCTCTGTGAATGAGATCCCAGTGGAAAAAAAGGGGCCATCAAAGAAGGAGGTACCTTTCTCTGAAGAGAGGAGGGAACTTCCACTTTGACTATGGCCCTGTGTAAATAATAACAGAGTTTTTGGACTCTAAAGGCTTCCATAGCCTTGGCAGCTCATAACAAGAGCCTCGGGTGATCACTGACATCATAAATGAGAGTGTCAATTGTTAAATCAACAACAGGAGTCACTGTGCCCTTGCTTCCCATGTAGGACTTCAGTCCTTACTGAGTTTTACTATGAGAATTAACAGTAATACTTGTCTTCAAATAGTACTTTATACTTTGTGTGTCTGTGTGGGTCCAAACTATTGAGATCTTTACTTAGTATAAAGTTGATCTGTACATAAAGATAATTAAAAATGAATGTTAATGAAGAATGGGATGGGAGAGGGTGTAGGAGGTAGTATGGGAGTGGAGTTGGGAGGGCAGATACAGGAGGAAGAACTGCTATATTCCTAAACTTGTAACTATGAAATTTATATTTATTACATAAATATATTTATATATTCATTTTACATTTATATTCATTTTATATTATAAATCTATAATATTTATATATTCACTTATTAAATAAAACATTTCTAAAAAATAAGATATAAAATGTTGGGTATAGATTTTTTGGCACATGACACAAACAGGAATGTAATCAGTTTCAAGATTCATCTTATTTAAAAAATAAAATCCATCCCCTTGCTTGAAAAAATATAAAATTCCTAATACTGGACCCAGAAAGAAATTTCTCAAATCTTTATATAAAAGAAATTATACTACACAAAGAACAAAGTATTCAATACCATCTGCATCAAAAGACAGAATTAAACTTCATAAGGGGTTTCTTCTACTTGTCCTCCATGTGGAAAGAACCCAAAACTTGGTTAGATGCACAAGTTTACAATGGTAATCAACATTTTTAGTACAGGTATTCAATTCACTCTAGAAACAATTTAAAGCGTCCAGAGGAACAGATGGATTGCATTGCCTCCTTCATAAACATCACTTTGTTCAAGTATTTGATAAGTATTGATGGAAGCAACTATGAGAATATTCTCCTTGGGAAGTACCTGGGGTAAATCCCTTTCTAAATGTAGAACCAGATGTTTTCATAAGTGCACAATCAACAAAACCATTAAGTTTCATTTAAGTGAGAATTAGTAAACGTAATATAAATTACCATCTTTAAATTTTGGCTTCTCAAGATGTGAAATTCTTCATTTGGGCTGGTTTTGTCATGAAATGTGAATAATTTTGTCATTAAATATGTTATCTGAATCAAACATTATAAATGACCTTACTATTTCTCAACTTAATGTACTTAATCTTCTTACTATTATATATATTTGCTAATGTTTCTTTGAGACACAGAGATCTAAAATAACTGTCATTTTCTGGGTGTAGAGAAGCATATTTTTTCCAACATACTTAGATCTCTACTTTTTACATTAGGCACCTTTTTACTAATATTCCTAATATTCTCTTATTTTCCACTGGAATTCATTAAATAGACCATCCTCTGCTCTCCCTTCTTTCACTATGCTCTCTTTAAATTTTAGCAATTTGCTTTTTGCTGTCCTTTCTTTTGCAACAGAAATCAGAAAGATCACTGATGCCAACAGAATCATCTCTGCTTTGAGTCTCCTTGGACTTCACCCACAGTCCCTCATCTTCCCCTATGGTGTCTCCTTTCTAAAGACATTTTTGTTTTGCACATTTCTATTTGATCTGCCTTTTCTTCACTAGACATCCTTTATTTTTCTATGGATCACCTAAGATCACATTGTGTTCTCTACTCTTTAACCTGCAAACATCAGCTCTACATGCACATTTTGCTATCAGCCCCTGTTTCCTGATCTACCCAGATTTGCTCATTTAGGAGCCTAAGTAAGGGTGGAGACAGCTCTTACAGACGGGGCATCTCAGGCTCCCCGGTGCTCTCGAACATGATCATATTCTACCAATGGGGACACCAATAGGTAATCAGCTTGTCTCCAGCAGCCATTCTTCCATGACCCCAGTGCTCAATTTTTAAAACTTTATTGATTTGAGGAGAGACAGATAATGAGGGGTCTTATTAGTTTCTGATTCATTATTCAAATGCCTGCAAAATCCAGGACTCAGATGGTGCTAAGGCCAGAAGCCAGGAACATGAACACAATCCAGGTCACCCACATGGATGGCAGGCACCCAATTACGTGAGCCAGCATCACTGCCTTCCAAAGGCCACATCAGCAGGAAGCTGGAGTCAGGAGCCAGAGCTGGGAATTGAGTCTAGGCAGTCAAATGTGGGACAGGGGTGTCAACTACTGGCTAAATGCCAGCTCCTCACCAGTCTTTGATAATATTGTTTCTTAACTTTTTCTTTTTCTGGGATTCTATGGGTGACAATGGTTTCCCAGTGTTTCTAGTTCATGAAAGTCATTATCTCTCAGTTCCCTTAACTGGACCTCATTTCTGTGCCTGTTTTCCTTCTTTAAATTCTACTCAGGTAAATCCTCCTAGATCTGTTATTTGTTTTTAACCAGACCACTGATACATTTTGGGCAGAGTCTCTATTATAATTTCTCACTATTTGTATTCTGAAATATGATTGAAGTATATCTAGTTGGAATACATGTCTATAATTCTCTGAATTTTCCAATGTCCAAGTTTTCCTAAAATTTTTGCCTCTATTAACATTACCTTCCCCTGTGTTTTCGTTATCAAACCCTAGTTAGAGTTCTCAACATCGTTGGTGGTTAGATGGGTACAATTTAAGATCATGAGATACCACTCCCTATTAGAATTACTGAAATTTTAAAAATATATGAAATAAATAAAAGCAAATGAATTCTCTGAAAATATCAAGTGCTGATGAAAATGCTGTTCAAGTGAACTCCCATACTTTACAGTTGGAAAAGTCAAATGCTACAGCCATTGCAGACTACAGTGTGGCAGTTCCTTTAACAGATCCAGCAATCTAATTATGTAGATACATGAAAACCTATGATCACAACCAAGTTTGTACGCAAATTTCTAGGTTAGGTCTACTCATAATCATAGCAATCCAGATGCTGGCTGCCTTCCAGAGCCCACAGGGCAAATCCTACTTGGGCAGTTTATACCCTTCGCACCCATCCCTGGTCTTTCCCCGCCCCTATTTTCCATTGGCTTTATTTCTATGTTGCCATTATATTCTACTTCTTTCCTTAAAACCTCTGCCTTGACTCTTATAATGAAATAAATCTGATGTCCTGATTTCAAGGAAAAAAAGAATGAGGAAAGCAAAAAATCCACACCCACACACAAAATAAAACCCATTTTAACCCCAATCAGTTCAATCACAATGTCATATTCTCCTCTATCGGCTTCCTAGATTTCATTAAGAGATAGCTTCATATCTAACTTTCCAAGTGGGTAGGGCTCATTAGCCACTCACTCCTATTCTCCTATTCAGCTGCCACCTGAAATGCCAGCAATCCATATGGGTTCTGGTTCAAGTCCCGGCTGCTCCACTTCTGATCCAGCTCTCTGCTATGGCCTGGGAAAGCAGTAGAAGATGGCCCAAGTCCTTGGGTCCCTGCACCTGTGTAGGAGACCTGGAGGAAACGCCTGGCTTCAGATCAGTGCAGCTCCAGCCAGCCGTTGTGGCCATTTGGGGAGTGAACCAGCAGAGGGAAGACCTCTCTCCCTCTCTCCCACGCTGTCTCTGTCTCTCTGAAACTCTGCCTTTCAAATAAATAAATACATCTTTTTTTAAAAAAAAAAAAAAGAGATAATGCACATTTTCTAAGAAATTTGTGAAGACCCTTCATATTTGAGTGTCTGAGAAACATTTCAAAAAGAAAAATTCTTTACTTTTCCATAAAAAAGCTTATTCCAGTTCCTCTTTCCCCTTTACTGTTTGCTGACATCGGCAATGTCCTGTTGGGGTTTTATGTTTGCTCTTCTTCAGTCACATTCACAAATGTCTCAGGTGCCAGAGGCCCTGAATCCTTAGTCATGAGATGGCTGGACTTTATCTGAGCTCCTCACCCAACAGCACTTGGCACGTCCTCTCTGCTTCCATTTCACATCATGTTCTATCTGAATGGGATCTTTCTAAACCAAAATTCTAATCTGTGAGAACCTAACTACTTAACCCAAAGTATAGGCACAGGTTGCCTTTGTTCATTGGCAATTCAGTAAGTTGAAAGGAATAATTTGTACAATTATCGCACTTTGTTTTGTTTCTGTGATACTAAACAATTCACTAAACAGATTCTTTTTCAGCAAATTAACAGGCTGACTTAACTGAACAATGTTTCTTATAGCAGTGCCGTGTATATGCAACCGTAGGGTTCTCTTTAGTTAGAATATGAGACTACCAGCCAGCTTTGCATTCTGATCAACAGAGAATACATACTGTAGTTTCCATCTTTAATGTTTTCATTTATAATGAATGTTTATTCATTTTCTGTGTGATGGGAAGGGTATTTCTAAAGCTATGTGGCTTTCCTCTGTTCATAAGAAAATTTATTTGCTCTGTGAACTGAATAATCTAAAACGAAATAGATAACCATGATCTTTACTTCTAAACACAGTTTCCTCAGCTAAGGTGGGGAGGAAGGGTGACATCCATAATATAGAGCACATTGAAGACAAGGAAGTCCCCTGTTGTGTGTGTGTGTGTGTGTGTGTGTGTGATTTTTCTTCTTGAAGTAATCAGCTATGATAGATGCAGGTTGCAATAATTTTATGGATTATTTTTACACAGAAACTAAATTGATAAGTAATAAACTTCATTAGTCCACTATCAACAAAGGTTTTGGGACTAAAACATGAAAGATCATGATGGTGGGCATTGTAGCATAACAGGTTAGGCTGTCTCCCGCAACACCAGCATCCCATATTAGAGTCCCCATCCAGCTCCCTCTCAATGTGCCTGGAAAAGCAGCTGAAGATGTCCCAAGTGTTTGGGCCCCTACACCTACAAGGAGACCAGCTGAAGCTCCTGGCTCCTGCCTATGGTCTAGCCTAGCCCTGGCCATCGCAGCTATTTGGAGAGTAAATCAGTAGATGAAAGATTCTCTCTCTCTCTCTCTCTCTCTCTCTCTGTGTGTGTGTGTGTGTGTGTCCTTCTCTTTGTGTAACTCTGCCTTTCAAATAAATAAATGGATCTTAAAATCATTTAAAGATCTTATTTCAAATATATCTTTTGAATAAGTGTCAAGCAACAAAGCCTTAATAGCTATTAAGTTACTCTGAGAATAAAATGATGATATTTAGGTTTATTTTATTCAACTTGTCTTTGGGAAATATCCTTTGAAACCATCCAGGGGACATGCAGTTAATATGAAAGAATCCTGGGAAGAAATAAAAGAAAATGTCTAGCTGAAATAAGATATTATTAGAATAAGCCAAATATGTGAGACTGTATTAATTTCAATATTTAACCATTATTGTAAATAATATATATTTTGAATTTCATAAATTATGATAGTTTGTGAATCTGAACAAAAAATAAATCAATGAAACAAGTATGTATCATTCATAAAGTAGTGTTCAGTTTTATTCAAATTAAGTAGTAATTTGTTAATGAAATAAACCAGCATAAAATAACTCTTTGGGCTTCTGATCTGATTTATATAATTTGAAACCAGAATTTTAGTGTAATTCCTTTCTACAGACATGACCTATTTATCTACATTTCACATAAATACTTAAACATTATAATGCTTTGATGTATATCTTATGATCTTACCTTCAATTTTGTACTCATCAAGATTTTCCTAGAAATGCAAATACATTTAACTTTAAAGCCATAAAAAATTGACTATTGCAAATAAGCACACTCAGGAGCTATCTGAGATATGTACATGTAATTTATCCATGTAATTCAGAATGAGAAAGAAGTGTTAAACCACATGGTGATTTAGAAAATAATTTTAAACTCTAATTGCACTTGAAAAAAAAAAAACAGTAGAATTTCTATATACTTGTCCCTGACTTTTTCAATGATAAAATCTTACAAAATTATGGTTCAATCAACAAAGGTAGAAAACTGACACTGACATGTATTATTAATTAAACTAAATACTATTTTCATTTAACTAGTTTTTACCTGCATTTCTTTGGTGTATAAAGTTTCACCACTTATATAGATCCATCTAAATACCCATAGTTGTAATGCAGAGAGTTCTATCACCCAAAAGCAATTCTCTGTTTAATTTTAAAGTTAGCAATACAAGTTATTAGGATGTGCTTGGGAAATCTGGTTTTGCTCTCATTTCAGTTCAATTCTCAATGTAATGTACATTATTTTATTTTTCACTACTGATGGGATACATTGTGACTATCTTGGATTAGATACTACATAGTAGCCATTGTCATATTACCACTAAACTGGTTCTCTTTAGTTAGAATATGAGACTACCAGCCAGCTTTGGATTCTGATCAACAGAGAATGCATACTGTATGTTCAATGTAATGTTTTGCTATGGAGAGAATGATAAATTGATTGATTGTCTTTGGACATGCATAGGTTTGTCCTTTGTAGTCATTTGGGGAGTGAACCAGCAGATGTGATATCTCTCTCTCTCTCTCTCTCTCTCTCTCACCTTCTGTCTCTACTATGCCTTTCAAGTAAATAAATGTCTGAAAAAAAAAGAATTCTCCAGAGATCTTACTTAAAATTTATGTTAATGATGCTGAAATAGAAAATATAGACACATATAATATCTGATTTGTAGGCAACACTGGCATTTCTGCATGATGAAAATCCAGATCAAATTGGGAAATTTTTCTATAAAATAGGGATATGGAGAACGTGGCAAGTGGGACTAATATGACCAATTTAGGGCAATTTTCTAAATAGTGGATGAAGAAGAAACTGTACAAACTTGTATTTCTGGAAGAGCAGACCTGTTTAGAGTAATAGACCCAGGGACCACTGTAAATTATTCCCAGCAGACACTGACTCACTGAGCTCTAACAGTAAAACCAGGCCAAAGAAATGGCACAGGCAATTTTATTCCGCTGTAGTAAAAGATAGAGTTCACGAAATACTGTTTGTAATTCTGGTCTCCAAACTTCAACAAAGAAACCTACAAGGTTGAGACAGAGTCTACAGGGGTAACCAAAATTGTCAAAATAATATAGAATCTTCACACATGAGTAACACAGTTTTGAGAAATATCCATCTCTGTGCTAAAAAATCTTTCTAAAAAAGGAGAAAACAGGGCTGCACAGCCATATCCAAAATGTCGTCATTAGCACAAGAATGTTGAGTGGTGGGCATCCTTCAGGTTGTGCTAGGGAGTTCTTTTCTTAGCCTTCTATAGACCAGAAAGTGATCAATATTTGATGGAAGGAAAAAGATATTGTTTTCAAATATTAAGAGATAAAAAGGTTAGAAAAAAAGTTACATGTCTATGGTAATATTTGATGATCATTAAACCAAAATGTAACAATTTTAAGCTTATCTTACATATTTAAGATATATCTTAAATGCCAAACTAAATTAAATCAGTAGGATATGATTTATGGATTTTTGACTTGAAAAGCCATGGGTGTTTTCCTGTGTGCTAAAAACAAATTAGAAACTGTAAGCTAAAACAAGTTTAATTCTGTAGTGAGATGCAGGATGACGTTATTTTGACTTTCCACTGAATTATTAGCAATGAATGATTCATGTCAAGGAAATAATCACAGTACTCTTCTTTGCATTGGTTGGGAGTGCAGTGGTCTGAAAGTCACATCATCCAAAGAACTGGCTAAAAACAAACAACTAACTATAGGAGCACTAAACAAGGTTGAACAATTTCATCAGACCTTTTAAATATTTGTCTCTAGGAGATGTGTAACTGAAAACAGAAACAAGGGGGCTGTGTGAATGTGCTTTTTGTGAAGAGAAGACCAGATCCTAGAACTTCTTGACGCTCACTGAACTTGAGTGACTTGTCATGGAATCATGTGATCATTGCAGGATCTTGTCAAAAGTCTGAACCTGCAAGCCTGAGTACTGGGAAGACTCCTTGGATGTCTCATATTTTTTAATCACAAAATTCTGAACAATGATAACATGATAGTGATATTTCTTACATTTTTATTAGGTTATTTTATTTGTTTGAGAGACGGAGACATATCTTTCATCAGTGGTTCATTCCCCTATGCCCACAATGACTAGGGTTGGGCAATGCCAAAGCCAGGAGCTGGGATTTGATTGGGATCTCAGAGTGGGTGGCAGGAACCAAGTGACTGAGTCACCACCTGCTCTCTCCCACTTCTGTGTTAGTGAGAACCTGAATGGGAAGCCAGAGGTGGGGTCTGAACCCAGGCCTTCTGAGCTAGGATGTGTCTGTTTTGAATATTTACACTAAAAAACCACATTTTTGTTTCTTTTTATTTTGGGCTTTTCTCCTGATTATTATAATTATTGTATTATTATGTAATTTTCTATTTATGCTATAACTGCATACTTTACATACAAATAAATGACAACTTAATAAAATGATTATAAAAGTATTTCAAGTAAAAATTGCTTTTGGTTAAAATTATCATGATCTTAAAGCTCTAACAATTTTTTTAGATATGATTTTTTACATAGCCAAAGGCTTAGGAAGCAAATAAAGAACAAGAAAATAATATATTTTCACTGAACAACTTTTTTTCTACAATGAATTGCCAAGTAAAAGTTTAAAAATGTTAAAAATTGTAATTCTTATACAAATATACAGCAGGTATATATCAAAGATTCACTTAACTCATTACTAAAGAAACAAGCGAAAAGCTGGAGGCAGTTCAATAAATAAATGACATGAAAGAATACTTAAATGAAATACATGAAAGAATGATTAAACAGAATTTCTAAGTTAGGTGCAAAATTGGTTAATATTTTATAAGGAAATAAGTCTGTAAATGAATCATTATTCTATTGACTAAAATGATTAACAGGTAAAAAATCTTCTGCAATTTATTAATCTTCTACTAATTGACATTTACCTTCACAGACTCTCAATTCTAATCAATAATGAATAATAAGATTTTTCCCCCATGGAAAATCAATGCATTTCTCTAGAAAATCAATGATATGCAGACAAGCTTGATAGATAATTCTTTATTATCATGCGACACTAATATTCTTTCTAATTACCAGTTTTGATTAATTTATATTTTTATTCCATATAAAATGCAATAAAATTATCAGTGACACTCGATACATACAGGATTATTCAGCAAGACATAGAGCTAAAAAGCAAATGAAAAGAGTAAACCCTAGTGGATTAGAAACCTGACATGACTCCTTATGCTGTAATAACACCTCCTGGACTCCATTACACCATGTACCCCATGCATGAACCGTTCGGGCTTGTCTATTTGAGATTCCTATAGTGGGATTCTGCTTGTTACCCAGCTCAGTAGAATTAACATGGTGATTACTCTGGATGGAAAAGGGGTTATGAGATGGAAGAAGAGTGAACAGAAACTTTTCTTCACTGATGCTTTATTCAGTGGAATTTTTTTTTTTTTTGATTGAGAAATTGCTATTTTCCATCCCTTTGAAAAAGTGTTCCTTGGGCCAGTGCCATGGCTCACTTGGCTAATCCTCTGCCTGTGGCACCAGCATCCCGGGTTCTAGTCCTGGTCGGGTCACTGGATTCTGTCCCGGTTGCTCCTCTTCCAGTTCAGCTCTCTGCTGTGGCCTAGGAGTGCAGTGGAGGATGGCCTAAGTGCTTGGGCCCTGCACTGCATGGGAGACCAGGAGGAAGCACCTGGCTCCTAGCTTCAGATAAGCACAGCACACAGGCTGTAGTGCTCATTTGGAGGGTGAACCAACGGAAGGGAGACCTTTCTCTCTGTCTCTCTCACTGTCTAACTCTGTCCAAAAAAAAAAAAAAAAGAGTGTTCCTACTACTTACAAAAATTCTACTGAAAACTGTTAGACTTATAAATTAAAGGTAGAATGTATAGGCACAAAGCCTCCCTAGTAATAGTATAAAGGATATCCATAATAAGCAAACAAAATATTTAAGGCAAAATGGCAGGACCAAATCATCACTTATCAATAATAACCTTGAATGTAAATGTCCTAAATTCTCCATTCAAAAGACATAACACTAGCTGAACGGATATAAAAGCAAGTCCTGACTATAGACTGCCTACAAGAAACATACCTTACCAACAAAGATACATACAAACTGAAAGTATAAGGATGGGAAAAGATATTCTATGAAAATGGGAATAAAAAATGAGCAGGAATAGTTATCTTAATTTTGAATGAAATAAATCTTAAGAATAAAACATTTAAAAGAGACACAGACAGGTATTATTTAATGATTAAGGGGTCAATTCAATAAGAAGATATGACTATAGTAAATGTTCATGAACCTAATGCTAGGGCGTCCATTTACTTAAAGCAAATGTTAATGGATCTAAACGGAGATGTATTTACCAGTATAATAATAATGAGAGACTTCAATATCGTACTTTCACACAAAGAGGTATCAACTAGGCAAAAAATCTCAACAGAGAAAAAACAGAGCTAATCTACACTGTTGAACAAATGAATCTAATAAGCATCTACAGAGCATTTCATCCATTGCTACACAATACACATTCTTTTCATTAGTGCATTGAACATTCTCTGGGATAGACCATATGCTAGGCCATAAAACAAGTCTCAGAAATTCAAAAAGATTGAAATCACACCATTTATCTTTTTTGACCACAAAGAATGAAGCTGGAAATTAACAAGGCAACTCTAGAAAATATGCAAACACATGGAGACTGAACAACATTCTGTTTGATGAACACTGGGTTGTAGAAGAAATCAGAAGGAAAATTTAAAAAAAAATTCTTTTAAACAAAGGAAGATGACCAGAAAATATATCAGAACCTATAGGATACAGCAAAAGCAATGTTAAGAGTGAAGTTTATATAAATGAAAGCCTATATCAAGATATTGGAATGGCATCAAATAAATTATCTAATAATGCATCTCAAGGCCCTACAAAACAAGACCAAACCCAAAATTTGTAGTAGGAAAGGAATAATAAAAATTAGAGAAGAAATAATCAAAATTGAAATAAAAACATATAAAAGATTAATAAAAGTGAAATGAAGAACTTTTTTTGAAAAAATAGCAAAATCAATATACCATTGGGCCAACTAATAAAAAAAGGAGGGAGAGGATCCTGATTAATAAAATTAGAGATGAAAAAGATATATTGCAACTGATGCCACAGAAATAAAAAGAATCATCAAGAATAATTACATATACCTATATGGCAACAAAGTGGAAAATTTATAAGACATGGATAGATTTCTTGAGACATACAATTTACCAAAATTGTGGCACAAAGACAGAAGTCCTGGTCGGGGTGTTGGATTCTGTCCCGGTTGCCCCTCTTCCAGGCCAGCTCTCTGCTATGGTCCGGGAGTGCAGTGGAGGATGGCCCAAGTGCTTGGGCCCTGTACCCCATGGGAGACCAGGAGAAGCACCTGGCTCCTGCCTTCAGATCAGCGTGGTGTGCCAGCTGCAGTGCACCGGCTGCGGCAGCCATTGGAGGGTGAACCAATGGCAAAGGAAGACCTTTCTCTCTGTCTCTCTCTTTCTCTCACTGTCCACTCTGCCTATCAAAAATTAAAAAAAAAGAGCTATCCATACCTCCATGTTTATTGTAGCTCAATTTATAATAGCTAAGATATGGAATCAACCTAAATGCCCATCAACTGAAGACTGGATAAAGAAATTATGGGATATGTACATAGTGGAATACTACACAGTGGTTAAAAATTAAATCTGTTCATTTGCAACAAAAGAATCAATCTGGAAAACTTCATACTTGGTGAAATAATGCAGTCTCAAAGGGACAAATACTATATGTTCTCTCTGATCTGTGAGAACTAATAGAACACCTAAAACAAAAGCTGTAGAAGTGAAATTGACACTATGAGAAGCAATGACTTGAAGAGCCCTGTCTTGTTTGTGAAAGAACAGTTTTTTACTGTTTTTTCTCTTCTTCACACCATCTGTTGAACCCTTTACTTAACATAGAGTTAATTATATGTATATAAAATTAATTGAAAATAGATCTCTGAGGGGCCAGTGCTGTGGTGCAGCAGGTTAACACCCTGGCCTAAAGCACCAGCATCCCATATGGGTGCTGGTTCAAGACCCGGCTGCTCCACTTTCCATTCAGCTCTCTGCTATGGTAAAGCAGTGGAAGATGGCCCAAGTCCTTGGGCCCCTGTACCCACGTGGAAGACCTGGAAGAAGCTCCTGGCTCCTCGCTTCAGATCAGTGCAGCTCCAGCTGTTGTGGCCAATTGAAGAGTGAACCATTGGATGAAAGATACCTCTCTCTCTCTCTCTCTATTTCTCTCTGCCTCTCTTCTCTCTGTGTAACTCTGACTTTCAAATAAATAAATAAATCTTTAAAAAAAATAGATATTTAAAAAATAAAAGGGGGAATAAGAGAGAGAGGAAGGAGTTTTTAACTGTAAAGCTGTATAGTTCTGTGTATATTTCTATGAACTTTCTTCTAAGTGTGTAGTTTAAAAACTTGTCATGGGACTCCAAATCCCATTAAAATTGGTGTTAAAAATGCCATCTTAATTGTTAAAGTGGGGTTGGTGCTGTGGCTTAACAGCAAAGCCGCCCCCTACAGTGCTGGCATTCCATATGTGCATCAGTTCAAGTCCCAGCTGCTCTGTTTCTGATCTAGCTCTCTGCTGTGGCCTGGGAAAGCAGTGGAGGATGGCCACAGTCCTTGGACCTCTATGCCCACATGTGAGATCCAGAAGAAGCTCCTGGCTCCTGGCTTTGGATTGGCACAGCTCCGGCCATTGCAGCCAACTGGGGAGTAAACCAGCAGACGGAAGACCTCTCTCTCTCTACCTCTCCTTCTCTCTCTGTGTAACCCTGACTTTCAAATAAGTAAATAAATAAATAAATCTTTTAAAAATTGTTAAAGTGGTCATACTATTAAAATAAACATATAGGTAGGATTAAGTGTTAGAGAGATCATATAAAAAGCATCAAGTGCCTGGTAATAATAAAAGAGAGAATTAAAAAGGACAGAATGTCCAACATGGGAAGCATTCCACACAGCAGACTCACAGAATGTCAATCACTTTAAGTAACACTCTGACCTTAGAATCAGCCCTTAAGTCATTTGGATGTGACTAAAAAGCCCATGACAGCATTTAAGCATGGAAAGCCAAGGCACTGTGGCAAAAAATATCCTGCATGAGGGATCTCTTTAGTGAGACCCCAGTGGAAAGAAGGGTGTACTTTTCTCTGAAGGGAGGACAGAATTCCCATTTTGCTTAAGGACTTGTCTAAATACTGATGAAGTTTGTGGTCACAAAAGGCTTCCATAGCCTTCACAGCTCATGACAAGAGCCTTGGGTGATCACTGACATCATAAATAAGAGTATCAATTGCTAAATTAACAACAGAACTCACTGTGAACTTACTCTCCATGTAGGACTCTGTCCTTAATGAGTTGTACTATGATAGTCACTGCAAAACTTGTTCTCAAACAGTACTTTATACCTTGTGTGTGTAGAGGAAGTACAAACTGTTGAAATTTTACTTAGTATAGAATTGGTCTTCTATATATAAAGTTAATTAAAATGAATCTTAATGATAAATGGGATGGGAAAGGGAGTAGGAGGTGCAATGGGAGTGGGGACACACAAGACCCTGAAAAATAAACAACCTTAAGCAATAAATCAAAGCTAAAGTCATCACAATACCAGATTCCAAGACATACTACAAGGATGTTATAATCAAAAGAGCTTACTACTGGAACAGAAATAAACATGTTGACCAATGGAACAGAGGAGAAAATACTGAAGTTAATCCACACACTTACAGCCAACTAAGCTTTGACAAATAAGCTAAAATTACACCATTTCTTCATAAATGGTGTTGAGAAAATTGGATCTTCACATGCAGAAGTATGAAACAAGATCCCTACCTTACATCCATACAGAAATCAACTCACCATGGATCAAATACCTAAACCTAACACCTGAATCTATCAAGTTACTAGAGAAGAACATAGGGAAAAATAGCAAGGCTCTTCCATAGGCAAAGACTTATTGTGTCCATACTTCTATAAATGGTAGAATTTCATTTTTTATAGCTGAATAATGTTCCGTTGTGTATATATACCATGTTTTCTTTATCCATTCTTCTGATGACTGATACCTTGGGTAATTCCACGTTTTGGCTATTACTAACAGTGCTGCTATGAACATGGTGTTGCATACATCTCTCTGATCCATTGTTGAACAGGCATTTTTCAAAGAATGAAATACAAATGGCCAACAGACACACGAAAAAATTTTCAGTATTACTAGCCATCAGGGAACTGAAAATGAAAACCACAATTGAATCATCCTACCCTAGTCAGAATGGCTATCATCCAAAAATAAATAAATAAATAAATAAATAATAAAGAAAATAACAACTGCTGGTGAGGATGTGGGGAAAAAGGTACCCAAATACAGTGTTGGTGTAAATGTACACCAACAAGTACAGCCATTATTGAAGACAGTCTGGAGATTCCTCAGATGTCTGAAAATAGATTTACCAAATGATCCAGCCATCCCACTCTCAGGAATACCCAAAGGAAATGAAATCAGCATATGAAAGAATTGTTTGTACCCTCATGTTTATAGAAGCTCAATTCCTAATATGTTAGTTATGGAATTAACCCAAATGTCCATCAGCTGATGAGTAGATAAAGGAAATATGGTACACATACATAATGCATGAAATTCTGTCTTTTGCAGCAAAATGGATGCAACTGGAGACCATTATGCTTGGTGAATAAGCCAGACCCAGAAAGGCAAATATATGTTTTTGTTGACTTATTGTACTTAATATATAGAATAAAAATAATAAACCAATATATCAGGCTAAACTGATATTTTGTGATTTAATTGTTGTCTATAAACTTTCTCCATATCCTGCAAAATGGTGGTCTATCTACATTTTTACTTGTAGAACCGTTGTTTAATGGAGCATTGAGCTATGATTATAAAGTAAATTGATTTTATGTTATTACAAAAAAATTAAAAAGAAATAAAGGTTGGAGGAGAGAGGGAAGAAAGTATCAGGGTATTATTAGAATTGTGTTTATGAAATTATTGAATTCTGTTCTCCATATATCCATAAATAAAAATGTAATAAAATTTTCAAAAACTGGATATCTTGGCCAATTGTATAAATTATACAGTGTGTGGATAAAGATACCCTAATGAGAGTAAACAAAGAACAGGCATTTTCTCAATTTTGATGAACCAAAGACACGAGGGTATGTAAGAATCTTCTAATTCCCTTGACCAACAGAAATCTGCGCCCTGCCCCAAAAAGGACTTTGAGGGCTTATCTTGAGAATAATAGTGAAAGACAGAATCTGCACTAAGCCTTCCCATATAATTTTTGTAAGCACCAAATGAGGATCAGTTTCATTGTTTTGTTTGAACAACCCAATATGTTGCTCTCCATATTACAAATTTCATTTCAATGAGGAATATCAAAATTATCTATGAATAGGAATATGTGACAAAAATAAAATACTTCAACTAAACAGTAAATAAGTATAATGCAAATCTTTATTAGTTATTACAGTAATCCCTATACTGTCTAACTACTACTGAAAATCTGTTGACAATTAGAAATTCACATTTAAAATTACTGGTAGCACATTCAAAATGTATCACTGAGAAAATAATTATTTTCCCTCATGTAAGGCTAGTTTAGCTGAGTGTGAAAACATCTTCTGAAAATTTTTATTTGAGGCCAGTGATAGGGTGCAGCAGGGTAAGCTTCAATACCAGCATTCCATATTAGAATGCTAGTTAGAGTCCTAATTGCGCCACTTCTTATCCAATTCTCTGCTAATGTGCCTAGGATGGTAGGAGGGTACAGTCCAAATACCTGAGCCCTTGGCATCCAGATGGAAAACCCAGATGGAGTTCTGGGCTCCTTGCTTCAACCTGATCCACCTCTGGCCATTGCAACCATATGGGAAGAGAAACAGTGGATATAGGGTTTATTTTATTTATTTAAAATGCAGAATGACAGAAAAAGAAAGAAAGAGAGAGAAGGGGAGAGAAAGATAGATCAATCTCCCATACATAACTCAATCCAGGTCTTCCATAAGGGTAGCAAGGACAAAATTATTTGAGGTATCACCTGCTACTCCACTAGTGCACATTACGAGGAAACTGGAATTGGGAGTTGGAGCCAGAACTCTAACTCAGGCACTCTGATATGGGATGCAGGTGTTCTAAGTGTTGTCTTAATCCCAACCAAAATGCCAGTCCCTTGGAATACATTTCTAAATGTTCCTGTTTTCTGGTTTGGTGCTGTACCTTGGTTTCTTTTATACATTATTTGATTTTTTATCACTCAACAAAGGCTTGCAATATATAACAATGCAAGTTTTGATGGAAGGCTTTTTTGATAGATGTCTCACAAGTTGGAATTATTATTAAAGTAAGTCAACAACAAAAAGAAAGAAAATAAACTCCAAAAAAGGACCTGTGTCAGTATTTATATAACTTTCCTATAAATATTTTTCTTTTACATGTTAGATTACAAGTGTTTGCTGGATTGGTGAAGTTGCCGATATTAGAATACTTATCATGATGTTGATTTTAACTTTTTATTTAAACATTTGTTATTAAGTTAGCTTAAACTCAATCACTATTTTGCATATCATTTGTAAGGTAGAAATCCAGAAGGAAGAAATGTAGATAAATGAAAATGATTGATCCCTATTCAACATGACTCAAATATAGCATGTGGATAAAACAATTGTGCAAATTCTTAAAGTACAAAGCACAAAGTACTTTGTATAATAACAGTGTTTCAAAGTCAGAAGAGCTGGCAGCTAATTAATCCCAGTCAAAACAGAGTAACAAAGAAAGTAGTTGTTGATGGAGGTTTTCAGTGACAGAAGTTAGCTAGGAAGACATTTAAATACATATAACAGGTCTAGTTACAGCAAATAGCATAAAAAACTTAAATGTAATGCACAAAGCAATAAAGATTAAAGCAGTGGAATGACCTGGTGTAGATGAAACACATAATACTTGTAGATGATGGTAAGTGACTGGGAGAAATAGACTTTGCATATATCACAGAAGGTTCTCGAATCCTAGGATGAACTATATCATACTTGATACAACCAGCACAAAGACACCAGTAAAGGTTATTGAATATTTATATAAAACTATTCTAGAATATTTTATATGATTTATGTTAGAATAGTTTTCTGTTCTGCAGACTTCATTAAAATAGTCTGAAACTGGAGTTGAATACCCAATTAGGATGAATATAATAACACAGTAGTAAGGTAATAGGGTTAAAAAGGTCTGGCCTGGAATGATAGATGTGGGCATGTTATGTGTGACCTTGGCAACTCTTTTCCTACAGAATTGCACATTTTACAATATTATTTGTCTAGGTTTTCTCATTAAGTGGAGTTCTCATTTATTTGAGTTGACCCAGTTAAAGCTGTCATCTGGAGAAGAAAACCAGTCTGCTGTATTGTGTCTCATTCTCAGTGCACCTGTTGTTATTCATTTTCACCCAAAGAGGTCCAGTTTGACAGGAGAGCACAACTCCTGTTTCTATTGCATCACTAATGCCAGGCTTTCTAAACAATACTGCTGTTAGGATTATGTGCTGGAGTCTGGTGTTGTGGCATAGGGGTCAAACCACTGTCTGTATCACCACACATGAGTGCTGGTGTGTTACCTGCTCCACTTCTGATCCAACTTCCTGCTAATGCACCTGGGAAAGCTTTGAAAGATGGCCCAAAGACTTGGGCCCTGCACCCATGTGGGAGACCCAGATGAATCTCTTGGTTCTGGGATTCATACTGGACACCCTAGCTATTGTGGCCATTTGGAGCGTGAATCAGAAGATGGAGATCTCTCTGTGTGTTTCTGTCTATCCTTTTCTCTCTGTAACTCTGCCTTCCAAATTTATATATATATATATATATATATATATATATATATATATATATATAATTTTATATGTGTCAGGGACTGGACAGAGAGAAATGTGAGCTTCAGAACTTCAGAAATGTGAGCATCTCCTTCACTCCAGCATAAGTCTGGGAAATTAAGGAAAAGCATGGAAGGGCCAGCGCTGTGGCTTAGAGGTTAAAGCTGCTGCCTACAGTGCTGGCATTCCATGTGGGCACCAGTTTGAGTCCTGGTTGCTCCACTTCTGATCCAGCCCTCTGCTATGGCCTGGGAAAGCAGTGGAAAATGGCCCAAGTCTTCAGGCTCCTGCATCTTTGTGGGAGACCCAGAAGAAGCTCCTGACTCCTGGCTTTGGGTCATCCCAGCTCTAGCTGCTGTGGTCATTTGGGGAGTGAAGCAGTGGATGGAAGACCTCTCTCCCTCTCTCTGCCTCCACCTCTCTGTAACTCTTTCAAGTAAATAAATGGATAAAAAAAAAAAAAGCATGGAGTGGGACACACATCAGTCCGAACACATGAATCTTGGGAGATGACAAAAGAATGTGGTTCCACGTCCTCAGAAATGTCACTGCTGGAGTGGGCACTGGTGTGACAGTTGGAACACCACTTTGGATGCCTGAATCCCACGTCACAGTGCTGAGTGTGAGTCCCAGCTCTGTTTGATTCAGCGTCCAGCTAATGCACACCCTGGGGTGATAAAGTGATGGTTCAAGCACAAGGGAGCACCAGATTGGATTCCGAGCTTCTGGCTTTAGCCCAGTCAAGTTTCAGCTGTGTGGAAATTTGGGAAGTAAAACAGCTGATGGTTCCTTTTTCTCCCTCAAAAATAAAAAAAAAAATTGTATTTTTAAATTGTATGTTACAACAAAAAAATTAATGTGCTTTAATAAACAGCTAAAGTTATTACACTTTCCAGTTTATTAACAAGTACATAAAGTATGTAACAAGAAACAAATGATGGTGGATGAGGAAGGTGGCCAGAGAAAGGAGGAAAACGAGATAAGGTAAGAGTAAAGAATGAAGTGTGATGGAAGAAGTGCAAATGCACAATTGAAGGAGAAAGAGAATAATTCTTTTTAAACTTGTTAATCTAATTACAGTATAAAAAGGGAAATCCTTTATATTGATTTATTTCTTCTAGCTTAAATCACTAAGACATTATTAAGAAATAAATTATACTCAGTTTTTTTGAGCATCCCAAATCATCAGTCTTCATTCAGCATCTCATGTCCCTAGCTTATCCCTTGGGTGGACACATATTTTTCTTTGTGAAATTACAGTCAAACTGTACTCGTGTACATGATGACCTTGGCAATAGACCTGTCCCAATTAATGCAACCAGAACCAACTGTCAGGCAGATAGTTAGGCATGAGTGACTGGGGAAGGGCCACAAAACTCTCATCCAGTGCAGGGGCCACAGATCCTGCCCTCAGCAAGGATTCACCCACGATTGCCCACCTTGCAAGTTTTTTTTTTTTTAAGATGTATTTATTTATTTGAAGGCAGAATTACAGAGAGACGAGGAATAGACAAGGAAAGGAAGAGAGAGAGATCTCTCATCCATTGATTCACTCCCCAAATGACTACAATGAGTGAGGTTGGACTAGGTCAAAACTAGGAGCCTACAACTACATCTGGGTATCCCATATGAGTGAAAGGAGCACAACCACTTGGGCTACCTTCTGCTGCCTTCCTACTTGCTTTAGCAGGGAGCTGGATAGGAAGTGGAGTAGCCAAGACGGGAACTGGCTCTCATGGGGGATACTGGCATCACCAGTGGTGACTTAACCAGGTGCACCATAATGCCAGTCTTTGGAATGTATTTACTTTAGTAAGTTTATCTTACTATCCCTGTTGGGGCACTTGCTATTTCTACTGGCCCATTCCTCAGTTGGAATGTATTCCAATAAACTTGTACTTTACTATGCCAGCTTTCCTCTCTCCCCACTATAATTCACTGCTCTATCTGTGAAAAGGAACTGAGGCAAACCAGCCACTGATGGTGTCACAACTATAACTTCTCTGTAGCCCATTTGCTTCCATTCCTACTCTTCAGTGCAAAACAGCTCTGTGTTGTTTATCTAATTATCTAATGTACAGATTATCAGATTATCTAATGTACAAACCTACTCTGTGCTTTATTCTTAAAAACTTTCTATAAGAAGTAATATGGATCTGGGGCCGGCGCCGTGGCTCACTGAGTTAATTCTCCACCTGCAGCACCGGCATTCTATATGGGTGCCAGGTTCTAGTCCCTGTTTCTCCTCTTCTAGTCCAGCTCTCTGCTGTGGCCCGGGAAGGCAGTGGAGGATGGCTCAAGTGCTTGGACCCCTGCAACTACATGGGAGACCAGGAGGAAACACCTGGCTCCTGGCTTCAGATCGGTGCAGTGCCAGCCGTGGCGGCCATTTCGGAGTGAATGAATGGAAGGAAGACCTTCCTTTCTGTCTCTTTCTCACTGTCTAAAACTCTACCTGTCAAATAAATAAAAAAAAGAAAAAGTAATATGGATCTATCCGAAACATCCCAGAGACAAAATGCCTTAAGTGTACAGTCATTCCTTGGTATCTGTGGTGGAGTGGCTCCAGGATCCAGCTCCAAGAATGCTAGAATCAGTGGCATAAAATGGTGTAATATTGGCATACATTGGCCCATACACTTTAAATCATCTCTAGATTACTTATAGCATCCAGGACAATGTAAATGTAAGATGTTCTTACCCTGTGTTGTGTAGGGAATATTGACAAGAGAGTCTATACATATTCAGTATAGACTTGTTTAATATGTATATTTTCAATCTGTAGTTTGTTGAAACCATGGATACAGAGAGCCAACTCTAATAAAAATTTTGAAAACTGAACTTAAGACACTTTGGCAAATCCTTGAAAGAAGCATTTTGCTTGAATGGGGTCATTTGTCAATATACTATCAAAGTTTGTCATTTACTCTTCACATGGAACCAGTTCCTGTTCCTAACCTAAGAAAAAGTTGTCTGTAGGGATTTATGATCATTCAAACAACATACTTCGTCGTATGGTTTTAAGTTCTGCCATCTCACAGATTATCTATAGCAGATTTTATAATGGGCAAGAGCAAAAATTTGAATATAGAAATAGAGATTCCTTCAGTCCATGAAACTCTCTGTTGAGATTTCTTCCGTGTGAAACACAGCAGCACATCTGGCTCGAACTCAGAAAATAGCAAATGGGTTCATCCCTCACTTATGACAATAGATAGGCATTCAGATACTAGATTAAATGACTGTCAATGCTCATTGGTTTTCTTGCCTTCATCAGTTGTGAGTGCTACACTAAGTTCCACTCCAATTAGCACTGAGGTGTCAGAAAGCTTTTGGAAGGTTGCAGTTTTCAATCTCCTTGAACTTGGAAAATTATGAAATCTCCAGTGTTTCAAGAGGAGAGCACAGTACTCAAGCAATGAAAACAGGTAAGCACTTTAAAAATACCCAGTGAAAGCTGAGTTTGCAGCATTATACAATGCATAGCAGTATGTATTGCTAATTGGCAGAGATGGTTGTGCTTAAGTTTACTGGTTAAACAAAGTATACCATGTTAGATATTTAAGAGATGTTTTCAAATACATGATTCTTAAAATTTATAGAAGGCATTGGACCTTCTGGTAAATGTTTTCTTAAGTTGTTATCTAATGGTTGAAACGGTTTGCTAAGTATTCATGTAATATTGCTATTGTCAGCAAGCGATCTAGGACTTGCTCCCTCATTTCTCTATTCTAAGCCCAACTTGTTCTTTCATTTCTCTATTCTCTTCAAGGTAGGAAACTAATTCTATTATGAAGGAATCTGTAGGACGTACAATTTAATCTTTAGACCTTATAAAAGAGATGGCTAACATTTTTCTGTAATAGCATAGCCAAAATAAGAACTTAAATAATAATCTCATAGCTAGATTCACTTCACCATCAGCCAAGTATACAGTAAGCAGAAAAAACCTCCCTTTCAGACCAAAGGGAAAGAAAGTTTTAAAGTGAGAATATGATTTTCCTCATGGGCATTGTCTACCTTAGAAAAACTACTACAGAACATGCCTGTGACTATAGACTTGTAGTTCAGGCCACCGAAGATTAGAGATGGGAAACGGGCACTCCCTTGACTTGCATCCTCTGGTCTGCTTTAACACAAACCAGGAGGAAAAGAAAGCTCGGCATCAGAAGCAATGGGTGGCAGGCCTATTAATGGCTGATCTGTACAGTGATCTGCCCTCAAGGAGACCCAACAGGCCAGTCCACTGCAGTGGCTTTCAATGTGGTAAGCCTGGGCTTCAGCAGAAGTCAGCTTGTGAAGAGCCCTGGCAGCTCTGCCAAGAGTTGGATCACTGGAAATGGACCTGCCCTGGAGTCGAAGGATGCCCAGGTCAGAGCCACAGATCTTATTGGCTCTAAGCTGAAGAGCCCTTCACTCAGCCCAACTTCCAAAGTGACCACTGCAGCTGAGGGGATGGCCACGTAGGGTCAGCAACATTGCAGGCAGAACTGTCAATTTCTTGTTAGAGATGCCACCTGCCTTTACCTGGCCAGCTCTCCTCCTAGGCCAGCCAAGTAATGAAAGTCAACAGAGTGCCTTCCACTAGGAGGTTCACACCTCCCTTAGGATGTACCCCACTTGAAGAGATAGATAGGTCTGGGCCTCTTAACTTACAAGGCCTAAAGCCCAACAGATTATTATCAAGCCCCTTCTGTCAGGTTCTATTTGCCTCTCAGTCAGAAAACTTAATTGTAGCTTAGACAGCACCTTTCTTAGCACATCTAATAATGACTCTGTCCTTTGTTCTAGACCCTGTCTAGCGCACTTGGGCCTCATTCCTTTATAATCATAACCTCTACTCTACCACCAATGGCTCTACTCCCAACCTGTGTGTACTGATGGTCCTCTTCCCCACTTAATGCTGTATCATTGTTCAAACCTGGTAAATGCCACTCTTAGGATCATTGGTTACTATCCTCACTCTGTCTTTTATGACCTTGTCTAAATATGAGCAGAGTCGGCAAACTTGGAAGGCTTCCATAGCCTTGGCAACTCATGATGACAGCCTAGGGTGGTTACTGGCGCCATAAACTAGAGTGTCAATTTGTTGGGTCAACAACAGGTGTCACTGTGCACTTGCTCCTCATGTGGGATCTCTGTCCTTAATGTGCTGTACATTGTGATTTAATGCTATAACTAGTACTCAAACAGTATGTTTCACTTTGTGTTTCTATGTGGGTGCAAACTGTTGAAATCTTTATACTAAATTGATCTTCTGTATATAAAGAGAATTGAAAATGAATCTTGATGCAAATGGAAGGGGAGAGGGAGCGGGAAAGGGGAGGGTTGTGGGCGGGAGGGAAGTTATGGGAGGGGGAAGCCATTGTAATCCACAAGCTGTACACTGGAAATTTATATTCATTAAATAAAAGTTAAAAAAAAAATGGTCTAGCTCCTGAACAAGGCAAACTGAATTGCAGTATCCACCTCCTTATCTATTGTGTTCTAAATGGAATAAAAGGCAAATACTATGAGAAAAAATAACACCACTCTGCCAAAAACATCACAAACATTATTGGGTACAATTAAAATTAATAGATTTGTTGAGATGGTTTAAGAAATCAATTAGTTAGTCCTATAAATAGCTTTTATATGACATTTTATACCAAGTTTCTTTTCCATTTGGCATTAATAATCTTAAAATTATGTGTGAATTTAACAGGCATCTCAGAGCAATCAAGAAAAGAGAATAACATATTAGCATAGGCTCTTGAATGTTGTACACAAAGAGCTGAAAAATCCCCAAGGATCCACTATAATAGTGTATATATTATTCAGGGTACTTCTTTCTACTTTGTTTCCTGTTTTCAAGACTTAAGACCTTTCGTTACTGATTAGCCCTCTTTCCACCAAAGACTGGCAGGAGAGCTGAATACTGTGGATGTTAAGTCAATCCTCTTGGTTTGGCTTGCTGGCAGCTACGTGGGGGTGAGGGTTATTGTTGGAAGAGCAAGGCTTTCAGAACTAAGCATTACATGGAACTGAAAAGGAAATAATAAATATTTAGATTTTTGAATCATATGTGAATTCCTTTTATCAGTGTCATGTTCCCTACTTTGAGCTAAATAATGATTTTCTCATTTACTTATTTACCTATTCATCTATTATTGGCTATCACAGTAAAAGCATCCTTGGTTTTTTAAAAATATGTGATATTACATCAGTGTATATATGACAACATTATAAAGCACTGCTTATAAAGCAAACAAATATATTTTATTTTAAAAAACATATTATTTACTTATTTAAAAGATAAAGTTGGCCAGTGCCATGGCTCAGTAGGCTAACCCTCTGCCTGTGGCGCCGGCACCCCGGGTTCTAGTCCTGGTTGTGGTGCTGGATTCTGTCCCGGTTGCTCCTCTTCCTGTCCAGCTCTTTGCTGTGGCCCGGGAGTGCAGTGGAGGATGGCCCAAGTGCTTGGGCCCTGCACCCACATGGGAGACCAGGAGAAGCACCTGGCTCCTGGCTTCAGATCAGCACGGTGCACCAGCCGCAGCGGCCTTTGGGGGGTGAACCAATGGAAAAAGAAAGACCTTTCTCTCTGTCTCTCTCTCTCTCACTGTCCACTCTGCCTATCAAAAAAATTAAAAAAAAAAAAAAAAAAAGACAAAGTGACATGGAGGGGAAGACTAAGAGAGAAAGATCTTCCAATATATTTTAAGTTTCTATGTGCCGTTTTCTGAAAATTAGCACATCCATTATAACTAAATGGATGTTTTATTTAGCAAAAAATCAACATTAAAATTCAGATGATACAGGGTTTACATTTAACTCCTGAAGTCTGAGTTCCTGCTGGGAAAAAAGCACTTGTCTAAAAATATATAATTAACATTCAAATGAATGAAAATAACACAGAGATCACTTTACTAAGTTCATTTCATGATATGGATGGGCTCAGTTTCAGAATGCAGGATGAAAATTTCCTTCTATGGGACATAATTACTCTTCCAATTTCATGCCATGAGCATTCCTTTTTTCATTCAGACCTCATTGTGCTCCTAATACAGGCAAGATAACTAATATGCATTTATATTATTAGCTTGTACCTTTCATTAATTTATCCGAAAGTTCACCTAAACGCAAAGCATACTATAGGTTTTCAGTTCTTAGTCCTGTATTTGGATCATGGTACACACTGTGTTAATAATATAAGGCACAATTCCTCTTTCAAGATTATCATATTATGTTGGGGAAATGTGGGTATAATTGAACAGTAGGACAATACTCCATGATACTTCACAAAACAGCAATGATTACTTGCAGAATAAATTAAGCTAAGAATATCTGCTTTAAGTACTCAGAGGAGGTGGATGGGTATGCATCAGGCGTCCTGGGAAGTTCCAAGAGGCATTAAACAGAACCATATCCCAAACCATTTTCCTTTCTTTTTGACCAACTTCAAGTATCACAATGATAAAGTTTCAATTTGATCAACTTTTAAATTGTATATAGGATTAAATCTCTAATGATATTTGTCATTTACTTTCAAATCATAATCACATTAACAACCACTATTTAGGTTTAAGTACTAAGCACTAGTACCTTTCAAAACCATGATTTCTTAATCTTTCTTATGTTCTTAACATTTGAAGCAATATTAAACTCACAGAAAAATTGCCAGGATACTAAGAAGACCTGCTAATTTTTCTTCCTGGATCACCCAAAAGTAGGTTGCAGACAGATTTTCCTATCATCCCTAAGTAATTTAGTATCTTTTTTCTGATTCTGTCATGTCTTCTACCCTGATTAGTTAGCATTCTTAAGAAGGGAAAAGTTTTCACTCCTCTCCTTTTATTTACACATGTTTTTATTCATAACAGTATAAACTGAAAGATTTCTATTTTAGTCAATGAGATATAGATATAGATATCTATAGATATATAGATATAACCTAGTAGCATCATTATATATACATATATTTTAAATTTTGTTTAAGGTATGCAAATTTTCTGTATCTCATGTATACAGATTTAGGAACACAGTGATACTTCCCACCCTAACCTCCCTCTTGCCCACATTCCCACACTTCTTCCTGCTCCCTCTCCGATTCCCACCCTTAATTTTCACAAAGATCTATTTTCAGTTTACTTTATGCTCATCAGATTAACCCTACATAAGAATTCAACAAACAATATAAAGAAAACAACATTGTTCACCAACGGTAGAGACACAATTGTTCTGAAGTTGACAACGGGCTCTCCTTTTGTTGGCTCCCATCTACTTTTGACACATCATGATCATTCTTGAGCATTTCCTTACTTCCTGGTACAACAGATGCTCCAGCTGCAGCTTTACTTTCCTCATCTAAACCCTGAAATTCATCATTTTTTCTAAGAACCCATAATGCATCACTGTAGAATACAGTTGAACTGAGATCTAGATGTTTGCTGTACTCAATGTCATTGGAGTGTTGCAGCTCCTCCGCCGTTCCCGGTGGACAGAGCTACACATACGTTGACATTGATGTGTGCTTCATATGCATCTAGATATACTGAAAGCTGTAAAACGTGTTGTGTGGCAGTAAACCAGAGTGACACCATAACAGTCTCATTTTGAGAAGGAAGCTGACCACCTGCCAGCCAACTGGCCATTCTCCTGCTATGGCAAGGCCTCCTGATACAGTCTGGAAGCCCAGAAAGATGCCTCAGGGGCTATACCTAAAGAACAGTAGTGGAATGTCCAGACACAGCTCCCTTTCGATTGGAAAAAATAAAACCTTGCCTCTTCTATTGTTCTGTGTACAATAAGCCTTGTTAAAACTATGACCAGACCACTACTCACCCAGGTCTGGAATTCCATAAGTCATCCTAATAAACTCTTTTCTATTTATAAAGATTTATGTATTAATTTGAAAGGCAGGATGATAAGAGGGAGAAAGAAGCACGGAGAGTGTGTGTGTGTGTGTGTGTGTGTGGAGAGAGAGAGAGAGGTCTTCCATCTGCTGGGTCACTCCCAAGATGCCCTCAACAGCCAGGGCTGGGCCAGGCCAAAGCTCTCCATCATGGTCTCCCATGTGGTGACAGGGGTCAAAGTGTTTGTTCATCTTCCACTTTCTTCCCAGGCACATTAGTAGGAAGCTGGATCAGATGTGGAGTAGCTGGGGACTCAAACCAGCACCCCCATATGAGATGTCAGCACCTGCTGTGCCACAGCAGTGATCGCAACTCTTATTTTTATGTCCAGCTTCCTTTATTCTTTGGTCTCAAGAATCCTGCTCAGTGTGGGGAGAAGGGAGGTATTCCATACACCACCTGCTGACACACATTCAGACAAAAGTGCAACTTCTCAAGAATAATCTGCACCGATTTAATAGTGATAATATGGAAGAGAAACCTGAAAATTCAAGCTCGGGCTGGTGCTGTGGCTCACTAGGCTAATCCTCTGCCTGCGGCGCCGGCACACCTGGTTCTAGTTCCGGTTGGGGCGCCGGTTCTGTCCTGGTTGCTCCTCTTCCAGTCCAGCTCTTTGCTGCGGCCCCGGAGTGCAGTGGAGGATGGCCCAAGTGCTTGGGCCCTGCACCCACATGGGAGACCAGAAGGAGGCACCTGGCTCCTGGCTTCAGATCAGTTCAACGTGCAGGCAGTGATGGCCATTTGGGGGGTGAACCAATGGAAGGAAAACCTTTCTCTCTGTCTCTCTCACTGTCTAACTCTGCCTGTCAAAAAAAAAAAAAAAAGAAAAAAAAAGAAAAAAGAAAATTCAAGCTCATGAATTTATTTATCTCATCTTTTGAACCCTAGTCAAAAGATTGCCTTTAGTTAAAACACTCACTAATGTTGGCAGCTAGACTGATAAACATTCTATTAGTTGTGGAGATAACTTATTCTATAGTGAATTTCCCCCCATTAAAATAGAAATATTATTTTTTTCTAAATTATCTATGCTTTAGTCTATTTTCTTCAGTACAATTGAATTGCAAATTAAAGATAACCACAGCTGGAAAAGTCCACTGGCTACAAATGACAGTGATCTCCACGCATACTATTAATTCAGCCAAACTCCAAGAGAAATGAATACACAATTCTGCAGCCAAAGTACTCAAAAACACTGGATGGAGTCACCATGAAAATCTGTCCTACACTCAATTCTATCAAATAATATGTGCCAATTTTTTTTATAAATCACATGACTTGATTTTTAAAAACTGTTTTAATCAGTCCTCAGATATTAGGTTCTGTAAAATCTGCCATTTTTAATCAGAATAAGAAAAAAAAATCTGATGATTATTAGTACATTGGTATTACTGTATTTTAAATTAACCTCCCTGCTAAATGAGTGAGACACATAATAACCAAGCGGTAATATAAAAAAAGAGTCCCAGTCGCATTGCACATGGACACTTCTGCTACTTGTGTGCAGATCTGTGTGGATGTTGTCTGCAGCTGTGTGACATAGATGATAGTGCATCTATAATTGTTCCACTTGTTATACCCAGGCATTAAAACATAACGTTGAAGCTGAAGGCCATTGAAAACAAGCAGACACACAAAGACCTTTCTGCCCTCCCCTTATCTACCTGAAAATAGGGCACACATTCTGCTTCAGTCCTTGTAAAGTCATGTCTCTTTCTACTGTTGCAGGGTCTTGGTCTACACTTCCTGAAGCTGGTCTTTTGAGGAGAGAAAGGTATTATTTGTTATTATTTCCTATTAGTAGGAAGCAGGAGAAATACAACTCAAATCTATCCGATTGGGGGTGGGGTGAAGCTTCATAGACCATGTAGGAGAGAGCTGGGAGGTGGAAGTGCCTAGAAGACTAATTTTGATTAGAGAGCTTTGGATTCTCCCTCCTTTGGGGTCTCAGCCCATGGCACCTGCTGCTCCCTGCTCTGGGCTCCCTCTGTGCATGCCCATCCATGTCCTAAGATAGCAGGCATATAAAACGTATAATGAGACCCATCCACGAGGCAAGGAGGAGGGAAACTTCCCGGAAAAGAATGAGGAAGCACAGCAAGATGTTTTTGTGTTTGGGGCATCCAGGGGAAACCCACCATCCATCTCAATTCTCAAACCAGAACTGGGATGACAACTGTATCACAGAGAGAAGACACTGAGAATCCTCAGTAACTGGTCCTTACCAAGCTTTGATTTCCCCATACGTTTGCCTCCTCACTATCTGCTGCACCTGTAAGATCAAAGTCTGTTTCTTCCTTTTAGCTGTATCGACAAACTACTAGTGTTTGCTGGGACGCTATGGAAGAACGAGTTCTAATGCCACCTTTGAGCTTCGCATGACCAGCACTCAGTGACGTATGTGCTAGGGAACTTCTATTTGCTTTTTCTTTTATTAATCTATTTTCAGTCTAATGTGAATCTAAGATGAATGGGGGAAACCATCTTTTTCTTCCTTGCAGTTATTATAATTCCTTTAGAGTAGGAACTACGTTGTCTTTGAAGTGTTCCACAGGTTCCACTACCAGCTGTAGCAGAGCAAAGAAGGAAGTGCAAGGTTTTAAGAATCATCATAGTAGTCTCCATGCTCCTCGGCTACTTTCAGATAAAGGCCCTAAAATTATCTCATTCTCTCACATACAGAAATAACGCAAGATTGAGAGCTACTTGCTCTCATTACTTTTCACTCCTTACTTGTGGAGCTAATTTGATGTGTGTTTGATGAGGATTAAGAAGTCATATTCTTTCTTTACTGTTTATTTCAATGAATATTTAGAATACTTTGTTGATGCAACCCAAGAAAGTATGGACAGTAGAAAGTTAAGGAGTATGGGCTGGCGCTGTGGCTCAATAGGCTAATCCTCTGCCTTGTGGCGCCTACACACCGTTGCCCCTCTTCCAGGCTAGCTCTCTGCTGTGGCCAGGGAGTGCAGAGGAGGATGGCCCAAGTCCTTGGGCCCTGCACCCCATGGGAGACCAGGAGAAGCACCTGGCTCCTGCCTTTGGATCAGCGCGGTGCACCGGCTGCAGTGCGCCAGCCGCGGCGGCCATTGGAGGGTGAACCAACGGCAAAGGGAGACCTTTCTCTCTGTCTCTCTCTCTCACTATCCACTCTGCCTGTCAAAAAAAAAAAAAAAAAGAAAATTAAGGAGTAATGGAATATTTTTAAAAGTGGCACCATCCAAGCTTAGAAGTTCCCTTAATGTATGGGATGACCCTGCAACCCATTAAAGTATTAAATGGACATCTGTTATTTAACTTTAATATTTTATTTTAAATATTACTATATATTATATAATATTAATAATATTTTATTTAACTAAATCTGTTAATTCACTTTAATAAGAAGTAGAAAAATTGGCCCGTACTTATTTTATTGCACTAGAATTTTGGCTTTTCTTCCAACCAACATGGAGTGAAAGGCATGTATTTATTTATGCTTTATTATGTCTAAGGCCTGAGAACATAATATGCAGCTTCTGAAATTTACTCTGTAGAACATGAGCATAATCTTCTTTTTTCCCAGTATGACTGAAATACTTTGTGAGGTACTCACAGACCAGAAATTAGTAATTAAACATGCTTAAATACTGATGGGAGTTAAATGTAGGGACTGACGCTGCAGCGTGGGGCATCCCATATTGGAGTAGCAGTTCAAGTCCTTGTTGTTCCACTTCCCATCAAGCCCCTGCTAAGATGACTGGGAAGACAAGAGGATGCTGGGACCCCTGCCTCCCATCTGGGAGACCTGGGTAGTGTTCCAGGTTCTTGGCTTCACTTGACCCAGCCCCAAATGTTGCAGCCATTTAGGGGCGGGGGTTAGCCGGTGAGTAAAAGAGCTCTCTCTATTTTCCTTTCTCTTTCTCCCTCTCTCTCTGTTACTCTGCTTTTCAAATAAATAAATTGATCTTTAAAGAAAAAGTTACTTTTATGTCATCTGTTATATTAATATTAATGAATTTCATTAGCTTCATCAGATTAATTACAGATAACTTAGTCACTTTATTCAGAGTATAGAAAAAGCCCAAAATGAAAAAAATTTTTTCTCTTAATATTTTTTATTTCATGACAAGAATCTACTTATTCATATAAAGAAATGCATTAAAGTGCCATATGTAATAAAACCATAGAAGCATCATGTTCTAACAGGCTACATGGCATAATATTTCCTTTTATATAAACTTTCAACTCTAAGTCACATTTCTCCTACCAAAATTTTATCCAAAGAGCTATTTTGCTTATTCTCTATAAGGATGATGATTCGAATAGTCCATGATAATGTTTAATGTTCACATATTTTTCTGTGTTATCACAAACTGAAAGATTCGAGATAGAGACTTAGTTCAGAGAAAACAGAAGTATTCTGTGTGGGAAGGGAAGGATCTCCTTCCAGAAAGTGCACTTTGTGTCATTTGTTTAATTTGTCTGCTTATTTGAAAAGGTACCAGAGTAAAGGTCCCCCCAAAGTGTGATGCTTTGGCATGTGGATTATTTTGAGCTGATTGTTTGCAGCAACTGCAGACACAAGACAAAGTCTGAGAATAGATGCTACTCTTTTATACAGGAAATTTACATCTAGAAAGAAAATCTCCCTTTGTCATGGTGCCTGTCTCTGTACCCATAAGGGAAGGCAAGTTCTGGGGCTGATGTTGTGGCATAGCCAGAATCTCATATGGGCACCAGTTTGTATCCTGGCTGTTCTACTTCATACCAGGCTCCCTGGTAATGGCCTGCAAAAGGCTGTGCAAGAAGTGCTTGGGTCCTCGCCACCCACATAGACCCAGATTAAGCTCCTGGTTCCTGACTTCAGGCTGACTCAGCCCTCATTGTTTTTTTGTTTGTTTGCTTGTTTGTTTGTTTGTTTTGACAGGCAGAGTGGACAGTGAGAGAGAGACAGAGAGAAAGGTCTTCCTTTGCCATTGGTTCACCCTTCAATGGCCGCCGCGGCCAGCGCGCTGTAGCCAGCACATTGCGCTGATCGGAAGCCAGGAGCCAGGTGCTTCTCCTGGTCTCCCATGGGGTGCAGGACCCAAGCACTTGGGCCATCCTCCACTGCACTCCCGGGCCACAGCAGAGAGCTGGCCTGGAAGAGGTGCAACCAGGACAGAATCTGGCGCCCCAACCGGGACTAGAACCCGGGGTGCCGGCGCTGCAGGTGGAGGATTAGCCAAGTGAGCTGCGGCGCTGGCCAGCCCTCATTGTTACAGAGAGCAAAAGTGAGAGAGAGAGAGAGAGAGAGAGAGAGAGGAGAGAAGACAGAAAAGATAAGAGAGAAGGGGTGGGGAGGATCTAAGTCACTAGAGATTCTGTCAATGGGAAAGACAAGGACTCAAATCTAGAACAAATTTTACCCTGGTTTATCACGCCTTTCCTGGTCACCTCGCTGTAACTGTGCTCCTATGCCTCTCCTCTGTTTCAGTTGAGGTTGGTATGTCAGTCTCAGTTCTAAGCCACCTCTGGGAGACTTGCTCATTTCTCTGAGTTCTGCATGTTTAAGGTATTGCTATGGTTTAAATATTTGTGCCACAGAATTCACATGTTTGAAATATTATCCCTAAAGTCATTTATTAATGGTATTTGGGGATGGGGCATCGCATGACGGAGCAGAGTCCTCAAAAATGGATTAATCCAGTCACTTATTAGTGCGGTCATGGGCTATCAAGGCAGTGGCTCTGTTAGAAAAGTGAGCTCTCTGGCACATCGGTTCTATTGAGCTATGTGATCTTACACACTGCCTTGGCACTCCACAGGCTGCACCAGTGAGAAGGATCTTACTAGAAGTTGCCCCCTCAACCTTGTAAGGAATAGATTTTCCTTATAAAGGACCCACTTCAAAGTATTTTGCAACAGTAACAGAAAACAGAGTAAGACAGGTATACATCTTAATGAACTTGTATTTGCTCTCCTCTCCTTAATCTTTTCTCTTCTGTTATGTGAGTCTGCCATAGTTAAGAACTCAGAAAGATGGAGGGACAATCACTTTTTCTCCCTTAGGAAGCTTTTGTGTCATGTATCAAGAATATTGGTTATTATATGTAGATTATAAAAATAGAGAAGTTGCTTTCAAGAAAGTCATTTATAAGATTAAAAATGAGATGTTACTGACTACTTTTCCTTCCTGTAAAAGTTATGAAATTATTTCAACAAATAGAAAAGCAGAAGGTAATTCAAAAAAGAAGCATATCACACCTTTCAGATTTAACAAGTATCTGTATCTTATCACATAGTTTTGATCATTTAAAAAAAATGAAATATGGCATAGCTTTGTGGCTCTTTCTGCTATTTTGATGTACCCTCCAGAGAGATCAACATGAGGAAACCAAGCCACTATCAGTGCCTTGCAGGGGGATGCCAGATACCATCAGGATATAGGGAATCTTGGGGAAGCTACTAAAGTCTCTGTCCTCCAATTTCCTCATCTCTGGAACAAAGACAATAAATAAAAGGTGCAGATTGTAATGATTAGATCGGTGTGTGTGGCACCAAGCAGGGCCCTTAGTGTAAGTATTTCTCCCTCAGGGACATTTATCTCCAAGTTGAATTGCTGGGTCAGCCAATAGGAATGCTTTGAGCCCTGCCACACAATGACAAATTATTCCTCAGAGTGATTTTACCAAACTAGGCTTTTCAGTGCTATACAAAGAAAAGATTCTCCTCCCACTTAGTGAGAAAATTTGAATTCCTGAAGTTTACATTTTATCAATCCAGTTAAATGAAATGTCATTTGGTTGTCTACTTCGCATTTCTTAATTGTCCTATATTTTTTGGACATCTGAATTTTCCTCTTCTTTAAAATAGTTTGATTTTTTTTTCTACAAAGTCATTCTTCTCTTCCTTTTACTTGCTAATTTTTAGGAGTTCATAAATTCAGAAAATATACAATGTTGTTTGTTGTATGAGTTTCAAATATATTTGCAACAACTATGTCATAATTTCATTCTTTTAAAGTGAATTTTAATGAAATAAACTCAAAACATGCACAGTCAGGCTCAGATCGTGTGGTTCCCAAGCTTGGAGAAGCAAAAAGACATTGTCCAGGATCGTTGGAGTTAACCCAAGACAGGGGTGGACTTGCCACTGTCACCCCCAAGGGGTTCTCTCTGCATCACCCCAGGACCAAGGCCAGGCCAGGGAGCTGGGCACAGGTGGGTGAACAAGGGATTCTTTTCCCTCCTCCCCAGGCTGGCCTGTAGTCTGTGTCTCATTTTCATGAACATCTCCTCCCTTCTGACAGAGGACCCCTAAGTGTCTTCAGAGGAGCTCCTCGCCCCCCCCCCCCCCCATGAGACTTGACATCTGCAGATAGATGACCCTCAAGGGAGGACTTGCTTAGGTGTCCCAAAGAAGTTAGAGACCAACAGTTCCGTGGGCTGTTTTATTCCCTCAGTGAAAGTGGGCCCACAAAACCCAGGAGCTCTCCTCTCTGTTGGGGTCAACATGTTAAAGCTGCTGGTGAGGTCTTGGCAGTGAGCAGGAAGGCTGACGGTGGGGCCTGAGGGCGCAGCCAAGCAGCACAGCGGCCCCTGCTGTGGGAGCCTCCACACCGTTCTGGGTTAATTTTCTTTTTCTAGGATTTTTGTTGTTAGTTTTCTTGCACACTAGTTTTAAATGCCGTGGAATTCACAGTTTTATCCTGTAATAGCTTTTGTTTTTAATGTAGTCCTAAAGAAACTCTGCATCACCCAGGTTCATGAAAGTATACTCTTAAATTCATCTTTATTTCATCTAGTTAGTAACTACATAGTTTTAAAAAGTGAAATAGTATTAAAAGCTCATAATGAGAGTGACCATTTCTTAGCTTTATCCCTCCAAATCGCTATAATCCCCTTTTCTGAAGGTAATCTTTTTGCCTCTCTCTGCATATCTACATATGTACTTTAAGCCATTTTTCATTCATTTATTTTAAACATTTTTATTGGCTTATTATATTAGGTGAGGTTGGAATTCTCTTACATTGCTATTTCTTCTGCTCCCCATTCCTTATTTTACAGAACTGCATCCATACTGTATTTTTGGCTAAATAATTTTAGGGATTTGTACTAATATAACTATGCAAGCCATTTTCCAAGTCTTGCACCGCAGTATACCATAATTATGGTTCTTTTCTCACTTTCGGTTTTCTAAAAGTTATTACTAGCTCTTTTTAAAAATTGCTCCTCCTCCTTCTCTCTTGTAGATCTATTGTCTACCGTGCAGTAGTCTCTCATTGTAATCACCCACAAGGAAGTTCCCATAATGCATTCCACCTGCACTCTCATTCCCAAGAGAAGAGAAATCGTACTGGGGAGCTCAGTTCTACGATCGGCTGCTCTAGCCACGCTGTGCACCTGTTGCTCTCTGACTTCACTTGCTGTCATCTTCAGAACTGGTCTTTCATTATGTGGGGTCCCCTAATTCCAGCTCTCAGACAATTTCCTTTCTTCATCACTCTGGCTGAAGGAACACATCTTTCGGAAGTTTCCATGTTAGCTGGCAATCACAGATCATCACAGACATCATGTGATAGTACTCAAAGACTTCCAGTCTGATCTCATTGCCCTCCACTGGGTCTTCCGTTCCTTATCAGAGAAGGGATTCTGCTCTCTTAAATCTTGGCTTTTCTGGGTCCTTCCCTCATTGTTTGGTTCGTTTCTTAACTTGGAACCCTGTTCCTACTATGTTGTGAATATTTATACCCCACACGATTTCAGATGTTGGAATCCTAACTTCCAATGTGATGGTATTAGTAGGCAGGGACTATCCACAGGTGATTAGGTCACTGGAGCAAAGCCCTCAGGAGTAGGATTAGTGTCCCCATAGCCTCTTGGACCAGGTGAGTCTGGCCGTGGCTTAATCTCCAACTTCCCAGCCTCCAGCACTGTGAGAAATAAATGTATGTTGTTAATAAATAACCTAGCCGGGGTATTTTGTTATAGCAGCTCCAATGCACTGAAGCAATCCCTCAGCATGAAAGCAAAGGAGATGGCATTTGTTGACAGTCTGTATATATGAGGAGGAGGATTCTGTGTTGATTCTCATACTAGATTAATAACTGGCTATAAAATTCTAGGTTAAAGATAATTTTATGGGCACTATTTGCTTATTTTCTTCTTTCCAGAATTGCTATTGAGAAGTTCAAAGTCATTTTTACTTCACAACATTTTGTATGAAATATGGTCTTCATTTGTTAATTTTTTTTTGCAGGAAGATTTTACAATCTTCACTTTGCTTGATTGTTTTGAGGTTTTATAAACACGTGCCTTGATGTGGCTGGCTTTCTGGTTTTTCTCTTCCTTCTGGAAACACATGGCCCCATGTTACAAAAAATATTCTATGAATATTTTGTACACTATTTCTTTTGTTTTCTCTTTTTACAATTTCCATTATTTCAATATTTGCATGTAATTTGACTTATATTCCTTTTTCCTTGTCTTCTATTGCTTAACTTGTTGGGCTGCTTCCTTCTAAAGCTTTATTTTTTCCTCAGTTTATATTGAGTGTTTTTATTTTATAATATATATGTATATATAAAGATCAAATTATTTATTTGAAAGGCAGAGTGACAGATAGATAGAGAGGAAGAGATACAGAGAGATTTTCCATTTGCTGGTTCTCTACCCAAATGGCAGCAACATCTCGGGGCTGGGCCAGGCAAAGCCAGGAGCCAAGAACTCATCTATTTCCTTCCTTCCTTTCTCAGGGTGGCAGGTAGTTCAGCCTTGGAGTTCTGCTTTCCAGGCACAACAGCAAAGAGCTGGGTCAGAAGTGGAGCTGCTGGGTGGGAGTCAAAGCGTCACTCTCATAGGGGATTCAAATGTCCCGACCAAGGTCTCAACCTGCTATGCCACAATACCTGCCCCATATTTAATTTATAACATCTTATTTTTGATCTTGAAATGCAATTTGTTATAGCATTAACTTTCTTCAGTGGATAAATTGCCTTCTGTCTGTACAATCTGAAAATATTAGTTTTTTTTTATCTTGTCTTCCCCTATAAAGCAACTATTTCTTCCAAGTTTTCTTTGTTTTTGCCTTCTCCTTTGGCTTTTCAAAGTTTTGTTCAATTTGTTACTTTTGAGTTTCTAATCAATATTATAAGCTTTCCTCATAAACCTGTCAAACTTTGTTGCAAGGGAACCTGGATTTCAGAATCATTGTAACTTTCCTCAGGTTGGTGACATTTCTAGAACCCTCTGTCTACTGCAATTTGGTATATGAGATTTGATGAGCAAGTTAGAGTTGCAGAGAAATATTATAGTCATCAGTATGTAGGAGGGAGTTTTGGCTGTCAGAGCGAACAAAATTATCTTGGAAGAGTTCTAGATCAATAAAAGAAAAGGAGCCAGCAACAAACCTTCATTTTAAATAAATTACAAATTAGATTTTTCAATGTATTGCGTTCTACTATGTTCTCTTCAAGCCAATATTTATCACATTGAACAAATTCACATTTTCTTCAACTTATGTGCAAATTAATTAAGAGACCTGTTGAAGTGAAATGGACACTATGAGAAACAGTGACTTGATCAGCTCTTGTCCTTACTGTTGATGTAGTATTTTTTTTTTATTCTAGTACTAGTGGTTGAACTCTGTAATTAACACACAATTATTCCTAGGTGTTTAAATTTTAATTGAAAAATGATCCCTGTTAGGAATTTGGAAAACATTATGCTGAGTGAAATAAGCCAGTCCCAAAGGGACAAATATCATATGTTCTCCCTGATCAGTGACAACTAACCGAGCACCAAAAAGGAAACCTGTTAAAGTGAAATGAACACTGTGAGAAACGGAGACTTGATCAGCCCTTGCCCTGAGTGTTGATGAACAACTTAATACGTTATCCCGCTTAGTATTTTTTTTTTGTTTGTTCTACTTAATACTTTTGGTTGAATACTGTAATCAATACACAGTTATTATTAAGTATTGAAACTTAACTGAAAAGTGATCCCTGTTAAATATAAGAGTGGGAACAAGAGAGGGAAGGGACATACTCAAGCTGACTTGCCCCAAATGGTGGAGTTAGAAACGTGCCAGGGGATTCCAATACAATCCCATCAAGGTGGCATGGACCAATGCCATCTCACTAGTCCAAGTGATCAATTTCAGTTCACAATTGATCATAATGATAGGACTAAGAGTCAAAGGGATCACACAAACAAGACTAGTGTATGCAAATACTAACCAATAGAATAAAAAAGGGAGAGAACGATCCAACATGGGAAGTGGGATACACAGCAGACTCATAGAATGGCAGATGTCCTAAACAGCACTCTGGCCTCAGAATCAGCCCTTAAGGCATTTGGATCTGGCTCAAGAGCCCATGAGAGTATTTTAGGCATGGAAAGCCAAGACACTCTGGGGGAAAAAAAAAAAAGACTTAAATGAAAGGTCTCTGCAAGTGAGATCCCAGTGGAAAGAACAGAGCCATCAAAGAAGGAGGTACCTTTCTCTGAAGGGAGGAGAGAACTTCCACTTTGACTATGACCTTGTCTAAATATGATCAGAGGTGGTGAACTCAAAAGGCTTCCATAGCCTTGGCAACTCGTGATAAGAGCCTAGGGGGATTATTGATGCCATAAACAAGAGTGTCAAATTGTTAAGTCAACAACAGGAGTCACTGTGCACTTACTCCTCATGTAGGATCTCTGTCCTAATGTGCTGTACATTGTGATTTAATGCTATAACTAGTACTCAAACAGTATTTTTTCACTTTGTGTTTCTATGTGGGTGCAAACTCTTGAAATCTTTACTTAATATCTACTAAACTGATCTTCTATATGTAAAGAGAATTGAAAATGAATCTTGATGTGAATGGAAGGGGAGAGGGAGTGGGAAAAGGGAGGGTTGCAGGTGGGAGGGAAGTTATGGGGGGGAGCCATTGTAGTCCATAAGCTGTACTTTGGAAATTTATATTCATTAAATAAAAGTTAAAAAAAAATTTTAAAAAATACCTCCCTCAAAAAAACAAAAAAAAAAAAAAAAAAGAGAGACATTTTTGTGTTATAAGTGCTCCATTTAAAAACATGTAATGGAAAAAAAGACACAAAAAACTGTCAAACCAAAAACAACCATGGTGAGAAAAATCATCTTTAGAAACTAGTGTGGGGCTGGTACTATGTCATAATGCGTAAAGCCACCACCTGCAGTGCTGGCATCCCATGTGTGCACTGGTTCAAGTCCCGGAAGCTCCACTTCTGATCCAGCTCTCTGCTATGGCCTGGGAAAGCAGTGGAAGATGGCCCAAGTCCGTGGGCCCCTGCACCTGTGTGGGGGACCTGGAGAAAGCTCCTGGCTCCTGGCTTCAGATCGGCACAGCTCCAGCAGTTGCAGCTATCTGGGGAGTGAACCAGCCGATGGAAGATTTCTCTCTATATATATATCTCTATCTCTGCCTCTCCTTCTCTCTCTGTGTAACTGTGACTTTCAAGTAAATAAATCTTTTTAAAAAATTAATGTATTATGTTAATACTGATAAAGTGAGTAGATTGTATTAATGTTTGCCCAGAAACATGAGGGTTTTGTATAACTTCAGATACATAAAATTGACATTTTATAATTCAATCTAACCTAAATAAACACTGATTTACTCTTGGGCTGCATCTTGTAGTCATAAAAGATAAAATAAACTCAAATCATATTATTTGAGTTATTAATTTCCTGGAAATTATTCCCAAAATTTGCTGCAAAGTGTATTTCTACTTTTCATGTGATGGTCACTATAAAATTATGCTTCATGCAACTAGAAACAGTTGTTTTTCTAATGTTCATAAAATTACACTTATGAATTTATAAAAATCTATGAAATTACAGATTTGAAAAAGAAATGAAGGTTTCCTAATGGAATTTTAATAGTAATGCTCGAAACATGAATAATAAGAACTGACCTCTGCTTAAAGCAATTGACAAAATTATTTCCCTTAAAAAGAAAATAGATTGCGTAAAAGAAGTTTTAATAGGAAAATTACTTATATTGTGCCTGAGAGAAATGGCAAAACTCAATTCCATGAATGCTTGCTGCTCATCGCCTACAGTGTCATTTGTTATTTATCCCTTTCCCCATACATTGGACATAAATAGTTTTTTAAAACTCTTTCTATTATATGTATTGTTAGGTATGCACTAGTTTTATATAGGAAGTGAGAGAGTCTCCATTATATGTCTAAAATGCATCATCTGATAATCAATAGAAAATAACTATATATATATATATGTGTGTGTGTGTGTATATATGTGTGTATGTGTGTGCATATATATATGTTGTGTGTATGTATATATATGTGTGTGTATATATATATATATATGTTGTGTATATATATATATATATATATATATTGCAAGGTGAACTCAGGCTTACTTAAGGAATTGGATCATGTTCAAAATGGTACTGGTTGCCCTGAAAAAACATTAAAAATTTTCAGAAATTGTCAGCTGTAAACTTTTCCTTTTTATCAAGAACAACAAAAGTGTGAGCCTCAAGATGATAGCCGACAAGACAAAGCGTGGGTTGTAACAGCTTTTTCTTTTTTCATGCCACTTTAATGTCTTGTGATTTACATAAGAAAACCACCAAACTACCATATTTAATGTACAGAACTTGATTACTTTGGAGATGAATATACACCTGTAAAACCATAACAACAATCTATGTAGCATAGCATTTTACAACAGAACATGAAAATTGGATCACTACCATGTATAATTCTGGTCAACAAGTTGCTACAATATGAGGAATACTTTCCTAAGCAGGAGATAAACTATTAATACATTTCAAATATACTTTCAAATGTAAGAGCAAGTTCCTGGTAAAGATTTACTTAAAAAGTTATAGAATCATACATTGTTCCACATTCCTATTAAAGTATTTGATTCCAGCAAAAGATCCTAGAGTGGCCACATTTTTTTTCGCATGTATGACATTTTATGATATTTGGGCTGGCAGTAGGAAAATCTTGACTGTAAAATGATCCATTGTCATCTTTACAAATGCAACCCATCCAAGGTGGGCACTTGGCTTGGTTTGTAAGATGCCTTTTCTCAGGTACCAGTGCCTGATTTAATCCCTGGCTCCAGCTCCTGACTCCACTTTCTGGCTAATGCAGATCCTGAGAGACAGCAATGGTGATGAAAGTGATTGGGGCATTCCCACCCATGTGGGAAACCTGAACTGAATTCCTGGCTCCAAGCTACAGACTGGTCCAATCCCAAGTGTAGCAGGCATTTGGGAAATGAACCACAGAATGGGAGGTCTCTCTGCCTCCCCCTTTCTCTGTCTCTCTGCCTCTCAAATAAATAAATTTAAAAATGTCTATTTGATTTTTAGCTTCTTTAACATGAACCTATAACAATATAAATATACAAAAGCCTACATGTTTCCAAATATGCTTATCTAAAAGACACAATTGGCTGTTCATACTGCATATTCACTACATAGTATTGATTCATAGCGGAAACACTTCCAAGGGAGTTGTGTGTGCATATAATAGTGCCATTTCTCAGCTGGAGTCTTTTGCTTGATGGAACACCAAAACCCTGAAATGAATAGTGTTTGCTGAGTAGAGAGAAGGGACAAACGTGCAGCTATCATCATTCAAGCAGCAACAATACATTTATTCTAAAGCAGTAATTTCCTCCTAGTGAACTCTTATGAAAGCATTCAGCAATGCATAATCACTTATCCCTCATGCCATTCACATTGTTAGCTCTGAATGCACAAATCACCATAACGACGTGGAAAATGAAGAAATACCATCAGTCTAAGTTTTGTTGTTCACCGATCTCAGCATTTTTCCTGATTCAGTATGTTCTCGATTGTTCCTTAGAGCAAAATTGAATAATTTTCACCATTATGTTGCACTTTCTTTTTCCAAAGAACTTATCTAAGTCTCCAGAGAGGCTTACATAGCCTCAGAATTTCTAGATCCACTCCCTTATTGATTTTAGAATTTATTATATTACAAAGTGTGAATTTGATGAACTCAAATTTGATGAACAATTCTGTTCATCCCTCTTACTTCCTTAACAACCTTGAAAAATTTCATTTGATTTGAAGGCGTTCTCTCCTGTGGTAGTAATATTGTGAACACACCAAGGAGCCTGCCTAAGCCTGTCATCAAACGGTGGGTTCTATAGTCATTTCTATCTTTCTCTGCCTTTAATCTGTACTCAATGTTTAACAATATTGAAGTGTTGATGGCATATCAGGTGTCCTTCCTTTTACATTGGAATTAAATTATCTTGTCATATTATGAACCAATTTTCAATCCTTACCTATTTTAAAATTAATGAATCTCTAAATTAACTGATTGATACTCACACACTGTCTCTGATGTTCTGATCAAATTTCAATATTTTAACTTTAATTACTTTTCAGGTCACATCTGGCTACAACTAGTTTCTTCTTTTCCTGAAAACACTTAATTCTTTCTTGAGCCTTCTTTAAAGAAAGTCTTTGGTGCGCCAGATTCTGTCCTGGTTGCTCCTCTTCCAGTCCAGTTCTCTGCTGTGGCCTGGGAAGGCAGTGGAGGATGGCCCAAGGGCTTGGGCCCTGCACCCTTCATGGGAGACCAGGAGGAAGCACCTGGCTCCTGGCTTCGGATCAGCGCAGCGCACCAGCCATAGCGGCCATGTGGGGGGTGAACCAATGGAAGGAAGACCTTTCTGTCTCTCTCACTGTCTAACTCTGCCAGTCCAAAAAAAAAAGTCTTTTAGCCATATTTATGGGCATTATGCTTTCTTCTCCTACTAGACTGATACTCTTAAGGTTAGACACGTCAATCATTCTATTTCTCCTGGGCACTGGAAATTTATTTATACAATGCAAGAGTGGCAAACGAGAGGTGGGAGAGCTCTCTGGGGCTGCCTATTCCTCCTGGAATCCTTTGACTAGGGCCCCGTACTCAGCTGAGCCAAATTCCTACATAATGTTTTAATATAAACCAAATAAATATGTTTTGTTTAGGTGATAAACCTGAAAAATTGTTTCTAAAACAATTTTAGAAACATTTTTTCTTATTAAATGTTTATTTATCATTTTTACTTATTTATTTGAAATCCAGATTAAGAGAGAAAGGGAGAGAGAACATCAACCCACTGGTTCAGCTCCCAAATGACCACAATAGTTGGGGCTGGATCCTGGCAGAATCCAAAAAACAGAAACTGTACCTTGGTCTCCCACCTGGGTGGCAGAGCATCAAGTACATGAACCAAAACCTGCTGCCTCCCAGGAGGCACATTAGCAGGAAGTGGATTGGAAAGCAGAGGCAAGATTTGGTGCCAGGAACTCCAAAAAGGGATGCAGTTCAGCCCGCTATGTCACCGCACCTGCCTCTACAAACAGAATTGTGCAATGCTGCACTCCAGAAGGAAAGACAGCAGTCAATGGGTGAAAATGGAAATGCCTGGAGCTGTTGTGGTGCAGCAGGTTAAGTCATTGCTTAAAATGCTGGCATCCTATATTGGAGTGCCACTCCAAGTCCCATTTCCGGTCCAGTTTCCTCCCAATGCTGCTGGGGAGGCAGCAGATTATGGCCCAAATACTTGGGCCCCTAACACCCATGTGAGAGACCAGGATAGAGTTCTTGGCTCCCAACTTCTACAAGGCTGCTGTGGCTACTTGGGGAGTGAACCAGCAGATGGGAGATTCATTCTCTCTCTCTCTCTCTCTCTCTCTCTCTCTCTCTCTCTCTCTCTCTTTCTCCCCCCCCCCGACTCTACCTTTCAAATAAATAAATGAATCTTAAAAACAACAAGTAAATGCCTCAGAATATGATAAACGCCTCTTTTAATTCCATTTTTCCATGAACTTTTTGAAACACCTTTATATACAATCCAGATTGTGTTTTCTCTTGAACTATAAGCTAAGGAATGTATATTCCATTCTGTTGCCAATGAGAGTTGCTGACTTAGTTAATTACAGGCTCATAGAAGCATTTTGTGAGACAGAGCAATGTAATGGGTAAGAATAGGTAAGATACGCTAAATTAAGGGGGTCAGTTAGAAAACCCCACTAACTCCTATATGTCATTATGTTAGTAATAAATGTTCTTAAACTAATATGGTGGTAGTATAGAGTATTAAAATACATTTGAAAAATTAAAAACATGAAGACAAAAAGACTTGTTGACATGCATAAGTTTGATTTTTTTTTTCAAAGAAGTCTACACTTATGTGCTGACCAAATCTCCTACAGTGACTCAAAGACTTCTTTTTCCCTTTGAACGTCCTTGGCTAAACAGAGTCATGTTTTGCAAGATTGCTCTCCTTTTTCTGAGTAAACCTGCTTGCAGAGATGGGTCTAATTAGCTTTGAAAGCAACAGGTAGATCACACTAATGCTGAATAACCAACCGTTCTGAGTTAGAGCTCCTGGGAGCTCAGATGAGGGTTTTCGCAGCATTACCTCGCACCCACCTTCTTTGTTTTCCCAATCTTTCTTTCCTCCCCGTGAATAGTCATCCCTCATAAACCTCCTACCTGCTAACCTTCATGTCCAAGTCAATTTCATTCAGAAACAGAATTAGGGAGCATTCTGAGGTTCAATTTTGTGTGAAAGGGAACTGTGATACCACAGACCAACACGCTGCACCCAGGAAGAGTGTGCCGGTGAAAAAGACCCACCGAGAGGAAGCGTAGATGTCAGGTTGTTAAAACTGAGGTGACCATGGGGTGGGTCCCAGTCGGATAGAAAGTAGGATTGTCCAGCAGGCATGTGGAAAACACGGGGTTCAAGTTTAGGAGGAGGTTCACACTGATAGATGCAGACCTTGCCTTTCTATACATAAAAAGATGGCTCAGCTCCTGTTTTGGGTGGTGCTGTGGCCACTGTGGCTTCTATTGTCCAGAGAGCAAATCCACAGAGCTCAAGATCCATTATGTGATTCCAGATAAGATTTCTTTTAAACTAAAATCTCTCCGGTCTGTGTATTAGTCATGTGCTCCCATGGCCTAGCTGAAGATTTAGATCAGCATCTTGGACAAGTTATGAGCAATGTTAAACCATTTCATCTGCTCAAAGACACAATAACTGTTTCTTTCAGAGCTCCCAACAAGATAAGAAATACCCCCTGCCCAAATAAATCATTTTAGTCAAGGAAAATATAGAACTTAGTGAAATAAGTTCTTAAATCTTAACAAATAAAAAGTCCAATCATTTCAAAGGAGAGAAGGTTATCAGGACTCAAACAAATCCTTTCAGAGTGATTTCATGTATTTTGTCTGGTTTTGGGGCAGGAGCTAACTATAATATAAAAGTACAATAGAAAGCATATCCGAGGTAAATGTAAAAATAATACCATGTTTTATGATTTTCAGCACTTAACAGAAGTAATTTTAAGCAATGAAGATTTTCTTTTTCTATATAAGTTGAATTCCATAATTCAGAAGAAGTCATTAAATTCCACTTAAAGCCTTATTCACTTTATGTGACAGAATTTTAATCTTGTCCATTTAAAGATATTTCCTGATAGCGGACTTCAACAGCATATATATTTTGAAGTAGACTGTGTGTAAATTAATAAAAACTAATTAATTAATTCACTGATTTATTTAACTCTTAATTGAATTAAAAGTTAAAACTATAGAAAAAACTAAGAAAGTGAGAGGCCCTGAGTTAGGAGACTGACACCTTGGGGAAGGTGTTACAAGTACGTAGGAAAGAAAAATTTATTAAATGTTGTCTGTTTGTCTATCATTGGATTACGACAGGTTCTTTGGTTATCTTTTTTTTTTTTTTTTTTTTTTTTTTTTTACAGGCAGAGTGGATAGTGAGAGAGAGAGACAGAGAGAAAGGTCTTCCTTTTTGCCTTTGGTTCACCCTCCAATGGCCGCTGCGGCCGGCGCATCGCGCTGATCCGAAGCCAGGAGCCAGGCGCTTCTCCCGGTCTCCCATGGGGTGCAGGGCCCAAGCACTTGAGCCATCCTCCACTGCCTTCCCGGGCCATAGCAGAGAGCTGGCCTGGAAGAGGGGCAACCGGGATAGAATCCGGCGCCCCAACCGGGAATAGAACCCGGTGTGCCTGCGCCGCAAGGCGGAGGATTAGCCTGTTAAGCCATGGCGCCGGCCCTTTGTTATCTTATTTGATTCTTATAATCTTTCAATTCTTATTAGGATGGTTATAACCATTTTATGGTTCTCCATTTACCAAACAATCGGATGCTGGCCAAAAAAACTTAAGTATGTCAAAAGTCCTAACACTGGTAAGTAATTCCCCACTGTCCCTGCTAGGTCTTTATAAATGAGTCAATGAATCCTCCGATGAATTCTTTCAGCATGTATACAATGAAGAAACACACAACATTCTTCAATTTGTGTTCATGATAATCATTACAGCAACTGTACTATTCATTGTCCTCAAAGTTCTGCCAGCTAGATAGAATAAGTCTGGAAGAAAGTTCTCCATTTTAGATTCATTTGGAAACTTTCTGAATGACAACTGAAATTATCATAGTCTTTACCAGCTTGAATGTCACTATGCACTCAGAGTATACACTTGTGAATAGAAATTTGAATATGGCTAGCGATGAATGTTTTCATCTCATTTATTTTTATTTAGATCTTATTACAAAAATATAGGTGTATAAGTCAAGAATAAAAGTGTACTGAGTACCAACTAATACATTACTTAGTAATGTTACAAAAGTTAGATAACTAAAAAACACCCCAAATCAGCCTTTACAGAATAGATTAATACCTCAAGCATCACAAAGTAACACTCCTTACAACTACACATTTATTGAGGTTTTTATTAATATCTTCCATATTTGATGTTGGCATGACAAGACCTACCTGGTATTTTAGGTCTTTAGTCACTGACTTTAACCTTCACCAAAACTGCAATTTGGATTTACTGAGCTCTTTCTATGTGCCAGGATCCTTGTCCAGAGCTCAACAAATATTGTCTCATTACCAATAGTAATCCTCTAAAACACAGTATGATAAAACCAGTTATATTAACTACTGAAACCTGAAAGGGTATAGCAATTTGCCCCAAGTATCACAGCAGGTGAGAGAAAATACACATTCCCCGGCCAATTTACTTCAAGGTTCTTGTGTAAAACAAGCAATGCTAAGAATCTTCTATTTATGTCTGGTTAGCATATTGCAACTATTTAGCAAAATCTTTTTAGAGAGTAAGGCTAAACTCATGGGTGCCAGGGGGCACAGCTCAGCAGCCCTAGGAGCACAAAATCTCCAGCATCCCTAGACGTATCAAGTCAGAACCTCTAGAGAGTGAGGTGTGTACAGCTGTGTTTCAACAATCTCTCTCCAGGTGCTTGGGTGTTAACACTGGGAACTAAGGCAGTAAAATGTTATTTTATACCTTTAACCCTATTGTCCACTCTGCATAAGACAATAACCAGAGAAAGGGATATGAAGGGAATTTTTCTCCCATTAGGGTGTTTCAGCAATAGAAACTGCTCTATGCACAGTGATTGCTAACGGTCAAGAGCTAGAGAAAGGGATGGACAAGAATGTCTTAAGTGGTGGGCGTTCAGTGCAGTGGTTAAGACACTGCTTGGGAAGCCTGCAGGCCACATCGGAGAGCCTGGCTACTCCACTTTCTGCTAACATGCACCCTGGCAGCAGATAGTACCTCAAGTACTTGGGACTCTGCCACCCATGTGAGAGACTCACATTGAGTCCAGGCTCCTGGCTTTGGCCTGGCGCAGCTTGTACTGTTGTGGGCATTTGGTGAATAAACCAGCGGATGGTTCTGTTTTTCTTTCTGCCATTCAAATAAATAAAATACTTGTAAAACAATGATTTACTGTAAACCAAATATATTTGTTAATGCTACTTCATTTTTAAAAATTGTAACCCAAAGGGGTACAAAAATATTCTTTAAAAATACTAACCAAAATGCATTTGAATGGAGTTTAAATACTGAAATGTTTTGGTAACACTGCATGTAGATAGAGCTTAAGATATCAGATTTTATACACTTTTAACAGTCAGTAGTTGGGCCAGTGCTGTGAAGTAGCTGGTAAAGCCGCCACCTGCAGTGCCCACATCCTATATGGTTCCTATATGGGCACTGGTTCTAGTCCCAGCTGCTCCATTTCTGATCCAGCTCTCAGCTATGGCCTGGGAAAGCAGCAGAAGATGGCCCAACTGCTTAGGCCCCTGCACCTGTGTGGGAGACCTGGAAGAAACTCTTGGCTCCTAGCTCTGATCAGCACAGCTCCGGCCCTTGTGGCCATCTGGGGAGTGAACCAGAAGATGGGAGACCTCTCTCTCTCTCTCTCTCTCTGCCTCTGCCTCTGCCTCTGCCTCTCTGTAACTCTGCCTTTCAAATAAATAAATCTTTTTTTTTAAAAAAAGTCAGTAGTTGGCCAATGGCATTGCTTAATAACTTTACTACTGTCTGGCAGAAATATTAAATATATACATCTAAACTTCTTATTCCTAAATAGTTCATTTTAAAAAAGAAATATTTATGAAGTCTTGTAGACTTGACAATGATTAACTTTACTGAAGATTATTTGAGTTGACGAGTAAATTAGCTCAAGAAATACAAATTAAGAATAATCATATGGGAAATTTCAAGCATTCTCCACCAGCACTTAGTTATTTTGAAGTATTCTATGCATGTCTGACACATCACAAAAAATTTTTTAATATGTAACAATGAAGTGGAGTTGCAGGTCAATATCCTATAGGTATCAGCAGCACTTCACGGAATAATTAAGGAAGCCTGGTGTTTACCTCCTGTCCTCATAATCACTTCCATCACTCTATGGATTAAATTAAGACTATTCAGTCTGTTATCATTGCATAGAACGCATTCAAAACAGTATAAATGTTTTGCCTGGAATAGTGTGTTTTTGTGGCAAAAGGTTAATTTCGCTATATTCATTCCATTAGAACTCAGAGAGCTGTTTTACTCAGATGTGGAAACACATGAATTGGGACTGTCAAATGCGAATTCCACTAAAATTAAATATCTACTTAAAAAGAATTGTGCTTGCATTTCAGAAGCATTAGATTTAACTGATAGTGTGCAAAATTGCTAGCACGTAGTACTGATTTATAGGATTTCCACAGCCAGCAAATGTTGGGGAAATTGGGAGAACCAGAGGAACTCAAAAACTTGAAGTTTCCATGAAGAAAAAAAATACCAGAGATAGAAATATTACAAAATAAATGTAATGAGGTTGTGGAGCTATTTGAACCACACCATTGGGAGAGGGGGAAATCCTAGCCATGGAGGGAGATGCAGCACACCTGTAACTTTCTATTAATATTTCATCCCTTAACGAGGGGGTAGTTAGTGCTCCCAAACTGCATCCATTTACAGCTGTGCTTAAAGCAGAACCCATTCTTCATACCAAGAGACAACGTAGAATAGAAATGAAAAAATAAGATTGAACAAGGGAAGTGGGCAAGGAGAAGGACATAGAGGGGAAAGCAGGTTCAGCAATTGTAAAGGGCAGTGTGAGTGAGGGCTAGGAAGAACAAGGAGGAAAATAAAACCGACAAAGAACAAAATGATCAATTTGTATGCATAGTTTTCTAATTGCTCATAATTCCCCATTTTATTTGGTGAAACACAATGAACATAAAAGAAAACGATTTCCAAGTAGGTCCAACTCACTATGCGTGTTTACAACATGTCAGGCACAAATATTCTTCATTAATTCCTTTGAGGTGTTAACCACTTCCTGCCCCATGTGTAACATGTATTTCTTCTGGCTGGTTAAGAACAGATTTGCTCTGGCAAACATGAAAAGTGTGTTCTTCACACACAGCCCTGTGGTGAAAGCACCTGTAATAGTCCAAGGGGAGAGCAGCGCAATTGCCTGTCAACTGGAAAAAGGGAAAACGGTGGATGCTGTGAACGTTTGTTGTGGGCACACCGACTTACTCTGCTTCTCCTGCCAACAGGAAAGTCGAAGAAAATACCGTTGAGGGCTTGCAGACTGGGGACGGTGTGCCTAGGAGTGGGTGCTGGGTGGCATCCTGGAGCAACTCCTTAATGCATGCCTTAATAATTTTTGCTTTATACACTAACATTCCTCCTCTAGGTTAGAGGGTAAAGATATCATAGAACTAATCAAAAGCACAAAATGAATGCATTACTTCCTGGACTTCTGACTCTCATCAAACCAAAATTTTAAAAACCATTTCTAAGACACTTTGTCCCAGAATGATTAATAAATAATTTTAGATTAGAATGCTGACATAAATCATTTAAGGTATTCTTCCATGGTGACAATTTTTCGGTTTATTATTTTGAGAGGGTAATTATCAAATGAAATTATCCCTGTGTATTATGTTAGGAGTGTACTTTAAATAACATGCTTTAACAGTGAAACTAAATTAAACCATTAGCAGGATATTTCCCCCCTTTTCTAGCTTGGGCATATCATCCCTGGATACACGTAAGTCATAACACACAGAGATCAAAATACATGACTTAAACAAGACCAAAGAATGGGAAATAGCCATTTATTTTCCATTGTTGTTAATCCGAATGCAGAGGTACAGCTGTCTTTTCTTCTCTGGACCTTTTGACATTTGCAGCAGCACATTCTGCATTTTACTCTGTCATCTGTGATATTGGAAATGAAATGCTGTGTCTGATCAGAGGCATCAAGCATGAAGCCAAGCAGAAGATACATCAGTAACTTATGGTCCATTGCCCACACTGATTGAGCTAGTGGCTTCTAAAAGGGACACAGAGAGGTCTGACACACACATCATCTCTCACTCTGTCGACCACACACACATCGACAAGAACACACATGAAGAAATGCCCTTCTCAATTTGGTGGCTACTAATTGCCTAACTGAGCATTCAAAGAGTGTTAAACATGAGTAGGATTGAACATCTCTCCCCTTCTAATGGACCTGGGATACTTCCTTACAGCTGCATTAGTGTAAATGCTGACAACAAAACTTCCCCACAAAAACCATGGAGTGCAATGTTTATTTCAAAACTTTACAGTAGACAACACCAGTTTGTATTTCACATACTTTAAATGTATGTTTTATTAATTTCTATCCTAAATAACTATATGAAGTATAACAGCTAGGGTTTTATAGTACACATATTTTGTATAAAAATTGTCTGGTTAGCTCTAGATTATGCTTTTATTTTTAATCATTCTATATATCAGGGGTAGATTGTGGGCCAAGTCCAGCTCATTACCACTTTTGGATGCTCATTTATATTTTTATTTCTTAAAGATTTACGCATTTATTTGAAAGGCAGAGTTAGAGAGAAGGAGAGACAGCGAGAGAGACAGATCTACCATCTGCAAGTTCACTTCCTAAATATTCCCAACAGCCAAGCCTGGGCCAGGGTGAAGCCAGGAGCTTCTTCCAAGTCTCCCATGTTGTTAAGGGGCCCAAGAACTTAGACCATCCTCTACTGCTTTCCCAGGCCATTAGCAGGGAGCTGGATCAGAAGTGGAGCAAAAGGAGAATAATGTTATATAATACATGAAAATTACATTAGATTCAAAGTCTAGTGTCAATAAAGTTCCATTTTAAGACCCAAGCATCTACAACCAACTTATCTTTGACAAAGGAGCTAAAATCAATCCCTGGACAAGACACTCTCTTCAACAAATGGTGCTGTGAAAACTAGATCTCCATGTGTAGAAGTATGAACAAGACCCCGATCTTACACTTTCCACAAAATTCCACTTAAAATGGATCAAAGCCCTAAGTCTATGATCCAATACCATCAAATTACTAGATAAAATTGAGAAAAACCTAGATGACATTGGCATAGGCAAAGACTTCTTGGAGAAGACTCCAGGAGCACAGGCAATCAAAACCAAAATTGACAAATGATATTAGTTCAAGCTCAGAAGCTTCTGTCTGCAAATGAAACACTCAACGAAGTGAAGAGGCAAGGTACAGAATGGGAGAAACTAGGGATATGGGGTAGAAAGAAATACTATGTTCTAAGTTTGTACATATGAAATACATTAAGTTGATGTACCTTAAATAAAAGGTTTCTAGGTTAAAAAATAAACTGAAGTAAGTCATTGTAAAATTAAAAGAAAGAATAAGGAAGGAAGGTGGATGGCGGGACCATGGGTGGGAAGTAGGGTAGTGTGGCTAGTAGCACTGTGTTCCTAAATTTGTTCATGAAATTTGATCACCTTTATAAATAAAAATTTTTTTAAAAAATAAAAATAAATTATGCTTATTGGTTTATGCTCTTCTTCATCTCTACGTTTGCTTTCACTCTATAATGGTAGATTGTGTGGTTTTGACTAAAATACTTACTGTTTGTCCCTTTTCAATAAAACATTTGCTAATACCTGATTTATACCATGTTCATCTACTTAATTGAAGTAGAACAGTCAAATCAAATATAATAGTTTTATTCCAGGACTTTGCCTGACATATTCCCTCTAAAAGTTAATTCTTAATCATTTATGAAAATGTAACTCTCCTTGTGCTCTCTACCTGTGAACTCTGCTAAAATCCTTTCATAACAGAGCACCTTAAGCCAAAGCACAGATTGCTTAAGCAATAATAAAAGTGAAATATACTTTCTACCTCAAAAGGAAAGCTGCAAACAATACAATGAATATAGGGTTTTGATTACATAGACCATACTAGGTTTTTACTGTGCTAGATTTCACACCAGATACACTGGTGCACAAGTTGTCCAATCTAATCAGCATCAGGCTTTGATCTGGGAAAGGAGAGAATTGATGCATGTACTTGCCATCTGAAAATAGAAAGGTAAGATACATCAATGAAAAGAATCTATGTTTTCCTTAGGCTGGCCACATCTAGGCACTCATCTTCATTATTATCCATTTTTTCTAGCATTAAATTTATTTAATGTATCATAATAGCTTTGCATGATCATAATTAGTTTATAAGTCTTATTGCCTAACAGGTTATAAATTTTGCAAAATAGTTATAATATCCATTGCAGCCCTGTATTTTTAAATGGTCGTATAATGTCCATGAAATGAAACCGAGCTCACTGCACAAATTTCTCCACCATCCTGAAAGTTGTTCCTATACATCAGCATTAATGCTTCTCCTTACACAACATGCACTAAATTTTCAGGAAACAGCTGTCTATCAACTGATGATATTTTTTGACTTTCATGCATGCACATGGGGCACTTTAACCAATTTTCTGTCAAGGAAATATATATGAGCATAAGATGTATATGATTTCTGAGATGAGTAGTTTAAAAATCAGTTGTGCAGGGGCTTCCATTGTGGCGTAGTGGGTAAAGCTGCCACCTGCAGTCCTGACATTGCATATGGGTGCTGGTTTGAGTCCTGGCTGTTCCACTTCTGATCCAGCTCTCTGCTATGGCCTGGGAAAGCAGTAGAACATGGCCCAAGTCCTTGGGCCTCTGCACCCTGTGGAAGACCCAGAAGAATCTCCTGGAAGATCTCCACAATGAATTAGTGCCGCTCTGGCCATTGTGGCCAATTGGGGGGTGAACCAGCAGATAGAAGACCTTTCTCTCTATTTCTCCCTGTCTCTCCTTCTCTCTCTTGTGTAACTCTGACTTTCAAATAATTAAATAAATAAATCTTTTTTTAAAAAAAAGTTGTTTCTTCTCTTCCCTTTTCCACATCCTCTAGATGTAAGCAGAGAATTCTGGAACCTTAGGATGGGATGGGCTCAAAAGGAGGAGCTTAGTTCCTGACACCCACAAGGAAGGTGAAGTGCCAGCTGAGAATATTTGCTCATAACTCTTCTGTGATTGAGATGTAAACTTTTTTTTGAAAGATTCATTTATTTATTTAAAAGGCAGAGATACAGAGAGAGAAGGAGAGGGAGGGAAGGAAGAAGAAAGAGAAAGAGAGTCCATTTGCTGGTTCACTCCCCATATTGCTGCAACAGCCAAGGCTGTGTGAGGCTGAAGCCAGGAGGTAGGAGCTTCTTCTAGGTCTCCGATGTGGGTGCAGGGAGCAGGGTCAGAAGGGGAAGAGCCAGGAGTTAATCACTCATATGGGATGCCAGCACTGCAGATAGAGGCTTAACATTCCATGCCACAGCGCCAGAAAACTAAACTTTCATTGTCCAAATCATCGTCATTCAAGAATCTCTTTGTTACAGCCTCCAAGTTATACTAATAACAGTTGCCAATTAAAGCCTCCGTGCTAAATATTAGGAATCCATACAGCCCAGTCCTTTTTTTTGAATTAACTGTTATAGCATCAACAGGGAACATTTGTTCCCTTCTGAAATTCCTCTTAACGTAGACAGTGGTGTTCTCTACTAGGACTATGCTACAAAACCATCACCTCCATCACCATATCCCCTGAACACTCAGGTTTCTCTTCAATCTTCCTGGCTCCTCCTTTTCAGCCACCATTGCTTATTCTAAGCTGTTATTCTCCAAAAACTCGTCCTAGACACTTTTCTTTACCTGGACTTTATCAACCATTTCATATCTGCTCTAAGAAACACTAATCTTGACTGTAAACCTTAGTCTAGGGGAACGTGACACTTTGTCAATTACGTTAAATAACTTCAAACACTCAGGAAATGTGAAAACATTATGCCTTCCTAATATGATTTATATTTTTCCATTTTCTTATAAAGCCTTATTATGAGTCAGCAGATAGAGATTTTAAGTTCACATAGTCCTTTTTTCTTCCTTTATAAACATATTTTCTTGGTGCCCTCAAACCACAATACTTAGATTTTATATCCTTACTTTACCCTATGCATAATATATGGGAAGCACAATTGTTTATTCCTTCAATTAAAATTAAGAATTCATCATGCGTTGGTAGTGCACAGAGCTCTGCAGATGCAGTGTTGAAGACGAGGGACAAGGACCATAGTTTCTTTGAGCTTATTTCCAGTGGAGGAAAATAGAATATAAACACAGGAAATGATGGCAGACAGACACTAAAGCCTTAAAGAGCACAGATTATAATCACGGGAACACATGGGACAAAACAACATCACGGAGTAGAATGGTTGCCATTGATTCCAGTATGAGCAAAGCACTGTCTGAGGAGACAATGTAAGATCTGAACCCTCAGAGGGAGTCAGCCAGTCAAGCATCTGGGAAAGTGTTCCAGGAAGAGAAAAAATCAAATGTACAAGAGATAATGATCAGGGGTCTGCCTTGTGGCATAGTAGATTAAGCTTCCCCCGGAGGCACCAGCACCCCATATGGGCACCAGTTCGTGTCCCAGCTGCTTCTCTTCTGATCCAGCTCTCTGCTGATGGCCTGGGAAAGCAGTGGAAGATGGCCCAAGACCTTGTGCCCCTGTATCCACATGGGAGACTCGGAAGAGGCGCCTGGCTTCAGATCAACCCAGCTCCAACTGTTGTGGTCACTGGAGGGTGAACCAGCGGATGGAAGACCTCTCTCTTTGTCTCTCCCTCTGTCTGTCTGTAACTCTCTCTGTCTCTCCCGCTGCCTGTCAAATAAATAAATAAATTTAAAGGGAGGGAGGCAGAGAGGGAGAGAGGGAGAGAGGGAGAGAGGGAGAGAGGGAGAGAGGGAGAGAGGGAGAGAGGAAGAGAGAGGGAGAGGTAATGATCTTAGTTTGAAAACATATAAGACTGCTAGTTTTGCTAGATCATACTTGTATAATAGAGGAAAAAGCCAGAGAAGTGGAAAGAGACTGGCTTAGAGGAGGAATTAGGATCTTGGATGTTCTAAATATATTAGAAAGCACTTAGAGGGAATAACTCAGAGAACAGAAGTGTCAACTAGACTTGCACATCTTTACCCCAAACAAAATGGATAATGGGCTTTCAGATTCATTTTTGCAAAAGCTTGTGACTATAATTAATAGGCTTTGCTATTTAATCTGACTAGAATCAATAAGATAATCAATAAAATCTTCAGAACTTTCACAAATGGTATATTCAAAACAGAAATTAACCATGGTCAAAAATTTCAACATTTTCAATGCAATCATCATATTTTGCATAGAAACAAAATTTTATTCATACTCTTGATTTAATTCTATAGACATATTTTTCCTTATTTATTATCGCAAATAGACTGGGACTTTCTTGAAATGTTGGTCATTTTATTTATTTCGGATCTTTAGAGAACAGCATGTAATATTCATCAAATACATATTTAATGAAATAGCAAGTTTTGAGTTAATTATGTATGAGTAATAAGCATAATGAAGACTAACAAGGCCTCCTTTTTACTTTTCCTACAAATATAACCCGAGATGAAGTTACACATATAGGACCTTACTTTGGAGCATCTCTGAAGACTTTATAGTATTATTATCTTGTACACCATAAACTTCCCCATACTTTATTTTAACTTCTAGAAACCTTATTTCTGGGAGTAGAAAAGGCTTGCTTTATGTCTTCTGAAGGGTTTTTTGGCTGGGACTTCAGTGTGAAGACTGGCACAGGGCTGAACTGGATGCCTGGTCAACCGGCCATGACCTTTGTTTTATTATACCCTGGACCACCACTATCACTTTCGGCGGAGTGATGAAATGGCAAACCTCTTACACAAGAACTGCTATGACAATGTAAAGATAACTAATTTTTTTAAAAGTCTCTCATATTCCCAAAGAGGATTCTAAATTCCTTAACTGAAAGGGACAAAATAGACTATTACTTTGGTGTACTCCCTACCACAACTGATAGCCTGATGTTGAGTGTAACACTAAAGGAAGAAATAGCAAGAGAAATGTACTTCTTGCTTCACTGCCATAAGTCATTTAAAACCTTTTCTATATTTACTCCTATCTTATCTTAAAAAAAACTCAATTTCTTCATACATGTTCAAGCACTTAAAAAACAGAAACCCTGATCCATGTGGTACCATACAAATCTATATACTGGAGTCTTATTTACTTATGTCTCTTCCCCATCAGCCTACACAATTTGAAAGGATCAGTTACTTGAGCTGAAGATCTACAACCCTCACAATTGCAAAGAAATTTTACTTGAAAACAATGGCAATTGCAAGTTCCACTTGCTTACTAAAATAAATACAAGAATAAATCTAAAACAGCAAAATGTCAAAGATAGTAGCTATGAGAACATTCCACTTAAAGTGCCACTCATTCAATGTCTATTATTTAAGCATTGAACAAAAAGTCTAATAAAAGGAAATAACTTACTCCTTCATATGTACTAGATAATTAATCATGGCTTTGTTGTTAACATTATGCCATCATCTTTCACATCCATTGTGCTACTGTTAATGTGTGGCAAAATGACAAATAGTTCATCAAGGATAGTACTTTCTTGTGTGAGTCTTCCAAGACCATGCCAAACTTGATCATTCACTGGTGATGCATAGATTTTCTCCTGCTCTCTTAGCTTTATTTTTCCTTTTCTATTAATTCTCATGGGAAATTCTTGATGCTTTTTTTCCTTTTAAGCCTCTATATGTTTATGAGTGTCTAACAAACACCAAGAATGAAATAAAATCGAAGTATTATCCTTCACTTATCTGACCAGGCAAGTTTTACACTGAATCATAATAGTTCCTTTTTCTATGACTTCTATGAATTTTAGGCTAATTTACCATTCAAACTAAGAAATCGCCAATGAACTTGGCACTATACATACATATATATGTATACATAGATATATATGTACACCATATATAGATATATACATATATAGACATATAGATACATATATAGATATATATGTACATCATATATATATATATATACACATGTGCATATATATTTAATTATTTTAGAGTCAAGAGTTACAAAGAGAGAGGGTGAGACAGCAACAGAGAGATTTTCTATCCACTAGTCCACTCCCAAAATGCTGTAACAGCCAGGGGTGGGCCCAGCGGAATCCAGGATCCTGGACCTTCATGCAGGTCTCCCATGTGGGTGGCAGAGGTTCAAACACTCGCACCATCTTCCACTGCTTTTTCCAGGCCATTGTTAAGGAGTTGGATCAGAAATTAAGCCATCAGGACACAAATAGATTTCCAATGAAATTCTGGCATCACAGATAGCAGCTTTAACCACCATATCACAACACTGGTCCCAACACTATATTTTTAATTATATTTTAACTTTCCTATATTCAGATTTGCTACTGGTTATTTCCCTAATATTGAAAAAATAATTACATACATATTTCTTGACTCTTAACCATTGGACTGTAAGTAGTTAACTCTATGCCATAAAAGGTAGGAAATTTATCTCAGATCAAAGATAACTGATAGGGAAAAGATGACCTGATGTTGACCACAATGGATAACAGAATAACAGTGGAGGAACCACATTCCCAAGGAACAGCTGGAGGCTAGTTTTCAGTGGAAAGTTACAGAAAGAGTAGAGACTCTATGGTGCACAAAATACTACAAAATCACAGAGCAGCTCACAGGACCCCTTCCCAGACGGGTGAGAGGCTCCCAGCAGGCTGAGCACCACTGGCATTCTTGTGTTCCACACTGACTTTGAGTCCCGAGTGAAGAGTAGATGGGAACCTAGTGCCCACTTTACACTGGGAAGGGAGGGTACATTTTTCCGCTTGCCTTACCCAAACAACCTCTATAGGGCAGACAACTGGCTCTGGGAACGGGGAAGCTTTCTCTATGGACAGAGAGGCTCACAAGGCAGAGAGTGGATCCCCTGCACCCATGACAGTGGGAGCCATACATCCTGTGACTATGGGAATCCGGTGACATTCTGACATTCTGGGAAACTGAGAAGGGTTTAAGGTGTGGCTGGGTCTTTGGGTAATCACTGGGTCTGACCCAGAAGCTCAGTACTACCTGATTGCTGGGGAAGATCAGTGCCAAGGGCTCCCTGGTCACCCTACAGAGCACACAGATCCTTTGTGTGGTCCACTTGCCTGAGCTGGTGGGAGCATAGACACTGTGGGCTCATTTTGGGCAGTCTGTTCATCTTGGCAGAGAGGGTCAGGGAGTATAAATATGCCACCCAACATGATCATACCCTCCCTCCTGCTCACAATAGAGGAGATCCACCATGCTCAACTTGGATGTCTCTCTGGGCTCGAGCCCTACCTTCCAGCTCTCACCAGATCTCCCTGGCCATACCCAGCATAGCCTATGGATATCTGCTGAAGCAGTAGGCATTCCACTCAGCCACAGAGACACATTTGAAAGAACAAAATCTTCAGCCAGTGCTGCGGTTCACTAGGCTAATCCTCCGCCTGCAGCACCAGCACCCTGGGTTCTAGTCTCGGTTGGGGCGCCAGATTCTGTCCCGGTTGCTCCTCTTCCAGTCCAGCTCTCTGCTGTGGCCCAGGAAGGCAGTAGAGGATGGCCCAAATTCTTGGGCCCTGCACCCGCATGGGAGACCAGGAGGAAGCACCTGGCTCCTGGCTTCAGATTGGCATGGCATGCCGGCCGTAGCGGCCATTTGGGGGGTAAACCAACGGAAGGAAGACCTTTCTCTCTTTCTCTCTCTCTCTCTCTCTCTCTCTCTCTCACTAACTCTACCTATCAAAAAATAAATAAAAGAACAAAATCTTCAGTGGAGACATCAATAGGTGTTTACCCAGAAGAGTAAAAGCAAATGTAGAAATATAAGAAACATGAACAAGGAAGACAATATGCTGACCCAAAAGGAACACAATGCTACTTCAATATTAGGATGTGAAGACAAGCAGATTGATGAAATGCCTGAAAATCCATTAAAAAGCATGATTGTAAGACTGCGTAAAAAACATAGAGAAGCAAATACATGAGTTTAAAAAAAAAAACTGTACATGACATTTATAAGAAATTCTTCTGACAGAGATACTAAAGAAAATGAAACAAAAATTAGCAATGAAGAGTTTAATATGTCTAATAAAAATACAGTGGAAAGCCTTCTGCAGTAAGGCAGAAGGAAGAAAATCTGAGCTAGAAGACAAATCTGGAAATATCTCAGGAAGAGGGAGAAGGAGAAGAAATAATCAGAAAAACAAAAACACCCACCCCTAGAGGTAGCAGGTGATGACGGTTCAAGTACTTACATCTCTGCCACCCATGTTGGAGAACTAGAGGACCTGGGTTTGACCTGGCCCTGCACAAGCCGCTATAGACATCTGGTTAATGAAACAGCAAATGGACATTGTGTGTCTCTACCTGCCTTTCAAATACAGAAAAATAAAGTGCATTTTTTTAAATGAACTGGGTGATAAAAACTTTCTTAGACAAATAAATACCATCTATTGCGAGTTACCAAAGATATATGTTTGCCGGTGAGTCCGCCCAAACCTAAGAGTACCACAATCATTGTGGCTTTATGTAAGAGACAACCCAACTCAAATTTTGACTTCCACAATGATTGTAAAGGGGCCGGTGCCGTGGCTCACTTGGTTAATCCTCCACCTGCAGTGCTGGCATCCCACTTGGGCACTGGGTTCTAGTCCTGGTTGCTCCTCTTCCAGTCCAGCTCTCTGCTGTGGCCCAGGAGGGCAGTGGAGGATGGCCCAGGAGCTCGGGCCCCTGCACCCACATGAGAGACCAGGAGGAAGCACCTGGCTCCTAACTTCGGATCGGCACAGCGCCAGCCGTAGCAGCCATTTGGGGGGTGAACCAACGGAAGACCTTTCTGTCTGTCTCTCTCTCTCACTCTCTATAACTCTACCTGTCAAATAAATAAAATAAAAATATTTCAATTATGGTAAAGAACTGCAAAACTCACTTTCTTCCCTGGTCCCAGTCTCTGCTTCAGAACCAAGTCAGACAGACAAGGCCATCAGCTGACACTCTGGCGTCTTACCAGGAAGCCACCAAGTGGCTTCCTAGAGATCCACAGCCGTAACCCACAACCACTGGGACTGCACTGCCCATGGAGTCACGTGCAGACCAGTCTACGTTCACTGGGACTGCACTGCCCATGGAGTCACGTGCGGACCAATCTACGTTCACTGGGACTGCACTGCCCATGGAGTCACGTGCGGACCAATCTACGTTCACTGGGACTGCACTGCCCATGGAGTCCACGTGCGGACCAATCTACGTTCACTGGGACTGCACTGCCCATGGAGTCCACGTGCGGACCAATCTACGTTATCCTCAAGCTGAGGGAGGCCTGTGGGGCGGCACCGCAGTGACTCTGAGGGGCTGAAGAATGAGCCGGAGGGAGATAGCAAGTTCGCAGTGCTGCCTCCATGACAGAGTCTTGAAGCCACAGCTCCCTGTCCGAGAAGGGGAAGGCTTTGAGGAGGCTTTCATTGGAGAAAGGAGGCAGGGCCTCGAGCCGTTTATTGATAAAATTGCTGGGCACCCATGGGCTCAGAATGAACGCTGCCTACCTGCGTTCCTGCTGGAAGAAGCAATCCATAGAACTCGGCTCTGGCAAGGCGCACCAGTGGGGTCCCTTCTCGCCACATGCCCTCTACTTTCCTGTGGAAATGACGTTAGATTAGAGACTAACCTGTCTCTCTGCCTGATCTGAAGGCGGCTGCCCACCCCCTGGCCTGACAGATGATCTGGCCTGGGTTCCTGCCTGCACCCTACACTGTGTGGGCATTCAGCTGGGATCCTCTTCTCTGGACAAAGGTGCATAGCCACAGGCACCTGCCTTTGCTTGGGGTGGTGGGGGCAGGTGGGAGGATTGGACTGGAAGGTGATTTCTTGGGCATTTACACGTGCCAGAGGCTGAACATGGGGGCCAAGGGGGGTTTCTGCAGGTGAAGCACGTGGGTACGTGCTGATGCTGCAAGTCAAGGGGATTCTCTTAGATTTCACCAGGAATGCTGAGCAGGGAAAACCCCTGCCTTTCCCACCTGCATGAAGTTTGTCTCTTCTGCGACGGTGGAAGAGGCTCTCCTTGCTGGCTCCCAGGTTTCCTTGGTTGCTCTCTCTCTCTCACTGTCTCTCTCTTTCTCTCTCTGTCTCTCTCTCTTTCATTGCTCTTCATGGCAGTCATCCTCCTAGAGTTCAGTGTTTGTTTTCCAGCCCCACCACCATGGCTGCTTCAGACCCGGAAGCAAACATAGGGCAGTGGGGGAGCTGCCATTACCCAGCTCCTCTTCCTCTGCCGACTTTTGCTCACCAGTAGGCGAGTCAGGATGGGTCAGCAGTTCTCCCTCCCAAGCCCTTGCTGCTTGAGGGCTTGGCTTTGCAGGTTTGGTGGCTTGAGGGGTGGGGGAACTCACCACTGCCAGCTAACTCCCAGAGCAGGGAGTGGATCATGTTCTACGCTCATCCTGGTGGTAGACAGGACCACCTCCTCTCTCTTCCCTCCACAATGCCTTCCTCCCCATTCTGTTTCGTGCTGCCCCATGGCAGAAGCACACAGGCCCACACAGTCTCTGACTTCTAAGCACTTTGCAGCTGTTGAATGGGACTCGGAGACAAGAGTTGTCCCTGCCTTCCCCAGCTTGGTCTCAGGGTTGCGGCACTGCCTGCACTGTTCCCTGTGGAATTCACATTCTCCCCGGAAGTTCAATTAGGCATAACAGCCAGGTGTGGATTTCTCAAATCTTAGAGTCTGCGACAGCTTTTTAAGAGTGGCAACTATGCTTGGTTTCTGCCCGGGAGGTAGTGATTTCTTTGCTCTGGCCTAGTATCTGTCCCAACTGGTGGGATAAGAGCAAGTTCACTTGGGTGCCAGGTGAAAGGTGGGGGCTCTTTGCTCAGACCCGTCTGAACCGTGGGAAAAGGATTGCTGCGTCTGACATAATTTTGATCAAAGAGATTAGACTGGATTTTGACATGAGGTTTGTAGCCCATCTAAACGTTGAAGTTCCCTGAGACAGGTCAGCTCTCCAACTGCCACCATGTGTCAAGGGCTGAGCGGCCCCTAGAGAGAGGCTCCACACCCCTTCCCACTTTGCCAGTGTTGGTCTCATTGCTGCCTTTTTGATTTGTATCCTGTTAACAATTGTTCTAGGCCCCTTCTCTCATTGAGCACAAGTGCTGAGAGTCTGCGGCCCTGTTTCTGACGTGTATATACCCTGACTTGGGACCTTTATCCAGGAAACTGTTCATTCCTCTGTCAATGTCATGTTCAGCTCTGTTCATATTAAACCACTGTGAAGCCAAAATATCTCACTGAAAAATTGACTGGGCTTCATATGTGATTTTATGATTTTATTGGGACCTAGTTCCATTTCCACTATGCTCTCTTCCCTTGTTTTCTGCTACACATCTTTATCTGTGGCTGACATTTTTCAGGGAAGAAAAAGGAATGCAATTCCAGGCCTCAGGCTACATAAAACAGGATTCAAGGAAAGTGAGAATTGATTTTCTCCAATCCTATATCAATATTCCTGAACTTTGTTTATGTTTTATTAGACCCTGTTCACCCATGAATCAACTGGTAAAAATGAGAGGAATGAAATTCACAGTCAGATGCGGCCTGAATTAAGTTTATATATGTGACCCCTTTATTGCAGCAAAGGAGATGGGTTCATGATTATTTCTGTTAGAGAAAGGAGGGTTATCTTAGCAATCAGTTGAAATTGATCACAAAGAAATTCCATGACTATTGCCACCCTGGAAGAAGATGGCATACCAGGATTCGAACACCCATGTCTACTGTAACAGACTATCATACAAATTAACTTGCATATTAGTAAGTTGTGAGTGTTCAAATATCATGCCTTTTTCATCAGAAATTAGAGTTCCCATAGAGCCTCTAGCAATTGGTATTTGGAATATATTTCTCATGATGGCACTGAGTAAGTCAGAAAAGTATGGATTCACTATCCTGAAAATAAATACTACCTCTGCTTTTTACTTTTTTTAATTTTAGCTCCCACATATAAAGGAGAACATGTGCCATTTTTCTGTCTGGCTTATTTCACTCAACATCTTCAACTTACATTCATTTTGATACAAATGGTAGAATTCATTGTTTTTCATAGTTGAATAATATTCCATATATTATAAACATACACATGTACATATATATAACCATACATACACACGTGTGTTTATAATATATGGAATATTATTCAACTATGAAAAATATATATACATGTATACACACACACACACACACACATATATATATATAAATTGTCTTTATCCATTCATTGGATGACAGGTGAACCCTTTGGTTGATCACATATTTTGGCTATTGTGAATAGTGTTGCATAAATATGGTAGTGCAGGTATCTCCTTGATGCATTAACATGAAAAAATAAAGTATTGAAAAAAATAAGTAAACACATCCAGAATGACTTTATATTACACTTCTCTGACTACATACAAATGCAAAGGAGAAGTCATTTTAAAACTCACCATAGAACTGGGCATAGACCTTTCAGTGCCAATAGAAATCTTCTATAAATATCTGCATTGTCCATTAGTTGCCACTGACTACATGTGACCACTGAGCACTTGAAATGACCAATGTCACTTAGAAACTTAATTCTTAACTGAATTTCAATTTGTAATCTCACACCTATGTGTGACTACTTGCTATGGTATTTGACAATGCAGAACTGAGCAACATGTGTTTAATCCATTAGCACATGTGACTGAGATACGTGAATTACAATAAACCCAAAAGCGATGAGTCAGGAAAGTCAACAAAAGCAGTTGTTCTCGTACATTCTGATAAATCCACACTATGTCAACTACACTAGTAAATCCTTCTAAAAATTAAATCTTGAGGAGGACATTTTGGTACAGCAGGTCGAACACTGCTTCGGAGGCCCACGTCCCACATCAGAGTGCAGATTTCAGCCCTAGCTACTCTGCTTCCAATTCCACTTCCAGATAATTTTCCTAGGAGGAAGCAGATGATGCCTCACGTAGCTGAATGCCTGCCACCCACATGGGAGACCTGGATGAAGCTCCTGGATGCTGGCTTTGGGATGGCCAATCTCTGGATGCTGTAGGCATTTGGGGAGTAAACTAGTAGATGGATGATCTCTCTCTTCTCTCTCTTTCTCCTCTCTGTCCCTCTGCCTTTCAAATAAACAAATATTGTTTTTTATTTATTTGACAGGTAAAGTTATAGACAGTGAGAAAGAGAGAGAGAGAGAGGTCTTCCTTCCTTTGGTTCACTCCCCAAATGGCCGCTACTGCTAGCGCTGTGCTGATCCGAAGCCAGGAGCCAGGTGCTTCCTCCTGGTCTACCAGGCGGGTGCAGGGGCCCAAGCACTTGGGCCATCCTCCACTGCCCTCCCGGGTCACAGCAGAGAGCTGGACTGGAAGAGGAACAACCGGGACTAGAACCCAGCGCCCATATGGGATGCCGGCGCCTCAGGCGGAGGATTAGCCAAGTGAATCACAGCACTGGCCCCACAAATAAATGGTTTTTTTAAGGATTTATTTATTTTTTACTTGAGAGTCAGAGTTACTGTGACAGCAAATTATTTTTTAGCTGTCTGCTCTGCACAGACTTAGTTAACTTTTAGTTGGATCTGCAAGAAATACTTTGCAAGCCTTGTAGTATAAAGAAACAAGTAGTTTATTTAAGTAGCAAATTTTAAGAAGTAGGGCAGAGAGAGAGAGAAAGAAGGGGGGGTCCCTAAGAGTAGGGACTCAACCTGGGAATTTACCACTAGACAATCTTCACACAGCACCAGAAAAGGATCCATACTGAGAACCAAACATCATCAGTAATCATCACAGGCACGTTTAACGTTCAGCATGACTGCATGTTCCCCCAGGATGGAACAGCAGCAGCAGAGGCTTGTTCTGGCTCCCTCTTAAAGCCCTCAAGGACAAGGGTGGCTCATTGCCAAGATTTTAGGCAAGCAGTACGTCCCATTTCAGATCTTGGCCGGAGAGCCCAGACACGAAGCATGCCCACCTGTTTATCAGAAACATTCCTTTATCCTCCTCCCTGGGAACTGGCCAGGCTCCCAAGGGGCAGGAGAAGGTCATCCGGCAGACAAGTTACTTGTTTACCAGAGCTGAACCTAGATACAAGCCTCTCCATCCTAAAAATTTGTCCTTACAGTTACACATAGAGAGGAGAAGGCAGAGAGAGAGGTCTTCCATCCAATGGTTCACTCCCTAATTGGCTGCAACACCCAGAACTTCGCTGATCTGAAGCCAGGAGCCAGGAGCTTCTTCCTGGTCTTCCACACGGGTGCAGGGGCCCAAGGACTTGGGCCATCTTTGACTGCTATCCCAGGCCATAGCAGAGAGCTGGACTGGAAGAGGAGCAGCTGTAACTAGAACCAGCGCCCACATAGGATGCCGATGCTTCAGGCCATGGCGTTAACCTGCTGCGCCACAGCACCAGCCCCAACACAAATAAATATTTTTAAAAATTAAATTCCTTCCAAGAGAGCCACATGAATGCTATATTACATAGAAAGCACATTTTACCTCTTAGCTTACATAATAACTAAGTTACCAGATTAAAGGCAACTAAACATTGGACAGAGGCTCCGTTGTATGACTTCTCACAAGGGCATAAGAAGTCTCAACCTCTAGTGCTTTTTTTTCCATGTCTCACACATGGCTGCAGGGTCCCAAGTATTTGGGCCATCTCCTGCTGCTTTCCCAAGTGTATGAGCAGGGAGATGGATCAGAATTGGAGCAGCTGGGACTTGAACTAGTGCCCATACGGGATGCCAGCAGTGCAGGCTTTGTAAATCAATAATCCACATTACTTAATTTGCATGGTCATTAATGCTGTTCAAGTTGAAAGACGGGTAATAAATTATGATTTTGTGTTTTTTTTTTGTCAACAAATACTAGACAACATACTTGGAAATTATACACAGTAATTAAAATACAAGATAGATATTAAAGTGTACAATTTAAAATTGTGCTTTCAATGAATATTTGAGGAAAATAATTTTTTCAGTGTTGAATTTAATTTCAACTTAAAATTCTCTTTGAAATGCAATATATGATTACCTACCTACCTACATTCAATATAATAGAAAATTATTAGTTATTAAAGGATATATAAAATCATATTTGTTGACCTCATACTTGGGTTTAAATATTCTATGTGCTAATTCACTTGCCATATCTACTTATCTTTATTTAATCTGCTTTTCCCACTCCACATGATAATAGCTGTTCACATTGACTATTAACTATTCAGACTTCAAGAGACCCTTTTAACAAGTGTATACGCTAAGCCTTTTTTCAAGTCGCTCAATTCAAGTGAAGATACAGTGCACTGGAAACGCATGAGGCTTAAAATACATTATTCTATTTACAATAGAAAACTAGATGCATGATACAGACTTCTGGAAGCAGAGCACTGCAGAAGCACTCAAGTGCCCTCAGTATTCACATGTTGAGATCCTGATCCCCACGGTGGTTCGATCAGGAGGTGAGGCCTTAGAGGAAGGGACTAAGTCAGGAGGAAGAACCTTAATGAATGAGATTGGTTCCCTTATAACATAGGCGAGAGAGAGAGAGAGAGAGATCCTTCTCCACTGCCCCCAGGTAAGGATGCAGTAAGAACAGGCCGTCTAAACCAGGATCCTCACTAGAAAAGCTTCCTCGCTAGATGCTAACCATGTGTGCACCCTGATCATGGACTTCTAACCTCCAGAGCTGTAACAATTCATTTCCATTGTTTCTCCTTTTTTTCCTTTTTTTTTTTTTTTTTGACAGGCAGAGTGGACAGTGAGAGAGAGAGACAGAGAGAAAGGTCCTCCCTTGCTGCTGGTTCACCCTCCAATGGCCGCCGCGGCTGGTGTGCTGCGCCGGCGCACCGCGCTGATCCGATGGCAGGAGCCAGGTGCTTCTCCTGGTCTCCCATGGGGTGCAGGGCCCAAGCACTTGGGCCATCCTCCACTGCACTCCCTGGCCACAGCAGAGAGCTGGACTGGAAGAGGGGCAACCGGAACAGGATCGGTGCCCCGACCGGGACTAGAACTCGGTGTGCCGGCGCCGCTAGGCGGAGGATTAGCCTAGTGAGCCGCGGCACCGGCCCATTTCCATTGTTTCTAAGCCACCCCTAGAAACATTTTGTTATGGCAACCTCGCCAGACTAAGACACCACTTTTATTTACCCTGCGTGTTTCTCCGATGTGCCTACTTACCCATGCTTCCGATGTTGAAAAGCAAGAACGATGCCTTTCCGCTTTTATTTCCTTACAAGGAAGTCTGTCCAATGTTGAGTGCATAATACGTTTGGCAAATGTTTTTGAAGGAATAAAGTCTTCACTAGAAGCCTTTTAGTCATCCAAACGACATTGATTTAGAAATTTCTCAGGGCCACTGGGCCAGCCTACAGGTGCCAGGCAGAGGAGATGAGATTCATTTCAAAGCATGGAAGAGTAAAGGGGAAAGGAAAATACATCTGCATTTCAATCTGGGGGGCTCTGCCTGCCCTTCATGAGTTTTGCGATTCCTGATCTTCTATAAAATAGAAATGATGATGCTAAATTTGTAGGATTCATATGAGGTCATATATATATATATATATATAATTCAAAGAAACAGAGACAGAGACAGGCAGGCAAAGAGAGCACCTTTCCATTGGTTCATCCTCAAAAGCCCCAGATGGCTTGGGCTGGGCTAGGTCAAAACCTGGAGGCAGGAATTCAATCCAAGTCTCCAATATGGGAAAGAGAGACCCAATTACTTGAGCCGTCATCTGCTGCCTTCTAACATGTGGATCACTACAAAGTTAGAAGCAGAAGCAGAGCTGGTACTCAATATCACTAAGTCTGATAAAGAAGTAAGGTCCCAGCTGGCATCTTAACTGCTAGGCCAAATGCTCTTCCTATGAGGTCATTGTTTTTTTTGTTTTTTAAGTATGTGTTGTATTTATCTGAAAGAGAGTGACACATAGAGAGCAGGAGAAATATAGAGAAAGAGATCTTTAATCCGCTGGTTCATTCCTCAGATGGCCACAATAATCGGTGTTGGGCCAGTTCAGAGGCCAGGAGCCAGGAATTCCATCCCAGTCTCTCCCACATGGTGACAGGGGCCATCTTTTGCTGCCTTCCCATGTGCATTTGCAAGGAGCTGGATCAGGAGAGCAGCCAGGACGCCAACAGGCACTCCAATATGGGATGCTGGTGTCATAGGCACAGGTTAACCGGCTGTGCCACAATGCCACCACTTGTTATGAGGTTTTGAAAAATGGAAATTGTCAAACGCTTTGCTTGACATATAATAGCTAATATTTATTTTTTGTCTAAATCAGAATTGCTTTTAACTTATTGAGCATTTGTTAAACATAGGCTTATAATGATGATTCAGTTAAACAAGATCTACTGCAAAAGCATTTAGCAAGGTATCTGACATATAATACATAGTCACTAAACATTGATTCCACATAATCATTAAATATTCCTCCCATTCCCTTCAGACAAGCAACAGCTACTAGCATAAGTTTCTTACATGCGGCACAGCATTTCACACATATTCTACCAAGCACTTCATTTCCTCCTAGGTTCCTGTGCATCATCTCCAGGTAATTCTGAATTTAGGGGCTACCATAATTTTTATTAGAGTAGTTTTCTTATCTTACTGTGAATTTCACAGAACTTTTTATTTTTTAATTTATTTAATAACTATAAATTTTCAAAGTACAACTTTTGGATTATAGCAGTTTTCCCTCCATAACCATCCTCCCACCCCCAAACCATCCCATCTCCTACTCCCTCTCCCATCCCATTCTTCATCAAGATTCATTTTCAATTATCTTGATATACAGAAGATCAACTTAGTATATACTAAATAAAGTTTTCAACAGTTTGCACCCACGTAGACACACAATGTATAAAGTAATGTTTGAATACTAGTTTTACCGTTAATTTGCATAGTACAACACATTAAGGACAGAGATCCTACATGGGGAGCAGGTGCCCAGCGACTGCTGTTGTTGATTTAACAATTCACACTCTTATTTATGATGTCAGTAATCACCCGAGGCTCTTGTCATGTGCTGCCAAGGCCTTGGAAGCCTCTTGAGTTCACAAACTCCGATCTTATTTAGACAAGGCCATAACCAAAGTGAAAGTTCTCTTCTCCCTTCAGAAAAAGCTACATCCTTCTTTGATGGCCCGTTCTTTCCACTGGGATCTCACTCACAGAGATCTTTCATTTAGGTCTTTTTTTCCATAGTGTCTTGGCTTTCCATGCCTGAGATACTTTCATGGTCTTTTTAGCTGGATCCAAATGCCTTAAGGGCTGATTCTGAGGCCAGAGTGCTGTTTAGGGTGTTTGTCATTGTATGAGTCTGCTGTGTATCCTGCTTCCCATGTTGGATCATTCTCTTCTTTTTAATTCTATCAGTTATTATTAGCAGACACTGGTCTTTTTATGTGATCCCTTTGACAATCCTATCTTTATGATCAATTATGTACTTAAACTGATCACTGTAACTAGTAAGATGGCATTGGTACATGCCACCTTAATGGGATTTAGACTTCCATGGCAAATTTCTAACTCTACCATTAGGGGTAAGTCCAAGTGAACATGTGCTGAACTGTACATCTCCTCCTCTCTTATTCCCACTCTTATATTTAACAGAGATCACTTTTCAGTTAAATTTAAACACCTAAGAATAATTGTGTGTTAGTTAAAGAGTTCAACCAATAGTGTTAAGTAGAACAAAAAGTACTAAAAAGAATAAATAGTAAGCTGTTCCTCGACAGTCAGGACAAGGGCTGATCAAGTCATCGTTTCTCATAGTGTCCATTTCACTTCAACGGATTTCCTTTTAGGTGCTCAGTTAGTTGTCACAGATCAGGGAGAACATATGCAGGAGAAGACATGGACTGAACGCCCATGCTCAACATCAAGGTCTAAGTTAGAGTGGGCACCTGGTTTGGGGACATCCTGACCACTTAGGCACAATGGATAATCTGGAGTGAGAGATATCTGTGTTGTATATGAATTTGCATGTGAGGATGTGTGTCTAAGTGGAAAAGCTGTACAGGTAAACATGATAACCCTTTGCGTACAGACACTTTATACTTCTGATTAGGCAAACATCGAGGAGGGGACACTTTTTCCCTTTTGGGTCATCAGAAAACTCCTTGTTCATCTCTGTGCAGTTTTCAATAAAACGAGAGTAAAAGATTGGGAAGGCTTAGGGTAGAAGTTCTATACAAAGCTAATGATAATCCTGAGTGGCCTCTGCCTTCATCATCAGCTCTAATGCAAGAGGCTCAAAGAGGCACTAATACGGTGCTCTCTGGGAGCAGGATTTCGAATCTGGGGCCACAACGGGGACATGTACTTCTACTTCACTAACAAGAGTGGTGCATGAGAACTGGAGTTGATTCAGGAATTACCTCTGATAAACTGCTGCAGTTTGGATATGGTTTGTCCCCACTAAACGTCATGTGGAGCCTTAGATGCTCAACGTGGTAGTGTTGGGAGGGGAGGTCCAGGGGCAGGGATTTGAGTCATGGGGCTGAGCCTTCAGGGAGGGAGAAAGGCTTCTTCCATGGGAGTTTGTGCCTCTTTTCTCTCCATGCTTCTTCTGCTTTGGTCTCAGCTCATAATGCATCATGAGACCTTAGTCAGATGTCGCCAGCCCTTGCTGAATTTCTCACCCTCCAGAATCTTAAGCTAAAATGAACCTCTTTTCTTTATGAATTACTCAGTCTCAGGTATTTAATTACAGCCACAGAAATAAATTAAAACAGCTAAAATGAGTGCATTTTGGAGGAGATAATCTAAGACTGAATTCTTCTAACAGATGATTTCTCAGAAATATTGCCATCTGTATTTGCACACAAATGGCATCATTTGTGCTCGAAGGTATGGGTCTCCTGAGAAAACTGCTACCTGTTTGTATCCTTTTCCAGTTTTTTATTATTCTCCATCTGAACTCAACTTGATCAAACACTAAATAATGACTCTCAATAGCCTGAATACTTCAATAGACTCATCACAAATCATCATTTTAATCATCTTCTTCTATGTTCAAAAACTTTTAAGGGTCCTCTTCTACTTCACAGCTAAGCTTCAAGCATCCTTGTACTCAAAATCTTCCAATATCTGCTTGTGCCCAGCATGCTTTGCCATTACTGTATTCATTACAATAAGATATCTGTATTTAGCTAAGCTGCAGTGTATACCACTCAAGGAATGTGTGAATTAAGATACTTTATTTGAATAACCTGCAACATGGTATTGTGCAAAATCTCAAGGGATTTGAAGTCTATATGTGAGTTCTGACTTCCTTAATTTGTCCAGGGCCTCCGTGTCCTGTTTGTAAGATTGTGATCATGCTCTGTATTTAGAGAGAGCACCATGGCCCACATGTACCTGCTCTACAGGTGCAGTCTCCATCTGTCCCAGAATTCCAGTGCCTACCACTCTTCTTAGCTTAAAATCATCACCTCCACATCCTGAGCTCACATAGAGCCCACTTCTGTCCTACGTCATATGACTCGTATCATACACTCACTTTTCTTGTACACGTTCATAGTTTGCTTATTAGTTGTTAAGAAATGATATTAAAATAATTTGATTATACAACAAGCTTCTTGAGAGAAGTAATAGTTTTTTTTAATTTCTTCTAAAGAAATATAAAAATTTATTTAAATTCATTTATATTAGAGGCATAGTGGGAGAGAGAGAGTCTGTGTGTGAGAGAGAAAGAGGTACTGCCATCCTCTGGTTCACTCCCCAAATGGCCACAGAGCCATGCTTGGTCCAGGCTTAAGCCAGGAGCCAGGAGACAGGAACACGATCTGGGTCTTCCTTGAGAGTATTAAGAATCCAACTACTGGAGCCATCATTGTTGCCCTCCACGGTCTGTGTTAACAGGAAGGTGGAACAGAGTGGAACCAGGACTCAGCCAGGCACTCTGACATGGGATGTGGGTGTCCCAACCTGTGGCTTACGGCTAGTCCAACTGTCCACCTCCTAAACAACTCTTAAAGAATGTTCTACTTTAGGAGTTGGAAACGCATGGTCCCCAGACCAAATGCACCCAGCAGCTTGTTTGTATAACTAACATTCTTCTGAAACATAGCTATGCACACCTCTATCTGTGTAGGCTTTGTCCATGGCTGCTTTTCCAGTACAATGGCAGAGTTCAATAGAGAGACAGACTGGTCATATGGCTGCCTGATACAGTGTACAATACTTATATTTTATCCTTTATAAAAAGGGTTCCTGGATCCCTACTATAAATGAAAAGGCAATTTTGTAAATATCTGCTTGATGATCTAAAAGCTGTCCATATTATCTTGATACTCACAGAAAAAGACCAAATTCTTCCCCAGAGTCTAGTTCCAACTACAAGGTACTCTAACACTTAAAGCAGGTCTTGCCATTTATCCTAATATTACCTAGTTAGTTTTAACACAAAAATCTATCCAATGCTACAGCTAACACAAGGGCACTTGGTATAGGAAGCTGCAGGCAGACCACACCTTTGTTTTAGGAGTTTGCTGCCTTCAATTAAGACGTCTGGGAATTTAAATCCAAGCAGAGCAGTTTTAAGGACAAACCAAAGGAAAACTTAATTGTCTGCTGCTCTTTTGCAGAAACACATACTTCATTCAGTTAAGTGAGAAAGAGAAGAATGTTGTGTATTTTATTAACATTTTCCAGTCTGTTCTATTGTTTCACAAATGTTCGCTAGGATTCAGGTCTTGATGGAGATGACAGTATTCAAAATACAACCACTAACACATTATTTTAATTCAGGAACAGTGGGCTGATGCTGTGGAGGAAGATTCCAATTCTGATTTGGATTTCAAGTGGAACCTTAATAAATCAAGATGAAACTCATGGATTTTCTCATGTGCGGCCTCCACTGAAGGTGATCAGTAGCGTAAGACGGCTTGTTGTTCAGAGCCCTCTGCTCAGGATTTTCTAATCTTCCAACAGGCAGCTCCTCAACATAAAAAATCATCCTGTCTCCCTTAATACAGTGGAATAAATAAACCAGTGTCGCCCTGCCTAGGAAGATGAGCCTTCAGATTGTTTCCTTGCAAATCAGAATCCTACTGTGTTGAGCTATTCAGCTTCACAAACTGTACAATTTCCAAGGCAGCTCTACCCAAATAGTGCTGCTTTAATTACTTCGCGATGCCTCAGGACAATAGGAGACAGTTTTTTAAAAGCTAAATAAATATTAAAACACCAAATCAATTTTTCAACTGTGTGACACCTCTTATGATGTTTATTTATTTCTACCTACCCTGTTTCAAACCTGACTGAATGTATTTAGGCACTATTCCTTGTACTGGCAAGAAATATGATTTATGTGGATTACTACCTAAGACATTACAATTCATTCTCTGAAATAAATAGTATAAAAGGGAATACAATGTTAAACTATCAAACAAGATATTTTTAAAAAGAGTTGAAAATTACACCATAGAACTTGAAGCAGAATATAAAAACACATCTTGAGAATTAGAAAGTTAAATGAGTACCACAGATTTAGAATGCTTTTCTTTCTATCATGATGGTCTCTAAGACTGGCAAAATTTCATCGCCTTAAGCAACAGCAGATACAAGCCATTTGAGATAAAGACATGACTTTTTGAACAAAGAAAAGTAAAAGTGAATGTATAATTCATAGTAATTTAGATAATTATCAAACCAAAAAAATTAGGAATGGAAACATCTTAGAAAACTTTTCAACTTTTATTCCTCCACGTTCGTCTCATCCCAGCTCTTTATTTAGAAGTTGACTTACATTTTGCAGTAGTCAATTCCCTCAGAAAGTTCTTCACTGATGCCTTTTTGATCAGGTATCAGGGACAACATGCCCAGCAAACGGGTGTTCAGGCCAAAGTCAGACTGAACATGTGACCACAGAGGCTATGATCTCAGATGTGCAGTGGGCCATGCCATGTGGGTTTACATGAACACACTATGATCTCCACACAGGACAAAATGTTGTAATGGCCACTTCTCAGAAGAAATACCCCACTGCCGTGTGACACAAACTGTAATTAAACTACCTCTATGGGGCTGGTGCTGTGACATCGCAGGTAAAGCCACCACCTGCAGTGCTGGCATCCCAGATGGGCGCAGGTTCACGTCCTGGCTGCTCCACTTCCCATCCAGCTCTCTGCTGTGGCCTGGAAAGCAGTAGAAAGTGGCCCATGTCCTTGGGCTCCTGCACCCACATGGGAGACCCAGGAGTTACTGATTTGGCAAAAAGTGGTTTGAGGTGAGTCTGAGATGTTGAACTTAATTGTCTTTAGGATGCCCCTGGAAATCCTCTATGCTAACATTTAGTCACTGTCATCTTCTGTCAGTTCACGCATGTTCACTCTAATCACCAAACGCACTTCACCACAGACTGCCTTATTGGCATCTTTTACAGCCTCTAAGAGCACAGTATTTCAAGCTTTCTTTGTCAGAAGGAAGTTTCAGACTCAGAGTTCAAGCTGACAGGCACATTTTGATACCACGGTTGTCAGCAATAACAGAAATACACAGGAGGTAGCTTCACAGCCACTCATTCTCAAATTTGCTCAATGGTTACTTAATTTGCTACAATTCTGTTGCTTTGGGGCACTGAATGATGTAGGAGGAATATAGAAAAGAAATAAAATACAGTGTTATTGTCCTCAAGAATCTCGCAACGATAAGGCTCAAGTTTTATGTTAATATATTTGCTGAAAAAAAAAATAAGTGTAAATGGAATGCAGTATTTAGAATTATCTAAAAAGGTAGCTTCACAAATCGCTCCATAGGTGGCGTGTTTTTTTTGCATCTTGACAAACAGAGTGAGCGCTAATTGTCTTTGCTTTCCTAGGTCTCTCTGCCAGCTCAGCCAGCTCATTAGTTAGCACCAGTCTGCAGCAGATCCAGAGCTGTAATACCAGGCTTCAGGAGGATTTCCAGGAGCCAGCTCCGGCCCATTCCCCAGAGAGTGATTCATGTCTCATTTTCAGCTGCCGAGACCGCGCTGCAACTTCCTAATAGCCCAGCCGCCCCTTGGAGCCTGGGTCTGCTCCCAGTACCCGGGCTGTGCCCCGCAGTACAGGCATCTCCTCGCTCAGCAGTGTCAGCCGCCTGTCATTCCGCAACAGGATTTGCAGTCAGATTTCTCACTGAATTCTTCAGGGAGAGGAGCCACATGATCTACCAAGAGATACAGTGGAGTGGAATGGGGTCCAGCGATGGCCACCAGAGACTGAAAACAACTTTTAAGGCACAGGGTGTTAAAAAAATGTATCCTTTGGGAGAAAATGGAAACGTTTCAATGACAAAGGCCATACTTCTCCCCGTTCCCTTTACTTCTAATTCTACCTCACATTCAATTATAGGTCACACAGGTTGTTAATTGTTCACCTGACATAAGTAGCCACATTACATGGACGAACATTATGAAGGCTACTAAGGTGAGATGTGGTAGGAGTTAGGTGGAGCTGCAATACTGCTGAGAGAAGAGATGACAATCCATCCACCCTTGAGAAACTGATTCCCCAAGCAAGCAGTGCAGTGTTCAGAAGGATTGTCAGGAATGGGCCATGTCTAGAAGTGCAGTGCAAGAACATTTGACAGGGGACCATCTGTGACCCAGGGCCCGGAGGAAGACAAATGCCCCCTGTGCTGACCACGTACTGATGACCCAGCTCTCTATTATGACAACTGTCACATTCATCACCGCGACAATTAGAGTGGCATGTTCTGAGCATCTGACCTTCTGCTTTCTGTGGCCACTGCTGTACTCAGTTAGGATCGCCCTTTTCATACAGCCTGCAAATCTTCCTGTGTCTGTCTGTCTCTGATTTCCACTGTTGTCTTGACAATGGTTTATGTATCTGACATTGAGCAGAGTCATAGCAATAAAAGAGAGGTTTGAGAACTTTCTCTCTACTATGTGCCAGTCAACAATGTAAATACTGAAAATGTAGATGATAGATGAAAATTACTGGGGAAAAATAATTTTAAATAAATGCAAATATGCTGTCAAAGAAAAAAATCATTATATATATATATAAAATATATAAAAATAAAATATATAAATATATATATATTTATATACACTGTTTCACTCTGTGTTTTGTATACGATGTTTGAGAACAAAAGCATTTCATCAAAGATGGTTTTGTTCATCCCCTTTATCCATCTAAATAATTCCAACTTGTATTTCTGGAGAAATATCAAACATAAATTTCTCATTGAGGTATCTATATTCCTGCATAGACAAAGTTAGCTGCACTTTAATGAAGTAACTGTGTCAAAGTCCTTTGGCACCTGTTGAGACCCAGTCAATGATCATTTCTGGGCCTTCATTATTTTTCCCTGTTAATTTTCATGCAGTAGAATTCAGAAAAACATAGTAGAGATTTCAAGAATACTTTTATACAGTGAAATTTTACCTTACATACTGCCTAGATACTAATCACCAAGGCTAAATATAAATTTTGCATATCCAAAGCATTCTTGATAGTTTCACTAAATCATACACAAAATATATAAAATGTAGTATAAATGGCTTTTAGCACACACACATAAAATACATCATTCTTTCCTTATTGATGACCCAAATTCTTACCTAATGACTTATTTTTTTAACAGGCAGAGTTAGTGAGAGAGAGAGACAGAGAGAAAGGTCTTCCTTCCATTGGTTCACCCCCCAAATGGCTGCTACTGACAGCGCACTGTGACAATCTGAAGCCAGGAGCCAGGTGCTTCTTCCTGGTCTCCCATGGGGTGCAGGGCCCAAGCACTTGGGCCATCCTCCACTGCTTCCTGGGCCACAGCAGAGAGCTGGACTGGAAAAAGAGCAACCGGTACCCCAACCGGGACTAGAACCTGGGGTGCCGGTGCTGCAGGTGGAGGATTAGCCTAGTGAGCCATGGTGCTGGCCTACCTAATGACTTTCTATACCTCTCCATCTTTCACTGTCTACTCCAAATCAACAATACTATTGATACCACCACTCTCTTCTTCCCTGGATACATAACAATAAACTTTACCCACTTGGAAAACTTTCAAGTCATTTACACATGTATTCCATTTCTTTGTATATATTTAAAATGAGTTTTCCAGTCTTAATTGTATTTACCAAAGTCCCAAGACTTTTAAATGGTTCATCCAGAGAGTTAGTCATTCAGTTGCTTACAAGGAAGGATGCTCCCATTTCTTCCATTCTTCAAGAGGATACTGCTATAGGGAGTGTAGGTCCCACAAAGAAAAGGTCTAGAAATTGTCCTGAGTAGGAAATGCAATGAACTTACTAAGAACTCATATGGTTGTGTGCTTCCTGATTCACCCTCTTTAGTAGAGTGTGTTTTAGTGTGTCCTGTTCACCAGCATGGGCAGGACTGATGACCGCAGACTGCAGTGTGCAATGGCTATATGGCCAGCCAAAGCACACTGCACAAGGAGGCATATTTCCTTTCTCTAAGGAAGGGCTAGAAATATGCTCAGACTCAAGAGGAGAAAATCAAGTGAAATGATAGGTAAGGAAGTGTAAGAAAGGTATTTCCAATAGGGAGAAGCAAGCTGTTGCCTCTTCTTATCCAATCATATTATAACAGCATGGGCATGCACGAAACAGACCCTAATGCAGGGCAACACAGAGCACCTCCACAGGTTGTCCAAACCGTACTGCTTACACAGAGGGCATCAGTTTTGAATATAAAGGCTCTGCATAAAACAAATGGGAAAGTTAAGAGTACTTTATTCTAAAAAGTAACTTGCAATAAAAGTTTACCTCAGCTAGAATTTTAATGATCTCCTGCATCTATTTCATATTTAACATAATTTGAGTTGGTATTGGATATATGAATTGATCTGACGGGAAAACACTAGAAGTAAAAAGAAAGATCTATAGTTCATAAAAAGAGACAGAAACCCATCCATTATGGCCAATATTCTATCATATATTGACTTCTGTGGGGTGATTCATAAATTTATGTTGTTTCCATGTTAATATCCAGAGGCTCTGTCATAATGAATTTTATCAGACTTTTTTTTCTCTCTGAATTGAAATGTTAATGGACAAAGCAAAAACAAAATTTAAATGATTAAGGCAGTGTACTCATTTTAAGTTCCATAAATCCCTTCCAAATAGGAAAAATGAAGGAATAATGCATTGAAAATAATAATCATAACAAGCTCTAAAGGAAATATTTCGAAGGTTATGCTTTTAAAATATATACTTTCCTAATATCTACTATGATCTTTTCATGTTTAAAATTACCCTGTTGATTCAAAGCAAGCTCACAATGCTATTTCCTTCGTTTACCTTAGGGAGACACACCATAGCAACTGTGGTGCAAGAGGCTCAAAATAAATAAAAAAATAATTTTCTAGTTGGAAAACCAGAGTTTTTCCCCAGTACATTTCCTTCTTTCCTATCAGCAGGGCACCAAGTAACTTATATTTTCAGAGTCTTTCATGCAAAAAAATTATAAACAAGTTAGAGGAAAAAAATCTTCCAACTTGTGGATGTGTTATGTCTTCTTGGATATGTAAGATTTCACAAAAGCAGGTGCATATTATCAGCCACTGAAATCCAAATTTCCTGAGCAACAATGCCAAATAATATAGATTTTAAGGACAGTCAGGTAGGAGCAGCAAGAGGGTCAACAATAACAACAGGATACAGCATTCAAACTACAGCAACAATTTTGCTTAAGTGGGTCCCTGGATATAGTTTGTCAGGGCATGGGATCACTTCCACTACCTTGATGTCAAGTAAGGTTGAAAAACACGTCAGAGGAGGTCACAGTTCTGCCCATAAAAATAAAGCAATTCTCAATAAAGTTTGAGGTACTAACAACTTAAAATCCTCCATTTTATTTCCCTCTGCAAAAGACTGGCAACCCCTTCACTTCTCTCTAGAATGACAAAGGTGAGTTTTGCATGGTTTAAAACAAACATGGTATTTCAAATCAGATAAGAAATAGTGAGTAGTTGGCCACTGCTCCTGGAACAAGGCCAGTGTTGTGGTGGAGCAGGTACGCTGCAATCATGGCAACATCATCTTCCATCAGAAAGCTAGTTTGAGTCCCAGCTGTTCTGCTTCCAAACCAGCCTCCTACTAATGCGCCTGAGTAGGCAGCAGATAATGGGCCAAGCACTTGGGCCCCTACGACCCAAATGTGAGACCAGGATGGAGTTTCTTGGGTTCTGACTGCCCCAGCCCTAGATACTGCAAGCCATTTAGGGATTGTAGCAGTAACGGGAAGATTCCTCTCTCTCCCTCTCCTTTTCTCTCTGCATCTTTCTCATTCTGGGACTTTACCTTTCAAATAATGTGCTAAAAAAAATCTCAAAAACATTTCTGGAACAATCAGATATGTGTAGATGAATAAAGTGAACCTAGATTTGTCATTTACATCATATACTAAAATAGATTCAGGTAAATTAAAGATGGATAAGTGATTTTTTTTAAACATAAGAGAGCATAGAGAAGGAATTTTCTAATAGACAATAATACAATGATCAATTAATATTAAACATTTTGCATGATAGAATTTTACATGTAAAAATACATAGAGAGAAATCATGTAAAAAGATAAGAGACAGATGAGCAAAAAACACATTTAAAATTCTGTCAGATCCATCAATTACATTACAAAAATTGTCTTCTCCAACATTTGAAACCTTACTGTCAAGTCCCTGATGGATCAAACAATTCTCTTTCAGAAGAATTTTTATGTAAAGAAGTATGCGTTTCTTATTTTTTTACATATATTTCTTTGTCCTTTTCAGTTTTTTCAAAAAAAATATGAGAATATTTTTTCCATCCATTCACACATCCCAGGCTTAAGGAGCCATTATTGTAGCCTCCCACTACACCCGTCACACTCACAGGAAATGTGCCCACTATGTGTCCACTGCCTATCCTTTTATTAGACACTAGAAGAAATGATTGTGTGCGAGATTATAAGTTAATGCAATTTCACTGCGAAAGCATGTAAATGGAATAAGTAAAATTTCAAAAAGAAATAAGATCTCAAGGCTTTCTCCTATCTCTTCAGCAATCTAAGAAAACATCAAAAGAAATGAGCTAGTTTTATATGGAAATCTCATACCACAACTTAGGTGGCAGTACCAGAGTGATAACAGTTGATTATACCCAGCTATCAGCAAAGACTAAAAGAAAGGTTAGGATGTGCCCTCCTGCCCTTTGATGAACATTTCAATGTTTCTCATATTCTGTAAAATGACCCACGGAACGGTTCACTTCCTGTTGTTAATAACAAACCCTTCTCTTCAAAATGATATTGTAATTCTTATGGGTTTTGAGCACTTTAAATATTAGAAATGTACAGTTTCAGCTGTTTTAAAAATAAAGAAGATTACTTTAGCCCTCAAAACTGCATGTGAGTAGGTTTTCATTTAACTTAGAGCCAAGGCAAATTGTTGGCCAGTCTATACCTGTGTAGAAACTTACATTTCATTTCACATTTGAAAGGTTTAGATGTGATTATTATTTGCTATTGCTTATTTACCTTCCCCACTGATTTTGCAGCTAAATTTCTGATGTCAATTTTTTGTTACATGATATTAGTAACAGAGCAGGGATTCTTAATTTATTCTGCATATGTTAGCACTATTACAAGTTCTTGTTAGGCACCAGGAAAAAAGAAGAGTTACTCAACAAGCTCACAGTCACTTTGTGGGACACAGAGTAAAACTGATAAAGATTTTCTTTATTCAAAAGGGAATAAGGGAATTGAGTGATCACATATTATATACAAATAATTTTTATGCTTATTCAAAAAGGTGTGATTTGTAATCATTACAAACCTATATAGATGTTATAACCTCAAGTTTACAGAAGAGAAAAAAAAAAATAGCTGATGGAACAAAGACATAGCCTCAGCCATTCTTGCTCATTGCCCAAAAGATAAACAAACACTGGAATGTATTCCTTGCCATTGAATCTCAATTGGGTCTCACACCCTGTTGCCTTCACACCCCACCCCACACAGACACCTGAAAGACCAGTTCCAGGAATTCCCCTGGGCCTGCTGTCTCCCACCCCACCCCTATCCCCAGCCCTCCTAAAACATAAAAAGGCCTGGCCCTTGGGAGTTGGGGCCTTCTGCCATGTGCTCCATCAATGTGCACGAGGGCAGTTGGTCACCCACCTCAGTCATCCTTTATGGATTTATTTTCTCTGAATAAATTCGGTCTGGCCGTGAATTCGTACACTGCCTCCTCTCTGTTCTGTGCCTCTTGTCCTAACAATAGCTAGCATTCACTGAATAAACACCTAGCGCCAGGATTTTCTATGAGATGTTATGTATCGTACTGTGTTTGATCCATGTCATAATCCTTTGAGAGGATTCCTGCTACCTTCTCGTTACACACGAGAACTATTCTAAACAATTCTGAATTACACAATTCGTGACAGGTACACATGTGACTCCAAGGCACATGGACTTTCTACCTATCGTGATTTTAACCCGTAAAATAGTGTTTCCTCTTTGTGATCTATATCTTCTGAAACAGCAAAAATACGTAGCAACGTTTTGGGGGCTGGTTGTTTGGCCCAGCTGTGAAGAGGCTGCTGAAGACGGCCGTGTCCCGTGTCGCAACTGCAGCTCCTGATCCTAGCTTCCTGCTAACGAGGCCCTGGGAAGCACCACGTGGTGGCCCCAGTTGGGTCCCTGTCACTCACAGGAAGGCCTGGCCTGTGTCCTTTGCTTCTGGTTTCAGTTTGCCAGCTTTCTGTTGAAGGAATGTGGGGATGAACTAGCGAATGAGATACCCTCTCTTCTAAGTGTGTGTGTGTGTGTATGTGTCTGTGCCTCTAGATCATATAAATAAAAATTTTTGAAAACCAGAGATCATTTTTAAAAGACCAGTTATTGTATGCTTTTCTTTGCCTGCTATTGATTGTCCAGTTCTAAAATAGCATTGACTATTCATGGTGTTTCATTCTATTTATATTTTATCTTTTTATTTATTTTAAGATTAGTTTATTTGAAAGACAGAGTTACAGAGAGAGGTAGAGAAAGACAGAGAGGTCTTCAAACTGTTGGTTCATTCCCAAATGGCTGGTACACCCAGGGCTGGGCCAGGCCAAAGCCAGGAGCCAAGAGCATCTTCAGAGTCTCCCAAATGGGTACAGGGGCCCAAGCACTTGGGCTGTCCTCTGCTTTCCCAGTACATTAGCAGAAAGCTGGGTGGGAAGTGGATCAGGCAGGACTAAAACCAGCACCCATATGGGATGCCGGCACAGCAGGCCAGGGCTTTAACCTAATACGCCATAGCACTGTCCCAGTCTCATTCTATTTAAACACTGTTATGGGGCCAGTGCTGAGGTAGGGGATAAAGCCGCTGCCTTCAGTGCTGGTATCCCATATGGGCTCCTGTTCAAGTCTCACCTGCTCCACTTCCAATCCAGCCTCCTGCCATTACCTGGGAAAACAGTAGAGGATGGCCCAAGTGCTTGGGCCCCTGCATCGACATGGAAGACCCGGAAGAAGCTCCAGATTCCTAGCTTCAGATAGGTCCATTTCTGGCCATTGTAACCATTTGGGGAGTGAAGCATAGAATAGAAGACCTTTCTCTCTGTCTTTCTTCCTCTCTCTCTCTCTGTAACTCTTCCTCTCAAATAAATAGATAAATCTTAACAACAACAAAGAGTAGAATTGGAAACACCCATGCAGTTCAGAGAGGATGAGGGTAAGATCCCGGGACAGTGTGATCTGCTCCAGTGACGGGAGTGCTCTGAGGTGGAAGCCTGCACCTACTTTGACACTTTCATTTATTGTATCTTCATGTCGTAAAATAAACTTTAGTCAATCTGTTTTATATCATTTGATTGACTGTAGAAATTGGTTTGCCCTTCCTGCTGTATGTTGCTATGCATGGTGGATATAATATGAAATAAATGGAGCTTAAACCTCTCTCTTACATTCCAAGGTAAAGGTCCTAGGAGGGATTCTTTCAATGCATTCTCAACAGGTATTTTTGTAAAATTTGCAAAACTAACATATTTCAAGCATGATTAGCTAGAGCCATTGTCTTATTCCTGCTTCCTCACACCACACTTTTCTCATGCTTGGTGGTGTTGGAACTGCTCCTTCTGCCCACTGTGCCCATCTAACGGCAATGTGACATGGGTTATGGAGACAGAGGTCATATTTTGAAAAGAACGAAGCCTTTGAAATCTGAAATTGGTACCATATGTGTTGCAAAGGAAAAAGTGTTGTAAGAAACAGAGCCACAAAGTAATTTGTAGAGGATGCTGTCAACATGAAGATGTATAAAGTTTAAGATACGTTACTATCTCTCACAGCAATGCATGTGGTAAAAGCATATCCAGGTAAACAATCGGAACAAAGTGATGAGCTTGAAATCTCTCAATTTTTGGAAATCACAAAGAGGAAGAGGAAAGAGAAAAAGGTTCTCTAAGGTTTCCTCAGTCTGCTGGATTCAGTCTCTAAGGGTCAGATGTTCCACTGTTTCTATAGGGTATTTGGAGAAGGGATTTGTAGAAGGGAGAGAGAGAAAGAACAAGGGAGAATGAGAATGGAGTGAATGAATGATATTCATAGTTTTTTAAAAAAGTTTTACTTACAGAAAAATCCTTCAACTGTCTCCCTTTGAATCTAACCTCCTTTGTCCTAAATCAAAGATGAAGTAGAGTGATGACTATCCAGGCAAGGAGAAGTTGTAGGTTAGCGGCAATGTAGCCTCAGTGTTGTGGGGACTATGTAAATACAGACAGGAAAATTCTTATGGTTTCTAAGGATCTGATTTCCTGTGTAAAATGAGAGACACAATAAAATGACCAATACATCTCTTAACATTTCCAACAGGAGACACCATCAATAATAGCATGGAGTTGACAGGAGTTAATATCTCCTCTTCCTCTCATTCTTCATCCTACTCCTCTTCTTTCATTTTCTATTTCTTATGTTCCATTATGAACATAAGATGAACCCCAATAAAGACTTGATGAACCCCAAATACATGAACCTCAGAACTGTAACTATTTTTTTCCTGGTGCAGAAACAGAGTTGAGCTCAACAAAATCAAGGATGAAAAGACCAGCTACTCCTATTTAGCCAGAGTTAAATCACACGTTAGCAATGGCAATGCCCTGCTACAGAGCCTGGAGCGGCACTGATGCAAATGCCTTACCAAGAAGGGTGCCTGGGATAATTGGTACAGACAAGATACTTTCTACCAAGGGAAGTCTGATGCCCACGGCAAAGGAGTCCAATGAGAAATAAAACCTGGCGGCATTTTCCAATTGTTACCAGGACTGCACAGGACACTCTTCTACGATTGTTATGACTTGCACTCAGTGTTTTAAAACAACAGTTATTCATTGGGAAAAACATTCTTTCAAATATCAGTAATGAAGGGGGAAAAGCCCACAAACCATGCATGATATTCCTTAATTTGTAACAACTACCATTAAATTCTTGTGCATATTCTTGCAATACCTCTGTGTATCTGTATATCTAGAAAATAATATTGCAAACATATGGGTATAAATTCTTGCTGCTTAGTATCTTATTTTTTACTAAATATTATGCTATTATACATATTTTCTCATCCATTATCATATCTAAATGATACTATTTTATTGTATAATTTTTAAAAATGTTTAGTTATATTTTTATCCAGGGTAGAACAACCAGAAAGAGAGAGAGAGAGAGAGAGAGAGAGAATCTTCCATCTGCTGGTTCACTCCACAAATGCACACAGCAGCCAGGGCTGGGCCAGCCTGAAGCCAGGAGCCCAGAACCCAGAACCCTGTCATGGTGAATGTCAGGGGTCAGATGGGTCAACAGGCAATTAGGTTGGTCCCAGTAGAAAATGTTCACTACCCCCAAGCTACCCCCAAAGGTTATCTCTAGTGAGATCACGGTGCCAATCCCAAGGTATTTTTCTCCCTAGAAGTTGCCTTTAGCAAGACAAAAGAGCCCATCCTGCCCTTCTGAGTTTCTAGTTTTATAATGAGAATAGAAGGAAGTTACCTATCCCTCCCTTCCTAAGGCTCCTTTGTTTTATCCTGAGCCTGCCGGACCTGACAAATAAGATTACAATTCAGGACTTTTGGAGGGCTTTTTCCTGTCTTATAACTGATTGTTAGCTGACTGACCGCTTAGCTGGTTGGCAGTTTGTCCCCCAAAATCTTGCTTACAAGCCTTACCACCACCAGTCCCTTCAGGCTCTGCCTCTCTTGGAGCCCCTGCTCCTGGCCACTTCGCGGGAGGTCTCTGGCTTACACAAATCTTGCTCTTCTCTCTGCCTGTCTGCATGGAAATTCTTTCACAGGAGACAAAGCACAGAGGTAATCTTTCCCAGCCTCCTTTTAACCCCTAAACATTCCAAGGGGGCAGCAGCACCCAAACACTTGGGTTGTCATCTGCTGCCTCCCGGGGTGCATTGGCAGTGTAGGACCCCAAAAATTGGTGTCCTGTAGAGAGAGACCCCCAGAAGCACGAATTCCAGTCCAACCGATGCAATAAAAGCAAGAGGAAGTTTATTACATCTGCGCAGATGGGCCAACTCTAAGCACAACAACACTCTCTGGTGCAGTGTGAGAAGAGAGGCGGCAATCATCAACCGCACAGCGTATTTAAGATTGAAAACCACAATATTAGCATATCTCCATAGCATGACACAAAGAATCACAAGATAAACCACAGCATGACAAACCATCATAAGATGCATGACAAACTTCCAGGGTGAGGGGACAGAAGACCTTGAGTAGGCATAAACACGGGGTCATCATAACCAAAAACTCAACATAGCTCCTAAAATAATTATCACATGCTCCATTATCTCATAAAAGCATTAGCACATTCATCACATGTTACCAAATCAGCTAGCACAGTCATCACATATTACAAGGTCAGCTAAAGTCTAGTTATCTTAAACAAAATGCATTTTGCAAGCCAAAGCATTTTGCACAGAAGCAAAATATGCAGTTAGCTCAAGCAACTTCATTTTAACCCTTTCTATTTTAATTTTACATTCCAATTTAACCCCATCCTATCTTAATTTCACATTCCAATTTAACCCCATCCTATCTTAATTTCACATTCCAATTTAACCCCATCCTATCTTAATTTCACATTCCCCCCTTTTCTTTTGGACAAATTTTAATCTTAAAATTTAAGTGAAATTATGGGGATAAGTTATACCATTTGCACCGCAGCCAGCCATTAATATTAGATCCAAGGGGCAGGGACACTGTCGGTGCGAACAATGCAGGTGGGGCGGCGCCGGTTCAGTACGAGAATCAGCTGCTGCCGCTCCTGCTCCAGCTCCCTGACCTGTATCTTTAGTACCGCGTTTCTGAACTCCAGCCGCTCAAACTCCCGCTGCAGGGTCTCCGTGCGCTCCTTCCTCCGGGCCCACACCGCCTTGTTCTGTTCCAAGCGCCTTTTCCTCCGCTCCTCCTGTTCGTCGAGCTTACTTTTTACAGGTTGGGGCCTCTTGTCCAGGTTTACCTCGTCTTTCTCATGCTCCGCCTTCTTTACCACTTCTTTCTTTCTTAAGTCCTTGGTGGTGACCTCGGTGCTGATGTCCACGGCTGCGTCAGGCATGCCCAGCTTTATCTCCAGCAAGGGCACGATTATGGTCCCAATGCATTTCAGCTCCTTTACGATCAGAGCCGAGCCAGGCCGTCCGGTCAGGGGGTCTTGCCCTGGCAGAGAGCTCGTGGTCACAAAAGGGTCTGAAATCATAGCAGGCCGGCCAGGCACAGGATCTGAAACGAGTGTGGGAGCACAAAACTTTTTCTTTATCCTGCAACAAAGGAGGGGAGCCGGGTAGGAATACTAAACAGTCTTAAAGAGTCCCATCCCGAGCGGATTCCAAGAGCCACTCCCCTCAAGATAAGACTCTTAAAAGACCGTCCAGTTGTAGCTTTGGTGTTGTCCAAGTTTAAGCTGATAGGCGGCAGCCGGCCGCCTCCCCATGCGCCCACCAAATCCGCTGCCAGACACAGGTTTACAGGCACATCTCTGTGCCCTGCAGCAGATTCTATGAGCACAAAAGCAAGTCTACAGGGTAGGGGAAGTATGTTCCGCGGGATAGAAAAATTACACAAAGGCATCAGAATTTAAAAACAGAAAATACAACAGAGACAAAAACAGAAAGCACATCATACAAATTTGGATCAATACCCGGTGCCTGTTCAGCTGAATCGACCCAAATACTTTTACACACCCTCTTCGACTTACTGTAAACATTTTACCATTTTCATTCTAGTCTAAACTAGCCATCCGGATTTAGAAACCATGTCCTTTCCTTTAGCCCTTTTTACCAACGATACTCTTTTCTTTTATGTCCTTAACTTTTAATTTCTGTACTGACCAATGACAACAAATTTATAATAGCTTTCAAACACCTGCGCAGGATATCCAGCTCCTGCGTGAGCTGCCTCACGCGGCTGCGCAGCTGCTCATTTTCTGCCATGTACTGTTGCATCTCCAGGATGCGCCGCTTGGTCTTGTCCCTGCTCTTGCGCACGGCGATATTGTTGCGCTCCCGCCGCAGCCGGTATTCCAGGCTGTCCTTTACTTCCTCCTTGTCCTCCTGCGAGGGGTCAGCCGGGGAGGGCGCCTTGAGGGGGCTGTTGGGGGGCACGATGGTGGCCACGGGGGCCTCGGGGACGCCCAGGGGCTGGCCTGGTGCCGTCAGGGTTGGGGGCAGGTGCACAGGGGGCACAGTGGTGGCCAAGGGGGCCTCGGGGACACACAGGGGCTGGCCTGGTGCCGTCAAGGTCGGAGGCAGGTGCACAGCCATCTGCCCGCAGTGTGCCACCTGGTACTGCAGGGGATTATAGCTGCCCCGGCTGCCACCTCGGCTGCCCTCTGGCCCCCGGAGTTTCTCCCGGAGCTTCTCCTTCACAGCCCCAGTCCCAGGGTCGTTGTTAGGTGCCGACTCCATGCCAGAGAGGTCGGAGAGCAAAGCTGGGGACTGCTCCTCTTGGAAGCCTTCGAAGCCCCGGGAGGCGAACATTTAAGCAAAGCCTGGCGGGGTAGGGAAGTTGCAAAAGAATTACAACCGATCTACCGCGAGTGTGGGTTTCCATACGCAGTTTATATACAGAAGCCTGAACGCAGCGCAAGTCAGCACTGCCCAATTTGTTATAGTGCTGTGCCTGTCGCTGCATCCACGCCCCCGCATCCAGCCCAGACTAGATCAATTGGGAAAACAAATATAGTCTAACACCCATGGTATTATAATCCCCCAAATAAAAACCGTCGGCGACACCTCGACCCAGTCCCCAGTGCCAGATCTCCGTTATGGTCAAAACCTCCCCTAACTGAATAAAGCTTTCTTTAGCTAGACCCCCTGCACCCTGGCCACCTCTGGCTTGCCCGGGAGACAAAGCTGGGTCCATTATCTGACCCCAGTACCTTTGGTTGTCCAAATCGGGGAAACATTGGCGCTTCGTCGGAAAAGCCTTTGTCTGTTCTGAGTTCCCCATGGGTAGTGGCGAAAGCGTACCTGCTGTTCTTGTGCATTTTCACCCACTCCTATTTCTTGGCTGCACGGAGTGCTTGGTTCATAGCGATCAGCTCTGCCTGCCGAGCAAAGTTCTCGGAAGGGGGGTTGGAGATAGAAACCCATACCACTGACCTCGTTCGACCGCCTCTCACTGTTGTCCCCGTTGTACTCCGGAAGCTAGGGGGATGTCGGCTCACGTGGGCCCGTCCCGGACACCGCAGGAGGTGATAGAGTATTATCCACAGGAACCTGGGCAGGGCCTGCATTCCCAACAATATCCCCAGCCGTGTGACGGACCACACATATCCCAGCGAGGGAGGAGCCGCTGTCGCCCAGCCTCACCACTCCGCTGCTGCCGTCTTTCCTCTCGCTGGCTTGCAGAGGCCGTTTTTGGTCAGTTCAGTCCCGTGTGGCAGACGTGCACCACTGGATTTCCGTTGTTAGTCGGATCTTAAGCAAACCTGTCCTTCTGGGCACTTCTCTGTGCTTTTGTCGGTCTCCCGGGGTCCCTGCCTATTCTGATTTTCCCTTACTCTGCTTCCCTTGAACTGTGGTGGCCAGAATCCTAATTAGTTTCTGTTTCTTAGCCCATCTTAAACTTCCCCTTTTGTTTTTAACTAAATAACTTTAACCCCTTCAGCTAATCTCTTCAGGAGAGTCTGGCAGTAGAGTCTGAGTCTCCTACAAAGTTTCATTTAAGTATAGTAAAATTAATGTTAGTAAAACAGGCCCTGCAAGTCCTGTCAGGGCTTGTGATCCTAGTTATATGGAGGAGGAGGACGGCCAGTTAGAACGGGCCGGGGGTCCTTCCTCCTCTATCTTTTCTTACGCAGTCTTCAAAAGGCAAAAGATCTTCCTGCTCGCCTGGGAGAGCTAAGGGTTTTTCAGGTTTGAGGGTGTCCAATTCCTGCAATGGGTAGAGGGTTGAAGTAGGGTTTTTGCCCTGGTCTGCAAGTTCCGATACTAGGGGTGTTGCGGGTAAAATCGGAGGGGGTTTGGGGCTCGACGCCACCCCCAGAGCAACTGCTGACAATTCAGAACTGGGCTTCATTCTCAGGGCGGCGGTGGGTATAGCAGGATCGAGCTCTGCCACCGCCCTGTTAGAAAGGAGGAAAGGTTTTACCCAGTCTGGGGGGTTTTTCGCCAGGTCCTCCCACACAAAGATGTAGGGCACTTGTTTCGGGCGCCCTTCTTTACCTCCCTTGCAGACCTGGCTCTTCACCTGTAAGATAATTTGAGAGTCAAAAGTCCCATCCCGTGGCCACCCGATGTTTAAGGCTGGCCACTCGGACGTACAAAAACTTGTCCAGTTCTTCTTCTGCACTCTTATAGACAAGTTTTGGGCCCGCTCCCGGACCTCTTTCCAATGACCTAGAGTAAGACTCAAAGGTGTAGTTAATTCCTGTCCCATGTTGGAGGGGAAAGGCAATTAAGGTTAGTATATTAAAACACAGAAAACAACCACAAGACTCACAAATCACAAGACTTCACAAAGACACTGCGCACAACACTGGAACGAGACCTGCGCGCCCTAATGAGACGAGACCTGCGCGCAACAAAACTGAAACCAAAACGGGAGTGGCTGCTGCCACCAGCTCTTCTCCCGGGAAAGAAACCCTACTGAATCCTAACCAGAGCTTCCGATGAGAGCGAAGCGGCTGCCACCCGCCACGCTCCCCAGGTAAGCTTAGTGATGGGAGCGAAGCGGCTGCCACCCGCCAGGCCCCCCCAGAATACCGCCAATGGAGCGTCCTCCAAGGGCCTGAGCCAGGGGTCTTGACACGTCTGTCCTTCCTACTACTGGCTCTTTTCAGATACAGGTCCTGCAGGCACAATCTCAGTAAAACATGAACCTCCGGTACGTCAAGCGCCCCGGGAAAAAATAAAAAAAATCAACAAAATCAACAGAACACAAAAAAACACTTAAAACAGCAAAAACTTACCTCCGATTGGAAAATGGAGCGTGGGTCTGGGGTCTCCAATCCCGGACGAGCCCCCAATGTAGGACCCCAAAAATTGGTGTCCTGTAGAGAGAGACCCCCAGAAGCACGAATTCCAGTCCAACCGATGCAATAAAAGCAAGAGGAAGTTTATTACATCTGCGCAGATGGGCCAACTCTAAGCACAACAACACTCTCTGGTGCAGTGTGAGAAGAGAGGCGGCAATCATCAACCGCACAGCGTATTTAAGATTGAAAACCACAATATTAGCATATCTCCATAGCATGACACAAAGAATCACAAGATAAACCACAGCATGACAAACCATCATAAGATGCATGACAAACTTCCAGGGTGAGGGGACAGAAGACCTTGAGTAGGCATAAACACGGGGTCATCATAACCAAAAACTCAACATAGCTCCTAAAATAATTATCACATGCTCCATTATCTCATAAAAGCATTAGCACATTCATCACATGTTACCAAATCAGCTAGCACAGTCATCACATATTACAAGGTCAGCTAAAGTCTAGTTATCTTAAACAAAATGCATTTTGCAAGCCAAAGCATTTTGCACAGAAGCAAAATATGCAGTTAGCTCAAGCAACTTCATTTTAACCCTTTCTATTTTAATTTTACATTCCAATTTAACCCCATCCTATCTTAATTTCACATTCCAATTTAACCCCATCCTATCTTAATTTCACATTCCAATTTAACCCCATCCTATCTTAATTTCACAGCAGGAAGCTGACTGGCCGCAGAGGAGCTGCACTCAGAGAGGTACCCTGTCCGAATCAGTGACTTCACCCATTTTACCTTAAGGCCCACCCCTGTTGTGTATGGTGTCCAACAAACCTGTAATCACGGATGCTTGTATGTTTCTTATCATAATAATATGTGCTGCAAAGGAAATATTTCAGTGATGTTTAAGAATTTTTCTCAAGCTTTTCTCTCAGCAAATGGAATAATTAGGTCAAAATGTAATTCCAGTTTAATGCTGAGGCAGCCAACTGGCTCTGAGGATGACTGTACCAATTAACATTGGCATCAGGCAGTAGCAGTTCTACCAAACACACTAGCACAGACATTGCTCGTCAGGCTCTGTTTTCTCACACAGGCGACTGTGTTGTCGTTCACACTGTTCATTACTGACAGGTTGAACGCACAGTCTTTTTCCTTTGCCCACTTCTTTGGTTTATTTATTTATTTACTTACCTTTTGAAGATTGCACTTGCGTGCATTTTGTCTTTTTTTCTCACTAGAATGTTAGACTTTTCATTATTAGTTTGCACATGTTATTTATGCTTTTATTACAAACGGATATACAGCTTTGTCAGACAATTTATTAAGCTTTTCTCTAGATTTTTGGAATATTTCCTGCCCTCTAACCACGTTGCCAGGTAAGTCTCTGTCTTCTCCTCTTCAGCTCCTCTCTGTTCCCTACGTTTTCCACAGTCCAGCCGCATGAATGCCGCTTATGTGAATCTGATGAAAGCCTTCACATATCCTATTTTCTCCACTGGGGTAAGGAATAAATGGATAAAGCTTTTTCTTATGGCTTCTGCATATGCAATTCACCTTAATATAATCAGAAACTTCACTGGCAGTGTGGCTACGTAGAGAAATCGACATTGGTATTCTGTCTTCCTGGAACTCTGCAAGTATTGCCCCACTCATTCAGCAGGAGGAGTTGCTTTTCAAAGAGGGATGCTGCCAGGATTCAAAGTGACCAAGAGGGCTTCATTGTTACTCTTGGTTTCCTTCAGCTTTCAATGGCCTTCTTATTGATTCCACCCTGTTCTCTCTTTCCTTAGTGCATTTATTTTAGAAAATTTACAATGGGAAATTTTCTGTTCCTCTTTAGGATGTCAATATGTTTTAAAAGTCTATTTTTTTTTTTGTTCTACTTAATACTATTGGTTGAACTCTGTAATTAACACACAATTATTCTTAAGTGTTGAAACTTAACTGAAAAGTGATCCCTGTTAAATGTGAGTGGGAATAAGAGAGGGAGGAGATGTACAATTTGGGACATGCTCAATTGGACTTGCCCCAAATGGTGGAGTTAGAAACGTGCCAGGGGATTCCAATTCAATCCCATCAAGGTGGCATGTACCAATGCCATCTCACTAGTCCAAGTGATCAATTTCAGTTCACAATTGATCACTCTGATAGGTCTAAGAGTCCAAGGGATCACACAAACAAGACTAGTGTCTGCTAATACTAACTGAAGAATCAAAAAAGGAGAGAATGATCCAACATGGGAAGCGGGATACACAGCAGACTCATAGAATGGCGGATGCCCTAAACAGCACTCTGGCCTCAGAATCAGCCCTCAAGGCATTCAGATCTGGCTGAAAAGCCCATGAGAGTATTTTAGGCACATAAAGCCAAGACACTGTGGCAAAACAAACAAACAAACAAACACCTAAATGAAAGATCTCTTGGAGTGAGATCCCAGTAGAAAGAACAGGTCATCAAAGAAGGAGGTAACTTTCTCTGAAGGGAGGAGAGAACTTCCACTTTGACTATGACCTTGTCTAAATATGATCAGAGTCAGCAAACTCAAAAAGCCTCCATAGCCTTGGCAACTCATGACAGGAGCCTAGGGTGATTACTATGCCATAAACAAGAGTGTCAATTTGTTAAGTCAACAACAGGAATCACTGTGCACTTACTCCTCATGTAGGATCTCTTTCCTTAATGTGCTGTACATTGTGATTTAATGAAATAACTAGTACTCAAACAGTATTTTACACTTAGTGTTTCTGTGTGGGTGCAAACTGTTGAAAGCTTTACTTAATATATGCTAAACTGATCTTCTGTATATAAAGATAAATGAAAATTAATCTTGATGTGATTGGAATTGGAGAGGGAGCTGGAGAGGGGAGGGTTGCAGGTGGGAGGGAAGTTATGGGGGGGTGCTTTGTAATGCATAAGCTGTACTTTGGAAATTTATATTCATTAAATAAAAGTTAAATTTTTAAAAATTTATTTGAAAAGCAGAATGATAGAGGGTGGGAGAGAGAAAGAGATACCTTCCATCCACTTGTTTACTCTCAAATGGCCACAATGGCCCTAGCTCAGCAAGAGCCAGGGGCACAGAGATCCAACTATGTCTCCACAATGGGAGCGTGTGGTCAAGCACTTAGGACAACCTCTGCCACCTCCTAGGCTCATGAGCAGGAACTGGAGTGGAAGTGGAGCAGCAGAGGCTCAATATGGGATGCTAGGGGCTGGTTAGCTAACCGAGCCAGGCACTGACCCCTTCAAAAAAACTTCCCAGTGATACAGTGCAGAACCTGGGAGTCATATCTTTGAAATGTAAATATCAGGAAGAGCTGGCTGGCCAGTCCTTCATTCTCTGTGAAAGGGGAGCACCATGGGATTCCTGCTCCAAGCTGTAAAATTGCGTCTTCTTTGTTTTTAAAACACTATTTAAGTTATACAAGTTTCATGTATTTCTTATATACAGATTTAGGAACAGTGATACTTCCTGCCCTACCCTCCCTCCTGCCCATGCTCCAATCCTTCTTTCTTCTCTCTCTCCCATCCCCACTCTAATTTTCACAAAGACCTCCTCCAGTTTACTTAATGATCATAAAGTTAAAGTTAACCCTGAACTAAGTAAGAGAGTTCAACAAATAAGGAAAAAAAAAAAAAACACACAACACTGTTCCTCAATGGAAGAGACAGGGCTGTAAACAATCATTGACTCTCAAAATGTCTACTTCACTCCAATAACTACATTTTAGGTGCTCTATTAGTATTTTAGGTGCTCTATTAGTTACCTCCATCAGGGAAAACATGGTATCTGTCGTCTTCACTGGCTTATTTCACTAAGTATAGAAAAAAGAGCTTACTGTTCTTTTGGGTCAAGCCAATTAGAAAATGTGGGCCAGAGCTGGCACTGTGGTATAGTGGGTAAAGCCGCCCCCTGCAGCGCTGGCATCCCTATGGATGCCCGTTCGAGTACCAGCTACTCCACTTCTGATCCAGCTCTCTGCTATGGCCTGGGAAAGCAGTAGAAGATGGCCCAAGTGCTTGGGCCCCTGCACCCACGTGGGATACCCAGGAGAAACTCCTGGCTCCTGGCTTCAGATCAGTGCAGCTCTGGCCATTGCAGCCAATCAAGGAGTGAACCAGCGTATGGAAGGAAGACCTCTCTCTCTCTCTCTCTCTCTGCCTCTCCTTCTCTCTGTAACTCTGAGTTTCTAATAAATAGATAAATCTTTAAAAAAAAAGAAAAGAAAAGAAAATGTGGTGGTCTAGATCATTCCTCCCTAACTGTCTGTGGAGTTCAGCTGAGACTGAGTCCTGGGCCCTGTTCTACTGCAATTGTCTTGAGGGATATTTTCCCAGCCTTCTCAATTGTGTCCTTTACATGTTTTTCTGTGATACTATGTTTTCTTTTTATACCCGAGGTCCTGAAAATACAGAATGAGGTTCCTTGCTGTCTATAATTAACATATACATATGTACATATGTGTGTATATATATATATATATGTAAGAGCCTTCTAATATATCCTATACAGCATATAAATTAGTTTGAAAAGCTTTCATATATCTTATATTCTTTCTGGTAGAAAAAAAGGAAAAAAGCATATATATGAGGGCACTGCAAAAAGCTCATGGAAAAGTTGTAGTAGAAGATGTTATTTTTGGCACAAAATTTTTTTTTTTTTTAATTTTTATTTTTGACAGGCAGAGTGGACAGTGAGAGACAGAGACAGAGAGAAAGGTCTTCCTTTTGCCGTTGGTTCACCCTCCAATGGCCGCCACGGTAGCGCACTGCGGCCGGCGCACCGCGCTGATCCGATGGCAGGAGCCAGGTGTTTATCCTGGTCTCCCATGGGGTGCAGGGCCCAAGGGCTTGGGCCATCCTCCACTGCACTCCTGGGCCACAGCAGAGAGCTGGCCTGGAAGAGGGGCAACCGGGACAGGATCGGTGCCCCGACCGGGACTAGAACCCGGTGTGCCGGCGCCGCTAGGCGGAGGATTAGCCTATTGAGCCGCGGCGCCGGCGGCACAAAATTTTTTACTCCATTGTTTTTTCTAGAATGTATTTCCAGTGAACTTTTTGAAGATTCCCCTCCTGTGCAAGAATATCACAGTACTTTTGCACCAAGATTAATTTGTATACAACTCATTCTTTGAAGGTTTTTTTGGAAAAAATATATATTAATCATTAATTATTAATAACTAATAATATATTAATACATATTCACTTTGCCTTTTTTTCCATGTTCCTTTGACCCTTGTGGTTAAGCAATTACATAAATTTACTTTCATTTTTAAAAAAGATTTATTTATTTATTTGAAAGGCAGAGTTACAGAGAGGCAGAGGCAGAGAGAGAGAGAGAGAGAGAGAGAGAGAGAGAGAGATCTTTCATCTGCTAATTCACTTCCCAAATGGCTATAATGGCCAGAGTTGGACTGGTCCAAAGCCAGGAGCCAGGAGCTTCATTCAGGTCTCCCAGGTGGGTACAGGGCCCCAAGGACTTGGACCATCTTCTGCTACTTTCCCAGACACATTAGCAGAAAGCTGGATTTGAAGTGGAGCAACCAGGACTTGAACCGGCACCCATATGGGATGCCAGCCCTGCAGGCGGCAACTTTATCCACTATAGCACAGCACTGGACCCTGTAAATTCACTTTCAATTAATACTTCTGTGTTCTGCTCCTTTATTACCTATTTATATATTTGTTTATTTATTTATTTATCACTTTATGTGTGTATGTGTGAGACAGAAAGATAGAAGGAGACAGAGAGAGTGTGTATTCCATCTATTTGTAATTGACAAATTACAAATTTAGGCTGGGATGTGCCAGAGCCAAGAACCAGGAACTCAATAAAAGACCACAGCTGGGAGCTAGGAGTGGAATCCAAGCTTCCACATGGGTGGCATGACCTTAATTTCTTGGCACCAGCACTGCCTCCCAGGGTCTGCATTAGCAGGAAACTACAACCAGGCACTGGAGCTGGGAATCAAACCCAGACACTCTAATATGGGGCATGAGCTTCTTAACCAGTGTCTTAACAACTAAACTCCTGACCCCTCACCTTATAGTTGCTTAAAACACACACACACACACACACACAACCAAAAACCAACAAAAACTTTCCCCTCTTCCATCATACTTGTGCTTTCAAAAGCTAAATTTCTGAGATGGGGAGAAAACATGATTGACTTATATCAAGTGTTCTTCCCTATAGGTTTTGTAATTTTTGTAAAGCATTCTCTGTTCAGTTAAGTCAGTTGTAAATTCAAATACGAAACAAATGAAATAAAACATATGCACATACATTTCATTCATCAAGAATTTGTTGAAGAGGAAGAGAAAAATGCAGCGGTATAGAATTCTCCAGCAATTATCCCTTTACCCCACAGAAATATCCGATTGAACAACTATCCACACGGGAAAATACGTTTGCAGTAGCTGAGAAAACCAAGTGAGAGATCACAGCATCTGGTTTTGAATTACCAGTATCACCTGTCCTTCATACCCCAGGTAGCACAGTGTGAAGAGGCATGCAACATGTTTAGGAGGAAAGAAGGGAATAAGCCTAGGACTTTGCCCTGGACCTCAGCAAAGGCCTGCCACAGTAAAACAGCACTGGGAAGACCCCCACAGCCCATTATGTTAGAATAATCCCTGTGAACTGAGTGAGCTGCTAGACTCACATGAGCACCAACAAAGATGACAGTCTCAGGTTCCAGGCATATGTGACCTGCTCGATCATGGTCCTATATGACTGAAAAAACAAAGGCAGTGACCCTGGGCTCTGAAGAGCCCTAAGGAGCAGCAGGCCTCATCAGCTCACTTATCCAGGCATACCCCTGCCACATCAGCCCAGGCTGCTAGCCTGCTCTGCTGCCTTGCCTCTTGTTGGCTCCAGGTTCTGGTAATGTCATGGGAGCCACAGCTGTCCCAAGCGTCTAAGACAAAGCCAATCTGCGAAGACTGGAATAAGTAACTACCTTTTAAAAGGTGCACGCACTAACACACAACCACGAGGATCAAGAATGATCAGAGAAACAGCCACCAAATAAACAAAAGAATGGCACCAGTGACTGGTCACAAAGAAATGCAGAAGTATGAACTGCCCGACTTAAAGTAATAGTTTCAGGGAAGCTCAGCAAACCTAAAACACAATTTTATAAACAATTTAACAGAAAGAAGTAATAGATAGCAGAAAATGGCCCAAACTTGAAGAAAGATATAAATATTCAGATACAATAACGTCAAAAGTCTCCAATTATTCAATCTGAGTAAGGCTGCCCTGAGACATATAGGGTATTTTAGAATGTCGGTGGAAAAGTAAAATTGAAAGATAATAATTTTGCTGGGCCAGCATCATGGTATAGTGGGTAAAGCAGCTGCCTGCTGCACTGGTATCCCATATGGACACCAATTCAAGTCCAGCTACTCCACTTCTGATCCAACTTCCTATTCATGGCGTGAGAAAGCAGTGGAAGATGGCCCAAGTGCTTGGGCCCTGCACCCACATGGGAAACCCTGAAGAAGCTCCTGGCTCCTGGCTTTGGATTGGCCCTGTTGCAACCATTTGAGGAGTGGACCAGCACAAGGAAGATCTTGCTCTTTGTCTCTCTCATTCTCTCTCTCTTTCTCTTTCTTTCTCTCTAAGTCTGCCTTTCAAATAATTAAATCATTTTTTAAAAAGATAATTTTGCTTTGGCACAAAACAAATTTGAAAACCATGTACAGGTTTTTCATGATATGCACTTTAAATGAACTTTCCAAAAATACCCTATATATATGGATTTAAACATTTTTGCACTAAACTAAATTTATTTTCTAATCCTGTTTCCATAAGCTTTGTGAAGTCCCCTTGTATTCTAATCATAATATTAATCATCAAAGAGAAGAGAACATTCCTAAAGCAGTAAGAAAAGAAGCAAACAGAGTAAGGGAGTTCCCACACAGCCAGCCACAGCCTTCTCCCCTGAAGCCTTCCAGAGCAGGAGAGTGGCATAGTATAGTCAAGGTGCTGAAGAGACAAAACAAAACTGCCCACCACTAATATGTAGATATTAAAGCTGTGCTTCAGAAACGAAGGCGCGGTAAGGATGGTCCAAGGTGAACAAAAGCCCACGAAGTTTACCATCAGCCTCCTGCCTTACAAGAAATGCTAGAGAGAGTTCTTCAAGCTGAAAGAAAAGATGCTAGTGAATAACACAGAAACCTCCAAAAGCACAAAAATCACCAGTGAGAGTGATTGCCAGTTAAGTTCAGAACATCCCCATACTGTGATGTAGTGAGAAAATCACTTATAGCTTCAGTATAAGGGTTAAAAGATAGAAAATATTAAATAGCAATAGTTAAAATAATTTCTTTAGGGATATGCGAAATGAAAAGATGTAAATGATGACATTAAATATTTAAAATGCAACAGAGAAGTAGGGTAAAAGCATTGAGGTTCTTTTTTGTCCCACCCTTTTTTGTGATAAGTTACTTTTTATCAGCATACAATAAACCTCACGGTAAGCATAAAATAAAACCCAATAGTAGACACACAAAAAATAAGAAGCAGTAAATCAAATAATATTGCCAGAGAAAAATCACTTAGCCTCAAAAGTAGACAGTAAAATAGAAACAAAGGAATAAAAGACCTATAAAAACTAGAAAACAATAAAATTTCAGTAAACAATCCTTTCCTATCAATAATCACCTTGAATGTAAATGAATTAAATTCTCTAATCAAGGCATTCAATGGCTTAATGTAAAAAAATGTAAGTCTTAACTACCTGTTACCTCATTTTCCCTGTAAATAAACACCCAAAATAAATATGAAGGGACAGAAAAATATAGTCCATGAAAATGGAAACAAATGTAGATAGTGATGTTTGTATCAGAAAAACACAGAATTTAAACGAGAGACTCTAAAGTCAGACCAAAAAATAACATTATACAGTGAGTATAAAATTATTTTAAATATATATATGCCCAAATAGGGGACCATCTAAATATATAAAGCAAAGAGTAGTAGATCTGAAATAGACTGCACTACAAGAACAGTAGACACTTTCATCAATGAACACATAATTCAGGCAGAAAATCAATAAGGAAATATTAGACATAAACCATGAACCATACCTAACCAACATACAAAATATCTATCCAACTGCTATAGAATACACACTTTTTTCAACTATTCATGGAACACGCCCCAGCACAGGTCAGATGTTAAGCCATAAAAAAGTCTTGACCAGAATCATTTCTGATCATAATGGCATAAAACTGGAAATTATTAACAGGAAGAACTTGAGAAGATTCACAAATACGTAGGAATTTAAAAACATCCTCTAAAGTAACCAATGGTTACAGGAAGAAACTAAAAGGAAATTAAAACAATTTTGACACAAACGAAAATGACAAAACAACACCCTAAGTTCTATAGGATACAGCGAAGGCAGTTCTGAGAATGAACTACAGAGCAATTTACCAACATCGGAAAAAGAAAAGCGGCTGGTGTCATGGCTTTTAGTATTAAAGCCGCAGCCTGCCATACTGGCATCCCATACGGATGACAGTTCTCGTCCCAACTCCTCCACTTCCAACCCAGCTCCCTGCTAATGTGCCTGGGAAAGCAGCAGAGGACGGCCCCACCATTTGAGCCCCTGCCTCCCACGTGTGGGACCTAAAAGCAGCTCCTGATTCTTGGCTTCAGCCGGGCCCAGGCCTGGCAATTGTGGCTATTTGGTGACTCAGCTGATGGAAGATTCTCTCTCTCTATTTCCTTTTCTCTCTCTCTCTCTCTCTCTCTCTCTCTGAAACTCTGCCTTTCAAATAAATAAATTAATCTTAAAAAATATCAAAAAAAGAGAAATATCCTAATGTTGCGTGTAAAACAGCTGTAAAATTAGAACAATTCAGGTCAACATTAGCTGAAAGAAGCAAATAGTAAAGAACAACAAGGAAATAAAGGAGAATAGAAAACTATTGAAAAAGTCAATGAAATTAAGAATTATTTTTTGAAATGTTAAACAAAATTTCAAACATTCAGCTAGACTGACAAAAAAGAGAAGACTCCAATATCACAAAATTTCAGGAGACATTACAATTCATATAATAGATATACAAAGGATTATGAGAGTATTACTAACAATTATATAATTAAAATATTGAATAACCTAGAAGAAGCAGATGAAGTTCATTGATGAATATCATGTATCAAGACTGAATTACAGGGGCCGGCACCGTGGCTCACTTGGTTAATCCTTTGCCTGCGATGCCAGCATCCCATATAGTCGCTGGGTTCTAGTCCCGGTTGCTCCTCTTCCAGTCCAGCTCTCTGCTGTGGCCCGGGAGGGCAGTAGAGGATGGCCCAAGTGCTTGGGTCCCTGCACCTACATGGGAGACCAGGAAGAAGCACCTGGCTCCAGGCTTCGGTTCAGCGCAGTGCCAGCCATAGCGGCCATTTGGGGAGTGAACCAACGGAAGGAAGACCTTTCTCTTTGTCTCTCTCATTGTCTACAACTCTACCTGTCAAATAAATAAATTTTAAAAAGTAATAAAAAAAAAGACTAATTACAAAGAAATCAGAATTTTAACAGGTCAATTACTCGGTAAGGAGGTTGAGTGAGCATTAAAAAGGCTTGCATAAAAGAAAAGCCTAAGAACTGATGACTTCACTGCTGAGTTTTACAAAGCATTTAAAGGACTAATACCAGTTCTAGCCAACTCTTTCAATAGTTTTAAAAGGAAGGAGTTGCCTATACTCCTTCTGACCTATGGTCTTTTCACCTGTTGAATTTTTATTTAGTGGAACATTAAACCTTTGAGTATAATGTAAATTAAAAACCTTATTTCAAAAACTAAGAAAAAAGAAAGAGAAAAGATTCATTATATCCTTAGAATTGTATCTATGAACATTAAATCTGTCCTTTTTTATGAGGATTTTATTTGTTTATTTGAGAGACAGAGTTACAGGCAGAGAGAGGAAGAGGGAGTGTGAGGTCTTCTATCCACGGATTCAAATCCAAATGGCCACAACAGCCAGAGTTGGGCCAATTCGAAGCAAAGGGCCAGGAGCTTATTCAGGGTCTCCCACGTGGGTGCAGGGGCCCAAGCATATGGTCATCTTCTACCCAGGAAATAGTAGAGAGCTGGATTGAAAGAGGAGCAGCTGGGACTCAAACTAGCACCCATATGAGATTCCAGTGTTGTAGGCGGAGGCTTAGCCCACTACATCACAGAGCCAAGCCGGCCCCAGCCTGTTCTTTTCTTAAATAGTTATTTCATTTTTATTTGAAAGGCCCAGTTACGGGGGCGAGGGGGGGGGGGAGAAAGAGAGAGAGAGAGGGAGAGAAAGAGAGACAGAGAGACTTGATCCATCTATCTTCAGGCTACAGTTCACTTCCCAAATGGCTGCAAAGGCTGTGGTTGGGCCAACCAAAACCCAGGAGCTTCATCTGGGTTTCCCACATGGGTGCAGGACCCAAGTACTGGAGCCATGCTTGTCTGCTTTCCCAGGTGCAACTCAGGAGCTGGATGAGGAATGGAGCAGCCAGAACTCAAACTGGCACTGATTTGGGGTGTTGCCATTGTAGGTGGTGGCTTAACCCACTACGCCACAGTGCCAGCTCCAAATCTGTTCTCTTTGTATTGATAAATAAAATAATTTAAAACTGAAAAAATTAAAACCTAAAAAAAGGGAGTGAATACTTACAAACTCATTTTAGTAAGAAAGCACAACTTTGATAGTAAAGCCATACAAAGATATTACAAAATAAGAAAACTACAGACCCATGTCCCCAGTGAATAGATGCAAAAATTTCAACAAAATGCTAGCAGACCAATCTTAATAGTACATTAAAAATCACTCAATATAAATAACTGAGATTATCCCAGGGATGCCAGCATGGTACAATATATGTTATATATATATATATATATATATATATATATATATATATAACCAAGATATATGTTATATATAAAACCACTATATATACTATATATATAACCTATATATATATATAACCAATAAATGGGTATATCATATCAAGAGAATAAAGGACAAAAACTGCATGGAATTTCAACAGATGTAGAGCAAGCATTTCACAAAATTCTACATCCTTTTAGAATAATAATAATAAAAAAACCCTGTATGTTAAGTATAGAAGGGATGTACTTCAACATAATGAAGTAACAAACCCACATCTAATATCATACTCAATGGGGAAATGTTGAAAACTTTTCCATTAAAAACCAGAACAAGACAGGATGTTAATGATTGCCAATTGTGTCCAATATTGTACTAAAGGACCTAGCTAGAGTCATTAGGCAAAAGAAGGAAATAAAGGCTCCCAAATTGAAAAGTAAATTGTTAAATTATCTCTCTTTGCATACTATATGATATTAGAAAAAATATTGTATATACAATTTAAAACACAAAACTAAAGAATTACACAAAAAGCTGTTAAAATGGATGAATGAATTCATTAAAATTACGTGATATTGGCCGGCGCCGCGGCTCACTAGGCTAATCCTCCGCCTTGCGGCGCCGGCACACCGGGTTCTAGTCCCGGTCGGGGCGCCGGTTCTGTCCCGGCTGCCCCTCTTCCAGGCCAGCTCTCTGCTGTGGCCAGGGAGTGCAGTGGAGGATGGCTCAAGTGCTTGGGCCCTGCACCCCATGGGAGACCAGGATAGGTACCTGGCTCCTGCCATTGGATCAGCGCGGTGTGCCGGCTGCAGCGCGCCAGCCGCGGCGGCCATTGGAGGGTGAACCAACGGCAAAGGAAGACCTTTCTCTCTGTCTCTCTCTCTCTCACTGTCCACTCTGTCTGTCAAAAAAAAAAAAATTACGTGATATGAAATCAACATACAATATCTGTAGTGTTTCTACACACTAACAGAAAATTATCTGGAAGAGAAATCACAAAAAATATTCCATTTATAAAAGTTACAAAAGACACTTAGGAAGAAACTGAACAGGAAGGTAAAGAATCTCTACAATGAGACTACAAAACTGATGAAAGGGTTGAAGTAGAAATAAATAAAGAGAATATGCTCTGCTTTAGTGGATCAAAAGAATTAATAATTTTAGGAGGACCATAAACCCACCTCTGGAGTTTCGGTTCAATCTCTATCAAAATATCAGTGATAATCCTCACATAATTTTTTAAAGAAAGCTTAAAATTGGATTGAGGGGCCAGCACTGTGGCATGGAGGGTAAAGCCACTGCCTGCAGTGCTAGCATATATGGGCTGCTCCACTTCTGATCCAGCTCTCTGCTATGGCCTGGGAAAGCAGCAGAAGATGGCCCAAGTCCTTGTGCCCCTGCACCCACATGAGAGACCCAGAAGAAGCTCCTGTTTCCTGGCTTCAGATCTTCAGATTGGTACAACTCCGGCTGCTGCAGCCAATTGGGGAGTGAACCAGCAAATGGAAGATCGATCTCTCTCTCTCTCTCTCTCTCTCTCCCCCGTTCTCTGTAACTTTGACTTTCAAAGAAATAAATCAATCTTTAAAAAAATGGATTTAAATACAAAAAAAAACCTCCATAGCCAAGGAAATTTTGAGATAAAAGAACACACACAATCCCTGTCTTTAAAATGTACTATAAATCTATAATAACTAAAACAGCATAGTACTGGCAGGGATTCCAGAAATAAATCCATACATTACAGGCAATTGATTTTCCACAAAGTCTCCAAGAAAACCCTACGAATAAATGACAGTCTTTTAATAAATAGTGTTGGGAGAATGGAATGTCCACAAGCAGAAGAATAAACTTAGAATCTTATCTCACATCAAATATAAAAATCAACTAAAATGAATTAAATGTCTAAATGTAGTACCCCAAACTATGAAAATACCAGAAGAAACATAGAGGGAAGCTTCTATGACATTGATGTAGATAATGATTTTTTTGGTTATGATCCCAAAAGCATATGTAACAAGAGTCAAGTGAACAGACAATATACAGACTGGAAGAAAATATCCACAAAGTATATACCTGATAAGAAGTTAATATCAAGAATATTGCATAATTCAAAAGACTTAAAAACAACAAAACAAATGATCCAATTTTAAAATAATGGGCCCACATTGCGGCACCGTGTGTTAAGCCACTGTGTACAATGACGGCAACCTAGAGGGTCAATGGTTTGAATCTCAGTTACTTTGCTTCTGATCCAGCTCCCTGCTACTGTGCCTGGGAAAGTAGCAGAAGACGCCTGAGTGCTTGGGTCCCTGCCACTTAAGTGGAGAGGCTCAGATGGAGCTGCAGGCTCCTGGCTTCGGCCTCGCCCAGCCCTGGCCGTTGTGACCATTTGCAGCGTGAAACAGCAGATGGAAAATCTCTGGCTCTCTTTCCATCTTCCCCTCTCCAACTCTGCTTTTCAAAAAGTGATTTTTATTTTAAAAAAACTGGTGGTGCTGGTATTACGGTGTAGGAGGTAAAGCTACCACCTGCAACACTGGTGTCTCCTATTGGCATCTATTTGAGCCCTGGCTGCTCCACTCATGATCCAAATCCCTACTAATGATTGGAAAGCAGTGGAGGATGGAACATGTCCCTGGGCCCCTGCACCCATGTGGGAGACCCTGGCCAGTATATTGAAGAGAAATATGCATTCTCACAGCTATTTGGCCCTTGCAATAGTATTCACAGTAGCTAAGATATAGAATCAACTTAAGTGTTCATCAACACATGGATAGATAAAGAAAATTTGGTACATACAGGAGGACATTATATAGCAATAAGAAGAAAATTTTGTCAACAGTGACAACATGGATAAACCTGGAAGACATCATGTTAAAATGAAATAAAGCCAGAAAACAATGATCTCACTCATAGGTGGAATCTAAAAACATTGAATTCAAAGAAATAGAGTGGAATAGTGGTTGCCAGGAGCTAGGGTGCCTGGTGGTGAGGGTTGGAGGATATTGATGAAAAGGTTACAAAATTTTACTTAGATCAGAGGAATAAGTTCCAGATATCTATTGCACAACACAATGGCCATAGCTAATAACGAACTCTTGATAGTGCTATAAGAATAGATATTGATTTGTTTTCACTACAAAGATGGTAGCTATGAGAAACAATGCATATATTAATTAGCTAGGCATTGTCATTCCACAATACATATGTACTTCAAGACATTCTATTTGCTATGGTAAATATATACATTATCTGATAATTTGAAAAATATTTTTGAACTCCTTTGATTTAAAATTCTATTGGTTATTCCCTTTATACTTTTGGATTAATACCTTTTAAACTGTTTATGTTCATATTTATTTATTCTATTTGAAAGGCAGAGAGAGAAGGAGACACAGGCAGCTACAATGATCTTCCATCTGCAAGTTCACTCCTCACATGCCCACAAGAGTTGGGGCTGGGCCAGGATGAAGCTGGGATTCAGGAACTCAATCTGGGTCACCCACATGGGTGGCAGGGAACCAACCACTCAAGCCATCAGCTGCTCTCTTCCAGGGTGTCCATTGGCAGAAAGCTTGAATTGGGAAGAAAGCCAAGCACTTCGATACCCAATGGGATTATCCCGTGTGGACTCAAACACTGAGCCAAACTCCCACTTAGGGGATACTACAAATTGATGCAATTAAAACTATCTTGAGGGACTTGTTTACATAGAAAATTATAGGTCACTGAGTTTTTAAATTTTATGCCAAGTGAAATGGGAAGTCATAGGATCTTGAAATGAGAAATCTGAAGTGGTATAATTAATGTTCTCAAATAAGCAGCTATGCAGTTGTGAAGATAATGTATAATTAGTCAAAACCAAACATAAGAAAGATGAGTTTGCAGCAATTGAAGAAATCCAGTTGAATGATGACAGAGGCTGAAATCGCTTGCTAATGATAAAGTTGAAATAAAGTGGAAACATTTAAGATTTAGTTTGATGGTACAACCAACAAGTTGTAAATGATGAAATGGAAACGAGAGGTGAGGGGCAGAGTGTTAGAGATCCCTTCCTAGGTTTTTGGTTGAGCAGTTGGTGGAGTGTTTTACTGAGATAAGAAAAAAAAGAAAAAAAAAAAACCCAGCACCTACAGAGATAAACTTACTGATGTTTCTACTTCCTCTTTATATTTCTAATAAGAATTTTGGCACACAGAAGTCAAGGGGAGATTTAGTTTTCTTGTATACTTTAATCTTAGCCTCAAATCATGTTATTCTTTGATCCAAATTCAGCATTGTAAATTAAACTTAACTCTGTCCCCTGATTTATTTCTATTTGCAATTTGGGGGGTAAAACATTTCTTCATCCACTCATCTTTTTTCCTCTTTCTGATTTGATTTATATTCTTGTAGAAAATCAATCAATATATTTTAAAAAAATAAATTTGTTTAGTAAACTTAGTACTTTGTTAATCCCATTTGCCCTTGTTGTTGAACCAGAACCAGATTAACTCTTATTATGTCCACTGCTCTCTATACTGCACAAGTAACTGTTATCATGTACCTGACTATCAAAACCCTCTGGCTGGTGTTCAGCCTAGTGGTTGGAGCTGGAGTACCTAGATTCCATCTTGACTCCACTCCCAAGTTCAGTTTCTTGTGCACTCTGGGAGGCAGCAGGTAATGGCTCTAGTGGTTGTCTCCCTGACACACATGTGGGAGACCTGGACTGAGTTCCTGGCTCTCAGCTTTGGCCTGGTTCAGCCACAACCATTGCAAGCGTTTGGGGAGTGAGTCAGTAGAAAGAAGCTCACTCTCTCTCTCTCTCTGTCTCTCTCTCTCTCTCTCTCACACACACACACAGACACACGCACACAACCTGCTCACTCTCTCTCTCTCACACACACACACACATACACACACAGAGACACACGCACACAACCTCTCTCAACCTCTCTCTTCCCTGCAATTAAAAAAAATCAAGTTAACACCATATGCAGTGTCTTTTGATCATGCACAGAATAAATACAAAATTCCCACCAGGGTCTCTGAAACCCTATATGATCTCTGATGTAATGTGTAAAACATCATTCTAGTTCTACTCTATCTCAAGGGGAATACAACAGATGCACATCTCACACATGAACTCCTGCCTCAAGTTTCCATAGATTCATTGAGTTCCATCAGCCTATTCAAGGAGGCCTTGCTAGACGATCAAGGAAGAGTAGCACACATTTGTAACTGTGTTGCTCAAAGGCAATGATTGAGACAGGCAGGTGTTGTGGCTCAGTGGGTGAAGCTGCCACTGAGGACCTCCACGTTCCATACTGGAGTAATGATTCCATTCCCAGTTACTCTACTTTCAATTCAACTTCCTGATGCACTTGGAAGGCTGCGGCTGACAGCCCAAGTGTCTGGGTTTCTGCCACTCATCTGTGACCCACACGGAGTTTTTGGCTCCTGGTTTTGGACTGGCCCAGCCTTGTCTCCTGCAGGCAACTGGAGAGTGAACCAATGGCTGAAAGCTCTTTCTCTTCTTTGTATCACCCTATTCCTCTGTAATCCTGTCTTTAAAATAAATAATTGAATGAATGTTTTTAAAAAGAGAATTGGTGGGCCGGTGCCGCGGCTCACTTGGCTAATCTTCCGCCTATGGTGCCGGCACCCCAGGTTCCAGTCCCGGTCGGGGCACCGATCCTGTCCCGGTTGCTCCTCTTCCAGGCCAGCTCTCTGCTGTGGCCCGGGAAGGCAGTGGAGGATGTCCCAAGTGCTTGGGCCCTGCACCCGCATGGGAGACCAGGAGGAAGCACCTGGATCCTGGCTTCAGATCAGCGCAGTGCACCAGCCGTAGCGGCCATTTAGGGGTTGAAGCAATGGAAGGAAGACCTTTCTCTCTCTCTCTCTCTCTCTCTCACTAACTCTGCCTGTCCAAAAAAAAAAAAAAAAAAAAAAAAAAAAGAATTGATGGAAAATATCATCCAGGAGGCTTGTAACTGGAGCTTTAAATATGTCAATTGTTTACTATGCTGACTGGCAAGGAAGTTATCAAGATTCATGCCACAATGTTTCATTTTTCAGCTTTGTTACATGATTTTTAAATCAAATATTTAATGAGAAGCTACAAATGATGAATTTCAAAATTAAAGTGATAAAACATAAACATAAACTAATATAATAATTAATTTTATCATTTACATTTTTACCAATATTAAGGTAGATTTTTAGCATTTTCTTCTGAGGAAATATCAAAAATTTTGTACTTCAAATGTCTCAGACTAATAGTTATTTCAAAATGTCTTCAAAAGCATAAAAATATCTATTAAAAGAAACCTAGATCTTTGATTAATCTTCGAAAGAAGCGATTGAAAATGAGCTAATTAGGAGGAAATAATTATAAATATAGATTTGCCTGTCTTTATAGTCTTTTTTCATTCCAGTGCATAGTAAAAGTCACTTGGAACATAAATTGATGATTAAAATGATTTGTTTTATTTGTTGTAAAGGTGGGGAAAGAGAGAGAGAAAGGAATGGAGAGAGAGACCGTCGATGCTCTGGTTTATTCTCCAAACACCTACAATAGCTGTGGCTGGGACAGGGTGAAACCAGGAGTCAGGAACTCAATCCAGGTTTCCCCATGTGGGTGGGAGGAGCCCCTCTCCGTGAGCCATCATCTGCTTCCACCCAGGGTGAGCATTCGCAGGAAGCGGGATCTGGGAGCATATCTGGGACTTCCACCCAGGTTCTCGGGTATGAGATGTAGAACCCTAAGCAGCTCCTTAACTGCTACACAAAGAACCCATCCCTAATTTAAATAGAATAAAAATATTCAAATATATGCAATTCCAAATGATGCCCACTAATGATGTAAGAGCTGGTGTAGTTATCAATATTTCTTAATTACTACTTGTAGCTTTAAACAAAAAAAAAAAGTAGGATACTGTGATGAACTTCCATTCTCAAGTCAAGAGAAATGTACCAAAGCTAGGCAAATTCTTTTTTAAAAGACATTCGTATTCTAAGCCTATATGTTTTGAGTGGAGGGTGAGTTATGAAGCAATCACACTTGTAGATTTTGTTCTCTACCTTAGGGACATGAGAATGGCATTACTAGGTCAACTAGTGTAAGAAAATAGTAACCCAAAATTATGATGTTTCCTCTAGAAAATGCCTTGGTTCTAAGGAAATGGAATATGAAAAGTCAGAGGAAAACTTTCACAATCCCTGTGGACTTCAGTCCAATTTCAATAGTTTGACAACCAAATAACATGAGAATGGTTTTCTGTCATTACATGTATACTACAGGACACACACGCATACAAACACACAAAATTCATCGTACCTTGGATTAAAAAAAGAGGATGGGACAAAATCTGATATTTTAATGACTAATGAATTTTTATTAAATTCAGAGAGTAGGGGGAAACATAATTATATGACAATGGTGAGTTCTGCACTTATTTTCTGAATTTATAAGTTAGCAATTCTTTTCTGATGTGTCAACCATATCTGAGTTAATTTGGTAACAGTTCAAAGTTGGCTGTAAGCATTAGTCCATGCATCGATCTCAAGACAACAACATCAAGGGCAGCTGAAAATAAAGTGCCAAACACTGAAAGAAAAACAGATTTAGTTGAGTAAGAATTTAAAGTATTAAAAACATATGTCATGGCTGGCACTGTGGCATAGCGAGTAAGCCACTGCCTACAGTGCTGGCATCCCATATGGATGCTGGTTCATTTCCTGGCTGCTCCACTTCCTATCCAGCTCTGTGCTATGTCCTAGGAATGCAGTAGAAGACAGCCCAAATCCTTGGGCCCCTGTTCCTTCACGGGAACCCGGAAGAAGCTCCTGGCTCCTGGCTTTGGATCGGCCCAGCTCCAGTCGTTATGGACAATTGGAGAGTGAACCAGTGGATTGAAGACCTCTCTCTCTCCCCCCTCTCCTTCTCTCTCTCTGCCTCTCCCTCTCTCTGTGTGTAACTCTGACTTTCAAATAAATAAATCTTTAAAAATTATATATATATATATATATATATATATATATGTATGCCTTAATGCATTTCGGTTTATCTTGCTCTTCCACTTTCCTTGAAAAACTTTAGTTTGTCTCTAGGTGCTAAAACCACCAAGTTCTTCAAAAGGAAAGTTTGCCCAAGTCTGGTTTCTGTGACAATAAACTCAGAATGTTCTTGAGATGCTCAGCTCCCTTTATATAGGCACATTAAATAACTGAGGGATCAAGAATCAGTTATCATAAAGAAAAAAATATCATGAAATCCCAAAAGATCCTTTTTCTCAGGGGAACACTGAAATTCCAGGAGGTAAATCATAATCACATTCTCACAGCTTTCAGTGCTGTTGAGTAGATAATCATTGCAAATCATTTCTTTCAGTGGAAGAGATATTTCAAAGAAGTGAAAAAGAACGAACTTTTTGATGTCTCCTTTGTTATTTATGTGTTGCGTACCAATGGATGAGAGGCAGTTTTGAATCTGCTACAGACACATTCACTGTCCTGAAGTTTTTATCTTCTAGTTATAGCTGTGGACAAATGGATGAGGAATGAATTCCCCAAGTGGGAAACCAGTCACACAGACTTCAAAACAAACTCCCATTGTGAATTTCTAAGCTACTTTGTAAACCAGGAAGCAAAATTGGAGACTAGTGCCGAAAAATGTTCTATATTGAAGAAAAATGTGGTTTTTTTTTCTCATTTGGGGATATGTTTATAGTTAATGTTGTTTTCTTTTTCTCTAGCATTTGTTATGACTTTTAGTCCATTCAGAGTTGCTAATGCTAAGTATTTGACTGCATAGATATATTCCAAAGTTGTGTTTTCTTATAAATGTAAAATTTTGATATCTCCTGTAGTAAAGGCTGCTCTGTACAGACAATCTCTTTATGTACTTAGCCTTAGGAAGAACAATGATGCATTGGGAAATTCATGATCATTAATCATTTAATCCATCCCAATTGTCAGATTTCTGAGCGCCAATGTGTAACACTTGACTTCATAAATGGTAAGCAAAATAAATATTTTCTTGAATCTTGATATAGACAATAGATTGAGCACAAAGAACACAAAAATAAATATGTTTGTGACCCCTAAGAACCGATGGGCTATGAGGAACACATAAAATAATAAGATTAGCATGACATGTTTCAAAAACTCTTTGGGAAATTAATAAAAAATAATTTTACATGGAAGTAGAATAAAAAAATCCAAAAATTCAATGCTTTGTTATAGATTTTATTTTAAAATTAATGTATAGGAGAACTGATGGGAAATGATTTATGATAACAAGGAGTGTGGAGAGTTTTGTTTTTGCTTTTGATGAAGTAAGGCTATTCTTTGGAGAGACATGCTATGCTAAAGCAATATTATATATGTGAGATGATTACAAATATATGTTTATTAATTGCCATAATGTATATTTTCTGTATCATTGCTTTGCTATGTTTTTGTTTGTTTGTTGTTTTGGTAAAAAAAATTAAGGGAGATAGCTGTTGGCAATTCCCAGGTCAGTCTGGGGTACTTTACTGCCACCATTTGCACTCATATTCCCCACACTCCTTTTTAGACAAAATAAGCCACATAAGTCCAGGCAAAGGCAGTTGTGAGAAAAATTCTCAGTATAGATTGCCTCTCCTGTATAGAAATGAAACTCTGATGCCAACTCTTGTGAGAACAAGTTAAGTTTTAAAATATTCATCATTTTGAGAGTGTACAAGTTTTAACGGTTGATTTTCACCTTTCAAATCTCTTGATGTAAGAACATTTTTGAGCTGTTTTTAAACACTATTTTCAAAAGAATTAAATGTAGCTTTTCTTGATCTTACAAAAGTGTCATAAACAACCTAGCATTCATGTGTGTGAACACATTTCAAATCAAAAAAGTTTCTTAGAACCTTTCATCACTGATGCCACAATAGAATGTGGTCTTTTTATTCTATTGATTCTTGCAAACTGTTCTCTGAGCTAATCAAATCCAGAAAGATGGTGATCATGAAGGTTCATGGCCACTGTCTATGTGGAATTTGTTTAGTACAAAGCTCTTTGAACTCTGAAGTTGCAGAGGCTTCTTCCATCAGCAACAGTCAGAGTCTGGAAATTGCCAATTAGAGATCTGATAGCCTCCCGCTCCTGGCACTGAGCTGACTTTATCATGAGTCAGTGAAAGTCATGTCTGCCACTTAGGAACTTAAATTAGCTCAAAAACAGTACTGCCTATATTTTTTCTGCTTTAAAATTTAAATTTAAAATTACAGATATGAATATATACTCCCATTGTTGAAAATCTGTAGGTTATGGAATAGTTGAATGATGAAGCAAAAGAACTAGGAACACACCATGCAGCACTACTAGCATTAATATTTTGTCAGATAAGTATACCTATGTCAATGTTTTGTAAATGATTCAAATACATTTATGTAAGACTGTTTAATGAAATATTAATCACAAAAAAAGAATAGCTTAAATGCCAACAATAGGGTTTCATCAAAAAATCTGGCATAAAGATGAAAATTAAAAATGATTTAAACCCCTCGAAATTAAAAAAAAATTAAAAACCTGGCATAGCAATACAGGTAAATATTATTGACCTAGTGGAATGTAGAGAGACTTACTTGTCCAATAGTACTGCCTGGCTTTAATATGAATATGGAAGATTAAACAGAGGCACAGATGCTTTGGGAAGCTCTAAAGAGACAAGGACACTTCTTTTTTTTAAAGGGAGACCTGCATATTTACGGAAGCTGTGGAAGAGACAGTGGGTAGAAGACAGTCAACAAAATAGAGCTTAGAAAGCATATTGCGAGGTAATTGGTTTAGCAGAGCAGAAAACAGTTAACTCCAAAGGTCAGCCTCGAGTTACAGGGGTGGCCTGTGAAGAGCAAAGAGTGGAGCTTGTTTGTGCTGCAAAACCCGGCTACACCTGAAACTACAGCACAACAGGAGCTTCCGAAAGTCAAGGTGTGGGTGGCACTGAGGACAAAACAATAAAATTCTGTTTAAGAGGTAGGTGGATTCCAGTGCCTTTTTTTAAAAAAGATTTATTTATTTATTTGAGAGTCAGAGTTACACAGAGAGAGGAGAGGCAGAGAGAGAGAGAGAGAGAGAGAGAGAGAGAGAGAGAGAGAGAGGTGTCTTCCATTTGATGGTTCACTCCCCAATTGGCCACAACAGCTGGAGCTGCGCCGATCAGAAGCCAGGAGTCATGAGCTTCTTCTGGGTCTCCCACACAGGAGCAGGGGCTCAAGGCCTTGGGCCATCTTCTACTGCTTTCCCAGGCCATAGCAAAGAGCTAGATTGGAAGTGGAGCAGCCTGGTCTTGAACTGGTGCCCATATGGGATGCCAGAGCTTCAGGCCAGGGCATGAACCCGCTGCGCCACAGCGCCAGCCCCTGCCTTTTATTTCTGTACTCAGCCAGACATCTCCACCTTTTCTACATTGTAGAAGAAGAATCCCTTCCCAGAGAGGAGGGAGGAAATCATGGCTGGAGTACCAAGGACCAGAGAAGGTGGGAACCATTCCCACTCCCATCCCAGTTTCCAGAATATAGAAACACAATTTCTGTAAATAAGCAAAAGACTGGATTGAAAGATTGAGGTCTTCAAATGCAAGATCTCAGAAATTTTACCTCTGAAGCACTTTATTCTAAAATGCTACAGAGCATACAACACTACAAGACAAAAGGAGTCAAAACAAGGATGGCAGTATATTTAAGAAATGTGGAGTCTAAAACGGACTCCAAGAATGTCACAGATGTGCAGTGGGATAATGACAAAGACAAATTCCAAGATGGACAAGCTTAGGCAGCAAACAATCTACATAGGAGCAAGAGGAAGGACAGTGGCAGGAAGTGTATTTCAAAAAAAAAAAAATTCAGAAATATATATTTGAGGGGAAAACTTATGACTTTACTATATTGAAAGAAGACTTAAAACTTTTCTGGTGAATCTGAAGCAAATTAAAAATAGATGTTAACTCTGACCTCAGAATCAGCCCTAAAGGCATTCTGGTCTGGCTGAAAAACCATTGAGAGCACTTCAGGCATGGAAAGCCAAGACACTGTGGCAAAAAATGACCTACATGAAAGATCTCTGTGGGTGAGACCCCAGTGGAAAGAAGTGGTCATCAAAGAAGGGAGGAGAGAACTTCCACTTTGCCCTGGGCCTTGTCTAAATACGGGAGTCAGTGGATCCTAAAGGCTTCCACAGCCTAGGCAGCTCATGTCAAGAGTCTCGGGTGATCACTGACATCATACATAAGAATGTTAATTGTTAAGTTAACAACAGGAGTCACTGTATACTAACTGCCCATGCAGGACCTCTGTCCTCAAAGAGTTGGATTATGAGAATTAATAGTAAAATTTGATGACAAAAATTTACCTCATTTTAATGTATTAAGTAGAGGAAATTTTCTACGTCTCATAAGCTATAGTAATGTCTAGGTCCCCACAAAAGATGCACTATTCTTGGGTTCTTCTCCAAAGTTAACTCTCTCAACAACAACAACAACAAAAAGATAAATCAAACCTCAGAAAGTTTACTTTTATTGAATTAAAAAGTACTTTCTTTCCTTATTGTAAAGACAATCCTATTGGTGTTCTATTACACAGTAGGATAATAATAGTTAACAAGAACATACTGTATTTTTCTAAATAGCTAGAAGGAAGACTTCTGAATGTTCACACTACAAAGAAACCTTGAATATATGAAGCAATGGACACTAATTATCATAATATGATCATTAAAATGTATACATGTATTGAAATATTACATTGTATCCCATAAATATGTACAATTAATTTGTCAATAAATAAAAAATAAAAACAGATGTTAGTTGAAAACTAAGCAAGTAAAATCAAATACATCGTAAAATTTGTAACCCATGAATTTTGATATATTTAGATGTTTTGTAGGGAGGTGGTATAGAAGGAAGCCAGTGCAAAAATATTTAAAACTGAAAAATCAAGGAAAAACAAACAGTTGTTTATTAATATGTATGCATTCATTGTAGCGGAGTTGCAAGTGATTGCCTCCAGGAAATGTGGATCCAGAGTGAGACTGAAGAGTATTTTTAGTTGCAAATCTTTTTAAGATAATGTCTCTTAGAATAAAATTTATGTGTAACCTTGATGAAAAATAAAAGTACATACATACTATTTCATTCCATGGGTAATATTGTATATCTTTTTACAAATAAGATTTTATGTTCTATTTTAAAGTTAGCTGGTTAGATACATATTTTTCAAAATAAGTTTTGCAAGGGTTATATCATTGTCTATGTTCTTAATTCTAAAGAGAAAGTGTTGAATCTTTTAATTGTAATGCATATCAAAATCTTGCACTTGAGCTCCTTGCCCTTGCTAGTAAGTAGATATGGAAAATTGAAGTTTTGATGAGAAAGAATGACTCTGTTGGAATGCTACAGTCCAGTCTGCCAGGACGATTTCATTTCTTAGTCAGCAAAGACCAAGAACTAGCACAAAGCTTTTGAGTCAACCGTGTCTTTGTGTCAAAAGTTTTCCTCAAAAATTTCTCCTTATGACTTGACACATGCAGCTCTGGGTTCATGAATAATTTTCAAGGTTGAATCAAATTTATTTTTAATCTTATTTTTCGTAACTATTGAGCAACCGAAACTTTACAATATATCACATTCTCTTGAAAATATTTTTATCTCCTAACAATAAAAATGACCTGAATATTTTGTGATTCCATACAGAGAAACTGTTTTTTTCTTTTTGTATGGGCTTTGTTTTACAAAAATCTGTTACATTTTTATAATACTAACTTTTAGGTGAGATTTGCTTCATAGATTTCATATCATTAGTACCATCACAAAGGTCATGTAAATGTGCTTATTGTTTCAAAACTTGTTTTGATTAGATAAAATTCAAAAATTACAAAAGTACTGTGGAGACTACCAGCCTAGCTAATAGACTTGAGGACTGAACTATAGCAGGGGTGGGGAACTTCCAGCCTGCAGGCTGTTCAGGCCCACAAAAGCATCTGGTCTGTCCCTACCAGGGCAACTGCAGGCAGGACTCAAAATTCAAGAAATCTACAGCAGGCTAATTTTTAAGTTGATCATGCTGTATTGCTTGTGAATGATTTTATAAATTTGCAAACTGCCCTTCCACAAAATAGGTTCACCACACCCGATAGTGCTTGGTCCCTCTAAAAACTCTTTCATTTGTTCCACACAACTGTTTATCGAGAGCCTGTAATGTGTCAGGCATTGTGCGAAGCGCACATCAGCTTACTTCGAAGGGAACCATGATCTTAGTAGGGAAAATAGCTACAGAAGTTCAAGTTCAGAGATGAATTCAATTGGAACTAAAGATAAATCACACACAAGTAGTGGCAATTAAGAATAGACTGAGGAAGAACGGGGTACTACAGGGGAACACAATCAGTTTTAGGACAGGTGAAACTTTGTTATAGTGTCTATAGTTTACCCACATGCAGACACCATGAGTTTTTCTTTTCTTTTTATAAGATTCTATTGGTTTATTTGGGAGGCAGAGTTACAAGGAGAAGGAAGGACAGAGAGAAATGTCTTCCACCTGTTGGTTCACTCCCCACATGGCCTCAAAGGCTGGAGCTGGGCTGATCTGTAGCCAGGAGCCAGTATCTTCTTCCAGGTCTCCCGTGAAAGTGCAGGGGACCAACCACTTGGGCCATCTCTGATGCTTTGTCAGGCCATATCAGGGAGCCGATCTGAAGAGGAGCAGTCAGGACTCGAAGCAGCACCCATTTGGGATGCTGACATTGCAGGCAGCAGCTTCACCTGCTATGTCACAGCGCTGGCCCCACTCTGGATCTTTTTAACATACAACTTGAAATAATTTAATCAGAAATATAAGAAATCTTCAAAAAATTGATGAGAATGCATGTTCGGAAAAAACCATGCAAAGACTCCAAAAATTCTACACAAAAGTAAACATCTTTTAATTCTTTTTCCTTGAAAATAGCCCTCATACAAGAGTCCATGATTAATGATTAACAATAAAATATTCTGAGGAATTGATTAGTTAGCATCTAGCCAATTCTAATCCAAAAACCAAATACCAGAGCCAGCCAAATAAGACCTCCAGGTATTACAATCTGTGATCAGGGCCAGAGGTTTGCTAATAGCATAAGGATTCTTTTAAGGGAAGTAATAAAATGCCTGGGCTTCCGGTTTGCACTGCACAGGAAGGCATGGAAAACGTTCCATCAGAATAGTTTATAGGAAACTAGAGAACCCATCACCTTTTGGACTGTCCTTTATCCTTGACAGCTGAATTGGCCCCGTGTCAGGGAGCTTAGTGGCTGATTTTGTAGTTGGACTCAGGCCCAAAGGTTAGGTGAAGGCTGCTGCTAGAGCATTATAGCCGTCTCAGGTAAACATTCCAGGTGCCGTCAGAGCCTCAAACAGACATGCAGCCGAGATTTACTGGAGCTTAGAGAGCTGTGTGGCACTCCCTGTGCCTCCTTTATTGTGATTTGGTCCAGGGCCGGCTTTCTTTGGGGTACATTAGCTACCAGGGAGAGCTGGCACATCACCTTCTTCAGCTTTTAGATCTTACTGCAAATGATCACATACGTAGGCAAGTTTGTTACGCGTATAATTTTACTGGTTGGATGCTTCTAATACATTCATCGTCTTTCTTTATCTAATGATCCTCAACATTGACTTTTAATGAAAGTGAGTTTATTTCCATGCTTAAGTTTAATAATATGTATTTATTGGTTTAAATATTCATATAATTGGTCTCAATGTCTGATCATTCCACAAAAGTCAACGAAATCGGCTAACATTCCTCAATGTATAATAGTGCCTAGAGGTAATAAAAACAACCTGATAAAGAAAGAATAAATCCTTCTAGAAAATATTTTAAAGACTTTTCAAATCATACTCAGGCAGGATGCTGAAACTCTTCAGTGCTGACTTTAGAATATCATAGTTTCCAGTGTTTTCTCAGATGTGATGCAATGAATTCATGAAAAATATGCAAGGCCTAAGAATGCCATTAATTATAATTATTAATTATTCATGAGAGACACATTTGAAATTGCATCAATAATTTATATAGGTATCTTCAAAAGCTCGTATTTATGCTTAATGTGTAACATCGAAAGCAGAGCAAGGATCAAAGTTTGACCATGCATTGGTAACGTGCTTGCTGGACTGAACATCATGCCAGAGGGTAGGCCCTAAACTGATGGCTCCTTTGCTCAACCCCTGTCTAACACAGCAGGGCAGGTCCAGAATGGCTGGCCTTTGAGATCATTCCTAATCCAGTGGAGCACAAGTTGCTGGAACTTAGTGGACCATGCCTTGGTAATAAAAATTACTGTTGTTGATATTGTTGTATTGAAAGGAATCTGTGAACCAGAGACCTGGCAGGAATTGAACTAATGGAGGGGAGTTTAAAAATCAGATGATTTATAGAGATTCTGGCAGGGTTAGGAAGACCACCCTGGGCTGAGTCGTAGCTCAGGGATTCTGTGAGTATAATTCCTCAGTCCAAGACAGCCTGGAGAGGGAGGACTACTATGAAAGGGATCATCTGACAGAAGCGATCAAAAGTCCTCTTTGGGGGCCAGCACTACGGCGTGGGAGGCTAAGCCCCCACCCGCGGTGCCAGCATCCAATACGGGCCCTAGTTCGAGTCCCAGCTGCCCTTCTTCCAATCTAGCACTCTGCTAATGGCCCAGGAAAGCAGTAGAGGATGGCCCAAGTAATTTGGCCTCTGCACCTGCATGGAAGACCCAGAAGAAGCTCTTGGCCCAGCTCTGGCCATTGTGGCTATTTGGGGAGTGAACCAGCAAATGGAAGACTTTTCTCTCTGTCTCTCCTTCTCTCTGTCCATAGGTCTACCTCTCAAATAAATAAACAAAATCTTTAAAAAAATCATCTTTCTACAAGAGTTTTAAGCATCCTACAGCACACCTCTAGGGAGCAGACAAGTTATAAAGACCCCAAACTTGCTTGCCCCCACTTTTAATCTGCGGGAATTCCCATGGGCAGAAACCAACTAAAAGAGGGCTAGAAACTTGGAAATGTTGAGTATAAAAGTGTAGAAAGGGAATGTGCTGGGGAATATGAAAAATATTCAAAGAGAAAAGTAAACACTTTTGATTGATTAGCAAAGTATTTTCCGCTATCATTACAGAACACCGCTCTTGAGGCATATTTCGCATTGTGGAGTGGCTCACTTAACAGAAATCTCAAACTGAGACGTGTAAGTGCCATCCTAAGAGCTGAAGTTGGAGAGATGAACTACATTTCCCATTTGTCTTTACAGATGGGGCTTGCATTATAGCAATCGTATGACATGCCTGAATGTGAGGCTCAGTTTCGTGGGAACAGTGGGATCTGGCATCCGTTTGGTTGGGATTGCAGAGGCAGCGTAAGTCTGACTCAACAGCCGTGGTAACACCCTCCTGACCACTACAGAAACAGTGGCTCTCCTAGTGACCCAGGGCTGCCACACGCTCACATCAGGGTAAGCTACCTTTTTCCAAAACACCTAAGTGGTTTCTGTTGTCTGCAACTGAGGACCTCAGACAATGCAACACTTTTAAACACAGCAGTGAAAGGTTTGTCATTCTGACAGGGGTATGACAGAGCATTCTCATCACATTCAACTTTCCACAAAGAAATCATTTTTATACTTACCCTTCTGAAAGTGAGAAATAAAGATTTTATGGATATATGTGAGGAGAAAATTGCAAATTTAATCTTTTTGCTTATTTCAATTGTAGATATACTTGTTGGTTTCAGAAAAAAAATGTAACAGAACTTAATGTGTCATATTCTCCTTATAAAAATTAAAATAAATAAGTAATATATCCTGGGGCCAGTGCTGTGGCAAAGTGGGTAAAGCCTCCACCTGCAGTGCCAGTATCCCATGTGGGCGGAGGTTTGGGTCCCAGCTGCTCCATTTTCAATCCAGCTCTCTGCTATGGCCTGGAAAAACAGTAGAAGATGGCCCAAGTCCTTGGGCCCCTGCACCTATGTGGGAGACCCTGAGGAAGCTTCAGGCTCCTGGCTTTGGATTGGCACAGCTCTGGCTGTTATGGCCAATTGGGGGGTGAACCAGCAGATGGAAGACTTCTCTCTCTCTCTGCCTCTCCTTCTTTCTCTGTGTAACTCTTTCACATAAATGATAAAATAAATCTTTAAAAATAAGTAATATATTCTTACACTAGCACTTATTATTATCTGTATTGTGATATGTGAGACTGACCCATAGCAATTCTTATGTCACTCAAGGGTCCATGTAAATAAGTAAAACATGTTTGTAATAAAAATTACTGACCTGCCAAGATTTTCCTCCAATGCTTTGGGTTAAAACATTTATATATCAAAAGATTTATACAGAAATTCACATCAGTGAGTTCAAAGCAGATTAAAGACAAGCATGAAAAAAAACAAGTAAATAAACAAACCTGAAAATTCTTTCCAGATCTTTAAATGAGAACAAGAGTATGACTGGTAAAATCTGTTTCCAAATGTTTGTTACAGGCGAAAAGCTGACTTCACACCCAATGAATGATGACTGACATATTTATATGACAATTCTTCCGGTTATTACTGTATGTTTCCATCTTCAATAACAGCTTCCGGCCCTCAGAGTTCTTTAAAAGAAAAGTGTGATGGACACCTCTAATACACCTCTTCTGATGGCCTCCAAATGCAAGTAAACTCTGACCTCTGGATATCTCCCCCTGACTGGTTGTTACAAACATTGTAAACCTATCACACACTCCCATATATTTTCTAATTTGTGAACACAGAGAGGAATGCTGTGGGAACTACAGGCCTAACTCAGGGATGGGAGAACAGAACAGAGCCCAGATGTGTTAGGGCTCTCTAAGCCTCTAGGCAGAAATGATGAGACTAATTGTGCAGAATTAGACCTCCGGCCATCAGGACAAACACTGAAAGGGAAAGGGATTTTTAAACCCAATACACAGCTTTGCAGGTGCTAACTTGGGAAGAACAAGAACGGCTCAAGAGGAGAGGGCCAACCTGGCACTGTGTGCAGCCCCACTGTGGGGAGAGGTTTGCTCACTTATAAGAATTCCTGCAGTTCCAATAATTGATTCCAAGAATGCCAGCGTGAGGAAAAGTAAACTAAGGTGATAGACAACTATGGAGCGGAAACTACAAAGTGGAAGTGCTCAAAGTTTTGTGAGCTTCAGAATCAGTTTCTTTTTTCTTTCTTTCTTGTTTTTTTTTTTTTGACAGGCAGAGTTAGAAAGTGAAAGAGAAAGAAAGGTCTTCCTTCCGTTGGTTCACCCCACCAAATGGCCGCTGCGGCCGGCGCACAGCGCTGATCCGATGGCAGGAGCCAGGTGCTGCTCCTGGTATCCCATGGGGTGCAGGGCCCAAGCACTTGGGCCATCCTCCACTGCACTCCCGAGCCACAGCAGAGAGCTGGACTGGAAGAGGAGCAACCAGGACAGAAGTCGGCACCCCAACCAGGACTAGAACCCTGGGTGCCGGCGCCGCAGGGGAAGATCAGCCTAGTGAGCCGCGGCGTCGGCCCCAGAATCAGTTTCTAATTTAACAGAACTGGGATGGAGGCCCAAGGAAGCTGATTCCTGACATGTCCCAAGTGGTGCGGATGCTGCTGCTCTGAGCACTACACTTTAAAAATACATGTACTGCATAAATGGTCATGGTTCTTCAAGAAGGAGAGATGTCCTCATCAAACTAGAAGTCCTACTGTGTGGTTTGGTAGGAAGTCATTAAAAAGACCAGTGCAAAAACAGAAAGAACAAAGTATGGGTGTAGTAGTAGGTGACAATTACTAGAAGCAACCAAAGCAGAATACTATTGGGAGCAGGAAAGAAAGCCACCGAAAGAAGCCATTTCTCCCTTCTTTGGTGTGAAAAGCACTGCATTACCCTTCCTCGACTGTTTCTACTAGGCATCGTTGCGGTTAATCTAAAACGTTTCTGGGGCACATATTATATTCTAGTGACTACACCATGCAATGCAAACTCAGAGAACAAGGGGCCGTCTCTTCCCCTATGGAAATCAGTTATGAAAGTTGTTAATTCTATAATGGCAGCCACAGGGCTTTGAGCATCTTTTTTTAAATTCAGACTTCATCACAGTACTGTGTACACAGTTAACACAAAATGATGCGTGTTAAGTAGATGCTACCTTCCTTAGCACACCCGTGTCAGCAACACATTATGCTGATTCCTGAATTTATTAAAGCCCGGCAATGAGCCAACACTCTGCAAAGCATCCTCTTTTAATTCTCATAGCCACCCTGTCAGGGAAGTAATTTTATCATTCTGGTTACACAGAGAGAAACCTGAGCTTTGAAAGATTAAGCAGCTTGCCTCAGATCACAGAGCTAAAGTGTCAAGGCTGGAATTTGAGCCCTGATCTGTGTGACTTCAAAGCCCTTTCTATATCAACTGCAGTATCTTCACAAGTGATGAAGAACATTTTTTAAGCATGTGTTCCTATGATATTCACTCTAGTAACATACTTAAGAAATAAATACTTTCACAGGGGTCACATTTTTTACCCATTTACCAGAGTACAAAATCTCAGACATATTTGAATATGCAAGCCCATTGTGGTGCTCTAAGTAATATAATAAGTCACATTCAACATGTTTCAGGCAAGTGTCAAATGCTGTATCTTTTTTCATTTTCAGAAAGAAACCACGTATTACGTATTTCCACTTTACAAATAGAGGAGTTAGAATCAGAAAAATTAACGTGTTTTTGGCATTAGGGAGCTATTAAGTGAATACTTGTGTCTTTTCTCCCAAATTCAGAAGCCTAATGCACCACCACTATTCCATAGAGCCCATCTTCAATTCTCGCCCACTTCCAGACGAACTGCCTTCAAAACGCTCATCAGATGTTTCCTTCTTTACCTCTGTATTTGAAGAAACTCGCTAAGCTCTAAACCAACCGTACTCACTGATCCAAGGGTGCAGGTTGCCACTCAGAGGACATATTGGAACTAGGATTACCAAGAGCAAACTGTAATAATTTAAAATGCTAGGAAAAGATTTGGAATGATTTTACCACAAAGTTGCTACAAATATTTCAGGAGCTATTTATGTATGTGCACCCTGATGTAAACATTATGCAATATACACATGTATCAAACTATCACATAGTACCTGAAATAAATGTATAATTTTAAGTGTTAATTAAAGAAATATGAGAAAAATCATCAAAACTGATGTATTTTCTGATTTTGTCGTGTCCAGAAATTGTTATATGATTACATATTCCTCACTGTCATATCCTTACTATCATTATTTTTCTGTTCATTTCCTGGGTGTCTGTATGCAGGCCAATTGTCATCCTTTCCTCTATCTTCCACTCTTCAAACGGAGGTACAGCAAAGTGAACACTTCGTCAATTTTTTTTTGTCTTTCTCTTCTTCTTGGAAGATCAAAACATCTTTCTGTATGTCTGAGCCCCAAAGTCCCATATAGAGACTATAGAACTCTTGTAAAATACCACATTCAAAAACCTGCCTGTCATATTTCTGCTACACTTATCCAGGATTAACACTGCACTATAACCGTGACTGATCACTTTCCCCACAATCTGTCTTACGCGCATGCATTCATCAGAGTCTGAATATTCTTCTATATAATGCTTCTTGTATATTCTAGCTCTTCGGTATTTCCACTCTAGTTAAGATCCACTTTTAACCCTTTCTTAACCTCTAAGCTATGTGTCTTTCAGACAACTAAACATATTTCCTATTGTTAGAGTTTCCCGTCCACATAAGAGATCATGATTTTTTTATTAAATCTCACTGTTGTGGACTAAATATCTCCCTGTCCCCGGTGCTGATGCTGACACCTTAGTTCCCCGTGTGCTCCAGTAGGAGATGGAGTTGGAGGTACGTAGGATTATGTGATGTCATGAGGCCAGAGTCCTTGTGGGTGGGAGTAGTGCTTTCGTAAGAGTCCCAAGAGACTTTGCTTCTCTCTGCTTTCTGTCATATTCGGGTGCAACAGGAAGTTGGCAGTCTGTATACTGCATCCTCACTGGAAATAGACTGTGATGCACATTAAACTCTCAGGTTTAAGAACTGTGAGAAACAAATCACTCTCATGTATAAGTGCCTCAATCAACGATAATTTGTTACAGCAGCCCCAACTGAGGAGGACACTCATATCTTGTCTTCCGTGTGAAAAATCATCATCAAACTCCCGTCCTCCAAGTCCTACAGGAGAGCCAGAATCTCTCAGCGTGTCATTCAAACAACGCCTCTGATGGAGCGGTACTGATTACGCAGACGCTCCTACTTCCACACCAGCAGCTGCCTTTCAGGGTCCTTCTAGACATTCTAGCTGACGTTGCTACCGCTGCTACATGGGGAGCCCCACATTTCCCCTACCCATTTCTGAAACCGGACCCTCTTCATTCCTGTCTAGTCAGAGCATATTTAACTTCAAGACCCAGGCTCTTTTCTCCATGACAATTGTTGATTTAGCTAATTTCACTTTCCACTTCCACTTTTCTCCTGAAGGATCGCAAACCACATGACCCATAACAAATGAGCCAATAATTTTCCTGAGGACTTCAATTATATGTAAGTTCAAAATATAAAATCCACCAGTGACGGGAGCGAACAACAGCGTTATATCAATTTTTACTGTAATTGGTCAAAACAAAGGATGTTAGGAAGATCAAAAGAATCAAGGAACTTTTAACAAAAACTCCAACATTAAAAATTCCTGAGCAAGCCATTCAAAGATCCTCTTCAGATCAGTTTCAGCTTACATGAAAGAGGCCTTACCAGGTGCTATTGAGCTCGGCTACCTCCGTGAAATCAGGATTAAATTTCTACCTCTTAAGTCTTCACAGGTGAATACGAAAGACATACCTTACTGTTCTTATAAGCCAATCAGGAACCTTAAGTACTTCAAAGCAAAAAGGATAAGTAAAACTTTTGCCTTTGTCTCCTTAAGGCAAACATGCTGTACCTGCCTTCCTTGATTATCTCTTAAGAACTGCTATTGAGCATAAAGCTACCTAATGATTTTTTCTATTATTCTCTATACTCAAGCTAAATGGGATTATAATCTACATAAGAGTGGCCTATCACTACCCACTATCTGGGAATCTGTAAGATAGGTTGCTTTTATCTAAAGGGGCACCCCACTTAAAATTGGTTTTGTTCCTGTTTTGCTTATTCTAATTAACAACTTATATGTTTCAGAACTCAACTTCTGGGAGTAACTGACCACACAGGGGACACAGACCTTGGCAATGACCAAGACTGCACCAGCTCACAAAGCAAATTTGTTAGAATAGGCAGAAACCTCCAGACCCTGGACAGGCAGGGCCTGCACTACGCCCCTCATAAGCTGGAAGCAGTTACAGAAGAGATGATTCGACATCCATCAGCTCCCCTTAGGATTAAGGGATGGAGTCTCTGAGCAGGGAATGAAGTAGGCAGGCATACAGGTTAAAATTGATCAGATTTGTGAACTGGAAGACCATGCCTTTGCCACGCCCCTGTGTGACCTCATTCCCCTACCTGGCCACAGCTGGGTGCCCACCAGCCAATCAGGTTAATTAACCACGCCCCTTTGGAAGTGGGTTAAAAGCCAGGCCACGGTATGGCCCAGGGGTTCTTTTCCCCTGGCCTCTTGCTAGGAAGGGGCTTGCTGTAGCCCCGCACCTCCAGGGCGCATGGCCTTCGGGCCACGTGCTCTAGGCTTCCTGGCCCAGATACAGGCCTAGATGCTCTGCCACATGGCTGGTTCCTGGTGCTTGGAATGAACCCCTACTCACCTCTCTCCCCTAAATAAAGCTCTCACTTTCCTATGCATCTTTCTCACTAAATAAAAGCTTAAAATCCACCGGTGACGGGAGCGAACAACAGGGTTATATCAATTTTTACTGTAATTGGTCAAAACAAAGGATGTTAGGATGATCAAAAGAGTAAAGGGATACTAATCTGTGTAAGAGAAGTATCTGGCTTAGTATAGACTCTCAATTCCCACTCTCACATAAATCTAATCTAAAATGTTTACATTTTCCAGTTGGGAAAATGATATCTGAGGTCTAAAAGATTATGCCATATTTCATTGTAATTTGATGTTATCAATAGGATAGTCCTAAAACATAAATTCACTAGAAAGTGTCACCCTGAGACCCTAATAAACCTGTATTAGTTGAGAGTTAACAAAGCATTTTCCTCAAAACATAAACTGATTTCTAATTTTCCTTATTATGTACACTGCCATGTATATTTCCTAATAGACATGTGGTACACACTGATATAGGAATTTATTGTAAGTGTGTTTGAAAAAAAAAAGGAAGCTTTCTTAATAGGACTAGAAACAACAGAATTACATCTTCAAAAAGTATCGTGGTTACATCTATTTTTAATGCTTTGAGAGCACCTGTCAGCAAGAACATCTGCATCCTAACAGTGCATTTTTATGAAATTTAAATAATCTGTGTGCCAAAAAATACAGCCATATTCCAAATATGAGCACTTCATAAAAGCTAATACGTATTCAATGACTCATTAAAATCAAACAGTTAAAAGCATCATGATTCAGGATCCAAAACATATTTTAAAAATAATATTTCCTAATGAAAGGATTGTATACTGTACCATATGCAAATATTTATCTCATTCAATAATGATGATCGTAATAAAAATTCTTCTTAATCAAAAGGCAAAAATTGTTGTAGCATGTGTCTAAGCACAAGTACTTATTCTCTATGAAATTCCATGCATCTGAAATAATTGAAAATTATCACTTATTACGTGTATAACAGTATAATATCCTTGAAGATCATATTATTATTTTTATTAAAAGGCAAATATCATTATAGTTTTCATTCACATCATATAACAGCATTGAGTAGCTTCAGTTCCTTTGGTCATTGGGTTCCAATGTTTCACAAGGAGGCCAAATGTCATCTATAATGGAAAGTCAACCGTGATATTAGATTTTGAGGACCTACATGAAAAAGAACCAGAAAGCTAGTCTTTGTCAAATATGGAAGGAGTTTCAGATTTTATAAAATCCCTGTGTAAGTCAGGACCTAGATGCTATCAGTTCTATTAAAAGAAATTTACTCCAAAAGCCACTTCAGACCTTGCTGCTCTGCTTCCGATCCAGCTCCCTGCTACTGCTTCTGTAAAAGGAGAAGAACACCCTAGTACTGCCAACCCTGCCACCCATGTGCACAATAGAGTTCTGGCTCCTGGATGTAGGGAGTGAACAAGTAGATGGGAGATCTTTCTTTCTCTGTCTTTCCCTTTCTCTCCGTGATTCTATCTTTCAAATAAAGAAGATAAATATTCTTTAAAGAAGAAATTTATCCAGAACCTTTGCTTGGAAGAACTTAGCTGAGGAAGAAGAGAAGTTTACTTAAAACAGGAAGATAAAGCAGAAAGAATTAAAGACTAATTGCAGGTGAAAAAAAAGGGGAACAGGGATGAAAACTGACACCATAGGTGATTCACCAGTTTCCTGGGAATCAGGCAGAAAGTTGTGGTGCATGTAGGAAAAATTACAAATCCTCTGAGGAAATTCTCACGTCCCTCAAAGTTGAGGGAGAACTTCTGATCCTCTATTCCAGAGATAATTCCCTGATCTCTCCCTAGGAACTATCAGCAACGATGATAGATATTTTTGAATGTTAGAATGTATGTGTGTATGAAAGAGAAGGGGTGGTACTCGTGGCTGACATCTAATGCTGATAGACAACCTACAATAAGTAATAAATCGCTCACTTCAAAAAACCAATCTGTTCCAAAATGCCTATAGTGCCATAGTTAAGAGACACTTCTGGAGGCTGGAGTTCTGCTTCATTGCCACATTGAACATGGGGTTACTGGGTAGGAGGGAAAAGGCAAGTTTTCTAGATTGATTAGCCTGGGATGTTATTCTTGGTTCCCTCTGTCAGTTCTTGTAAACGATGATTTAAAATTCAAGTGTAATTCAAATTTGTGACTAGTGTGATAAAGTCCATGGTCAGCAGTAAATGCTGAGTGAGAGCTTAAAAGATAAATTACCCATTCAACAAAGTTTGAGTGTCTACTCAATAAATATCTGGCATTGTTCTATCCATGGGAGATACACTGTTCCATAAACCTGCCACATTCGGTGGAGAAATCACAGATATAGAGTGTTGAATGGGGCCACTATTTCATAAATGCCTTCAGGGACATTCTTTCTGAAGAATGAATGTGTGTGGAGGTCCAAGGAAAAGACAAAGCAGGCATAAAGTTCCGGAGCAGAGATGTGTGTTTGGCTTATTTGAGAAACAACTAGGCGGGTGGTATGGATGGAGCAGGGTAAATTAGAAGGACGACCAAAGATCTTGAGTGCAGATAAAATCATTAGGGAACTGTTGGATACCATAAGACTTAGGATGTTTTAGAAAGTTACATGGACAGTTTTCAGTATTGAAGTGACATGTTCTAATTTTTAGAAAGACATGATCTAAAATTTGGAAAAATTTTTAGAAAGGCATGATCTAAAATTTAGAAAGCAATGGAGAGTTTTCAGTATTGAAGTGACATGATCTAATTTTCAAATATGAATAACTGTTTTGCTTAAAGTTTGAGGAAGAGATTCTAACATAGGGATGGGGAGCAGGGGAGCAGTAAAAGGTCAGACTCCTGATGAATACAGTAACTTTTCAGGAATAATGGAGTTCAAGATGGGAAGGGCTGAGAAGGAGCAGGTTTCAGTTGCATTTGTTCCGCTGTGTTTGGTTAGGGGATGAGGAATTCGATTTTTGCCCGTATTGAGTTTGAAAAGCTTATTACATCTAAATGGACTTGTTGAAAACATAGTTGACTAAATTAGCCTGGAGTTCAAGAGAGAGACCTGGGCTAGAGTTATAAATTTGAGAGTTTACAGCAAGAGTTGGTTTTTATAGCTATGAAACGAGTGATGTCATCTAGAGCAATGCTTCTCCAACCACCTGAGGTGAAAAGCAAGGCTTCATTCAGTACTTCATGGTCTAATATTTTATCACACCATCCAGGTCCTGTATGTAATCTGCATAGTGATTTATGTGTCATCTGAACTTGACTACAACCTGTTTAACGACACAAGTCTTTGCATCATGGTTTTTGAACATTTGCTACAACATGAAGTTGCTAAAAATGTTTCCAAGTTCTTAATCCCAATGTCAGTAGCTATCTCATTATGAGCAAATAAGGTTATAGTAATCCAGAAACTGTCTGTGCCACAGTTTGAGTAACACTGACCTAGGGAATCAGTGCACAGAGGGATATGAGATTGTTGAGTATAACCCTCTGACAGGTGAGAAGAAACAATGGCACCAAGGTCCAACTCGGGAGGTAGAGACCCCATCCTCAGTCAGAAACTGCAGTCTCATCTTCTCTGCCAACTGATTGATGGAGCAAAGGGAAGGAGGAGCAGCTCACAGAAAGATCTGAATTTATCTGAATGATATTGTTGTAAACTAGGTTAACTTCCACTAGCAAGTTTATATTGTCTCTATTAATAGAAATAGCAGCTTGCGAGGAAGATTAGCTTAAATGAATAGCAGGTTAAGAATGTTAAAGGCTTTGGTATAAGTGAAATATAGTATGCAGTTTCAAGTCCACACTCCTATCATTTCAAAGCATAATATCAAAATATGGACGAGATTTGCCTTATCTATTTTCTTATTATAGTATGAATCAATTTTGTCCCGAGTGGCACGTGTATTCCAGTTATTTAAGTACTGAAAGAAACATAATACAGCTTCTTTGAAAGGCAGAAGAAGAAACAAAGCACATTTCAAAAGGACACCATTCTTGAGATTCAGGAGACAAATTGGAAATTAGAAATTAGAAAGAGGCTCTTATCAAAGCAGTTCAAGAGAGCACATGATGGAAACAGCAGCCCCTCCCATCTCTCTCCCCTCCACCAGCTACTCCAGCGCCAGCTTCTTTATCTGTTGGAACAACTAGAACTTTCCAGAGGTCACAACTATAATCAATCCATATGACTGTATTTCTTAAGATTTTAATTTGCCTATCTATGGACACTTCCATATATAAAGTTAGGATTTAGCTCACATTCACATCACATTTAATTTCCTTGTTCCTGCTCTCAATGCTTCATAACTGCACTTCTTGTAGTTCCCTGTAATAACCCTGATAGCATGGGTAGATCCTAATTCTTTTCAACTCCACAGGGTCTCTAAGAACGTTTCTCTTGACAGGAATTCCTTATTCTCTCCTCTTCCTTTCCTTCCTTCTTTGCACTGCTGCTTTCTGATAAGCATAATTTATGCTCACTCTATAGTCAGTCAACTCAAAACATTAAAAAGTCAGTAAATAATGTACATGTATTTATGAGTTTACATTTTAGTTTTTTACTGTTTGTTGTCCGTCTATGCAAGTGAATATCAATTCCATAAGGGCAGGAATTTAATTGTTCGCATGTTTTTTATTTGATGTCCTATTTCCAAAGGCTAGAATGGTTCCTAGGAACTAGTCAGAGTCAGTAAATTTTTCAGTAAAAATTTTTAAAAGGATAAATGAATACATTTTCTATTTATATGTTATTTAGAGTATGATCAAATTATTATGATTTATGATCTCCATTTTACTTCAAAAATAGAGGGCTAAAAATATTCAAATACACATTTAAAAGTTAGATATGTATTCATAGATACATAGAGATGTATTTAATTTAGTAAATGTTGGTTGTAATGATATAAACTTCGTTATAAATATTAAAGATGGAGGAGCCAACTAAGAACAAATTTTTAGGAGAAAAAAATCTAGTTTTTTTATTATTCAAATAATAAAATTTTCCTGAATTCATAAGGATTATAGAAAAAGAAACAAAATGTAGAGTGGAACATAGAAAAAAAATTAAAGGGCTCAAAGGGTAACAAATATATCCTCTCAAAATTCACTTGAAAAGTAAATAAAAAATAAAATTAAACTTTTTTTCAAAGATTTATTTTATTTATTTGAAAGACAGAGTTACAGAGAGAGGTAGAGACAGAGAGAGAGAGAGAGGTCTTTCATTCGCTGGTTCATCCCCCAGATGGCCGCAATGGCCAGAGCTGTGCGGATCCGAAGCCAGGAGCCAGGAGCCTCTTCCAGGTCTCCCATGTGGGTGCAGCGGCCCAAGGACTTGAGCCATCCTCTACTGCTATGCCAGGCCATAGCAGAGAGCTAGATTGGAAGAGGAGCAGTGGGGACTAGAACCAGCGCTCATATGGGATGCGGGAGCTTCAGGCCAGGGTGTTAACCCGCTGGGCCACAGCACGGGTCCCAAATTAAACACTTTTGAAACAATTATTTTCAGAATCCTGATATTTGCCAAACATCTAAAATGACCGACTTTGCCTGTCATTCAGTTTTCAACATCTAATTCAAGTAAGTTCTTCTATTTGGATTCAAACATACTCATTGAATATTTACATTTTCCTGTTCCCATTACCACAAAGTTTTTGGAAACAGATACAGTTTCGCAGGCTGTATTTGTTGATTTCATCTCCCTTGGTTTTTATTTTATTCTTGCTATTTTACTTTCTAGGACATATCTTACATCTTCTACTATTGACAATATTGATATCTTATAGCATTATTCCAGTCGATTCTATTTCTGTATACTTATCCATGCATTCAGAATATCTGAGAAAGCATGCAAAAACCATTTAGGTTGCTTTTGCTGGTGGTTTTTTGAGACCAGATTATGAGTACATTCAGATGAGATATTTTATTTTTAGCAAACATCTGCAAATTATTTTTGTTTATTTTCTACAGAAATATAAAACTTCACTGCACATATGGCTTTTACTCAGCAGTAATTGTTCAGGCTTGTATGAATTAATAACCACAATGGAGAATTATTTTCACTGCATTGTTGCTCTATTTATATTTTGATAAGTAGCTGCTGTTTGAACTAAAAGAATTTTCTTCTTGTCTTTTAACCTAAATTTAAAATCTTCCAAATAAACCTTTTATTTTATCAGAAGGTTGACATCCTAGGCTCTGAGATAAATAAATTGTATTACTAATATAACCGTTATTTTTGTCAGAATAGCAATTTTTGTTTTATATAAATAGCTTTAGAATATAAAATAAAGCTTTTTATAATGAGGATAAAGGATGTGTTTGCTCACTGAATAATGAACTGTTTTTCGTTAGGCATCCAGGAAGGACAGGAATTACATGGACCATTGGATCACTTAGATGGTCCCCACTCTCAAGGATCTCCGTGCAGGTGGAACAGAGGGCCAAGTGAGCATGTGAGTGTACCGAAACTTGCTGAGTGCAGATCGAGCACAGCGGAGTGCTCTGAGTTCCTAGTGAGGTTCGTGGAAAGCTGACAGTTTCTGCCTCTTGGAGTCTGGAGGGAAGCACAGGGTTAACTGGAATGGGTGGGGATGTGGGAGTGTAGGCTGGGGAGGGGTGGATGCTGAAGCTGGCAGGGGGCTCCTAGAGGAGATGCAATCTGAAAGATAGGCCAGAGCTTGATTGATAAGATCCTAGCAGCCATGCAAAGAAATTTAGGTTTTCTCCAGAGAGGATTGACAGATACAGGGTGGTTGGGGAAGGGGTGCAGGTGGGGAGAAGAGGGGTGCTTACATAAACAAACTCCTCTTTTGGAAAGCTCTCTGGTGATGAGTTGACTTGCACTAGACGCAAGGGGTGCTGGTTAATGTCTAAAAGCTCCCACACATTCAGAGCACTTTTCTCCGTAATGTCCTGTGCCATAGAACAGGTTGCTAAGAGCGCATCACGGGTGCTTGGTGCTGACAAAGAATCCATCGCTCTTCCTTTCTCCTAAGCCAGCGTTGGCTTCCACGGGTGTCACTGGAAGCACATTAGGGAGACACTACAGAGGCAGAGAGACTGCCACGTGGGAACTTCCTTCCATGGCTTTCCTCCTTCCTGCCTGCCCACCCATCTGTCTGCACTAGACTGAGACTGGGCAGTTGCACACGGAGAGCAGCTCGCAAACCCTGACTCCTGTGCCTTGTCTGCTACTACCCCCCCATTGGATGGACAGTTGTTAGCATAAACCAACCCAATCCCTCCAGTGAAATGTAAGATCACGCTCATGGATTCCCAATTCCAATGCAGGAAAGTGACAGTGAGAGGGTTTGAGGTGGCATCTTCATTTTTGGCCTGTCGTAACAGCTGAGACGGGCCCTGGGAACCCGCTCAATGTGCGACGGAATATGAAGCAGAGGAACATAAGGAGATGACTTTAGCAAAGAAGTTTTATTGGAAAGGAAAGATAAGAAACTCCTGGGAATATGGCCATGAGGGAGAAGAGAGCTTCACTACCTTCTTGCAACAGAGGTTTATACATGTAAAATAGCAAACATTTTCTCACAGACCAAAGCAAAAGTTCCACCTGGGGGCCTGTGTGGGGAGCTGTTCTCAACTCCAGCCACCTGGCCTCCCACATGGCCATGAAACAGAGCCCCCTTGTCTCCTGACTATTCAACAAACGTCCAAGGTCTCTCATTATCAAACTCGCTTCCTAGCTCAGTGCCATTTCCAGCCAGGTGAGGAAAATGTTCCACATTGTGAGAAGGGCCCTTTGTCCTCTCTACCTTCCTACCACTCCTGTTCTGACTACTTGCACTGTGACTGGATGTGCTATTAAAACATTTTTCATACAGAATAGGAACAGGCTTGGGGTAGGGGTGGGGGGCTTGGCCTGGAATGACAAGGATGAATCCTGTCTAAATATTGAGTTTCAGGACCCTGTAGTAAAGTCTTATGAACTTGTCCTGTGGGCAATTAAGTCAGTGGTCCTAGGTTGAGCAAAGAGGACCAGAACTGAGAAGGAATTTGAGAAATCTGATAAAATCACTTGAGAAGAATGGGAGGAGGAAGAAGAGGAAGCAGAGACTGGATCTATGAGAGCACCCACGTGCTCTAGAGGAAGGCGACTCACGAAGCAGACAGGAAAGCTGGACAAGGACAGAGAATGAAGGAAAGGAGAAGCTACTCTGATAGCCTGGAATGAAGGCAAAAATACACACAAAGGTAGCATAGGTTACTACTTCCAAGGATTTATTTATTTATTTGAAAGGTAGAAAGAGAGAGAGAAGAAAGAGATCTTCCATCTACTACTTCACTTCCTAAATGGTTATGAGGGCCAGGATTTTGGCTAGGCACGTCCAGGAGCCAACGACTCCATCTGGGTCTCACACAAGGGTAGCAGGGCATAAGCACTATCATCTGCTGCTTCCCCAGGTGCAGTAGAAGGAAGATGGAGCAGTAGTGGAGGAGCCAGGACTCAAATTGGCACTCCAGTATGGGATGCCAGCATGGCAAACAGTGATTCAACCTACCACACCACAGCAACAGGATCCTATGTTTTCACTTTCCATGCCTCTAGTTACATGAGGTCAACCCTGGTATGACCATAACTTCAGCAATAAATATTTCATAAGTTTTAATTTGCATGCCATTTTGATCAGGGTGATAAAATCTTTCACTATCCCTCTGTTCTAATTGGGACAAGAATCTCTCTTTGTCCAGTGTATCCGTGCTGTGTATGCTGCTTTCTTGTTAGTCACTGATGAACCATCTCGGTGATCAGATCAACTGTTGTGGTGTCACAGAGCTTGTGTCCAAGAAGCACTTGTTGTACAATACCCCCAAAACGCAAGAGGGATGCTGGCATTTCAGATATACAAAAGTGCAGCTGCAAAATGCTTCCTTTAGGCAAAAAGGGGAAGATTCTCTACTGTATAATGAAATGTGCTGAGATTGTTAGTAAAAAGTGTTGTTAATCTCTTCCTTTGCCTAATTTATAATTATAATAAAATTTAACTTTTATTACAAGTATAGTTTTATGTGGAAAAAACCCTAGTGTATATAAGGATCAGTACTAGCTATAGTTTCAGGCATCCACTGGGGGGTCTTAGGACATGTCTTCCACGGATAAGCAGGGATTACTGTAAATGTTTACATCAGATTTACAATGAGATTACAGGAGACTCAACTGACAAAACAGTTTCATTAGTTTATGATGGGATCAAGAATGTAGAGACAGCAAATGTTAACAATAGATGACCAAACGCTATAATAAAATAGAGGGAACATTTCAAGATTTAATTGTACAATTCTCAAAACAACTTTAAGGCTGATAAACTTGTCCATAAAACTCAGTATCATGTTTTGAGGAAAATAGATCATTTTGACTTCAAATACATACCAAACCAATTCAAAAATTAGAAGCTTGAAATTATAACCATTTTCTTATTTTTTTAAAGGTTTACTTATTTATTTGAAGGCAAATTTACAGGGAGATAGAGAGACAGAGAGAGAGAGAGATATTACATTTGCTGATTCACTTCTCAAATGGCCACGACAACCGGAGCAGGGCTAGTCCCAGGCCAGGAGCCTGGAACGCCATCAGGGTCTCCCAGAGACCTAAGCACTTGGGCTGTCTGCTGTTCCTTCCCCAAGTACATTATCAGGGAGCTGGAACAGAAGGGGAGTGGCTGGGACTAGAACTGGTGTTCTCATGGGATGCCAGCAACACAGGCAGTGGCTTAACCCACTGCACCACCACAGCAGCCCTATCTTCTTACTTCCAATGATTTTGTGGGTCAGGAATTGGAACATGACTTAGCAACATTCAAGATAGCATCTTTATATATTTGGGCAATTATTAGGTATGCCTGCTTTGTATTTTTATTTTTGTGGTCTTTCTGGAAGATGAATCAAGATTTCATAAGGCTTCTAAAGAACCTCAAAATCATGAAAGTGGAGAGTGCCAGTCCCTTTTAAAATCTGGGTTTGGAAGGGGCAAAGTATTTTTTTTTTAAAGATTTATTTCTTTGTTTGACGGTCAGAGTTACAGAGAAAGAGATAAAGAAAGAGAGAGAGAGAGAGAGAGAGAGAGAGAGGGAGAGAGAGAATCTGTCATCCGCTGATTCACTCAAGATGGGTGCAAAGGCCAGCACTGGGCCAGGCAGAAACCAGAAGCGAGGAGCTTCACCCAGGTTTCCCATGTGGATACAAGGGGCCCAAGGACTTGGGCCATCTTCTGCTGCTTTCCCCAGGCCATTAGCAAGGAACTGGATCATAAGTGGAGCAGCTGGGACATAAACAGCATCCCTAAAGGATACTGGCATTGCAGGCTTTACCAGCTACACCATAATACTGGCCCCAAAGTATCATTTCTTCCCGAGTGTATTCTATTGGTTAAAATAACCTACAAAAGTAGAGCATATAAGCTACAGCCATGAAGACTGGGAGGGGTACTCACTACCAAAGATGAGAATCAACATGGTCTGATGCCTCTATTTACTTTTTAACGTTTCTTGAAATTATAATGGGGTCAGGGCTGGCACTGTGGAGTAGCGGGTAAAGCGGCTGCCTACTGTGCCGGCATCCCCTATGGGCGCTGGTTCATATCCTGGCTGCTCCACTTCCAATCCAGCTCTCTGTTAGGACCTGGGGAAGCAGTGGAAGATGGCCCAAGTCCTTGGGCTCCTGCACCTGCGTGGGAGACCCAGAAGAAGCTCCTGGCTCCTGGCTTTGGATGGGTGCAGTTCCAGCTGTTGCGGCCATCTGGGGAGTGAACCAGCAGATGGAAGCCCTCTCTCTCTCTCTGCCTCTCCTTCTCTTTCTACGTAACTCTGACTTTCAAGTAAAATAAATAAATCTTTAAAAAAATTGGAATAGGGTTGCAAATATACTCAATCAGGTAATATATATGTGTACATACATATAGATACATATATACATATATAAATGCATATGTATATATATACACACAGAGACTCACACACTGAGCTGTAGGTTTCATTTTCTTAGTAAAGAGGGTATACTTTTCAAATACTAGTTGTAAAACAGATTTTAAAAAAGCGGTTGAAATTCTGTTAATTAAGAAAAGCAAATACTAGGGACATTGCATATCTTGAAAAATCTTAATTAATAGATGCCTTAAATTGTATGCCTGAGTAATGTCTTTGCTTTATACTTTTGCACTTATTAATAAAATGATGGGAAATAATGAAAGAATTTTAAAAATGATATCTTCCTAAGCAATATCAGTTACAGTAAGTAGTATTTATTTTTCATCCCCCAATTATTAAACCTCTAAAATCTTATGTATTTATATTAAAATATAGATTATTTATGAGTCAACAATAAGTTGTGTGTTATTTGTAGTTAATTTTGCAGCTCAAATGTGTAATGACTTTTACAAAGAGTACTTAAGGCTTCCATATGTCTTGTCAAATGATTAATTTTGAGAACCATTAGTTAAGAGCAGCATTAATTCATTTCTGGAATGCTAATGAAATTTGTATATTGCAGACCATTTGTAAATGACATTCTCTCAATTGTGCTCTCAGATATTTATGTATAAACCTTCCTTAGTCAACACATGGGGAAAATGAGGCATGTCCCCCAATTTTTTCTTTTATAATCTGTAAGGAAAGATGAAAAATTATTTAAAAGCTCATGAAATTTACACATGTATATCTGCTACAGACTTTTAAAAAGAAGATTACTCTGAAAATATCACAATGGCAATGGGTTCTGCAGAGTGGGTACCGGAGCTATTAACTTTTTGAGATTCTCCTGCTCTAATAGAAAATGTCAAAACTGATATGTGTTAAGAAAGGGCAAAAACAGATTTTTTTAAAGGGGAAAGTTTGGCTCCCAAAAGATTTCCAGAGCAGAGGTGTTTCTTAAAAATGAAGAAAAACAAAATCTGTGGACTGAGAAATGAATTATTGTGAGAAGCCTGGATTCTGCAGGAGAGCTTTGGGATGGTTGGATTCTGTGACGGCAACCTCAGCCTGGTGGCACTTGGTCCTCACAGATCATTAACAGGTGTTTGGATCAAAGTTTTAAGATATTTCTAACTTCTGACAGCGTTCAAAAGCTTCGAGAATTTGTGTTCCTTCTACTAAATACCGGATGTTTGAGAACGCTCAGCTGTGCGTCACACACAGCGTACCCGATTGCTCTTCCTCCACTGCTTTGTGATGTGTGCACGTTGGAAGTTGACCCTCATCTTAAATGATAAGGAGGATCAGAAAATTATCTGAAATTGAAAATCAGGAAAATGGGTCACTAAATCTTATCTCAGTGAAATTCTGAGCTTGATTTTCTGAGGGAGGGCAGAGAGAGAGAGAGAGAGAGAGAGAGAGAGAGAGAGAGAGAGAGAGAGAGAGAATGAATCTTCCATCTGCTAGTTCACTCTCCAAATAGCCACAGTGGCCAGGACTTGGCCAGGCTCAAGCCAGGAACCTGCAGCCCCCCCCCCCCCCAGGTATCCCAAGTCGATGTAGGGGCATAAAGACTTGGAACATCTTCCACTGCTTTCCCAGGTGCATTAGCAGGGAGCTACATCTGAAGTGGAGCAGCCAAGACTCAAACTGGTGCCCCTATGGGATGCCAACATTTCAGATGGCACGTAACCTGCTGTACTACAACACCCATGCCCTCTTATTTTACATTCTTTTTAAAAAACTATTTATTTATTTGAAAGACAGAGTTACAGAGTCGGGGAGAAAGAGGGGTCTTCCATCTGCTCTGGTTCACTCCCCAAGTGGCTGCAATGGCTCTGGGCTTGGCCAGGCTGAAGCCAAGAACCTAGAACTCCATCTAGGTTTCCCATGTGGATGGCAGGGGTCCAAGTACTTTCACTGCTTTCCCAGGTTCATCAGCAGGGAGCTGGATCAGAAAAGGAGCATCCAGGACTGAAACCATGGTCATATGGGAGACTGGTGACTCCCGTGGTGGCTTGACCTGCTGCACCACAACGCCGGCCCCTGCTTTTCTATTCCCTAGTTTATTGTACACTTCTTCGGGGCAGGGAGTTTGAGCGTCTTTCAGATTTTTGTCTCACAGAAATACCTCGTACAATGAGATTGCTTTCTTGAATAGGAAACTAATTTCTGCCCAATGAAATAGCCAAAAAGTTAATTTTTCTGTCAGATAGTACCAAGTTTTGCTTAATCTAACACAAAACAGTGGCCTAATATTAATTTATTAAATACTATCTACTTATCTAACTTCTTATAAGCAGTTTAGACCAATTGTACTGTCTCAAAGTTTCTCACATTAATTAATAAGTTAAAGAAGATCTTTGACTAATATTTCTTTTATATTTGCCTAGAAGTTATAACTTTCCCTTATTAAAATTGTGCTACAACCTATTAAAATAAATTAAGTAATGCAACATTCAGAGTTGTTTGAAAGACTATATTTTCTTACTGTACTATACTAGAGTTTAGTTCCTGTTCTACTTGGTATTGATTGATTTGGCAATTAGTCATGAACTTTTGACTGATTAACATATTCTGTAAGTATACCATCTATCTCTCAAGAGTTTGGAGCACAGTGATGGAGACATATCTGGAAAGTATTTATTGTAATGCAAAGTGTTCAGTGTGGAGATAGATGTTCACAAGCTCTCATGGAGGGCCAAGGGAAACCATGTCTAGTCTGAGTCTGTGTCTCATGGGTAAAGGCACTAGGAGGCTTCCTAGAAGAGGCAGTAAGAATGAGTGGGCTCGATCAAAGTGAAAGAGGGAGAGAAAGTCCTTGCAAGGGTCAGAAGCAGGCAGTGCTTAGAAAGTCATATATAAGAGAAGGGTGAGCAGGGTGATACTAAAGGAACCTTTCATGTGTTGCTGTAGTCACTGAAAACCCAAGGTAGATGAGGTTATTTATGGATATGTAAATCCATCAACCTGGATTCCAGGATAATTCAGCATCCTCACCCCCACTCTGAAGCTTATTTGTTTCTCAGACTTAAAGTATCTATGTTTATTGGATTTTAGACAATAATTTATCCAAATAAATCACCTTAAACTGCAGAGAACAGCTCAGTTTCTGGAGAAAAGAAACTAATCACCTATGACTTTGATTTCCTTAAGTACACTGTATCCAGATTAGCAGTAGTTGAGAAAATGCAACACCTTATGGCAAATTCTCCACAGGCAAATAAACACTTCAGTAAATCTGATTATTTCTGAATAATACAACCACTCATGTGGAAATGGGAATTTATGATGCCAAAAAGTGGAACACAAAAAAGTTTTAATCATGGCCTTTGAAACCAGGAAACACTGGCTCATTTGAAATGTGAGCAGTTTGGGGGTCTTTCTTTGCATTTCACTTTTCAGACTGAAAACTGTTCTCCAGAAAATTTTAGTTGTCCTGAATTCTATTGTACTCATCTAAAAGTCAATTGAATTGAGCCTTACTTCTTACATATTTTAAAATTAATTAAAATTAGTTTACATTGAGTGCCAGTGTTGTATTTCCACAACTATAGACATACTTAATTTGATTATGAGTACTTATTATGCTCACATGCATACAGTTATATATTTTCCCTTTATATGTACTTTTAGATCATGGGTGATACAAAATCAAAGTGATTTTGACTTAGAAGGCTTTGCCATGCAAAGAAACGACTTGAAAGAATATAGATAAAAGCCTAAGGCAGTGGGATAAATTGTGAATTTCCTGAAGAAACATGAATCTTAACCTAAAACTTTAGATTTAGAATCAGTTGTTCTTTCATAGCAGTATAGTACAAGAAGCACTACAACCTAAGAAGGAAAAACTGTTTCCTAGAGATAAGATTCCATGCACAGGACGCGTGGTAAAGAATTATCTTGCCACACTTTAAATGGTTCACAGAATATGTAACCTCAGCAAGGAATATTTGCCTACAAAGACGAGCATTGAGGCTCATCATTCTGCAATGTTTTCAAGGCTGTTTTCAGAATTCCCAAGCACTCAATGATCAAATATGTTTAAATCAGGGAGAGTCATCAGGAAGTACAATCCACTCCTGCTTACGGAGCACTGATCATATGGTAGCTGGTGGTATACAAAGATAACCTACAGAAAATAGCATACTTCTTCAAGGAGTCCGAAAAGTAAACTAAGTATTAAAACACCTTCTATAATCTGATTTTATGGAGCTATGTGCAAGTTAATAAAAAGGCAGACCAAGGAACAAAACTAACTCACAAGAAGGGATATACAGTTCAAGGAAATTGTTCAAAGTCGTCACTTCAGATGGAATTATTTTTCATAGTAATTTTCAGAGGCAGCAGCAGCCTACGCTTGAGAATTTACATGTACAAAAGACGACTGTGTAAGAAAGCACAGTTACAACAACATGCAAACAATAAACAACAAAACACAAGGAAATCATGGAGTTAAAAATTGCTGAAGCAGAGGGTGCAAGACAGATTAGAAAAAGAAGATTAATTTGGAAATACAAACCAAGTCAAATTTTGAACGGTACAGACTTCCATATAAAGGAGTTTGGACCTTATTCTGTACACTGGCAGGGGTTTAGGACCAGTCACCTGCAGCACTGGAATATTCTCCAGGCATTACTGCCCCTGGAAACTCAGCAGACACAAGAACTAGTGTTTAATGTTATGCCCTTTTCCAGTAAATAGTAAAAGCATTCAGAAGAAATGGTTCAAAGGTTTCTAGGGGCTGGTTACAGGACAACCCAGGGGTTATAACTGAATGACAGCCACTGTCTTGAAACACCTTTTGGGATCAGCTACCAGAGTTCCTTCCACAGTTTATACAATATCCAATGTGTTTCTAAACAAGTATTTTGGTAACGTAGTTTTAAAGGAAGGTGAACAAATCACTCTACTAAGTGTTCACATAGATCAGTGAATGCCTTCGACCTCTTCCTACGTGGTGGGAACCACTTCCTCTAAAGGTAGCCATTCATTTGGTGTATGAATCCTTATCTTGTAGACCCACAAAAATTCCTGTGGTTAGAAATGCCAGGCTGAATGAATGGATGGATTCAGTGTAGACCATTCTCAAGAGACAGGCCGTATAACTGGTTAGAGTGATTACTCAGTTTATCTTCAAATTTTATCCACATTCACAAAACTAGGCAGGTATATGGGTCGTCATCTACTCTACTCACTGAGAATTGTCCTTTTCTTAATCTATGTGCTTCTATATTAGGAGAGAAAAAACATGTTTCCTTAAAAACAAAATTATCTTAAAATTATAAATATGTATAGATTTAAAGGATTTTCAAGAAGGTCATGAAAAATAGAATTAAAATTTCATGAAGATTACTATGAAAAAACTATGCATGGGTTTCAATTACTTTTACACAAAAATAAACTCAACTTCTATTTCCATTTTTTCGTGTACTTTTTTGAAGTATATTTGTATATAAAATGCATTTTACAGTTTAATATACATATATCTTAAGATAGCTATTTAATTACTGCATGGTGTAATTCTCTTTATTCAACATTACACTTTTTTTCTGGAAGGGATCTCTCAGTCAAATCTATAAATTCTAAAACTCTAACTTAAATAAGCTGAAAGGATATCTTGATAATGACAACAAAAATATGAAGCAATTCACTATACAGAGTTGCTAGAGAAAACATAGGTAGAAAAATATCATGTTTTTACAGTACAGAAATAGATAATAGTGATGTATTAGAAATAAACAAATGCATTGGTGCTAGCTAAGCACATAAATGTGCATTTGTGTTAACTATGAGACCACAACATTTTCTCTGTGTAAAACACTTTTATGAATGCTATTTATCCAACCAACTTCTATCTCTGTTACCAATCATAACTTTTCTATGAATCTACATATGGTATGTTTATTAAAACTTGGGTTTTGCTTTTGTATATATTTATATAAATATCATCTGGTCCTAAAGCAGCTTAAATTTAGAAGTTTATATTTGGTATATTTTTGCAAAAACAGTTTATTGACTAAGGTCAAAAAATTTAAGTGTGAAAAATTAAATCCCTAACAGAATTATGTAGGTTAATCCTTCTCTTCAGGGTGGGCCAGAGGATTGATGATTTCTGACTGATCATTTGAGGAATGGATAGACAGTCACCATGATCAGCTACATTTGCTCATTTCTTTTCTCTTAAGTAGAGATAAAGATACTATTTTCATGATGAATTTAAAAGGATACAAACATTTGTCATCTTCTTTCCATTGAGAAGTGTATTCTGGGTCTCTGCCTATTAAAACTGGGTGGGTCTTTTGCCTGCTTTAACTAATAAGATAGCAGGGAAGCGACACAGAAGCCGTTTCCTTGCTCTAGTCTTAGACTGGCAGCATTCACTTTCTGTACCACAGAATATTCGTACTTGGAAGCAAATACTACACTGTCAAAATCCAGCAACCTATGGTGAAGCCCACATGACAGGGGCTGCGGTCCCAGCTGGGTTCTTTCTCTGCAAGCAGCACCGAGCTGCCAGCCCTGTGAGTAACCTATCCTGGAAGACGCTCCTCCAATCCAAGGCAAGCCATTTCAGCTGATGCCACGTGAAATAGAAACGTGCTGTTGCCACCCACTCCACCACTTTGTAATTTCAAGGGTAAAATGAATGTTGCTGCAGTTGCTTAGAGCTGTGAAATTTGGGGGTGGTTCATTATGTAGCAATATTTAACTGGAACTCTCATGTTTATAAAACCATCAGTAGGTGGATAGAAGTGGTGTTGAGGATTAGCATGTATGTGAGTTTTGTATTGAACTGTATCACTTTGTTACCAATACAAACATAGTGGTAGTTATAACTAGGATCAACACCAGTTCCTCTGCCAACTTCACAGAGAAGCTGCGACTGCCTCGAGTGCTTGGTCGACAGGAACTGTCACGCCAGCTGGTTTCAGGGGGGAAGCTGCCTCTGATTGGTTAGCACCATGGATTTGTCATTAACAACCTTTGGAGATTTGCTCATTTTGGGTGTTGCTAAATCCAAGCTAGGAGATTCTCCATAAGGCCAACTTACCATAAACATGAATTCAGCAGAAAAGTAAGAAAAAAACTATTACTAATACTCATTCAGGCACTTAGACTTGCCAACACAACGTGCACGGTTGACATTTCAGCTATGCTGGGGGTTTCTCAGAAATCCATCCTTTGAGTAATTTCTGAGTTTTTCTCACCCAAGATGTTACACGTTTTCAGTTAACATACAGAGTAAAACATTGTACAACTAGGTCATTTAATTCCAGGTCTAATATCAATTGATGATGCATGATCATAGTTAAAGAAATTGATTTGAGGGCACTCTTACATGAGAAAAGTTCTAAACACAGTCATTGTCATTTTCAAAATATTTCAAACTAGAGAAATTTTACATTTACTTATATATGGCTAATGTAAATAACAAGACTCATTTCTTTGGATTTGGTTTATTTCACTTCTTAATAACTTAGATTTTTAGTTCATGCTCATCACAAATTCTGATTGGAAGTTATACATGGTTGAATTGCAAAAGTTGAAAATTAATCATAACAATCAATGAGGTTTCTTTGGCAGAAAAATATCAAAACATGGCACCTGTGAGTGAAATAGATAATATATGTGGAAGCTGGAAAGAAAAAAATAAAGGTGCTATTTCCATGTTGTAAAGGTAGTGCCTGTTCTAATTCTCTGAAAGACTGTGGTCAAACAATTCTCCATACCACATAGTCACACATTTGACATTAGGACAATGGTACCAAACTTTACTTATTATTAGATTTTGATTTTTTTTTTTTTTTTTGGTAAGAGAAAAGCATTTCTTTCAAGAAACAGGCAGTCTTGGGGAAAGAGTACTCTCCTTATCCAAAATGTGTTCTCTCCACCATGCTTACTATTGCTAATAAGATGAAAAATGAATGAACAAAATAAGATACTTCAGGAGTCCGAAGATATCTTATGAATGTGTAGTGCTAGAATATTGTTGTTTTCTTGTATATAAAGAATCTTGTGACACAGGTGGCATTTTTAATCTCTGCTTCCAGTGAAAGCTGTAACTTTGTAAGATAAAGGAATTGTGGAGTTAGAGTACATGGCTAAATTGCTGGCTGTCAGCACTTAATGGGATTTGGCTGTCCAGTCCATGAATAAACCCAGACTGATAGGCACTTGGATGGGGCACCTGAGATCTTCCAACGAAGACCAGAAAGAAAACCTCTGCCTGGCAATATTCCGATCTCATCAATGATTCAGATCCTAACTAGAGTCAAAGAGAGAAAGAAAGTCCCAGAAAAAAATATACAACCCAATAGCAGGGAAGATATGGGGAGAGATGAAGAAAGTCTAAGCAAGGCAGACATGCCCGGTAATTTACACAATACAACAGGACAGTTCTTCAGAAAAACTGCACTAAGCATTTGGGATCAAGAACAAGGGATTCTGATTTAAATAAAGGACTGTAAGCATAAAATCATAATCAAGATTCAAGGGTCAGGATTCAGCTAAAAATAACTGTAGAAATAAAATCATTCAGTATAACACAAGAGACTACAAATCATTTTTTTTTTGCTTTGGAGTTTAAGCACTGTCACAATATGGCTTAGTTTTGAGGGATACATTTCTATTCTTATTGTTTACACATGAGTAACTACAGCTAAAACAATGACCCAAGACCACAAATATAGTAAATAGGAAGGTCTGAATTTTGCCTCCTCTCTCAAGTTTATTGCTCCCTCATCTCTAAGATTTATGTGCATTAAAGACACATGCATAGTTCAGTTCCAGGCACCCTGGGAGGAAACATAAAAATGACTAAAAAACAGACTTACACTCATAGATTGCTTTGCTAATAATAATATTTCTTAAAAATTTAGAAAAAGCAAACTAATTAAAACTTTTCCTGAAAAACTGTAATGAAGTTTGACTGATGCATCAAAAGCCACCCATATTTAATGTACAGGTCAATGAGTTAAGGTGTAAGTATATTCTGAAATAATCACAACTATCAAGGCAATAAACATATGCATCACTTCCCAAAATGTTTTCATATATGTTGGCCCCTTGTATTGCTAGTTTTGAGAACTGTCTATTCAGGTCCTTTGTTCATTTCTTTACCAGATGGATTATTTTGCTGTTTTTGAGTTGCTGATAAATTCAGGATATTAATCCTTTGTTGGATAAGTAGCTTGCAAATATTCCTGTCATTCTGCCAATGGCTCTTCACATTGTTGTTTTCATGTTGTGCATAAGCTTCTGAGTTTGATATAACCGCATTTGCCTGGTTTTGTGTTTGTTGCCTATACGTTTGGGATCATCCAAAAGACACGATGTGCATCAATGCTTTGAAGTACTTCGGTAACTAGGGGAAGATGGGTGTGATTCATTAATTTGTGACAAAGATCCTAACAAAGATGTGATAAAGATGGTGGTAGGAGAAATGGGGTGAGGAGTATATGGAACTGTTTGTATTACTACCTCTCAATTTTTGATTTGTAGATTTAAAACTATTCTGAAACAAAATGTTAAGGAGGGCCAGCGCCACGGCTCACTAGGCTAATCCTCTGCCTGCGGCGCTGGCACCCGGGGTTCTAGTCCCGGTCGGGGTGCCGTATTCTGTCCTGGTTGCCCCTCTTCCAGGCCAGCTCTCTGCTGTGGCCCAGGAGTGCAGTGGAGGATGGCCCAAGTGCTTGGGTTCTGCACCCCATGGGAGACTAGGAGGAAGCACCTGGCTCCTGCCTTCGGATCGGTGCAGTGCGCCGGCTGTAGCGGCCATTTGTGGGGTGAACCAATGGAAGGAAGACCTTTCTCTCTGTCTCTCTCTCTCACTGTCCACTCTGCCTGTCAAAAAAAAAAAATGTTAAAGGAACATAAAAAAAAAAAAACAGAAGTTGATAATATTTAAGTGTAAGAAATACTTCTATTTGTTTTGTTGTTTGTTTTTAGAAAAGAGGAAAGAAAGTGAATAGAAGCAGGAAGAATCTTAGAGCCAGGGAAATTCTGACCAGGAAGGGAAATAGGGAGAAAGAGAGAGAGAAGAGGAGGAGGGGGAGGAGGACTTGCAGGAAGAGGAAGAGAAAAGAGAATGAGAGAGGGAGGGAGGGAGGCAGAGAGGGAGGGAAAGAATATAAATTACTTTCTGGATTTGGGCTTTAAACTATCTTTTTAAGTCAATTTTCTTTTCAGGACTGAGGAGTTTCTGGATATAATCCTTCAAGGTTTTATAAAGAAATAGAGAGGAACAATTGAATTAACCCAACAAAAACTGTCTGAGAGTAATTTATACTAGTATTTACCTATTCTTGAAATCTGAGACGTGTAAAAGAAAAGCACACACATAGACACACGCACACACTTATGTATGTTCAGTCAAAAATGTAGTATCATGGCATATTCCATTCTGTGCAAAATAAACATAACTATTATTTAAGTAATTGGTTCATAATTAACGTTGAAAAGAATCTTTAACTTGGAGTGATAAGTCAGTTGTTAAAATACTGATACGGCAGAATCTAAGAAACCCTGGTAATTAAAAAATGACATAGAATCACTTAAATCTCCTTGGCTCTTTTCTGCCCCTGTTCAATTATACTGCTTTCCTTGCAAAAGGAAGTACTAAAGGCAATGAGAATCGTTGGTGAAACTCTATGTAAAGTTAAAAATCTTAAAAAATTAAACCTACACATTTATATTATCTACAGTTGTCATTTCTTGCTCTAACTATTTTTAGTGGAGAGCTAGTGGAAGTGGTTTTATTCAAACACTGGCAATGTGTGCATTTTTACAGCAGACATAGAAAGGTTAAATCTGCTGAATTTTTGGACACCTCTGAGCTGAGGATGATGCCTCAAATTTAGCCCACTAGGGTAACTTATACCTACAGAATGCTTTATGTTAGATCACTACCCCTGAGCTTCTTTCATGCCAATAACTTGCTAAGAATTCATATTTTTCGCTTATGCAAAAGAAAACAAAACTTCTATTTGATAGAGTTGAAATTTTTTGTTGGAGGGAGTAAAATGCAAACCTCTTAAATAAACAAACAATAACAAACAAAGCCATGTAACAAATTATCTTCTGGATTTGAGTTTAAACATTATCTTTTATCAGTTGTAGTTCCAGGATTTATAGGTAAATGAAGATACAACCCTTTAACTTTTCATAAAGAATGCCAGAGGACCTGGCTGTCCCTAAGGTGTTAAGAGTAATATGAACATTTAAGAAGCAAACTGTAACTCCAGTTGACTTGTTTGTACAAAGCCATTCATCTATGCTAAATAAAGTTAGTACAAATAGCTCATTTAGCTTTATGTGCATGCTTTTTCCATGCAAAACTTTTTTTGGGTGTTGTAAGGTCATGGAGATTTAAACACGTTTTTCAGATGACCTAGATTATAAGCACTCTTCAGAGTTTACCAAGTAAAGGGATTAAATTCGTGAAGGCTCTGATTTTACAGGGTATTTATGATATTTTTGGCTGCAAAACTGTTTCAAGGAAGCCCAGAGAAATGTAATTTTATCTGTAAGTTTTTAGCATAATTATTGTGTTTTATGTTGAGGAAGAGTCTATTTTTGACTAAGTATCTTGCTCTCCGCCTTCCCCCCTGCCTCCTTTTGCTTGACTGATTCATTATCATTCTGTCTCAGCTGGGATATCGGGTGTCTTCTGTATGTCGCCCTTGGCAGCCAAGCCACCTATGCTCCAGTGGGGGCTCTTCTGCCAACCACTGTGGGACAGTGTCTGCACTCATCACCCGGTGTAAAACCATGTGTATGGGACCTGGCTGCGTGGAGGAACAGTGTATCCACCACACTTAGGATTGTGTCTGACTCGTAGCTGGTGCTCAATAAATGGAGTTGAAATGGCTCACTTAATTTTTAAGGCAGCCCTGTGAGTCTTACAGATGTGCTGAGAGATCAGGCATGTATAATGGCACCCAGCCAAACCACAGCATGTTTTTCACTATTCCATTGTTGTCAGTCTCCATATTCCTTCTATTTTAGCTTCATTACAACTGCAAATACAAACTATGCTTGAAAGAGCATTTTTGTGATAAAATCATATACATATCATATTGTGAAGAAAGAATGGAAGTCTCTGTAACATTGTGTATTGCTATTGCCCTCACAGGCCTTGTTAAAAAATCTAAAGAGGATTGCACAATTTGCAGATTTTCAATAAATGTTCACTGCATGAATGAACGAATTTTTCATTGGTTTCCCAGATTCTACTTCACCTCTTTCTGATCCTTTCTTCATGGAACAGTCCAAGTACTCTTCGTTGTTACACCTGCTTCTTTGTTTCTTTTTTCAATTTACCTTTCAGACAAAGGTATTTATCTCTCATATATACAGTTTTAAGAACATAATGCTATTTCTCATGCTACCCTCCCTTCCTCCTTCACTCTCACTCTCTCTTCTCCTTCCTTTCTTATCTTTTAATTTTTGCAATTGTATACTTTCAAGTTACTTTATAATCACTAGATTATTTTAAGAATAAATATGACACATCACTCCCCTGTCCCAATGATATTCCCGGTTATGTTGGAATTAAACCAAACTGCCACTTCGTTTAAAGGAGTTTGTGATCTTGCTACTGCTCACCTCTTCAAACTTCTCTGCTGCTCTCTCCTTCAGTCCCAGTGCCCTAACTGTATTTGACCTTGAAACACCCCATTCATAATTTACTCTCCTGCTTCCTCTTTCTGATATGCAATTTCTTCCAATAAATGGAGTAGCCAGGACCTGAACTGCATTTTTTTTTTTTGACAGGCAGAGTGGACAGTGAGAGAGAGAGACAGAGAGAAAGGTCTTCCTTTTGCCGTTGGTTCACCCCCCAATGACCGTCGCGGTTGTCGCGCTGCAGCCAGCGCACTGCGCTGATCCGATGGCAGGAGCCAGGTGCTTCTCCTGGTCTCCCATGGGGTGCAGAACCCAAGCACTTGGGCCATCCTCCACTGCACTCCCTGGCCACAGCAGAGAGCTGGCCTGGAAGAGGGGCAACCGGGACAGGATCGGTGCCCTGACCGGGACTAGAACCCGGTGTTGCCGGCGCCGCAAGGCAGAGGATTAGCCTAGTGAGCCGCGGTGCCGGCCCCTGAACTGCATTTTGATATGTGGAATGGGCATCCCAATCAGTGACTTAACCTGCTGTGGCACAATGCCCTCACCACAATGTAGAATCTCCATAGCTTTAATGAACTTGACTCTCTGACTCTCATTAATCTTGGCTTATAAAGATTACCTGTTCTTTTGCAAGAAAGGCTCAATTTTATAAGCTTTAAAGTCAGATTCAGAATGAAAATTTGTCTGATGTCTACATTCAAATAATCTAAATAAATACATCAAATTATTGATGTTTAAATTCTTACATTTTAAATTCATTATTCCTGTGCATGTATTGTTATATTTCTCCATCAAATATTTTTCTCTTTAAAGTCACAATCCCATCTCTCATGCTGCTAATTTAAGCCAGGGATGGTGCTGGCATTGTGTAGTAGGTTAAGCCTACATCTGCCTATCAACATCCCAAGTGGGTGTAGTTGGAGTCCCAGCAGCCCACTTCCAATCAAGATTCCTGCTAACGCGCCTGGGAAAGCAGTGAAAGATGGCTCAAATCCTTGGGCCCCTGCATACACCTTGGAGACCTGGAGGAAGCTCCAAGCTCCTGGCTTTGGTCTGGCCCAGCCCCAGACATTATGGCCATTAGGGAGTGAACCAGAAGATGGAAGATCTCAAAAACAAAATGGAATGAAATAAAATAAATCTTAAAAACAAAAATTAAGCTCGGAGCCCATAAGAATAATGATGCCTAAAATATTTGTATTTATACCTAAAAGCTGATCTAGGTAATGAAAAATAATTCCATTACATTTTAAGAAAATATGAATATCTGATCACACATATTTTGCTATAAAGTTCTTTGTCTATGGCCCCATTATTTTGAAAGATCATTTACCTTTAAGTCCACGGCTATACTAAGCTTCAGTTTAAAAAAATAGATTCCATTTAGAATTATGCAGAATAAGGCTAGAAATAATAGAGGTTGATGGAGAATTGGATATGGAAAATAGGCACAGGTATTACTTAGCTTACTTTAAACTATATTTTTAAAAAATATAATTTCATATTACATGAGAGTCTATGTTTCTAGAAAGACATAGATACTTACAGAGATGTCTATGTTCCAGACGTACAGTATGGGTTAATAATATTGACTAAAGGAACATACATATTGCCTTATTGTGCCAGTCATTCACATACAGCCAACACAGGAACTCAGATCCACACAAAAGACAGAATTTCAGTAAGTTGAGAAATAACTGAACTTTGATTTTTAACGTTTTTAGTTTTTAAGATTATTTATTTATTTATTTGAAAGGCAGAGTTACAGAGGTAGAGAGAGAGGAGGAGAGCCAGACAGAGAAAGAGGTTTTCCATTCGCTTGTTGACTGTCCGAATGGCCACAGCCACCTAGGCTGGTCAGACCAAAGCGGGGAGCCTGGAACTGCATCCAGGTCTCCCACGCAGACAGCAGGGGCCCAAGTACGTGGGGTATATTAGCAGGGAGCTGGAGCATAATAGGGATAATCTCAGGCCATGGATTAAACTACCGTGCCACAATCCAGCCCTATAATTGAGTTATTTTAATGAAAACAGCCTTCAATAAATCAATCTGTCACAAGGCATGGACTCAATTCTGTCTTTTGTGTCTGAGGTTTAAGTTTTATTTTCACAATCAAAAAGGTATGCCTCTAATACTCTCTGGGTCCTATAAGTGAAATATACCATCTAAAGTTTTCCTACAAGCTTAAGATTGCCTTAAATTAGGACACTGAGAGACATAAGGAAAAACAGTGTTCATTCTCATAGGGCACTTGTCAGTTCTATTTCTAGGCACCAAGAACATTAAAAGAGAGCTGCCTGGAGATCTTTTTCTCCCATTATTTTGAAAATCTCTAATGTAATTTTTATTTCGATAAAGTGCAAATTGCTTCATTTTGCCTCAAATTTTATTGAACATAATAGTGACTGGGCCACTAAAATAATATTAAAATGAGCCTCTTATTAACAAAGTAATAGCTAAGAATAAGATGAAATTTTCCACTGAAAATATCCTGCATACATGATTAAAGTTCACTGAATATCAGTACTAATCAAGATAGGTCATAAACTATGGCTTCTTATTTAAAAATTGTTTATAATAATAAATACCGCAATTACAGATGAAATTCTTTTACACATGAGCAGAGAGCAGAGCAACTTAAACATATTCTTTGATTAATTAAAGTATCTTGAAAGTATTCCAAATAATAAACCTACAAAATAATTTTGCATATATCAGAAACTAAATTTTTTAAAATAAAATGTTTTTAAAGATATATTTATTTACTTGAAACTCATGGGGCCACTGGGTTGAAGTCCTGCCTGCAGTGCCAGCACCCCATATGGGCGCAGTTACAGTCCCAGCTGCTCCACTTCCGATCCAGCTCTCTGCTATGGCCTGGGAAAGCAGTAGAAGATGGCCCAAGTGCTTGGGTCCCTGCACCCACGTGGGAGACCTGGAAGAAGCTCCTGGCTTCGGATTGGCGCAGTTCGGCCGTTGTGGCCATCTGAGAAGTGAATCAGAGGATGGAAGACTTTTCTCTCTCTGCCTCTGTCTATAACTCTGTCTTTCAAATAAATAAAATAAATCTTTAAAAAAAAAAGAAACTCATAGTTACAGAGAAAGAGGGAGATTCACAGAGAAAGAGGGAGGGAGGGAGGGAGGGAGGGAGAGAGAGAGAGAGAGATCTTCTGTTTATTGATTCACTTCTCAGATGGCCACAGTGGCCAGGTTTGGGACAGGCTGAATCCAGGAGCCAGGAGCTTCACCTGGTTTTCACATGTGGGTGGTAGGGGTCCAAACACTTGGGTCATCTTCTGTGCTTTTCCCAGGTCAGCTGTATCAGAATGGAGCAGCCAGGTCAGGAACCAGAGCCAATGTGGGGTGCCAGCATCACAGGTGGTAGCTTCACCTGCTATGCCACAAATCTGGCCCTAAAATGTGTTTGATCTTTGGTCTAGAGCCATCATTTTAAACCATACCTTCCTGGTGATTTTAACTCTTAATGAAAATATAACCGCACAGAATAAATTTTCACAAGCAAAATTTGTGTGTGTGTGTGTGTGTTGGCAGCATGTGGTTATAGATTTAAAAGAGTGAAGCAGAGAGACAGGAAAACTTGTATTTGTTGAGTTCTCACCAGATTTTCTCTTCATTGCCACAAGTTCCTAAATTAAAGTATATCTGGGGACTAGTGTTCAAGAGCCGGCTGCTCCACTTCTGATCCAGCTTCCGACTTTTGTGCCTGGGGAGGCAAGAGACGATGGGCAAATGTCCCTGGGCCCTTAGTCAGCCCTGTGGGAGACCAAGATGAAGTTCCTGGTTCCAGGTTTCAGCTTGGCCCCGACTTGGCTGTTGTGGTCATTTGGTGAGTAATCAGCAAACGCAAGACCTCAATCTCTCTTTCTCTTTTTCACACTACCTTTCAAATAAATAAACCATATATATATATATATATATATACATATACATATATACATGTATATATATATAAGCCTTATATATATAGCTTATATATATATATATTTATAAGCCAATATATAGATAAACCTATACATAAAAATCTATCTATATACCTATATATACACATATATACCTATATATATATATATATACCTAAGCCGATAGATAAACCTATATATAAAAACCTATATATATAGGTGTATCATATATTTATAAACCTATATATATGTTTATGTATATATAAACCTATATATATGTTTATGTATATAATATATTTATAAATAAATAAATATATATATATATTTGATTCCCAGTACTGACTGTTAATTTCAGCTTCCTGCTGGTGCATACCCCGGGAGGCACAGTGATGGTTCAAGTGCTAGGTCCCTGCCACCCATGTGGGAGTTCTGGATTGAGTTCCAGCAATCAGCTTTGATTCAGTCCAGACTTGGCAATTGCAGACATCTGAGGATTGAATCAGCAGGTGGTACACTTCCCCTTTATGTGTGTGTATGTGGATGTGTGTGTGTCTATACCTCATTTTCTGGAAAAAAAAAACATTTTAAAAGCAACTGTTTCAGAAAGACTAACCCTTGAAAGCTTAAAAACTACGAATTAATTACATAAAAATCACTTTATTTCCTGGTGATCACCACTAACAACTGAAGGAAATCGAATGGCAATGTAATTATTTGAAACTTACTGTCATGCAGCCAGCTTTGTGGTATCAGTACAAGCCTCTACTTGTGAGGCAGGCATCCCATACCTAAATATCAGTTTCAGTGGCAGAAGCTCTACTTCCAACCCAGCTTCCTGCTACTGTGCCTGGGAAAACAGAAGAGGGTCTCCTACCGCAGACAACCAGATGGAACTCCTGGTTCCTGGCTTTGGCCTGGACCAGCCCTGGCCACTGTGGCCATCCTGGAAAGTGAACCACAGATGGACAGTCTTTTGCCTCTGTCTCTCCCTCTCCCTGTGGCTCTACCTTCCAAATCAACAAATAAATCTCAAAATCAATAAAATAGGCTAAAATCTTACATATAATTTAACAAATTATGTCTGCAATATCTAGACAGAGAATACTGTGAAATAACACTACAAAGAATAATGTGCTATATTTCACCTTTAAAATAAATATAAGTTTTCACAAAGACAACCTACAAATAACATACTCGTGAGTAAATTAATTCAAACTCATAGTTCTTTAGACACTGAAACAAAATAATATGGAAACTCTGTGAGCTATTTAATCAACTAAATGTTTTAAAAGTATAGAAATTAGTTACAAGCATTAGTGATAAAGTTCAAAACTTTTGAGGACAAAATCTTGTATATATTGCATATTATTTCTTTCTTTGATAGTTGAACTATTTTCTATTAATTCAATGTATGTTACTGTTTCTTAGAAACAATCCTCAAGATAATCAAGTATATTATCAAATATTTTATCTGTATCATTTTTAATTTTATGAATGCTTTCAGTTTTTATCAGCTAAATTTTTAATAAAATGCAGTTTCTAAAGCATTACCATTTTAAATGAATATTTATTTTCATAGTCTTTAATGATTTTAATTATTTTCTGTAAGTTTTTTATTTTTATTTTTATTTTTAAATCAACACTGAATTAATCCCTTTAAACAAAAATATTCTATTTAAAATTTTTTAATTTTATTTATTTGAAAGGCAGAGTGACAGAGAAAGAGGGAGAAACACACACACACACACACACAGAGGGAGAGAGACAGATATGTTCTATTTGCTTCTTCATTTTCCAATTAGCAATAATGGCCCGGGATGGACCAGGCCTAAGCTGAGAACCCTGAACTCTATCTGGGTTGCACGTATGGTGTTAGGGGCCTAAGCACTTGGCCATCTTCTGCTGTTTTTGCAGGTACATGAGCAGGGAGCTGGACTGGGAGCAGAGAAGCCAGGACTCAAACATGAGCTCTGATATCGGATGTTGGCAGTGCAGTAATGGGTTTAAAGGGCAGTTTAATCCATTATACCACAATACTGGCACCACACAACAATACTAAAGCTAAGAAGTTACCCCCAGAGGAAGCAATAGGCAATCAAGAGGCATAATCCACCAAGCCCTGATATGTGGTGCTCCAGGTTTCATAAACTTTTACTTGACTGTATAAATTTTGAGTATTTTATTCCTTCAATATTAGATTAGAGATCTATTTTAGAATATCAAAAAATTCTGGTGGGTAGGTGTTAAACACTTCATAAATTTTAAAAATTTATTTCTATTCTCATGGTATTAATTTTTAAACAATTTATTTGTTTGAGTGACAGAGACAGAGAGAGCTCCCATCCTCTGGTTTCCTCCCCACATTCCCACAATAGGCATGGACTGAGCCAGGGCTGAAGCGAGGAGCCATGAATCCAGTGCAGGTGCCTCACCTGGTGGCAGAGACCCTACTACTCCAGCCACCACCCCTGCCTTCCAGGGCCCACATTAGGGAACTGGAGTAGGAGCGGGAGCCGGCATCAAGTCCAGGCACTCTGGTAATGGGTGTCTCAACCTGCACTGTAAGCCCACTCTGGCCCCCTTTTCACAATCTGCTTATTCTTGAGATACAGATGTAGGATCTGTTTAGGATCTGACATAACTTACACATTTGTATGATTCAATAAATGATCAAATTATGCTTAAAGTGGAGATGTATTCCCTAATTTTTATGTCATTCAGATAAAGTCAGCTTAATTTCATTGTTTAAATATTGCTTTTCTTCTTTGTGCCCATGATTTATCATATACTAATACTGAAACCTTGATTTCTATACACAATTTCTACAAAACTTTCATTTATTTCATATTTTGTGATATTTATTTTGTTTAGTCTTTTTCATGCTACATATTTGCCATTAAATTTTTGAAGAACTCTCTTATGCATGGACTCAGAAAGATTCTTTTAGTTTTATTGCACCACAATAAACACCTTTTCAATTCATTTTCCACACACCTTTTGAAGTGCTCTCGTATTGCAATTGGCAAAGTTTGTGACGCACATATGACTTATAAAAGTGTGATTTGGCAATATAAAATGCTCCTCTTTCTCCTGCTTATTGCTTTAATGTTTTGTGCTAATTCAACATTTATTCAAGAAATATATTTGAGGTGCCACCATATGCCAGGTAATTTTCTGAGGAGCTAGAATTCAAAAGTATTGTGCAGGGACAAATTCCTTGCCCATGAAGCCCACATTCAGTTGCTAACCTCATTCTTATTGCTTTGATTACATTTTCAGCCTAGCGTTTAAAGATCCTTCCATATTTTTTTATTTTGATAGAACTTTCATCATATTTCTGCATATTGTATACTTATTTATAAACCTGCATCATTTAATTTTAAACCCATTATGATAACCCGGTTCATTTAAGAAAAAATTTAAACTATGGTATTTGTACTACATTTTACATATATATATACCCAATATTATTTCTTACATTACTGATTTTCTCATTAACTTTTCCCTTCTGTAAAATATGGGTACTGTACTGTTTTGTTTTAATCACAGGTATTAATAGAAGCTTTAAGGATGTTCAATTGACAGCTTTTTATAACATCCTCAGTCTCACTACTTCTCTAAAGAGCATTGGGAGGAGCTGTGATTCTCTCCCAAACTCCTTCCCTAGGTGCTGTGAAGACATTTTTATTTCCCATCTTCCAAACTTTAAACAGCAAAAAGTACTTTTAATCGTAATGTGCTATAATTGTAGAGATTTAACATTTCGTTCCTGTGCTATCTTCTTTTCTACCTAAGGTTGTCTCTTCCAAAGAGCTTTCACTTTCATTTGGCTCACACACAAGTTGCAGTTTTTAAAATGTCTTTTTAAGCAGTATTTGCACGTTCATACCTGTTCATTTTTATGCATCTTTGCTTGAGCTTAGATGTTTTTATGACTTGTCCTTTTTCTTGATTTTAGAAAATTATGGAATGTCTTTCTGTTGTTTTTATTGGGACAACAAATTGGCTAGATATGGAATTATTTTTGTTGTTATTTTTTACGTTTTTTTAATTCTGGCTTGGAAACGTAATAACCATAAACAGGAAATTGTCATTTGCAACAACACAGATCAATATAAACAACATGCTGTTATGTGAATGAAGCGAGGCATAGAGATACAAACACCCTATGATCTCACTTGTGTGTGAAACCTAATATTCAAGCTCACACTGGTTCTGAGACGAAGGCTGGTTGACAGGGTAGGGGAGGTGCTGCTCCACCAGTAGCAAACGTCAGTCGTTTGGGAGAGTACATTCTTGTGTTCTGTCGCACAACGCGGTGATGGCAGTGTATGTTTCAAAACAGTTAAAAGAGAAGATTTTAAATGTTCTCACCACAAAGAAACAATAAGTAACGCTGGAATTATTTAATAGTAAACATTCCCTCCTAAAAATGCATAGCCGCATTATAATTTATCATGTAGTACCATTGGAAATATTCTTATAATGTTTTTTGACATTTTTACAAATATTGAGTATTCATATCCATTGTAGATGATTTTAGTTTATTACATTTTTTTTAAAGTCACAAGGACAGTCTATTTAGTGCTTGTCATTACTTTGTTCTCAGAACAGAGAAGACTTTCAATATGAAGTTCTGAAATCTGTTCCATCCCAGAATATTTCTTCTGGAGGACAAACTTTTCAGAAGAATTCTTACATCCCAGCATGGTGCCACACACAAGTAGACCCACCTATGTTTCTGATTCACACTTACCTTTGATTAATATTTCTACTCTATTTTTATCCAATGATATAATAAAACATGCTCTGTCTTTAGAATATGATTTTTAATTAATTTCTGTCACCCTTTGCATTACTAATGAACTCATGTAGTATTCATATCACTCACATATTTTTCTAATGCATAAACATCGTATGTGGTGATTGGGTTTCACGCAATGCTTTGATGCACGCACAGGTTGTGTGATGTTCAAATCGAGATAAGTACATTGCCTCATCTGTCATATGGCCTCCTCATTTTCTTTAAAAACATGTACAGTGCATGTTTGTGACCTAGCCTACAAACCAGCCTTCCCCACTCCTCCCTCCCTGCTCTCCTCTGCCTCTGGGATCACTCATTTAATTTCTACAACATTGTTCTCCAATGGGGTTTTTCTCTGTCTGGTGTTCGTCTTGGCTTTACTTTGCATTTTCAGTTTCTTTCATTTTTTCCATTTTAGTAATTTCTTTGTGTTTATTCTTTCAATTTTAGTCTTATTCTTACCTAATGGAGTCAGAGACTGTTACTACCTCATCTTTTTTTTTTTTTCTTTTAAGATTTGTTTTATTTATTTGAAAGAGAGTTACAGACAGAGGTAGAGACAGAGAAAAAGGTCTTCCATGTGCTGGTTCACTTCCTAAATGTCCGCAATGGCCGGAGCTCCACCTATCCAAAGGCAGGAGCCAGGAGCTTCTTCTAGGTCTCCCACATGGACGCAGGGGCCCAAGCACTTGGGCCATCTTCTACTGCTTTCCCAGGCCATAGCAGAGAACTGGATTGGAAGAGGGGCAGCCGAGACTAGAACCAGCGCCCGTAAGGGATGCCGGCACCACAGGCAGAGGAATAACCTACTGCACCACAGCTCCAGCCCCCTACCTCATCTTTATTGATTGATAACTCTTCTCCCCTTGTAACTTACACTGTAACGAGAAACTGGATGGACAAGAGTGTTTCTGAGGAACAGGTTTGTAGGCTGCTGCTTGTGCCTCCTCTGTTGGAGAGACTGGTCCAAGTCCCAGTGAGCCTGGAAGGCAGCAGATGACAGATCAAGAACTTGGACCCTTTTTACTCATACGGGTGATCTGGATTGGAGATCCTGCCTGCTGGCTTGGGCTGTCCTACCCCTGGAGGTTGCCTGTGTTAGAGCAGATGGAAGATAGTGCTTTGTGTGAGTTACCAGGGGAAGAGGGAATCTATCTCTGTCTCTTGTCACTTATCACCCTTCCTTTCAATCCTCCTTTCAAATAAGTAAAAAGTTACATTTTTAAAAAGGAGAGTATTTCTGGGATCACAAATGTTCCGCTTTATTATTAGGGAAATCAAAGTCCATATCTCAACACACTATACTGACCAGCTAAATATGGTCAATCGTGACATTTGATCTTCACCCGAATTAAGGACCTACCAAAAAATATGAGATACATGAATAATTAAAAACTGGGATGAAAACCATGAGAGGTTTTACCAAAATTTGATAAACATAATTTACTTTATGATGTCAGGATTTCAATAAGATGTACATAAGAAAAAAAGTTCATATTCAAATGTCAAAGTTTGGAAACTCTAAGAACTAATGCAAAGTCTATTTCTGTTCTCTGCTTTTGTAAATAAGGCATAGAACAATACATTTATATTTGAGATATTATTTAGCTCATTTTTGACAAAACCAATATTTCAAAATTAGATTTCCTATAATAAGAATATATTCTATGGATTCAAGTACTATTTAAGTCCTAATATCATGTAAATATAATTAGAATTTTTTTTACATGATTAAAGTCCTCTAGATGCAGTTCAAAGAAGAAAGATTTGGCTCAAAATCCTTGAATGATTATTTTAAAGAGTTCCTTGGATTCTAGTCAATTTTAATAATTACTTGGCTTTAATAAAAATAAAGTCTTATAAACATCTCTCAAAAATTTATTTTACAGGGCTGATGCTATAGTGTAGTGGCTGTTCTGCTTCTAATCCAGTTCTCTGCTATGGCCTGGGAAAGCAGTAGAAGATGGCCCAAGTGCCTGGGCCCCTGCACCCATGTGGGAGACCAAGAGGAAGCCCCTGGCTCCTGGCTTTGGATAGCTGCAGCTCCAGCCATGCAGCCATCTGTGGAGTGAACCAGCAGATGGAAGACCTCTCTCACATTCACTCTCTCTCTCTCTCTCTGCCTCTCTGTAACTCTTTCAAATAAAATAAAGAAATCTTTTAAAAATTGTATTTTGCTCATATCGTACCTTCAACAGGTTTAGAATGTCATTGAAATGCTCCTGACTTGTCATTAAAACACAAAGATGATTCCACAAGCACAGCTCAGAAGACAGTTCTGAAGTTGGCAAGGCCTTGTGAATCTGAGCAGACATTATTTCTCCCTTGAGTGTTGTGGGCATCACATTAAAACACAGTAAACCAAACGTCAGCCCTCTGTGTGTACTGAGGTTTCAAAAAAACAGACAAAACATTGTCCTCCTTCTGTTCATATCCAGATGGAAAAGTCCAGGATAACAGTGTTTTTAATTACATACACAATTTTGACAAAGGTATTAGAAGACCTGTTCCTCAGGTTGGTTGGGCAAAAATAAAGAAACACATAATATCCCGAGATAGAACCCAATATAAGAAAGAACCAGTGTCCAGCTTCCAATTCCACTGTTACAAAGACAGTTCCTCTCAAACAAGCTATTCAGTCATTGTTTATTTTTGACCTAATACTCCCCCCTAAAAAGCCTTTTATTTTTTATCTAACACTCTCCCCCCACCAAAAACCACAGTTCCAGAGGATGGGACTTTAAGACAGGTGCCACATAGTGCGGTACAGGGAAAATACCCCCTTCCTGGATTACAGATGCTGTGTCCTTATTTCATCCTTGCGTGTTGGGGACACACAGCGGAAGTAAGCTCTTTTGTGTCACTCCCTATAAGAGCCCTACTATCAGGAGTGCTGCCCCTTCTGATCTAATTACCTCCCTAAAGCCATAATCTTCCAATACTATGGTACAAGGTGGGAGTGGGCTGGGGATGCAGAACAAACATGCAATCCTTTACGACTGGGAAGGTCAAGGAAAGCCTTCAGGAAGTAATCTGGCAGAAACCTGGAGGATACGAGTTTGCCAAGTAAAGAGAAGCTACAAGTTGCAGAACTTTGAAAGAAAGGATGACACTGAAATCTCAGGTTGAAGGCTAAGTTGGTACATGGATGCAGACAAAAGGGGAAAGGCAGCCCCTACAAAGGGGGCAGTAAAACTACAGGCTTGGGCGTCCCAAAGGGGTGACCATGGTTGGGCAGAGAGTGCTCCAGTCTGGCCAGGAGGGGAGAGAGTTAGCTCTGCCAGATACCAAGGGGGAGTAGGACACTTTAGCACAGGCTCAGCTGTGTTTCTAGGAGCTGAAGTGTCTTTCTGATTTCCTCCTGGATCTCAATGCAGCCATTTAATGGAGATGCACATGGAGTATCCACAGGTAACAGCTGAGAAGTGTTCAGTGTGACTACACAGAGAATGAAGAAAAATAACATTCAGGAAACACTGACCATGGAAACAAATTTTGCTTGACTTTAAGAAGGCTCTCCATGTCCACAGCCTTTTGTCAGGATCTAGAACAGCTCAGCCGCCTCTTGCCTCATGACACAGACACTTGTAGGCAAGTTGTTTAAATGCACTGTGCCTTAGCTCTTGTAGTTTGAAAATGGAAATCCCAGCGTCACAGAGTATTACAGAAATTCCTACAACACATTTGTGTGAGCATCTGTAAACGGTAGATTTTTAAGCAGTATTATAGATTTTTATTATTTACAATAAAATCTTGATAGAAAGTATAGGCAAATTCATGAAGAAAGGACAATGTAAATTAGTTCAACATAATCTCTTGACAGTTATTAAATACAATATTAAGATACATTTAAAATGTTCACTAACGTATCACCATAGGAAATATTTTATATAAACAGATTCACTTAATTCTAATTTTTAAAACCTTAGAAGGGTTTGAAATACACTAAGGGATGAAAGAGGAGTTCATCTAGTGTGCTGACGTCTACTGATACTAATAAGTAGAAATAATTGCGAGATGATTAAATTGATTCAGGTAAGCAATGATTGACAAGTGATGCCTGCCACAGGATAATGGATGATGCCATAGACAGAGGCTCAGCAAATATACTGAAGCATTTGTTTGCCATTGTTTTTCAATACTTATCGAGTGCTCATTATAAACCTAACTATATTTCTTGGTTTAGAAATGTGATTGTAAGCAAGTCAGAGTTCTTTCCCCCATGGAGCTAATATTTTGCTTTGAGACCATGGGTATTAAACAAACTCACAAAGTTCACAGGAAGTGAGATCTAAAGCAGAGTAAAACACAATAAGGTACTAGAGAGAGACAAGGGATACTTTACAGGAGCCGAATCTGCTTGGAAATGGTGATGTTTGAACCGGGACTTGATGGGGTGGAGGAAGCTTCTGAAGATCAGTGGGAAGAGCCATCCGGTACTAAGGTCATGAGATGGAAAAGCCCACTTCTGTGAGAAACAACAAGGCTTATGCGCTTGGAGTGGAGAGGGAAGTAGGGAGGGTGGAGGAAACAGGATCAGAGGGGCAGGCACCTGCCAATTTATGAAGGGCTTTGTGATAATGAAAAGAGTTGGGATTTTATTCAGAAGATGAAGTTAAACTTTTAAAAGAATTGTTAAAAAGAGAAATGGCAGCATCTGATGTAAGTTTTTAAAAGATTGCTGCTTTCTAACTCCTACTCAGATCATCTTACCCTAATATCATTTTAGGGCTTGTGTAATCTTGTTAACAAAACCAGCAGCAGCACCAAGCTGGCGGGGGAGGACAACGGACAGTCTTACTTGGGAATTTAGACATAAAACTTTTTCCTAAATGACTAGTAAAATGCATTTAGCATTGTAAAAAATAAATCATACGCCATCTCTCTCCTCCCACCCTCTCGTGTGCCAGCTGGCCCGAGGGTTTGCCACTGGCTGAATTCAAGAAGCAACCGGGGGCAGAAAAATCCATTAACACAACTTATGGCAGTCATCAGCCATGCAGATATTAGGGTGAGAAAAGGTTTGTAATGCATCTGGAAAATAAGTAGAGGAGATTCACTGCTCAGATTAAGCAGGTGACTTTGTAGGAACAGATATCAAGATGCAGCTGTAAAACCCAAGGACCACTGGTACCTGAACAAATACCATAAGCAAACCCCAAAATAAAAACTGTGTTGGCAGGAGACACTTTGAAATGCAAGATGTACAAATTCTGAATCCTTATAAAATGCATTTCACTAAATATTTTCAACAGCTTCTAATGTAAAATAAGAACCAAAATAACATAAAATATATCTATCTTAAAACAATACACTGCCAAGAAATAATTAATGCAATGCATACTATGAAGATAGATAGTAAATTAAGTCACAGTTTTTATCTACCCTTCTTATCAGATAACAGAAAGTCTATAATGGAACACTAGGACAGGCAGCTTGTGCTCACAAGATCTTGCTCCATGTAAATATCTAAATGGTACTGAAAGCTGCAGAGCTGCTAAAAAAAAAAAAAAAAGCTGTACTTCTCTGATACAACTTTGTGAACCTTTTAGACTCCTTGAATTAAAAGTTCAGAGTGTATATTGGCCCAACATTGCATAAGAATGGCCTGTGGGGTGATTCTGTAGCCTGAGAATGCACAATGCAACGTTTACATAGATCTAAGAGATTCTTGCAGTAATTTAAGGATTCAATAAATGATTGTTGAGTGGATACAAATGAAGACAAAGGACAAGAAGAGAATTTTGTTGCAAAATAAAGTTAAATTTTTTTTTTAGCAAACTTCTGCAGTTTTGCCTAGACAAAATCATGTTACGGTCAGGAAATTTATTTTCTTATCAAATTTTCTTCTAACCTTTATATAGTCCTAATTGCATTCTTTTTGAGACTGAAATTAGAGTCACAGTAATATGAAGGATGTGCATTCTTTTGTAGGTATATAATTTAGGAAGAGAAGTCAAAAGCATGTAATACTGTACATGTAATGTAATGTACATGTAATGTACATGTAATCATGTAAAATCTGACCTTGTGTACAGCAGGGTTAAACACAGGCCCTGTGGGATTTATCAACAACATATAACCAACAGAACCCGGCCATTAGCTCCACTGCACATCTTCAGCCTGGAAAATGCAGATGATTCAAGGATAATCTAGTGTAAATGTCACAGTCCCTAAGAATCTCCAGGTGTACCTGTGTTCTCCACTTCTTGTTTTCTTATGAATCTGATAAAGCAAAAAACATGTGCCAGAAAAGATTCCATGAGCAAGGAAGATTACTGCAATAGGGGGGAGAATCTAGAACTCTGGCTCTGCATTCAACCAAAAAAAAGTAAAAAGGGCAGGAGAGTTTTTCAAAACTAGGTTAGGATAGGCAGTGTGGGTCTTGGGCCACCTGTGTGTGCTAATAGGCTTTGCCTAAAGGAAAGGCAAACTGGTTCTTTTCCTTAGGACATGAGTTAGTTCTATCAGCTGGAGCAAGGTCTGCACCCAAGAAAGGCTCCTTTCCCACAGAAACTGGGGCTCCATCTCTTTGAAGTTTACAGGAAAAAAAAGAGTATGGTTTCTAGGTGCTTTGAGCAAGACAACTGTGTGTTTTAAAACCAAAAAGAGGGGCCAGCGCTGTGGCACAGTAGGTTAAGCCTCTGCCTATAGTGCCAGCATCCCGTATGGGCTCCAGTTTGAGTGCCGGCTGCTCCTCTTCTGATCCAGCTCCCTGCTGATGTGCTTGGGAAAGCAATGGAGGGTGGCCTAAGTGCTTGGGACACTGTACCCACGGTAGGAGATCCAGAAGAAACTCCTGGTTCCTAGCTTCAGATCAGACTAGCTCCCACTGTTGCTGCCACTTGAGGAGTGAACCAGCAGATGGAAGACCTCTCTCTGTAACTCTGTCTCTGAAATACAGAAATAAGTCTTTGACAAAAAAAAACAAAAAAACAAAAAACAACAACAACAACAAAAAAAAAAAACACCGCCAAGAGAATTTTAAAAAAGTTTTCCTTTATAGGGTTGGGAAAAAAAGGTTTATAATTACTCATTTTCAAAGGTAAATGCCAAAATTAAACATCTCTTGAAAATAAGTGCAATAAAATGCCACTTAGAACCCCAGAAGCCATTCAATTATTCTTTTCTGCCTTTTTTCTCTAGAGTCTATCTCTGCGTTTCACATCAATATCCAGATTAGCCGATTACTCACTGCTTATAATGCAAATACTATGTAAATTAAATATATAATGATATTGCAGATTTTACCAAAGAAGGAAGTCTTTCTAATGTCACTGACATACATTTACAACAGATCAAATCACATTCAAAGCATTTAGAAGAATTCAGGTCCAGAGAAACAGATAAGAATGATTGCATGATAAACATTCAAAATAAAATTATTTGAACATAAAATAAACAGATACATTAACTGAGAAAGCTGATAGGAGAAACAATGTCTCGCAGTGATGTCTTTCTACTCAACATTTTGTGGGACGAACCATGTCAAAACATGGCAGATAATTTATTTGAAGACTTAAAGTATCACTGCCTTCTGCTACACATACAAACATTAATGTGATTGATTTTCCTACACTGCTACTGGATGCCCATTTTTGTTAGTTAATAATGCCATGTTACCATATGTGAATTCATTTCGATCAACTTCACCAATAGACCCATTACCTTCAGCATCTTCTGCACACAAGTTCTGACTTCCTGACATTGAATTACAGCTTCAGATTAGAAATTTCCAATCCTTGCAATCCCCTTCTCCCCAGAATTTAAAAGTGACCCTGCTCTCGTTACACTGAAATGATGCTTTACCATCAAGTCTACTACTTTCTGGTCTGGTTCTATTGAAGTAGTCTGACGTTTTTGCATTTCTGACTTAATTCAGTGCTCTCTTCAAATTCTGAGTTTTTAGGGGCATAATATAAGCCATGTTTCCTTGGGGGAAAAAAAGACATATTTGTAAATATCATTTTTAAAACAAGGGCAAAACAAAGAGTTCTCTACCCTCACACGGACATGCTCTGATGGCCAGTTCAGCAGTCACTAGTGTTTCAAAATTTGAAGAAAAGCATCATGGATGAACAGGACATGACGTAGGTCCTCTGAATTTAATAAACACTGCCCTCCCCAATGGTAGACCTCATACCTTTTCTGATCCTGACCTCACCCTCATGTACTTTGTAACAGAGAAATGGGAAACACCTTGTAGGTCCCCACCTAAGCATATGTGCTTTCTCTGAGTTATTATTCTTCTCACACACCTCATTCCCTTGATGCACGCTCATTCATAATTCCAACCCTGGGGGAGCCCACCTCCTACCTGAAGAAGGTCAGTGTGCACACTCAGTGCTGTGCGCTGCCTCTCCTTCATGTTTTTTTTTCTTTCTTTCTTTTTTTTTTTTTTTTTTGACAGGCAGAGTGGACAGTGAGAGAGAGAGAGACAGAGAGAAAGGTCTTCCTTTTGCCGTTGGTTCACCCTCCAATGGCCGCTGCGGTAGGCACGCTGCGGCCAGCGCACCGCGCTGATCTGATGGCAGGAGCCAGGTGCTTCTCCTGGTCTCCCATGGGGTGCAGGGCCCAAGGACTTGGGCCATCCTCCACTGCACTCCCTGGCCACAGCAGAGAGCTGGCCTGGAAGAGGGGCAACCGGGACAGGATCGGTGCCCCGCCTCTCCTTCATGTTAACCTTCAAGCCTAACAAAGTCCCTGGCACACAGTGAGCAAATAATGATTGTACTCGTTTAATAAACCTTCACAACTGCAGCAAGGAAACGCAGCACATATTTCGAAATAATAAAATAACAGCCTGTGCAACTTGGTGAAGAAAAGTGATCTGACAATAAATAAAAATTGTCTACACAAATAACAGATATTTTTTTCCAGTAGTATGTCATGTCAGCTCCTCCCATCTGTATATCAAAATCCATGCACTGCTTAAAGTTGATATTGGTTGGGGTGGGGAGCATGGATGCAAGGCATTATTGTGAGGAATGTTAATTTTTAAAATTTTATTTATTTACTGAAAAGTCAAAGAGAGAGAGAGAGGAGACTGATATCTTCCATCCATTGGTTCACTCCCCAAATGGCCGCAACAGCCAGGGCTGGGCCAGGCTGAAACCAGGAGACCAAGGAGCTTCTTTTGGATCTCCCACATGAGTGGCAGGAGGCATAAGCACTTTAACCATCCTCTGCTGCTTACCCAGGCTCATTAGCAGGGAGCTGGATTGGAAGCAGAGCAGCCAGAATATAAACTGAAGTCCATATGGGATGTCGGCACTGCAGGCCACGGCTTAACCTGCTATGCCACAGTGTCAGCCCCAATACATAGCATGAACAGACAGTCACACAAAAAAGTGGTGGTCTAAATCCACCTGCTTCATCAAAATGATACCAAGAATTTTCCTGTGGTGTGACTTTACAAACCAAATCCTTTTTTTTTCTTAAATTGGGAATTTCAGCTTTTCTTTTTATTTTTAAGATATATTTATTCATTTGAAAGAGCCACAGAGAGAGGGAGAAACAGAGAAACACCTTCCATCCCATGGTTCACTCCGCAGATGGCCACAACGGCTGGGGCTGGGCCAGACCATAGCCATGAGTCAGGAGATTCATCCAGATCTCCCATGAGGATGCAAGTCTCCAGGGACTTGGGCCATCTCCTCCTGTTTTCCCATGCCATTAGCAGGAAGCTGGAGCAGAAGTGGAGCAGCCGGAACTCAAACTGGCACCCACATGGGATGCCAGCGCTGCAGGCTGTGGCTTTGCCTGCTTTGCCACAATGCCAGATCCACAAATCAAGTTTCTTAAATGTTAGTATCTATGAGTTACTTAAGTATTAGCAATGAGAAATCTGTCATAATTTCTCATGCACTGGAACGCTGGGAACAAACAATAATATTTATAACTAAAATGCATTATGTCAAAATAGATATTCACTAATAGAGAATGTTCCCATGTGGAGTAAGGATAGCTTAAAAATTTGGTTGAAATGTGTTTTCTCCCCACCAATGCTCCTTGGGGATCAGATACATGGAATGATCTGCAGAGTTCTTTACTGCAATGGTAAGACAATCGTCTCGGGAGCTTCACTGGTGTGAATGGAAAAGCGCCCCTGAATGTTTTATATACATTTTACATATACTTCTTCTGAGATACATGGTAAGTCTTCTAGCTCTTATTCTCTGATGTGCACACAATGTGTCTGACAGTTATTTTGCTATGTTTGGGATGCTTTCATCCCTTCCAGCTAAGCATGCACTATCCAGTTTGGAGGCCTTAAATAAGCTCTCAGTATTTTTGAGAGCTAATTAAAACTTCATTATTAGGACAACAGCCATACTAGATAAGAAACTCAATAACTGACAGTGTCTTTGTCGGTCTTTCAGCTGACACATAATTAAGTCGCACGGAACCCACTGCCCTCTAGAATCTCTTCCTCAAGAAAACAAAATAGTGCACATGAAGTGCATGGTTGATTTACATGACAGCACAGACAAGGCCTGGGATTTCTCACGTATTTTTAAAGCTTCCAACTTCCCTTTCAGCCAGAAAAATAATTATATTTCAAACACATATTTTTAACAAATTTGCTTTTTTTTTTTTGTGCAGGGGGAGGAACCAAAACATGGTTGTGTTTTTCACTTGTGATATCAGGTGGATGGCATATGTTCTATGAAGAATTCAATTTATATAAAAATACAATAATTTGACCAGACCCAAAGGCTTAGGGATAAGTACTAATATAATTAACTCTTCCTTTTCTACTGATAAGTCTGAAGCAGTTATTTTCAATGTAAGCCGGCATAGTAGCACCAGCCAACAGTGCTGCCAGGCACTTTTCATGCAAGCATCCTGTGTGCATTATGGAAATGTCAATGAACTTCAATAATATGTAGAATGAGAAACCCAATTAGGAAAGAGATTCTTTGGGGAGTAGAGGGGTGTATCAAAGTGCAGAGTAGAAGAGTTTCAGCTCCATATTTATTCAACTTCTGCACACACAAATCACAAGAAAAATAACCTAAAAATTTCTACTTTCTCCAAGCAAATGCATTACTGTCAATGAATTTTTATAAAATCACAAATTATACTGATTATAGCCAAGAGTATATCTACATCATTATTATTGAAAATTTACTTCATTGCAAATGTTATAGAAAAACAGGGATATCAAAGCTTAAAGTAATTATATGGAAACAACCCAGAAAAGAGACATCAAATAAGAAAGCACTTAGAACATGTTTCTTAGGTCCTCACCTCAAACTACAACTTTTCTGACTGTGCCTAACTTGGAACTCTTCTTTCCTGTTTGTACTCCTGGTAGTCCACCAAACAATTAAGATCAAGTAGCCATTTCTCAGTAAACTTGAATAAAAAGCGTTGGTAACAGTTAAATGTCCCTAGAACACCCTAAAAGACAGTTCCAGTAGCTTCAATCAAAAGGTTTTTACTCATCACAGATTCATGAAACCATGCCTCAAATGTCTTTTGAGTAGATATGTTCCACAGAGTAATTGCATAATCCATTTAACATATGTCTCCTAAATACATGGACCCAATACTCACATTTTTAAATGTTTATTTAATAAATATAAATTTCCAAAGTACAACTTTTGGATTAAAGTGACTCCCCCCTCCATAACCTCCCTCCCACCTGCAACCATCCCTTCTCCCACTCCCTCTCCCATTCCATTCTTCATCAAGATTCATTTTCAGTTATCTTTATATACAGAAGATCAACTTAGTATATACTAAGTAAAGATTGCAACAGTTTGCATCCACACAGATACACAAAGTATAAAGTACTGTTTGATAGTAGTTTTACCGTTAATTGGCATAGTACAACACATTAAGGACAGAGATCCTACATGGGAAGCAGGTGCCCAGTGACTGCTGTTGTTGATTTAACAATTCACACTCTTATTTATGATGTCAGTAATCACCCGAGGCTCTTGTCATGAGCTGCCAAGGCTATGGAAGCTTCTTGAGTTCACAAACTCCGACCTTATTTATCACATATTTTTAATAAGAGTGCATAACCAATGTGTAAAAGTTGTGCTTCACTTAGCATTTATTCTTTCACTGAATAAATACAGCTTTTAAAACAATTATTATTTTTGTTTGCAAGGCAGAGTGACAGAGAAAGGAAGAGGCAGAGACAGAGACAGAGACCTCCCATTTATGGGTTCACTCTCCAAATGGCAGCAACAGCCAGAGCTGGGCAGGTGACAGCCAGGATCAGGGAACAACATACATGTCTCCCACATGGGGGGCAAGGGCCCAAGTACTTAGCCCATCTCCTGTCACTTTCCAAGGGACAGTGCAGGGAGCTAGATGGGAAGTGGAACTTTGTTACATTTTCAGTTTTTCCCTAGCATGTGAGTACCTACTGTGAACTTAGAAGCTTAGATTTCATTTCTATAGTTTAGAAGGTTGTAATTCTCAAGGACATTACTATAGTATAATAATATAAAAATATTTGATTTTATTAAAATGTTCACTATGTTATTAATCAGGACTCCTTATAATGACACAGTTATCAAAGCTTACTTTTTCAAACTTAGAAAAAAATAGAAACAAAATTATAACATACTGCAGAATATTTAATGCATGTACCTTGAAGCTACTTTGAGTGAGAAGTAAGCAGCCTCTATTTCCACAAGAGGATATTGAAAAGTTTGATATAAAACAAACTCATACTTGTTTAAAAATTTGAATTAGCAGTATTAATACTGAATGCTTGAGCTTAGTCTATACCTATTTTATTTATGATTCCAGGTTTTTCAAATGTCCTTCTAGCTTTTTATATACATCTATAGATAAAAATAATTTTTGCTAACAAAATCATATCATAGGACATACGATTCTATAGTTCCTTTTGTACTTAACACTATAGCGAAGTTATTATGTTTCTGTTGTAGTATCCATACATCTTGCTCATTTTTATCAGCTTCTATTTCCCATCACATGAGTGTACTGTCATTTGCTTCACCTACCTTCTACTGAGGGACAATGGTTTCAAAGTCTGCCCTATTACAAATAATGCCCCCTGAACACTCATGAAGGCATTTTTAAAGAAATTACATGGATTTCTGTAAATTAAGAGTTAAGTTACTATAAGGGGCAGAAATTAATTATTGAGTTAATAGTATTGCCTATTATAGGATTTCAGCTCTCACTTGCTCCACAGCCAAATGTTTTACAAGGGCTTCATCACATATGAAGTTGTGCGTATAACTTATCACAAACAAAAATCCTGGCATTACTTTTTTATTTTTAACTTTGTAGATGATGTGGAAATGTTAGTATTATTACTTATTATTTTCTTACTTGTCAATGGTTAAGTAAATTAGTGCTTGTTTCACTAAATGGAGATATTAATGGAGAGGGAGAGGAAGGGAGGGAGAGAGAAGGAGAGACAGGGTGAGAGAGAGAGATTCCATTGACTGGTTGACTGTCCACATTGCTGCAACAGCCAGGCCTTGGTCAGGCTGAAGCCAGGAAGCAGGAACTCCTTCCAGGTTTGCTTCATGGGTGGCAGGGACTCAAGTATCAACTATTGCCTCCCAGGTACATTAGCCAGCAGCTGGCTCAGAAGCCAAATATCTGGAACCCAGACCAGCACTCCACCTTATTAGACCCAGGCATCCAGGTGGCAGCTTAACCCACCGTGTCGCAACACTTGCCTAGTCTTTTCATTTTTTCAATGGTACACTGTAAAGAACAGATCGTTTTAAGGTTTATCTGTTACCTTATATAAGTTTTTTTCTTCTTTTTAATTTCTGTTTCCTGTCTACTGAATTTTTGCCTGTTCTAAAACTGTCACTATTCTCTCCTATACATTTTTCTAGAAGTTAAAAAGTAGAGCCTCTGTTTAGGTTTATGATGTCTTTTTAAATGTGGAGAATGGTGTAAACATCAATGTTCATTTTCACGATGTGGATGCGGACATTGAGCACTCTTTGTGGAGAGACTACCCTTTCCCCATTGAATTAAGTATCTGGCTTTGTTAAATCAGTCCTTTATACGTAAGAATCTATTTGTGTACCTGCAATTCTGTATTGTGGTCTACATATTTATGTGTGTAACTATGGCAGGCTCTACTAGAAAGTTTTAATGAATTTTGAAATTCTTACAAATCCTGTCTTTTTTCAAAATAATTTTGTATATTATAGTCTTTCTACAGTACAAGTAAATTTTAAATCATCATGTATTTTAAAAGTCTGCTACAAATTGGATAGGAACATACTATTTTTAGATCAATTAGTAGATAATGGACACTTATAATAATATCCCGCAATCAGTGAACATGGTATATTTCTCCACCTAGTTGTTCTTTGATTTCTTACAATGTTTTTTTAATTCACAGCATAAAAACTGAGCACTGTGAGCAAAGTTTTATCATATTTAATCTTTAGTATTTTAAGCATTTGGAGCTATTTTAAGTGATAGTTTTACAAATTATGTTTTCCAAATATTTGATGCAAATATATAGGACTGACACTTTGTTTTAATCTGAAATCTTAATGCCTTGCTATATTCATTCATTACTTTGTAATGAGTTCTTTTTTTTACCAATTGATTAAGATTATCTAAATGGATTATTTCATCTATATACACAGACAGACTTCTTCTTACTCAATGTTTATGATTTTATTTGTACTTTTCTTATTACATTGGCTATAATATCCAAGGTAACATGGAATGTAAGTGTGAAAACAGATATCATTTCTAATTCACAAATCAAGGGGAAAATCATTTTGTCTACCAGTAGGGATGGCATCATCCACAAGTTTGAAAAGAGGCTCACGATCAATCTGAGGTGTAGTTTCCTTGTGAGGAGTATATTTTCATTAAGAGTGCTTTATCATTAAATGATTTTGGACTTAGCCAAATGACTTTTTATATTTTATACCTTCTGATGATCACATGTGGTGATATGCATTCATTGATTTGTTATAAATATTACTTTCCTGGGAGAAATTCTATTTTGTTATAATGAACTATATCTATAAATATATTATTAGTCATTCTTTGTCTAAATTCTTCTGTGTCTAAATTCATCATAAATAATAATCTGTATTTTTTTGTTTTTTTTATTTTTATCTTGCTTGGAAAATATTTCTTTCTTTTTTTTTTTTTTTTTTTTTTTGACAGGCAGAGTGGATAGTGAGAGAGAGAGTCAGAGAGAAAGGTCTTCCTTTTTGCCGCTGGTTCACCCTCCAATGGCCGCTGCAGCCAGTGCATCATGCTGATCCGAAGCCAGGAGCCAGGTGCTTCTCCTGGTCTCCCATGCAGGTGCAGGGCCAAAGGACTTGGGCCATCCTCCACTGCCTTCCCGGGCCATAGCAGAGAGCTGGCCTGGAAGAGGGGCAACCGGGATAGAATCCTGTGTCCCAACCGGGACTAGAACCCGGTGTGCTGGCACCGCAAGGCAGAGGATTAGCCTGTTAAGCCACAGCGCCGGCTTGGGAAATATTTCAAATATGCCACAGGGGAGTATCAAGATTGTGAGTGAAATCAAACAAGACAGATACACAGTAAAATGTCTAATCCTAACCACAAAAATGTTATCTAGAATATTTCAATTCTGGAAAAAAAAAAGTGAATGAGAAAACAACTCTAACTTCATCAAAAACCTCAATCAATAGCAAAATTTGGGAAAGAAGAAAGGAAAAATATGTAAAGCACTCTTTAAATACAAGGAAGCATTTAGACTTTTTGTTTTAGGTGGACCTTCTTCCTTGTATTAGTGTTAGAATTCTGTACTTGTAGTAACTAAAACCTTTTCCTTAATTCCACTGCAAAGAAATTCTAGTAGGCATTTTATCATGGAACTATCTTTAGAAGTTCTAAAATGCTTAGCTTGATATTTAGGAAATTCTGTGTGCTCGGGAAAGCTCTTTGATTCTTCTCAAGGTTAAATACTTAGCTGGCAAATGTCTAGTAACAAGGAGGGAAGCACATAGCAAACTCACTAATTAGGATTATATGTATTATATATTTTCATTCAGGTCGGCTAATTCTTCCCTTAATTAACCATCAGTGACTTTTATTGAATCACATTCTGTATTTAATTAGTTTTTTTGAATTGAGGCTATTTTCATTTTACCAGTTAACCGTGGAAATACCTTGTGGACATTTGACTAATATTTTAATTAAATCATACAGTCATCTGAAAGACATATCTTTTATGCTAGATAATTATCACCTATTGACAATTATTTATCTGTAATGAATAAAGTGTTTGGTAGTACAATTAAACAGTAGCAAATATGGAGTATGATGCAAATAAATGCTAATACTTTAATTTAATTCAGCCTTTTACTTTACCTCATGCTATTTGTTTGTTTGTGGGAGAAAATGTCACCTTTCAGTGTAGTCAAAAATTCTGACTATTGAAGGATATATTTAAAGATATGAAGATGTGGAATTCGGCCGGCACCGCGGCTAACTTGGCTAATCCTCCCTCTGCTGCGCTGGCACCCTTTGTTCCAGTCCCAGTTGAGGCACCAGATTCTGTCCCGGTTGCTCCTCTTCCAGTCCAGCTCTCTGCTGTGGCACAGGAAGGCAGTGGAGGATGGCCCTGCACCCGCATGGGAGACCAGGAGGAAGCACCTGGCTCCTGGCTTCAGATTGGCGCAGCGCGCTGGCCATAGTAGCCATCTCGGGGGTGAACCAACGGAAAGGAAGAGCTCTCTCACTGTCTAACTCTGCCTGTCAAAAAAAAAAAAAAAAAAAAAAAAGATGTGGAATTCCCAGCCATTGTTTTTTCCTGGCATCCAGTTCAGTGTTCACTCTGTACTTTCACATAACTACCAATACAGAGAAATTTTTGTAGTTATTAGTGATGGTTTTTCAAAATATACATTCAGCAGGACCCCATTTAATAAGCTTACTAATTATTTCTATATCTCAGGTCATCCTAAGAGCATATAAATTCAACACAATAACAACTAAATGAAAACTTGCATACATGAAAGTTTACTGAAGCCCCCAAATGACTATATACTGGTTTATTTCTCAATCTGTCCATTTTAATAACAGGAGGCACCATAACAACCATGTTATACCCTGGAGTGCCTTCTATAATGCCGTCCTTCATAGAACTACCTGGCCAGGGCCAAGTTTATGTGCATGGCTGCCCGCAAGTGCAGCAATATGAATGCATATGTTAGCCTCATGAAATTTTGAATTCCTAGCTATGTTAAGTTTAAGGAAACTCATATAAAAAGTGAAAATAGCAACTGATTAACAGTATCTGCTTTAACCTTCAAGAGCTTGCTACAAAGTGTCTGGCAAAGAGTCAAGTAACCTCATGCTCTTCTCCCTAAGGTTCAAATACTATGAATAGATATTAGCTTTCCCTCAGAAAGAAACTGAATATATCTCACTGGGTGTCACTATTTTTGGATAAAATGCTTGGATATCATGGGCGCATTTTTTGTATTCTCACTCCAGGGAAACGTGACAAAAAGGGATTCATTACTGTTTTTCAGGGAATAAACACATTAATATTATGACGCGAAAATTGCCAAAGTGCATAATGTTTTTACTTTCGTTATTATTAGGAAGTGCCCAGATGTCACAGCTATTCAGTGATATAAAATCTGAATAAGGTGTTTGGAGGCCAACGTAAGACTTCAGTATTCATTCACTATATTAGAAGCTAAACTCATTACTTCTAAAATATAGAATCAATTAAAATAGAATAAATTATCCTAATGTCAATGAGTAAGCTATAGAACTGATGTGTTGAAGATGTCCTAACTTCTAACGTCTTCACAATGCCATATACTTTGTTTGAGACCAGGCATTTTACCTTGATTTCTCCCAAAATGCTGACAAAATGGGCATGTTCGCCTTTATCCACAAGAGGATGCTTCATAGGATTAATAATTAAAAGGTTGGCAAGTGCTTTTTAATTAGAGTGGTTACACAATTGCCAATGCATAATAACCCCTGCATTCAAAATCCAATGCCCAGAGGTTAATTGAGTTGCCAAGGTCTTAAACATTATCAGAATACTTCTACATCCAGATTGCTAAGTACATTTATCTTATAAATATTTATGAGGCACCGAAGCTCTAAAATCCAGTAAATTATATAGAAATATTGGCTTCTTATTTGTTCACACATAATTTTTCCTCTTGGCCATTTTATAAAGGCAAGTGAAGTAATGTAACACAACTTGGACAAACCTGTGGAAGAGTATCAGGACCATAAAATATTGAGCTACAACTCCTGTTTATAAAACAGTATCACTGCAAGTTGATTCTCTCCTGATTATAAATGAGGAGGTGATCTTCATGGAGAATTAAAATCACCCCATCATTTGAGATAAATTCACAATTCCAAATGTCAGGAATTTATGCTTATGTAGAATAATACTAATGATAGCAATTATAATACATCAGTATAATTCTTCATTCTTTGCTGAAGACTTTCTATAAATTCTATCAAGTAAGACAATTGCACAATTTCTAGAGACTTAAGAAAGTAGCCACTACAAGATATATATAGATTGAGAAAAACATTTTGAAAATAAACCAAAATGGAAATGCACATAATGAAAAATAAGCAGAGGCCAGCACTGTGGCGTAGTTGGTGAAGCTGCCGCCTATAATGCCAGCATCCCAGATGGGCGCCAGGTCGAGTCCTGGCTGCTCCACTTCCAATCCAGCTCTCTGCTATGGCCTGGGAAAGCAGTGGAAGATGGCCCATGTGCTTGGGACCCTGCACCCATGTAGGAGACCCTGAGGAGGCTCCTGGCTTCTGACTTTGGATCAGCACAGCTCTGGCTGTTGTAGCCAGTGAATGGAGGACCCCCCCCCCCCCTCTCTCTCTACTTCTCCTTCCCTCTCTGTGTAACTCTGACTTTCAAATAAATAAATAAATCTTAAAAAAAAAAAAGAAAAAGAAGCAAACAACAACAAAAAAATCCATCCCACAAATTTTCATTTGTGTTCCATCAACTGAAGTTCAAAAAGAAGCAGAGGCACATGGATATATGTCCTGATAATTTATCATCTTTTCATCCAGAGAAAAGGTCTTATTGTTCCAGGGGTAATTCTGTCTTTGAGGCTCTGCTAAATATATTTTGACAGATTCGATCAATATCACCAAAATGATATTTTTTTTCTGTTCCAGGAGGCACTTTTCCCACCATTTGAATACTCAAAATGAACTTAGATATTTAAATTGAAAAATACATTTAATACAGAATTTATTATGTTTCTGTATATAATATATAGTCAATATATGTTCATTGTAAAAGAATTATTTTTAAGTTGAACATCTCCTATCTTCACAGGGGTGAGTAGAAGATCAATATGGCGCATTTTCCTTTCAGACAAATATGTCTCAACAAGTTTATATACTTATTGATCTATGAAGGTTATTCCAGAACTTTCCTGCGACTAAATAATATATACTACAGAATCAGACATATATGATAGTATGGTCTCAATAGAAGGAAATGCCTGGGGCCAGCATTGTGGCATGGCCGGTGATACCTCCATCAGTGATGCCAGCAACCCACTTTCCATCCTGCTCTCTGCTAATGGCCTGGGAAACACAACAGAAGATGGTCCAAGTGTTTGGGCCCCTGTCAACCATATGAGAGACACAGACAAAATGCCTGGCTCCTAGCTTCAGTATGGTTCAGTACTGGCCATTGTGGTCATCGTGGGAATGAACCAGATGATGGGAAATTCTCTCTCTCCCAGTTTCTGCCTCTCTCTCTGACTCTCTTTCAAAATAAGTTAAATCTTTAAAAAATTTGTAACCACGCATTTATATTCCAATTAACTGTAATCCCCACGTGGGCAGTCTGTATCTCTTTAACTGTCCACTGGTCATTGTATCCTCTGAACAATAAGAGTGGATTTGATAAATATTTGGTAAGTCAATGAACTCTTCCCATGTATTTATATCTGCATTATTCTATTCCAGATTTTGCTGCAAATGTTGCTGTGCATATAGCTCTAACAGTAACCTCCAGTCTCACGTTCCTGCAGCAACTGACCCTCCTCCTATATGCCCCCCCTCCTTGTATTGCTGACATTGTTCATTTCTTTAGTGAAAATTTTCTCTTCCATGTCCCTCCAGTCTGATAAGTCAGACATTTCCCTTGAATTTGTGACTGACTTTCCTTTCATCTATTGACTCACTTAAAAATCACAGGCAACCTTTTCTTCCTCATTGATCACTTAAGGATTGCAGTTCCTGAATCTCTATTTTCAGTTCTGTTTGGGTGCAGTTGGAGTTAGACTTAGAGCCAGGGTAAGTTTCAGGGTTAAAATTTGTGTTGATTTTAATAACGGGTATTTTTTAAAACATTGATTTCTTTCAGCAACTATAGATGTTAATGTATGATGCCTCTTCAACAAATTGGTTAACAAATTCTGAGTCCTGTCAAAGAATTTGCTTGAGTCTTATTAATCAGAGACTCTGATCACCGTGCCAATATCCCATGTTAGTGATGCAGTTAAAACAAACTTTGACTATGTCCTTCTTTTCTTTAAGACTTGACTTGGTCTTAGTTAAGGAAATTGAAACACATTTCCTAATCTCTAATGAAGTAATCCTGACAATCTAATGTACTTTTCAACAAATTGCCTCAACATTTTACTTTTCTGCTTGATCTCAACTGCTGTTAAAAGCATTACATTTATTAGATCTGAGTTGACATACAGCATCAGCATTTGGGCTTTTCTTATGGAGGCTTGGCAGTTGTTTGGTCTATTAATGTAAGACCTGTGTACCTTCAAAGAGTCCATCCTCAGAACAGCTGGATCATTTGCCAGTGCTGGATTCTCACTGGAATTCTATGGAATATATCAGGCTTGAAAGAGGGGCATCTGTGCTGACAGGTACAACACTACTTGAAATAGAAAATGTACAGCAAATTCAATCTAAAAGACAGAGCATTAAGAAAATAAGTTTATATTATCATAAAAGAAATGTAAAAAACTGACATCATGTGATTTCTAATCTCTCTTACAGTAGGTGTTATTATTTAGTATGGGGTAGTTTAGCTTTTGAAAAACAATGTACCTTAGAATAAATGAAAGAATGTCAGCGTTGGTAAGGGAACTAGGAAATATTTAGTGTAAGCCCCTTTGAATAGACATAAATCTCGATCATTGGGGTAGTTCTTTTTGATACCTGAACAGAATAAATGAGTGCAAAGAATCTGTAAATCAATTTGCCTGACAGCTCTCTCCAAGGAACACTAAGTACCCCTCTATCAAGAGAACCTCTCAATTTTCTGTTTAGACTTGATCAGCCAATGTAGATATTGGCAGTTTTCCCCAAATAAGATCTAATTGTGATTTTTTTTTTTCATCTGCGGCCCTTAGTACCTCTTCCTACAGATGTTTTCAAAATATTGAGTGGTCTAGCCGGCGCTGTGGCTCAACAGGCTAATCCTCCGCCTAGCGGTGCCGGCACACCAGGTTCTAGTCCTGGTCAGGGTGCCGGATTCTGTCTCGGTTGCCCCTCTTCCAGGCCAGCTCTCTGCTATGGCCCAGGAGTGCAGAGGAGGATGGCCCAAGTGCTTGGGCCCTGCACCCCATGGGAGACCAGGAGAAGCACCTGGCTCCTGGCTTCGGATCAGCGCGGTGCGCCAGCTGCAGCGCGCCGGCCGTGGAGGCCATTGTAGGGTGAACCAATGGCAAAGGAAGACCTTTCTCTCTGTCTCTCTCTCTCACTGTCCACTCTGCCTGTCAAAAATTAAAAAAAAAAAATATTGAGTGGTCTTTAGCTAATGTCATCTCTAATTTCTTTCCACTTTTAAATTTACTTGTTGGCACCTTTGAGTTCTTTATGCCTGGGCATGTATTCATAATCCTTGATTTTCAGAAATGTGTGATCACCATACAAATCCTGTTGAACAAAAATGCTTTCATAGTTCTCTAAGTAGACGTATGTGTTGTATGCTTCTTTCAGCACATGATATAGAAGTAAGTACAAAGGAAACAACAATGACTACTCTAATGACTGCAGACTGGACCAGTCCCAGTAGCACTGTATATGGACAGAGTGGTTTATTATGTTTTTCTTACATCCCACTTCTGCCCGTTGGTTCAGGCGACTACATTAGACAACTGTGCTCTCATCCCTCATCGCCTCTCACTTTTTTCCACAATCAGTGATGCTGGTGTGAGTTCCTTTGCCCTTACATTATCACAAAAAAAAAAAATCTCAAATTTCTTCAAGTCATACACTTTAAGCAAATTCATGGACAATCCCAATTAAACATACTGAAAAGCATGTCATTTACTGTATTGAGACTAATATGTTTATTTATGTATTGGTTTTGACTTTTTTTTTTTTGACAGGCAGAGTGGACAGTGAGAGAGAGAGACAGAGAGAAAGGTCTTCCTTTTGCCATTGGTTCACCTTCCAATGGCCATTGCAGCTGGCGCGCTGCGGCTGGCGCACCGTGCTGATCCGAAGCCAGGAGCCAGGTGCTTCTCCTCGTCTCCCATGGGGTGCAGGGCCCAAGCACTTGGGCCACCTTCTACTGCTTTCCCAGGCCATAGTAGAGAGCTAGATTGGAAGTGGAGCAGCCGAGACTAGAACCATTGCCCATACGGGATGCGCGAGCTTCAGGCCAGGGCGTTAACCCACTGCACCACAGCGCTGGCCCCTGTCGTGTGCTGTTAATCTTCCTTAAGCTAGAATAACTCCTTGGCCTTCTACTGTCTTTTATTTCATTGATATATTTGCAATTCATCTTCCTTCCTTAGCAGAATGCGCTTTTTAGAATATTCTTCATATTGGGTTTGACTTATGTTTCCTCATAATAGGTTAGATCCATTTCCTCATGGAAAACTGCCTACGGATGTTGTGTCTTGTTTTAGTCCATCACACCTGTAGGCTCACAGCCTTCATCTTCTCATTGATAATTTTCATTTTGATTATCTAGGCAATATGTTGTATAATCTCCCCTGTATGATATCTTTCCACCTTGAAATAAATAATTTGTGGGATACACTTTAAGATCACAGAAATATACTTCTCCTTTACATGTCCTCCTTTACTATACACTAATGCACCACGCCAGAGCTAATATTTACTATAATGATTGCGAAATAAAGACTTTCCAACTTTAGTGAACCTTCCCTACTCGTCTGGAATTGGCATTCTACTGAAAACAAAAATCCTATCTTCTGAATGTTCTATGTATGTATGTATTTATCCTTCCATGTCTATATCTATTCATCAGTCTAATCAATAACTCCCTACCCATCCATCTATCCATCCACCCATCAATCATCTCTATGGGCTTAAGGATTCCTATTTTGCCCTAAAGGTTTATAGTTAATCATATACCCTAATTATTTTTATTAATTTTGGTGATCAAGTTGTATAGCTGCACAAAGTGACATCTCTCTTACACACTCATTTCTGGTACAAGCCAGAGGCAATGAAAACCAGTCATGATTTTCCTTTAGAAATTATTTCTTTATTAGCAAGAAATATTTTGGCTCTACGAGATATCCATGTGTTATGGAATGGAGCACTTACTCAACACAGAAGTCACACAAAGACTGAAATAATCCCCTATGTCTCAGAAGCAGACTCTTAAGACCCTTTTCTAAGTCCCCGGTTGTTCCCTTTCACCTGGCTCACTGTTTTTTTCCTATAATCTTTTTCAGTCCTAGAGAGCAATTCCAATAATAGCGTCTAGTTTCTTTCATTGTTATTCCCACAGAGCAACACCTTGATTTCAAATCTAATTAGTTTGTTTTTAGTACTTGCCATTGAAGTTTAACATACACAAAGAAAAGTACATAGAAACATACAGCTTGATGAATTTCCACTGGTGGAGCAAGCACCTGGCTCAAGAAGCAATTATCAGCACTTCTACAGCTTCTGTTTTTATCCCCTTTTAGCCATAAGCCTCCCACAGAGGTAAGTACTTCCCAGATTTCTTACAACACTGGTCTTGCTTGTTTTTGCATTTGATACAAGTGGAAGCATAGAATATACAATATACTTTCTTGTGTCAATATATTCCTTTTGCAAAAACATCCCAAACTATATTGGCATGTTGACACACATCCTTGATGATATCAGACACATCTCTGCCCTTTCACCAGACAGTTTGCCAGGCTCAGGGTCCACCTGGGACAGAAGATTGCTATAATCCATGCAATTGGCATGAAACCCTTGTCTGTTTCACTCAACATCCCCAAACTGCCATCAGGTCTGAAGGGGTATTATCCTTGCTGCTCTAGTTAGTATTTCCAAACTCTCAACCACCTCCCTGTTGCTCCAATCCATGCTCTATTTTTGCTCCCTTGGAAATCCCAAGCTGCTTATGTGTTCCTGCACCTGCCATGTTGACAACTGGAGTCCTCCTCTCCAATATGCAGGTGTGTGCAGCATTTGTCAATATTATTAGATAAATATAAACCAAGAAAATAAACATTACTGTGTTATTTATAAATCATGTTCCAAATGATAACTGCACATTCAATTATGTACCAAATTCAATATTTCAGCCAATCAGTTAAAAAGTATATAGATTCAGAGCATGAGGCACTGCCTAACAGATGGGAATGAACACTTAGCAAGATGAAATAAATCTCTCAGAGTATTATATGCAGTTGAATACTATGATGTCTTTTATTTACTTATTTTATATTTTTGAAAGTTAGAGCTACAGAGAGGAGACATACACATACTCAGAGAGAGAAAGAGAGAGATCCATCTTCCATCTCCTGGTTCACTCGCAAGATGGCCAACAGTGGGCCAGGTCAAAAACAGCTTCCTCTAGCTCTCCCACACGGGTGGCAGGGGCTCTGACAATTGGGCCATCATCCATGCCTCCCCAGGCAATCAGCAGGGAGCTACATCAGAGCTAGAGCAGCCAGGACAGGAACCAGCACCCCTATGGAATGTTGATATCACAGGCAGTGGCTTTACCTTCTATGCCACAAAGCTGTGATGCCTTCTTATTTGTGGCATCACACAGAGAGGACATTCTAGGAAGACATAAATCAAGGTCAAAATCCGGTTGCTCACTTTTCAGGATCTAGTCCTAATCCAACACAGAAATGACTAACCAGGTAAGCAGTTGAATGAGAGGATGTGTAGTGGTCATTGATCTTCTCTGCACTTACATTGCATCAGCCAGAAAACAGATTTTATTTTACCAAATGTCCATAGATTTGATATTTATTTTAGTAAGTGTTGAATTGCATGTATCTGTATTTTATTTTAATATCAATTGCTCCAATTCCAAACATAAAATGTAACTGAATAAAAACTTTTTATTTTAATTTTAAAACTTCAAATGAATATCACTAGTACTACTTATTTTAAGTGATGCTAAAGTTCAACACTCCCATCTATTACTTTTCCAAGAAAAAAACTGACAAAGCTTAGATATGTAATCATACACTGACCTTTTATTTAATAAGTCATGTGAAAAACCTAATGTTTATATATCTAATTGTATCACAAATATGAAATCTTTTCAAATGCATAGGAAATTTCTCCTATTTTTTTCAGTTCTGTTATCAAATACTTGTGTGTAGCAGGCTGAATGTAAACAGCTTGAATAACTTCATGATAAATTCACAGTCCTCTTCTGTTGCTCTAGGCTATCATACACAACTCTATTTTCCAATTTGTATACTGTAACAAAGCTGAAAAAATATACAAACAGGACAGTCACCCTGTGTGTGGAATGAACAATTGTGCTTGCTAAGTATGTAAGATGAACAATGTCTTTGCCCTGGGCAACTCAGTTTTCAAAACTGAATTGGGTGGAATGTGTTTCTTAACCTTCGCCCAAGAATCCTGTGAAGACTAACTAATGAAACCTGCCATTTTCAAATAGACACCATTATAATCCAAATGGAATTAGCAATTAAATCTCAAGACTCAATTGGAGGAGCTCTCTAGGGAGAGTTCTTTTCTTTGCAAACAGAATAAATGCCTATAATTGTTTAGAATACATGTTTTCTAGAATCCAGTTTTTCATAAGTAATAAATCTCAAGGCACTAAATGTTGTTGGTAGTGTCAAAAGTGCTTAATGTAGAATAAAAAAAACAGAAAGAAATAAAGAGAGAGTTCCTCTCTGCTGGTACACTCCCCAAATGACCTCAATAGCTGAGGCTGGGCCAGGCCAAAGCTGGGAGCCCAATCTGGATCAATAATGTAGGTGGTGGAGATCCAGGCACTGGAATCATCACCTGCTGCCTCCAGGGTTGTGCATCAGTGGGAAATTGGAGTCAGGAGTAAATCTAGGACTTGAACTCAGGAAAACTGATATGGAATATGGTCAGCCCAAGCACTGGGTTAACCACTATGCCAAACTCCTGACCCAGAAGTTGGTTTCTACAAGTGTCTTTAATTCATTTGTGACTCAGAAGATAATGGTTCTGAAAATGTTTCTTTAAAGCCCTGCGTATATTAACTGCATGTAGAGTCATACATAGGTAGCCTTCAACAAACATTTCTTGGTTTAACCTGGGCAGATTTCCTGAGTTAATGAGGAATGATGTATAATTTCTCTTACTAGGCATTGTTTTCCCTACAAGACCATCTTTATATCCATACACATTATCAATACCTCAGGGATAGCAAACAGGATTCACCGGCATGACTTTCTAAAGCACTGTCTTAATAGCTGGCATCACAGGATGAATTGTTCCCCCTCCCTCCCACTGCTCCTTAATGTGTAGGTGAAGTTCTAACCCTCAGAACCTCTGAAAGGTATATTATTTGGAAATACAGTCATTGAATATGTAGTTAGTTAAGCTAATCTGAGGTCATACTAGGGTAAGGTGATCTCCTAAGCCAATATGACTGGTGTCCTTACAAAACAATTCTGCGTAAAAAGAATGACACTCACATACAGGAAAGATTGCCAAGTAGCACAGAGAGAAGATAGGCATCAACCAGCCAAGGAGAGAGGCCTGGATGAGTCTGTACCTTCAACATAAACCTATCATGAAGTTCTTGAGCACTGGTTTTAATATTAAAGATTAGGAAAAATGATATGTACATCCAAAGGCTTTTGATAAGAACAGTGAGTTAATGTAAACTCTCTACAAGTTGGTATATGCTACACACTTCTTTGTCTCTTTTATACTTGAAGTGATAAGGCAAATAAGTAGGAGATTCTGGACTAGAAGTCAGGGTTTCAACTCCAATTTATGATATTTTTTACCTTCATACTATCGTGCAATGTCATTCAGGGCATTTTCATTAACAGTGATTGATTTGCATCGATCTACTCCAGGGTTATCAATATTAGCTTGAAGATGGAGTCACGCGGGGAGATTTTTTTAAATGCTAATGCCCAAGAAACACCTCAGAGATTCTGATTTAATTGGGCTGGAGTGCTTCCAGCCCCATTAGGGTTTTTCAAAAAATTTTCCCATGTGAGATATATGTATACATCTCTAGGGCTGAGAAGCATATCGATTCTGTCTCACCTAGGAGTTCTTACGATGTGCTGTAGGGAACCCTGAGACATTGGACCAGGAATAAGTAACATTTGTATATGATTAAGGACAAGAGTATAATTAGGAAATCAACACACATTAAATATTGGGAATTCCCAAGGCTCTCCACCACTACCGTTTCTAAGAGGAGAATTCTGTATCTCTCCTAGAGAAGTCTGAATATCATTTTCTTTGTTCTCTTGTTTACCATATAAAACACTGTAAAGGATGGTGTTAATTGATAGAATGCAGTCTACTATGTAGATATATATCAAAAGAAACATATCAGCACTTTAAATAGAATATTGTTATGGTAAGAAATTGTATATCTATTGTTATTTTATTAAGAGCTTAAAGCTTAACTTGGATTTGTATTGTATCAAAATGAAATTTAACATTTAAACATGAAGACAAAGGTTTTACTTGTTTTGTAAGGTAATGAATATTAAACCATACTTTCATTCTTTTTCCTAAACCCTCCTCATGACTACTAGATTGGCCAAGACATCTACTAATTATATATTCATTACATACCTAAGAAAGAAAACAAAATCAAATAATTAACACTTTGATATTTAAACCAAATGCCTTTGAGATTCTGAATTATCATAAGATTAAGGAAAATATCTTAGAAATCACAATATCATGCATGCAAGATTTCCTGTAAAACCACTACGCATTCTGTAATTTTGACTTTTTAAGATTTGAAAGATATATCTGCAATATGTTAGGTTGAAAACATGGCTTTCAGCAAGTCTCATGAGGGCTGTGAAAGAACGTGGTGGGGAGGGCTGGAGTAGGCAAGAACACAGCTGGTTAGACAGTCCTAGCTTCAAAGCCCAACTCCACTCTTAACTCCCCATATGCTCCAGGGAAATACTATCTATCATCTCTAATCCTCGCTGTCTGCAGCCAAAAAAGGGGTTCATAATAATCATCTACATTATCATTTACTGTTGAGATCCAGGTACACAAAACCCTAACGACCCTCAGCAAATGCTAGCTGGCTGTGAATTATCAATTGGTGTAAGTGGACTTTTCTAAACTTTTCTGAAAAATCACAGGAGAGAGATGTCATAGACATCACGGGAGCTGCATATTAATGATTATAAACTTCTTTTATTAAAAAAAAAACTTTATATGGGCCAGTGCTGTGGCATACTGGGTAAAACTGCTGCCTGCAGTGCCAGCATCCTAAATAGGTGCCATTTCTAGTCCCAGCTGCTCCACTTCTGATCGAGTTCTCTGATAATGGCCTAGGAAAGCAGAAGATGACCCAATTGGGCCCCTGCACTAATGTGGCAGACCTGGAAGAAACTCTTGGTTCTTGGCTTCGGATCAGCCTAGCTCTGGTTGTTGTGGCCATTTGGGGAGTGAACCAGTGGAGGGAAGAGCTCTCTCTCTGCCTCTACCTCTCTCTATAACTCTTTCAAATAAATAAATCTGTTTTTAAAAAAGTTTTATTTATCTGAAAGGGTTACAAAGAGAGGGAGAGACGCAGAGAAAGATCTTCCATCTGCTGGTTCGCTCCCCAGATGGCCACAATGGCCAGGACTGGACCAGGCCTGTCAGGAGCCAGGAGCTTCAGCCGGGTCTCCCATGAGGGTGACAGTGGCCCAGACACTTCAGCCATCCTCAGCTGCCTCTCCTAGGCTACCCACAGGGAGCTAGATCTGAAGTACAGTTTCTGGGGCCAGAACTGATACCCATTTGTGATGCCAACTTTCCAGGCTGTAGCTTCACCCCAGTTACAAACCTCTTAAACGGCATTGACAACAGACCCACTTAGTGTATCATCAAATCTTATTAGTGAAGTTCATGGGAGAAATGCAGGTATTTATCCCAGATATTCCTTTCACTGGGAAAAAGGATAAGATTCCTCTAGGAACAGAATCTACACTATTTCTCTAGGTTTCTGAAAAGGCCATCATGGTAACTGAGTGAGCCTTTCAGATATCTTATCAATACTACATATTTTTTGCCAGAATTATAATTTCATTGCAGCCTATAATTAAGCTATCTTAACTCAAACAAATCAAATGTGTTTGCCAAGACTTTAAAACATTCCATTTCTCCAAGTTTCTCAAAGTTAACATGATTGAATTAGTTACTTGGTGAACTTGTGTGCACGGTGATATACCTCTGGGCAGGTATCTCCACAAAAGACAAGGAGACAACATCCAGGAAGCTGCATAAGACCTGGCATTTTGCTTAAAGTTATTTAGTAACTTCTATTGCCCTTATCATTAAAATGTATTATTCTCAAGAGTAAGTCCAACAACATCTTACTTGCATTAGGCCATTTTTAATAAACTGCTCTATCATCATTAAAAATAACAGCAATAATACTGGGAAAAATGAATAGGATGAAATAAGAGAAATATATGAATAGATTACATTTGTATGTCATGTTCTAGGCAATTCATTTTTATTTATTTACTTATGGCTCATTAAAAAAAGCCTTCAGGAAGACACTATCATGATTCTTTTATAGCTGAGGCAAATAAGGGCCTCAAAGGTTGATCAGCACGGAGAGATATGCACTGCAGATCTCAATCTCAGCTCAGGTCCCATATTGTCTTGAGCATAATCCTTGTATATTATCTGCTATTGTATTCATTCAGTCAAAATGAGTCCATGTTCCTACAGTGATGGTACTTCTTGAATCCAAATGGGTAGTCAGCTCCATACTGGGTTGTAGGGCAATGTACCTGGATTGAATCAGATTTAAGTGACATCATAGTTCTTAGCTCTAGTTGTCTTCAGAAAGAGATACTTTCTGTTTTAAACTCTTAAATATCCCTGTGTCCTTTGCAGGGAACTCTGTAAGGTGAGTGGTACAGAGATGAAAATACACGTGCTAGAAAACCACATAGACGCCACACTTTTAGAAGTTAGATGTTTGCATTCTGTAACTTAAACATCACTGATTTAAAGAATATGCTTCCAGGATAGTTTTTAAAAGGCTCAGCCTTTCACTTTTTTGTTTGTTCAAAAGGAAGTCAGGGAAGACATGGTTATTAGAGTCTCCCGTCCATTCCTACCTATTTCAGGAGAAAGTTTCTTCTGCTTGACATGGCTTCCCACTGCTCTGTTTCTCTTCGCCACCAACCCCTCTCTACCCACTGAGTTCCTAATGCTTACTTCCTCCAGAAGCATTCGCTGTTCATGACCCTCAGCCACTGCTCAGGCCTCTAGCTCTAAACACACATAGTCATATACCTAGAGACTGGTAAGTTTGGCGTTGTCAGGAGATTCTTTCTCTACTAGAAGACAGTAATGTTTATTTCTTGTCTTCAATAGTTGGTGATTGGTAAGTGCCTATTTATCAAGGCTCATTCTCTTTTTAGAATAAATCTGTCTGTAATTGGCACTGTGAATTCTAGTTTTTCTACCTTCTAATTTGAAGGGAAATGGAAAATTTTAATTTATCTTTCTCATGAGCGATTTTAAAATACTGAAAGCAATACACTCTGGCATTAAGATGGATATGATGTAGGGCTTTGAATGTTACTGAACTACAGATTCTGATTCCACTGATCATGGGTGGGCCCCTGGGATTCTGCCTTTCTAATAAGTTTCCACTGACTGCTGGTGCTGCTGGCCCACAGGTGGTACTCTGAGTCTAAACTCTATCTGCTGGCCTTCAACTTGCATGCTTAACCAGCATAAGCTGTTTTAGCTAATACTTATAAGCCTAATTCCGGGTTTGCTTAACAGACTCTTCAATTAGCTTAATATACAATGAATACTGTAAACAAAAATGGGCAATTTTTCTTTATTTCCAAAGTCAATAAAAGTGAATTCTTTAAGTAGAATGGAATAATCACAGTCATATTTTCGCTGAAGTTTAATTTTAGAAAAACTATATGAAAGAACTGTAAAAAAAAATTTGTATGGCAATTCATAGGATTCAGTGTACAATGAATAAAGCCATTTACTTATTTATTTGAAAGGCAGATAGAGACAGTGGGAGAGAGAAAGAAAGTTCTTCCATCTTACGGTTCACTCTCCAAATGAACACAACAGACAGGGCTGGGGCACTCCAAAACCAGGAGCTAGGAACTTAATCCCAGTCTCTCACTTGAGGCAGGGGCCCATGTTCTTGGACCACTTTTTTGCTTCCTGCATAGGCACATCAGCAGGCTGCTGGATCAGATGTGGAGTAGTTCAAACAGAAACTCCAAAATCAGACGCCAATGTTGGAAGCCCAAGTACAATGCCAGCCCCAAGAACCAGGATTTGGGTGACAAATTAAATTAGCATTCTCAATTAGAGTAAAAAATGTGTTATTATTCATTTCAAGCAGAGAATCATAGATGTGATATAATATGCATGCCAATATGCAAATAGAAAAGCTATTATAAAGTGGAAGTGCCAAGCTATTTTGAATTTTCAAGAACAAATAAAATATTATATGTAATATGTATTGATACAATCTGGGAATTATAAATTTCTAATATCTAATAATGGCTGAATAATGAATATGTGTCAAGAACTGTTCCAAACTCTTCATATAATTATTAATTTAATATCTACAACTACTATTGATGTGAATACTCTTGAGATAAGTAAGGCACTGTTGTTAGCCCCACTTTAAAGATGAAGTAATTTAGACACAGAAAAGTTAAAGAATCCACTCAGGGTCACATGGATCTATGTGGCTGAAATTAGAGTGTTTGGCCTCGGTGTTCTGTTTCCAGAGGGTACCACTGATGGCTAGTTTCACTGTCTCTCAAGAGTCTACAGAAATCACAAGAACCATGATTTATGGTGTCACAATTCCCCCATAGGGGCACACCAATATTCCTCTAGTTTCCAGTAAGTCACCATTTAATCAGAGAGTAGAGACATTCATTTTACAAGAGGAAACTGATGTTTCATTCTAAATATTAATAGGGATCGGAGTCAAGATGGTGGCTGAGTAAGAGGCACTGGTATGAACTACTAAACACACACCAAGTTACGTTCACAAGAATTATGGGAGCCAGGTGAAAGACCACCTTGTCATGTTATACTCATAAGAAAAGTTTAATTGAAGAAATAAAAAAGAGGAGAGGCCGGCGCCGTGGCTTAACAGGCTAATCCTCTACCTTGCGGCGCCGGCACACCAGGTTCTAGTTCCGGTTGGGGCGCCGGATTCTGTCCCGGTTGCCCCTCTTCCAGGCCAGCTCTCTGCTGTGGCCAGGGAGTGCAGTGGAGGATGGCCCAAGTGCTTGGGCCCTGCACCCACATGGGAGACCAGGAGAAGCACCTGGCTCCTGGCTTCGGATCAGCGCGATGCGCCGGCTGCAGTGGCCATTGGAGGGTGAACCAACGGCAAAAAGGAAGACCTTTCTCTCTGTCTGTCTCTCTCTCACTATCCACTCTGCCTGTCAAAAAATAAATAAATAATAAAAAATAAAAAGCAGATCTGAAATAAAAAAGAGGAAAGAATTGCCTACATCATCCCTCCTCTAGATTCAAAAAGCCAGAATGGAGACACCTCCTGTCTGGGAGAAGGGAAAAAACCGAACCCCAGTGCAAATCCTGGTGTGAAAAATTCAGTTGGACAGAGTCTCCCTGCCCCAGTTCCAATGCCCATATTTGTGGAATGAGTATTCGGAGCTTCCACAGGAAGGTGGGCTCTGCCCCCTACCCACTGGCAGGGAGCAAAACTCCAGTTGCATGGGGAGGCCAGGAGAGGAAGCTTAGAACTGTGCCTCAAAGCTCTTAGCCAGGCCTGCACAGAAATGTTGCACCTGATCGAGCCCAAAGACCTCTAGCGCCAGGCCAGTGCTCACAGACTGAGCTTCCAGACTTGGCTGGCATCAAGTGAGTATTTGCCCTCTGAATGATTAGGCTCATTTTGGTATGTGTCACTACCAGCCTCTGGTGAGCTTGCCAAACACCCCTGGGACTTTGTAGGGACCTAGGACTGGGAGACACAGATGTAACCAGCCTGGGGCCAGTCTGTGTAGCCAAAGAACTGCCTTTATCATTGTTCCAACCTTGAGCAGATAGCAAGAGGCCACTAGACCATGTGTTGGGACTCAGTGCTGAGCTGGTAAAGCCCAACTCTGGACAAATCCTAACAAGAATCTGCAGTCTGGACTTGTCCTAATATCAGGCAAGTCAGAAACCTGCACTCTGCTGAGACTGACTTTTCCTAGCATGTATTACCACCAGCCCCTTGCTGGCCTGGTATAGACCCCCAGGATTGCATAGGAGCTTATGCCCGTGAGACTCAGGTGTAACAGTTAAGACCTGCCTGAGAAGCTGAGAGCTGCCACTATAACCTCTCCTTTAACTTTGGGCTGACAACAAGGATGCACACCTTGCCGTTTGGGGACTGTCTTGGGTCTTAGCGCCAGGCTGGCTAGATTCAGCATTGGGAAGATCCTTGGAGTCCATGTCCATACACCAATGTCTACATAGCAGCTGGACCTGCTTCAGTGCTCCAGGGAGTCCTGATTGAGCAGTTCAATATGGCAGCCAACATCACCTGTGGCTGGTAGGGGCAAGGTCAGTCACAGCCCACGTCAGCAGCAGCAGTCTAGCAGGGGAACGTTGGGCCTGTCTTCGGGATGCATTGGTCTTGGTGGGTTGAGAGCTCCAGATGTGATGTAGCATTAGGGCATTCACAGGTACAGGACAAAATACGCTGAGCTGCCCAGAGGCCCAGGAAGAGCTTTGTAGGGACTCACTAACCAGTTTAGGTACTTCCTCAGTACACACCCAACAGCACATCAATTGCAATTTCAGGACAAATTTGAATTAAGGGAGCATTATAAAACTGAATCAGGAAAACCATATCAATAGTAGTCACAGGGGCAAATGCAACTTATGAGCTATTTAGTGCTGAAATAACAGAAATATCCATAGATGCAGAGAAAATACATTGTTTAGAATTTATAGGATAGTCACATACTAAGTAAAATTACTATAAATAATCCTTCCATGTACAGATGATACCTGTAAGAATGAAATACTTTCAGGGAATTATGACATTATCTAGCAAGCAAAATACGGCATCAGAAACCATCTATCTAGGAGTTGAGATTTCCAAATGCTTGGACAAAGATGTCAAAATAGTTATTTAAACAAACACAAGGAAAATTAAGAGACTGGAGAAGTATGATACAATATTCTAACAGATATTTGATAGAAAAATGAAATAAAAAACCAAGCAGAAACCCTTCAGCTGAAAAATACACTAAATGAAATTAGAAATGTGACAGAAGACATCAATAGCAGAACATGTTAAACACAGGAAAGAATCAGTAAACTCAAAGATAGGCTATTTGAAAACAAAAAAAAGAGGAATGAAGTAAGCTTGCAGAAAATATGTGATATCATGAAAAGGGCCAAATGTTGAAGCTATTTGGATTAAGGGGGACTTGAGAATACCAAAGGATTAGACAGCATATTAAAAGAGATAATCACAAAAACTTCCCAAACCTAGAGAAAGATACAATTATCCAGGTACAGAAAGGTCAAAGGTCACCAGCCACAAGTCTGCCTCTAAACATGTAACAGTCAAGCTCTCCAAGAGTAAAGAGCGGATTCTCAAAGCTGCAGAGGAAAGCAGCGGACAACATATAAAACGGCCTCACAGGCGAGAAAGAGTGGGAGGAGACTTTACGTATTGCTAGAAGAAACTGCCAGCCAGGATGCACTATCCAGCAAAATTTACCTTCAGAAATGAAGTGGAGAGAAAGGCATTCCCAGAGAAACCAAAGCTGAAAGAATTTTTCACCACCAGACCTGTGTTACAAGAGATGATTAGGTTCTTCAAACTTACAGAGACACTAACAAGAGGAAAATATCACAAGATAGAACACTCATGGGTAAGAATAACTATGCAAACAAATCTAGAATGTTTTTTTTTTTTTTTTTTTTGACAGGCAGAGTGGACAGTGAGAGAGAGACAGAGAGAAAGGTCTTCCTTTTGCCGTTGGTTCACCCTCCAATGGCCGCCGCGGTAGCGCGCTGCGGCCGGCGCACCGCGCTGTTCCGATGGCAGGAGCCAGGTGCTTCTCCTGGTCTCCCATGGGGTGCAGGGCCCAAGCACTTGGGCCATCCTCCACTGCACTCCCTGGCCACAGCAGAGAGCTGGCCTGGAAGAGGGGCAACCGGGACAGGATCGGTGCCCCGACCGGGACTAGAACCCGGTATGCCGGCGCCGCAAGGCAGAGGATTAGCCTGTTGAGCCACGGCGCCGGCCTAGAATGTTTTAATATTGAAAACATGGCATGTAAACCATTTATATATTTACTAAAAAGAATAAAAAATTATAATTACTGCATTAAAATGCCAACAGGCCATATTGGAAGAATTCAAATGTAATATCAAAAATTAAAAAGGTGAGGAGGAAGGGATCACAAATATAGTGCTATTAGAATTTCTTATATTTTATATTTTGTTTATTTTCTTATCTTTAAGACAAACCTTATGTTGTAATCATTTCAAGAAAGCTTGTTATAGCCCAGCAAAGTTCCTCATGGGTCTGGTGCTGTGGCATATCAGGCCAATCCAGCACCCGCAGACTGGCATCCCATACGAGCACTGGCTCTAGTCTCAGCGGCTCTACCTCCAATTATCTCTCTGCTGATGCACCTGGGAAAGCACTGGAGGATGGCCCAAACGCTTGGGCTCCTGCACTCATGTGGGAGACTCAAATGAAGCTGCTGGGGCCTGGCTTTGGCCTGGCCCAGCCCTGGCCATTGTGGCCATCTGAGGAGGGAACCAGTAAATGGAAGATATCTCTCTCTGCCTCTGCCTCTGCCTGTCCTTCTCTATAACTCTGACTTTCAAATAAGCAAATAAATCTTTAAAAAAGTTTTTTTTTTTTTTTTTTTTTTTTTGTCTCACGGTAACCTCAAATCAAGAACTGTAACAGACTAACCAAAACAACATGTAAGGAATCCAAGAACACCACTAGAGAAAATCATTTATCCAAAAATGAAGACTTTTAAAAAAAGGGAGCAAGAAAGAAAAGAACCACAATAAAATACAAAAAAAAACATATGCAAAGGACAGTAGTAAGACATTGCTTGTCAATAGTTACGTCACTGGACTTAAGTTTTCAGTTAAAAGACTTGGTGACTAAATAGATTAAATCCAGGACTCCACTGATGCTGCTTGGACGAGCTCACTTTATCTTTACGGACACACATAGAGTGAAAGTCAACAGGTAGCATAAGATGCCCCATCACTAACATCAGACAAGACAGATTTTAAATTAAAAAAAAAGTAAAAAAGAGACAAGAAATGTCATCATGTAATGGTAAATGGCTTAATGCACCAAGAGGAAATTCATAAATATAGATATATTCAATGTTGTATAAGGCAATTATTAACAAACTTAAAGAAAGAGACACTAATGCAATAATAGTAGGAAACCTTAACACTCTACTTTCAGAAATGGACAGATCATGTAGACAGAAAATCAATAGAGAAACAGGAGTTACATTGCATCCCAGATCAACCAGACCTCCTGGACGTCTATAGAGCTTTCCATCCAATAGCTGCAGAGTATACATTCTTCTCAACAGCACACGGGACTTCTCCAGGATAGATCAGATGGCAGGTCACAAAACAAATCTTAACAAATATAAATGAACATAAAGCATATTGGGTATCTTTTCTGACCATAGCACAATGTGATTGAAAATAAAACTAGTAAAACTTTTAGAACTACAAAAATATTAAAAAAAAAAAAAAAGAACAATTGACTCTTTAACAGTCACCAGATCAAGGAAGAAATCGAGAAAATTTAAAAATTTTGTGAAATGGATAAAAATGCATACACAATACATGTAAACCTGTGGGATACAGATACAGCATTGCTAAAAGGAGACAATGCATTAAGCTTCTGCCTGCAGCAGCAGCATCCCATATGGGTGACATTTCAATTCCTGGTTGCCTCACTTTTGATCCAGCTACCTGCTAAGGAGCCTGAGAAAGCAGCAGGGGACAGCTCACCTCCTAGGGCCACTGCCCCTCTGTGGGAGACCCAGATGAAGCTATGGGCTCCAGGCTCAGCCTGGATAAGCCCCAGAGAATACAGCCATCTGGGGAGTGATGAAAGATGAAAGATGTCTCTCTCCAGATACCATATGTTTTCCCTGATCCGAGATAACTAATAGGGTACCCAGAATGTAATGTGTTGGAGTGGAATAGACATTTGGAGATTCAGTGATTGTTTACAGCCTTTGTCTCTTCTGTTGAGAAACAGTGTTGTTTCTTCTTCATTCTACTTGTTGAACTCTTTTACTTGGTGTAGGATTAACTTTATGATCGTTAAGTAAACTGAAAGTAGATCTTTGTAAAAAATAAGAGTCAGAATAGGAGAGGGAGGAAGAAGGGTTGGAGCATGGGTTGGGGGAGGGTAGGATTGGAAGTATCACTATGTTCCTAAATCTGTATACATGGAATACATGAAACTAGTATAATTTTAATAACATCTAAAAAATAAAAATAAAAAAGATGTTTCTTTGTCTCTCCCTCTCTCTCTCTAATTCTGCCTTTCAAATTAATTAATTTTAACCAAAAGAAATCAGTGTTTGTAAAAAAGCAGAAAAAATCTCAAACAACTTTTCACAGTATCTGGGAAACTAGAAAAACAAGAAGAAATGAAGAGCAAATTTGCAGAAGGAAACAAAAAAATAAAACTCATAGCACAAAAAAATGACATACAGACTAAAACACAATACAGAATATCAGTTAAATGAACTGGTTATTTGAAAAGATAAAGAAAAATGATAAACTCTTAGAATAATAAAGACAGAAAGAGAAAACATTCAAATACATAAAATCAGAAATGCCCATGGAGACATTTCAACTGAAAACACAGAAATAAAAAGGATTGCTAGTGATTGCTATGAAAAGTTATAGGCAAAAAAAATGATAACAAAGAAAAAGATCACTTTTTTGGACACATGCACATTACGAAGACTAAAACAGGAGGAAACAGGATATACGAACAAATCAGTAATGAACAGAAAGATTGAATCAGCAATAAAATTTCCCCTCAGAGAAGCCCAGGACCAGGTGGTTTCAACACTGAATTCTACCAAAATTAAAAGATTAACACCAATAGTTCTTAAATGATCTCACAAATTTACTCTATGAAGTTAGCATTACCTGGTTACAAAAAACAGACAAGAACACAACAAAAAAAGAAAGCAACAGTCTAATGTCGTTGTTGAATATAGATATAAAAATTCTCATCGAAGTACTAGAAAATTTAGTCCAACACATGTTAGAAAGATCACAGATCACTCACGATGAACAGATGGGATTCATTGAAGGGATATAAAAAAAGATTCAACACATGCAAATACACGTGATGTACCATATTGAAAATATAGACAAATATCATGTAAACATCTCAATATATTCAGAAGAAACACTTGAAAAAATTCAACATTCCTTCATGATAAAAACTTTGACCAAATTAGGTATAGGAGAAACACTCCTCAACATACTACAGGTCATATACAGCAAACCAATAGCTAAGATTATATTGAATGGGGAAAACGTGAAAGCTTTGCCTTTAAGATCTGGACAAGGGTCTGCTTTCATCACTGGTATTCAACATAGTACTGAAGGTTTTAGCTACAGCAACTGGGCAGAGGAAAGAAATAAAGAGCATTCAAATTGGAAAGGAAGAAGTCAAACTGTCACTGTTTACAGATCACATGATCTTATATGTAGAACACCCTGAAGATCCCTACCAAAAACTCTAAGAACCAATAAATAAATCCAGTAAACTTGCAGGGTACAACATCATTATACAAAAAGCATTAGCCCTGTTAAACAACAATAGTTACTCATCTGTAAAACACATCAAAAAAGCAATCCCATTCCCAGTCACTAATTTCATTTCTTTTCTTTTCTTTTCTTTTCTTTTCTTTTCTTTTCTTCCTTTCTTCCTTTCTTCCTTTCTTCCTTTCTTTCTCTCTTTCCTTCTTTCTTTCTTTTTTTGACAGGCAGAGTTAGACAGTGAGAGAGAGAGAGAGAGAGAGAGAAAGGTCTTCATTCCGTTAGTTTACCCCCCAAATGGTCACTACAGCCAGCGCGCTGCACCAATCCAAAGCCAGGAGCCAGGTGCTTCCTCCTGGTCTCCCATGCAGGTGCAAGGCCCAAGGACTTGGGCCATCCTCCACTGCACTCCCAGGCCACAGCAGAGAGCTGGACTGGAAGAAGAGCAACCGGGACAGAATCGGCACCCCAACCGGGACTAGAACCCGGAGGATTAACCTAGTGAGCCGTGGTGCCGGCCACCCGTCACTAATTTCAACAACAACAACAACAAAAACCCGGGAAATAAATTTAACCAAAGAGATTGAAGATGTCAACAAAAAAAAATCTGTTAATTATTGATGAAAGAAATGGAAGCAAATAGAAAGAAATGGAAATACATCCCATATTAGTAGAATGGAAGAATAAAAATCACCAAAATGTACATAATACCCAAAAAAACAGAGTCAATCAAAATCTCGATGACATTTTTCACAGAACTGGCAAAAACACTATTAAAAATTGAATGGAAGCACAAAAGACCCTAAATAGCCAAAGCATTCTTTAGCAAACAGGACAAAACGGGAGGGTTTACGTTCCCTGTCTTTAAACTATGTTATAAAACTACAATATTTAACAGAGCATAAAACAGATACACAGTCCTATGGATCAGAACAGACCATGCAGTAAACTCACACATCTACAGCCACTTGATCTTTCACAAAGGTGCTAAGAATATATATGGGAAAAGGGATATTCTTACTAATAAATGGTGCTGGGAAAATTGTATATACTCATGCTAAAGATTTAAATTGGACCCCTATTTCTCACCACTAACAAAACTCAGTACAAAGTGGATTTAAGAGCTGTATGTGAGACCTGAATCTTTGACGCTATTAGAATAAAATATTAGGGGGGCAGTGCCATGGCGCAATGGGTTAACGCCCTAGCCTGAAGCACCGGTGTACCATAGGGCGCCGGTTTGAGACCTGGATGCTCTACTTCTGATCCAGCTCTCTGCTATGGTCTGGGAAAGCAGTAGAAGATGGCCCAAGTCCTTGAGCCCCTGAACCCATGTGGGTGACCCGGAGGAAGTTCCTGGCTCCTGGCTTCGGATCAGCGCAGCTCCAGCTGTTACAGCCAACAGGGGAGTGAACCATCAGATGGAAGACTTCTCTCCTCTCTCTCTCTGCCTCTCCTCTCTCTGTGTAACTCTGACTTTCAAATAAATAAATCTTTTTTTCTTTTTTTAAAAAAAGAATAAAATATTAGAAAAAAGCTTTAGGATGTTGGAAAGGGTAAGGATTTTCTAGATCAGACGCTAAAAGCAAGAATAAACAAATGAGATTTCATAAAACTAAAAAGCTTTACACAGCAAAGGAAGCAATCAACAGAGTGAAGAGACAACCTACAGAATGGGAGAAAATATTTGTAATACATTCATCTGGCAGGAGTTAATATACAGAGTATGTAAGGAACTCAGACAATTCAATCGCCCCTGCCCTACTCCCCAAAATACCAAGCCAATTAAAAAAATAAGCAATAGTTCTAAACAAACTTTCGAGGAAGACACAACTGTCTTCACAGGAACACAGCATAAAATGCTGAATATCACTAACCATTAGGGAAATGCAAATGAAAACCACAATGAGCTGTTACCTCACTCCAGTAAGATTTGGCTCTTATCAAAAAGACAAAACGTAATAGGTGTTGGCAAGGTTGTGGAGAAAAGGGGACCCTATTCTCTGTTGTAGGAATGTAAATTAGTATAGTTACTGCGAAAACAGTATGAGGGGTTCTTAGAATACTAAAAATAGAACGATCTTATGATCCAGGAATCTCATTACTGGGTTTATATCCAAGGGAAATGAAGTCCATCTGTTGAGGAGACATTGACTCTATCAAGTTTGCTACAGCAATACTTATGAGAGGGACGAAATGGGAACAACCTGAGCATCCATCAACTGAGGAGAGGATAAATAAAATGCCATGTAAATACAACGGAATAGTATTCAGCCATTACAGGATGACATCTTGTCATTTGAAACAACTTGGATGGAAGTATAGGGAATTATGTTAACTGAAACAAGCCACAAATGTCACATAGACTCACTTGTATTGGAGCACAAAACCATAGGTGATTTCACAGAAGTTAAAAGCATAATGTGGTAGCACAGGCTGAAAGGGAAGTGGGAATGGGAAGCAGTGATTGATGGGAGCCAGGTTATTGACAGATAGGTGCAATCAGTTCTGGAGTGCTATCGCACAATAGGGTAAACACTTACAATGTTAATGTATTCTATATATTTCTCTAAAATCTAGGAATTTTGCTGCTTTCACTATAAATAATGTTAAATATTTGAAAAATCAATGTGTTAAGCATGATTAGATACTATATGAAGAGTATAAATATGTACAGATTTTGTTAAAATTTTTATAAATAAAAATAAAAAATATTTTATGTACTCAACTATCAAAATTATATAAATTTGAATTTACTTAAAGTCATTTCATATCACCTCAATCCAGTGTTATGTCACCAATATCCAACTTTGTCTGAATAGAATAACTATAGAAACCTCCATTATTTGAGAACCATTCTTTCCAAGAGATCTCCAGGCAATAAACTTTGAAAATAAGAATAATAATTATTTATACATCCTGTTTAATCTCACAGATAATAAATACACTAGACTCTGAATAATTATATGTTATTTTACTTAATGTAAAGAAGTCATATAAAATCATCATTTTCCTTTACTGGTCGTATATACACCCATTAACATAACAATAGTGTTAATATTATCATTTTTCTTCAACATTTTAGAAAAAATAAACAATCTTATTTGGCAATATATTGAGTAACTCCCAAATTGACCTAAGAAACCTCACGTCCCATTAGAAAGAGAATCTCATAATACAAATATATATTTTAAAATGATCAAAATTCACTAATAGAGGAACTACAGTATATACAAAAGGACCTGAGGTGTCCTTTTAATTTATTAAAATTCACAGGACTTTAATATTATCATAGAGCCTAGGAAGGATATAAACAGAAAAACATATTACAGAAATAAAAAAGCTATTGTAAACTCACCTTGGAAATTGTTTTCTTCAGTACAAAATGCATCCTATTTATATCAAAGATCATCTTAGAAAGTGTTTAATATATGTTATATTTACGTGTTTTGTATCTCAATAGGCTATCTATAAAAGTATATGCAACATGCCTTCCCCAGCTGATTACTGTAACAATGTGTGTGCATACATAAACAAGCAAGAGCAAGTGCCATCACTTTGTGAAAACAATGCAGCGATGTACAAGGGAAGCTGAAGTTACTGTCTCATGGAAGATGTGGAAACAACAGGGATCGTTGTCTTCTCTTCGTCTCACATGCAGAAAGGATGCAAGATGTTTGAGAAACTCTATGGACAGTATAGAACTGTGAAACAGAGGCATTTGTGTTTTGCATTTATAATAGGAATAGATTTTTACATGATTTGGAAAATTAGTCCAACCACTATAACAAATGTTTGGAAATATAGGACAGAATAATTCACTCATTTTTAAACAATGTACCCTTACACGGCTCATTGCACATAGGCCATCATTATGGTAAAAAAGTAATTTGTTATAAGTACTACAATGCCTCTTGGCACAGAGCTAGGTCTGCCAGCCATGCCTGGCTGGCCCCGCCAATACTACCACTGTGTTTATAGATGCCTTTCCATTGGCTAATTGGAACATATGCCGGAGATTTGCCCACATTTGGCCTCTAACTTGAAGTCATATTTTTTCTTAGCCACAGTGTTGTCAATATATTTACAATCATAAATAAAAGTAAATGAGTGGCAAATTGAATCTGGAAAAGACAGAAGAGACTAACCAAATTGAAAATGATCATCAGATGCAAATCTCAAAGGACAAACTACTCTTGAGTCGTGGAGTCTTTCTAATATTGACAATTGATAACAAGTGTTTAAATGTTTACAATTGGCAAAATTTCTCCAATGTCCCTTAAACATTCCCTGGAGGATTATTCTCCCTTCTCAAATTAGGAATTTGAAGCCACAGAAATAAAGCACATCTCCAAGTTTACAAAACAAATAAATGAAGCAAGAAACTTGAATTCAGAGCTTTTAATTCTATTATCTTGATTCTACTTTACAAACAACTATGGGCTCATTGGAAATCATCAAGGATATTTGGGGCAGTTTCATTACATAAATATTGATTGATAGGATATTTGGTTGAAAATAAAGTAGAGAGTGCACATTCCAACTCTTGAGTTGATATTCAGAAAAGGAAAATATTTAATAAATTAATGCACTTATTGCAATGTTTGCAGATTTTTTTTAATGCTTCAAATTTGTTAGAAACTGTTTTATTGTATGTATAGGTATGTGCAAAAAGTATAAAAGCAACAAAATTTTTTGCTGTCTTCTTTTTTTTTAAAGGAACAAAAATTTTTAATGAATCTTGTATGTAAATATTTAATACTGCTTTGAAATTATTAATTTATATATCTTTACATTCTTGATAAATAACCAAATAATTTAAATACAACAGCCTAACATTCTCTTATGTAGGATTCTACATCTAACAGATGCACTGGTATCTAATCCCAGCCTGATACTTGTTTAGGCATACCAGTGACAAAAGGGATCACACTGTATTAAAGAATGATTAGGAATATATAGGCATTTTCTCATTATTAAGAATACAATCTTAAAAAGAAAAACTATGTACACCTTACAGGTGAAATCATTGTTGCATAACTGACCTGCAGAATAATTGCAGTATGTTAAAAAGACATTCACTGTTAATATTCCAACTTCCCACACTGGCTCTGAGTATCTGCATCATAACATCAGTAATTGAATTTTACAGGCAATTCGAATGCAGACTCTTAGCAAAAATCTACCAAAATTGTTATTAAAGGTGATGTTTAATGGTGTTTTGATAAGAAATGCTTATATGGAATATTTCCTCTCGATAGATCATACTTTGGAAATCTAAACACATCTGAAGAGAAGCATGCACATTAGATCTTGTGAAACACGGAAATGCAATAACCTCTTTGGCAAAGTTGCCAACCTGCACATATTTCCCTTTTGCATTGGAAAGATATTCAGAATGGAAGGAAACGACATTGTTGATAAGTATAAATGATTCTATTATGCTCCGCATTATCAAAGAGGGATAGAAGTTTTGGCTAGTTAAGCACATTTACCAACTCACATCTTTAAGTAGTAAATATTCAGGCAAACTAAAGAGAAGTTCTGATTCATAATGCAAAATTCATGACTTTAAAATCTTGTGAAACAGTCATAATTCCTGTGTACATGACTTGTCCTTTGCTTATTTTAATATACTGCTCAATGGTGACAAAAATAACTCAGACTACCCATATGGACATTTAGTGAGATTATGAAATTAGTTATAATTTTTATTCCCCCAACAGCTATTGAAAAATAACCATTAGCTTATTTAAAATGATATTCAAACAACTGATTTTACATCATCATTTGTCTCCTCAGCTAATTATTACAAGAAGATAGGAAAAGGAACTTCAAAATTATATCCACTATAAAATCTTTTGGTTATATAAATCTTTACATACTATAAGCTGTTATTCCTCAAAAACTCAACCAATCTTATCTATCAGAATTCTCTTTTAAGTCTAATATGTATATAGTAGACTTTTAATTATAATTTCAATAGTTAAGAAAAAAACATTTTTGTTAAAATTTATAAATGCTTAATTTTAATCATTTATTGCATCATAATGCATAGACTCTAAAGTATTCAAGAATTTTTAGAAGTCAATCACTTTTATCTCTTTCAGAATATAACAAAAAATTGTCTATTCTCATTAGTAAAGATGAAAACACTTCTGAAAACATATTAAAATAATATGACCATCATGTTGCAGGCTTATAGACAGTTTAAACATATTTTCAACATGTATTTCTGCCTCAGAGTTGCTTTGCTTTTCAAAACCTCATAATTAGTTTACTATTGTTTTTTCTAGAAATAATAGCTAATCATTCATACCATACCATATGGAATTATAATGAGAAGCATGATTTGAATGAATCAAAATGAACACAGGAAAGGTAAAAGAAAATAGAAATGCACCCTTTAACACCAACAGCAACGACTGAGAGCCCTGTATGTAGACCCAGACTACATTCACAATATGTGACATTTCCATTATAAGGTGGCCTTATCTCCATGACTCAATCATTGGTATATCATTTTATGTGACATCGAAAGAGTCCCAGGCACCCTGAACATTTTACTCTTTAGAACTTTTAACTTATTTACTGGCCTTGTTTATACTGTAAAGCATCTGTGAGTAAGCTCAAGTTCAAGTATATTAACATTGCAGCAGCAACATTTATTATTACCTTGTCTTATCAAGGCAGGAGAATTTGAACAGTCTCTTAATTTTGAGATAAAGACCTTACAAAAGCAGTAATGTGATAGTTTGAAGTCTGATACACAGCCTCTCAGACAATTTTGTCAACATGCTAAACTAATCTTAGAAGACACAGAGAGTTGCAAAATAATTAGTGCTTTGTTGGAAGATTTTCTGATCCAAGCCTTAGTTACTTACTGTTGGTTGGTCTCTGAGCTCAGGCTCATTCAGTTGGCCAGTCTATCTCTGTCCAAGTTTAGCCCAGTCATGTCTACATTTTAAATTTTCTATCTTACTACTACTTTCAGAATAAATTGTCTTCACCACCGCCTATACCTGCAGACTGAAAAATCAATCTAGAAAGTGGTTTTCAATGCTGGCTGTGCATTAGAATCAGCTGGGAGCTGTAAGATCAAATCCCCGGATATAGCTTAACCAACTAAATACAAGTCTCTGGCGCTGGGGCATAGCCGTTCACATTTGAAAGCACTCTATTTGATTTCTTTGTATATACAGGGTTGCAGATTGCTTTTCTGAAAGTGGTCTGAGGCCTTGAATTATCTCCACTGTGATGAAGCCTTCCATAAGCAGGCATTTTCCCTACAACTTGCTTCCTACGATGTGCACACCCCAATATACAAACATTCTTACTTTGCAATTATGGCTCGAAATGAGTTATTTTTAAGGCGTCTTTATTTGTTTCAAAGGTGGAATGGCAGAGACAAAGTGAGAGAGAGGGCGAGGGAGAGAGATATTGACTGATCCACTTGTTCACTCCCCAAAAGGCCTCAAAGGTTGAGACTGGTCCAGGCTAAAGTCAGGGGTCTGGAATTTAATCTGGCACTCCCACACTGGTGAAAGGGATCCAAATAAATGGGCTTCCTCCACTGCTTTCCCAAACACACTCTCAGGGAGCCAGGTTGGAAGTGGAGCAGCCAGTACTGGAAATGAAACTGCTAGGGAATCTTGGTGTTGTAAGTGACGTCTTAATCCACTGCACCAGAACTCTAGTCTCCAAATGAGTCGTTTCTAATGAGCGACTTGGGCAGACACACTGCTTATTATTAGAATATTATATATATATATTTCCATCACAGTTATAGCCATTAGCTAACTCTGTGGGAATGAACACCCTCCCCGCCAGACAGGAATTGTAAATTCTTCCTACTCACAAAAAGCACTTGGGCTCTGGAAAAGATAAATTCTCCAAGAGTGGGAGTTAATCAGCTAGAAAATCTCCAGTTTTCTGTCTAACACCGTGAAGGATACAACTGAGAAGGAATTGTTCCATCTGCTGTTTCTTCTCCTTTTCCTGCCTCGTTCTCCTCTTCCTGTTTCTTGTTGTTTAACACCGATGAATTTACTTAATTGTACTCACAGCCACTTTTTAAAATAAACGGAACTAGGTCCCTTAAATTTTAGTATTATATGATGTATTCAAATGTGGTCGATGTTTGATTTGAATACATGTAGATTTCTGATTTAACTGAGACTTTTTAAAGCAAAAGGGTTAAGTCTCACATTATCTCATAATGACTGAAGGTACGAATATATAGATCTGTGATAAGGGTCTATGACACTATTGTATTGTGGGAAAATTATTTTCATAATGTATATCGTCCTACTTCTTCTACTAATTATTTCCTTCATAATTTCAGTATTTTATTCCAATCAAAGATTCCCTTCTTGCAAAAAGTTACCAGTATCATTAACCGTGTTTTCTACTCACTTGACGATGAATTCATTGGTCTGGGTGTAAGTGGCATTCACATAGTTTCAAATTTCCTCAGGTGATTCAAATGCACAGCCCAGATTGAGACTCACTGCCCTACCATGGATGGGGAACATCTGGCCTGCAGAACATATGTGGCACACAAAATCGTTTGGTCTGGCCCTGCCACGGCAACTACAGGTGAGACTTGAAATTCTATAAATCTACAGCAGACTAATTTTTAAGTTGATAATTTTCTGTGACACATAAATAATGTTATATTATGAATATGCAAATATCCCTTGGAAAAAAAATTACCACCTGGCATTGGATAGAAATCACAGCCTAAGAAAATGATCATCAACCAGTAAGGATGAATAAATAATTTGATTAATTAATTGCAGCTCAAAGGGAGGGTCAGTAATATTTTAAAATGTGATGATCTCTGCCATTTCCACATATTTGCCACTCAATTCTGATTCTTTGCGTTTCTTACAATGACTTACCCAGATATTCCCGTCTTGATGATAGGGCTTCCAATTTCTCCCGGTATCACTATACAGCATCCTGTACTGGGTCACCCAGTCTGAGCTGCTGTATCTTCCTTGGGTCGCAATGGCACTGATCTGCTTCCGATTGCCAAAGTCAACCTGAAGCCATTGATAATGGTCACTGTCGGATGGAGACCATCCCCCAGCACCTAAACAGTACAGACACAAGAGGAGAAAATGAGTGTTCAAAGTTTAACTTGTACAATTGACAATGGATTATTCTACATATCTTAATTGGTCTTGTCAGAGCGATGTTTCACAGATATATTATGAAGTGTCCTTTATGGATGCCATTGGGATTTCAACTAATATTCCTCCAGCTGGGTAACATTGATTCTTTAACCTCTTTATGCTGCAATTATGTGCTCATTTTCTCCTGAGCAAATGTCTTCATAATTTCTCAATTAGATCTTATTAGTACATGTCAAAGTCTAATTGGCTGAGGGTTGATCAATTTACCATGAACTCTTCAGCTAAAATCTCTAGGAAAAAATAAGGAACTATCCAATTTCCTTTCCTTCATGTAAAGGTTTATCTTTTAGTAAATTATAAACAAAACAAAAACCAATTATACATAAACTCTACAATATTTTTTGCCTTAAAATTCAGAATTCAAAGAATATGCTTAAGATGAAGCCTAATTGTACATTAGAACTCTGCACTCAGGGGAATGAATGTGTATAAAGAGTTAAACTGTAATAAATTTTCCTAAAGTAGCCTCCACTGGTGAATGATGAGTTCAGTCCAAAGGGGTGTCCATACAAAGTGGACTACACAATACAGCTTGGTGTACAAGCAGGTTGTACCTAACACAGACTATATACTTTTAGCTAAGCAACTGAGCCTCTTCCAACACAGCAATCAACCTCTCAGTGAAGAGTTGCCCCATGTGAACAGCTGCCAAAATTATGTCCAAATAAGGCAAATGACATCCTGCACCAATCAGGAAATCTCTGTACATTGCAACCTGTCTTTCTTGTTATAAAATGTAACTCATCACACTGTAAGGGAGAAGCATTTGGAATCATTTTTTATCTGGAACACTGTCCAATTCTAGAATCTTTTATTGCTGCTCAGTAAACTTTGTGAAATTGATCTCAGTTTTTGTTAACAATAGGGGATTAATCAGTGTGCAGCACTTGAGATAAAAACCACCAATGTTTCTTAATTATTTGTAGGAAAATGATTTGAGTTACCAAACAAAATTAAACTTCTTTTGGTGGATTTAATAATTGATTGGCAAATAATAAGAACATAAAAGCATTTATAAAATGGTGTTAACAAAGAACAGAATGACTCTTAATTCAGAGTAATATTTAAAAAACCATATTATACACAAATAAGTTACAGAAAATGTGACACAACACTTACACTAGTAAGAGACATGATTTTTGTGGTGAATTTAGCTTACTAATGAGATTAAATGATAGAAAAATATTCAATAGATTATACAATTTATAGTATATATATATGTACACACTTTAAATAGAGAACTTAAATGCTAATAAAATACTGTCTGAGGGCTCACATCATTTCTTAAAACATCACAGATATTTTATTCATTTATCATTGCTTATGTAGCTTATTTATGCTTCCAGCTATGATACAAGACATCTTTAAACAATTACAAATTTTTAAAAAATATAAAATAACTTTTTAAAAAATTTAATAAATTCAAACCTACAGAGAATGGTGAATTTTTTTAAAGACAGAATTCAAAGGAGATAGTAGCAGAAAAAGAGCTCTGGGGCTCTATGTGGGGATCACTATGAGTCTCTGGAATCCAATCGCCGAACAAAAATACTCTGTGTGTTTGCAGACCAAAACTTCAACGGCAGGTGAAGGGGTTTCTGCAGTGAACAGCAATCAGAGGTCGCACAGGTTTAAGAGAAACTTGGCTTCAGGTTAGACTGAAGCTTGAGAGCCCTTCCTGCACAGTCCCAGGCATTGAGTATGCATTCCAGCAAGGCGACCATGAGAGATGACAGACACTACTCAGCTGTAAAAAGGAATGAAATCTTGTATTTCTCAACAAAATGGATGCAACTGGAAACTATTATACTTAGTGAAATAAGCCAGTTCCCAAAAGACAAATACCATATGTTTTTCCTGATGTGTGGTAACTAATAGAGTATCAAAAATGTAATGTGTAGGAGTGAAATTGAAATTTTGAGGTCCTATGACTGTTTACAGCCCTTGTTTCTCTGTTAAGGAACAGCATTTTTTTCTTATTATTATTCATTGAATTCTTTTCTTACTGTAGGGTTAATCTTAAGAGTATAAAGTAAACTGAAAGTAGATCATTATAAAAATCAAGTGTGCGCCGGTGTTGTGGCTCAGTAGGCTAATCCTCTGCCTTGTGGCGCCGGCACACTGGGTTCTAGTCCCAGTCAGGGCACCGATCCTGTCCTGGTTGCCCCTCTTCCAGGCCAGCTCTCTGCTGTGGCCAGGGAGTGCAGTGGAGGATGGCCCAAGTGCTTGGGCCCTGCACCCCATGGGAGACCAGGAGAAGCACCTGGCTCCTGGCTTCGGATCAGCGCGGTGTGCCGGCCGCAGCACACAGGCCGCGGCAGCCATTGGAGGGTGAACCAATGGCAAAAGGAAGACCTTTCTCTCTGTCTCCCTCTACTGTCCACTCTGCCTGTCAAAAATTAAAAAAAAAAAATCAAGTGTGACTAGGAGAGTGGGAGGGGTAATAGAGTGGGAAGTATCATTGTGTTCCTAAATTTTTATATATATGAAATTTATTTACCTTAAATAAAATTTAACAAACAAATAGAAGTAGAGAGAATTTGGTCCTAAAATAAGGGCTGCTCTGGCCACACCTGGTCAAAGATTTCTGAAAAAGACTGATCTGACCAACACTTAAATTAACTTCAAGCTTCAACAAAACTCAACACTCCATTAAGGCCAGGTATGAAACCTTAGAAACTGAACCTCATCACATCGGTTAGGTCTACCATAAAATTATATTTTTAAAAAAGCACTAGATTTTTTGGAGAAGTGGGAAAATATCACTTATAAGTAACAAAAAATCAGTTAACAGAAATGGAGCCTCAAATAACAGAGATGAAAATAATAGCAAAGCAGGACTTCAAAGCAACAATTATATAATAGTTCCATTACTTAAAAAAATGTATATTGAAGAATCCAAATACAAAATCTAAATGGAAAAAAAAAAGAAATAATAAAAGAGAACCATGAACAATTGAGAACTTCAGATTATATGTACATTAAGATAAAATTTATTCTAGGGTCTTAAGAGTAGTTTCGCCACCAAGCAGAAATCATAAGTGTACTAGGATTTGGGTTTGTGCACACCATCTAAACTCAAATTCAGAGACAAAAAATGATTTAATAAGTGAGAAGTGCTCCAGCAACATGTGGGACAATAAGTGTCCCACAAGTCATGAAAATAAAGAGAACACTAAAATTTCAGATGACACAGATTGAAATAGAAAAAAAATACATTTAAAAAAGTGAGTAATGATGGAAAGGTAAAATAAGTATGTAAAGAGCTCATTTAATCCCAATCAGGATAAGCAGAGAGAAAAATACACCAAATAATCATAAGGTGAAAAATCCTTGTTAAAGAGAAAATCTTAAAAGCAACAGGAGACCAATAACTCCTCAGCATAAAAAATACATGCCAGAAAACGATGGAACAATGTACCTGACATGATAAAGAAAATAAATAAATAAACAAAAATAAATAAATAAATAAAAACCTGTCACCAAAACTACTATAACCAGTAAAAATATGAAATGATTTTAAAAATGAAAATAATTCAACCAAGGATGTAAAAGATCTCTATAATGATAATTACAAAGCAATAAAGAAGGGGATGCCAAAAAATTGTAAAAATCTTCAAAGTTCATGGATTAAAATTAATAACATCAAAATGTCCAAACTATCAAAGGCAATTTACAGATTCAATGTGATCCCAATCAAAATATCAATAACATTCTTCTCAGTTCTGGAAAAAATGATGTTGAAATTCATATGGAGGGACTGGTGCTGTGGCATAGCAGGTAAAGCCACCACCTGAAGTGCCAGCATCCCATAGGTGTGCCGGTTCAAGTCCCAGCTGCTCCACTTCTGATCTAGCTCTCTGCTATGTCCTGGGACAGCACTAGATGATAGCCGAAGTCCTTGGGCCACTGAATCCATGTGGAGACCCTAAAGAAGCTCCTGGCTTCAGATTGGTGCAGCTCCAGCTATTGGGGTCAACCAACCAGCAGATGGAGTACCTCTCTCTCTCTCTGCCTCTCCTCTGTGTGTAACTCTGACTTTCAAATAAGTAAATCTTTAAAAAATATTCATATTGAAACACAGGAGACCCAAAATAGCTAAAGCAATCTTAAACAACAAAAACAAAGCTGGAGGCATCATGATACCAGTCTTGAAGACATACTGCTGGGCAGTTATATTCAAAACAGCCTGGTACAGGCACAAAAGTAGACATGAAGACCAGTGGAACAGAACAGCAACCCCAGGAATTAATCCATGCATCTGCAACCAACTAATCTGCGAAAAATGAGCTAAAATCAATTTCTGGATAAACAACAGCTTGTTCAACAAATGGTGATGAGAACATTGAATCTACATTTACAGAAGTATAAAACAAAACCCCGACCCCTTATACCTTACAAAAATACAGTTTAAGATTTGATGCTTGTTTATAGCCGTTGTCTCTACTGCTGAAGAACAGTGTTTTTTTTTTTTTTTCATACCATTTATTGAACTCTCCACTTAGTGTAGGGTTAATCTTATGAGCATAAAGCAAACTGAAAATAGATCTTTGTAAAAAATTAAGAGTAGGAAAAGGAGAGGGAGGAGGAAGAAGGGTGGGAAGATGGGCAGAGGGAAGATAAGGTGGGACGGTGGGACGTAGTACTATGTCCCTAAATCATGTATATGAAATACTTGAAATCTGTATACCTTGAATAAAATTTTAAAAAGAAAATTCATGAAAAATGAGTATTATAAAAAAGGAAATGGGAAAAGGACATGAAAAGACATTTTTTTCAAAGAATGAAATACAAATTGCATCAGGGAAATGCAAATAAAAACCACAATGAGGTTTACCTCACCTCTGTTAGAATGGCTATCATCCAAAAATAAAAAAAAAACAATAAATGCTGATGAGAATGTGGGGGAAAAGTACCCTAATCCACTGTTTGTGAGAATGTAAACTGGTACAACCATAATCTATAGTATCTAGATTCCTCAGATATATGAACATAGATCCACCATATGGCCTCTCCTGTGAACTTACCCAAACAAAATAAAATCAGCATATGAAAGAGCTATCTGTACCCCCATATTTATTGCAGCTCAATTCACAAGAAATGGAATCAACCCAGATGCCCATCAACTGATGACTGGATAAAGAAAATATGGTATATATACACTATGGAATACTACTCAGTTATAAAAAGGGATATCCTGTCTTTCACAACAAAATAGATGCAAATAGAAAGCATTATCCTTAAATAACCGAAAAAGAAAAATATCATGTGTTTTCTCTGATATGTGGCAGTTAATGTTGAATACAAAAAATGCATAGGAATGAAACAAACATTTTGGGATATGATTGTTGTTCTTGGTCCTTGTTTATATGCCTGTGGAACTGTGGTCTTCCTACTTTTGGCTTGTGGAATATTCTGCTTACAGGCTAATTAAGCCTTTGAATACAGAGTGGATTAAAATTATGTCTTTGCAAAACCTGATAAGGAGATGGGAGGGGGTGGATGAGGGGAACAGAGGAGTGAGGGAAGTGTGGTTGTCTTCTCGGAACTGTACCTATGGACTACATGAAATCCGTTCTTTTTAGAGAGACAAAGAGCTATCTCCCAGGTATCCATTCAGCCTTTCAAATTTCTGCAACAGTTGCAGCTGGAACAGGCTGAAGCTGTGAGCTGGAATCTCTGTTCAGGTATCCCGTATGTGTGGCAGAGACTGAAGTATTTGACCATCATCCGCTGCCTCCCAGAGTCAGCATTAGCAGGAAGCTGAAATCGGGAAGAGATTAGGACTGGATCCCAGGGACTCTGATGTGGGCACCCTAAACACCACGCCAAATGCTTTCCCCTGCACAAATGTTGGAAAGAGCCTCGTATGTACTATCAACAGAATGTCCATATAAATTACATAGTAACTACATTCTCAGTTTATAGTATCATGTATTCAATCCAAATTGTTACAAAAATTCTTTCCAAAATGCAAATATTATCTGATTTAATCCCTGTGTAACACTTTTCCAATGATCCTGATTGCCTCCTATAGAAATAAGCGACTCACACCTCTGCACACAGAGACACAGCTGGAACACACCCTCTACACACCCACACATCCTCCTTCAGCTGGGTCTGGTGAATTTGTGCTACTCACTGAAGTGTCGCTAGGCTCACTTCAAACACCACCTTGTGTAGAGGATGATGTGAGGTGCCATACAAGCCTTCCTTTATGACTGGGGGCTTAGTCACTGGAACCTGGAGTGCTGCAAGCAGATGGTACATAACTGGATTTTCCTCTTCAGGAATTGCCTAGGTTAACAAGAAGCACTTCAGCCAAGCTGCACCCTCTCTAAGATGGCACAAATGCCAAGACTGTTCAACCAGGAACTACCAAGACCAGCACTCTGCCACAATTCTAGAAGCTCTAATGTCTTCATAATCTTAGAGCCCCCTTTGGGAGCCTCCAATGAAACATCACTGTAACCAAACATCTCTCTCTCTCTCTCTCTCTCTCTCTCTCTCTCTCTCTCTCTCTCTCTTCTCTCTTCTCTGCTTCATTTCTTTTTCTTCCATAGATTTTCATCCTAAAATCACTCCCTAATTAACTTCCTATATACTATTCTCTGCTCCAGAATTCGTATCCTGGGGAACCTAGTCTGCAATGCCTCCTTGGGACTACTTTCCTGACAGCCTGCTCACTAACAATATGAGTTAGTTGTCCCTACTTTGCAATTTGCATGTTATTTACATGCTGGGTTTTTTCCTATTGTAGAATCTAATATTCCCTATAGTCATATATTATCCACATGCCTGTTTTACCTAGGACTCTAAAATTTTGGAGACACTGTAAATAAATTTTGGGGATAACAATATACTCAGTCAGTCATTAAGAGACAGTAAATATATGTTCTTACTTGTTAGATCTAATTCCAAAACCTTGAAGAAATCCTACAGCCAATTGCATATAAAGCTCTAATTATTTGTTATCAAAAGCAACAAATTTGTATGATGAAGAGGTGGAAATATGTCCAACTGATGGTTGTGATTTAGAATATTTCTCATGTCTTCCTAATGAAAACTACATAATAAATTTTCTTTTACCTACTTTTTGCTGCATTACATTTTTTCTGTAAGCAAGCAATTACCATGCATGCAGCTACTTAATCCCATTTGTTTTATTACTTTCAGGAAAATGGAATTTGTTATCAACTTTAAAGGAAGAAAGATCTAAAAGCAAGGGAAAAAGAAGCGTAAAACTTATTCCTCAGCAGAAATGAGTGTGGAAGAAACAGGGAGTAACCTCCAGGGGAGGGCCAAAGTGAGGATTCATGGGGAACATGGTGGAAAGATCGATGGGAAGTTTCCTGCTTCTCTTTGATCTATCAAACAATGTAATTTAGGGAAGTTGATTGCTTTGTTCATTTGGTTTGTGAAATGTGTAACCTCTATCGATTCAAGGATTAAAAATGATACCTCTTTCATGATGAAAAAAATAAATAAAACCTTTGGAAAACGAAATATAAGACGGCCAAAGTGTTTCCCAATATATTGTAGTATGGAAGAGGGTAAAAGTGTTCCCAGGGTATTGCTGTAGCTCAGACAGTGAAGGGAAGCTGAAAAGGAGATGCAGATACTGAACAGCATGGACTCTCAGTTTCTAAGAAGGCTTAGGAAGAACTTCAGAATAATAGTGCCAAACCTCTCCAGTGAATAACTGGCAAATCATTAAAGTCACGTGAAGGATGCGTGCTTATTAATAGGGTTCCTATCATTACTTAAACAATAAAGATGCTGTTCAACAGCCTCTCCACTCTCACCTCTCTCTCTTCTCTCTACTTTCCCTTATTTTGTTCCTACTTCAGTTTTTCCCGAGTGTGTGTGCATGTGTGCATGTCCACGTGTTTTTACTGGAAAAATATGTAGCATTGGGATTCTAAATGTCCATTCTGCCTGGGTTACTTCTTGACAAATCACAATAGAAATGAAATGGGTGAAGTTAGTCCTGAGCTCACGCGACAGTTATTTGGGTTCCGTAATTTGTAAATCTGTACCTCTGAGGGAAGAGGAACTTGGTGGTGCAGGAGAGGTCAGGAAACTTCCCTTTGTGGTGATAAACAGCTCCAGAATACACATGATCCTGAAGTTGGTGGTTGTAACACCACAAGATACTCTGCCTAGATTTTAATTTAGAAGAAAACAGGAGGGGGAAAGTTTCAATTAGGAATAGAACGACCTTTAATAACTGGCTGAGAAATATGTATCAGATGAAAAGAATAAATTGAAAAGCAGACTCCAGGCCAGATAGCACCGTGAGTTCAGGCTTTAAGGCCTCCTTCTGCTCTAGATACACAGTATTTTCAGATAAGACACTTACAAACAAAATTGAAAAGACATAGCCAGGATCAAACATGAGATAAGGATCTCCATAGACAAGAAATGCATCCAAAATGCAAAGCACCGAGTAGAGCTGGAACTGAGGTCTGAGGACACAGCGGCAGCTGGGCGTGTGGCTCCTATGCAACAGCAGTGCATAGAAGCTCCCCTGTTTGTCACACACAGGACACCCTGGACAAGGCTACAACCAACACTGCTTCAGGGCTAACTGGCCTGAGGAAAGAAACTGAAAAGATCTCCTTACTCCTTTGGAGGTATGGTTTATATGAGACTGTCTGTCCAAAAGGTTTGAGAATAGGCAGTTCTGAGCTTAGGTACCACTGTCCTGGAGACCAGACCCACGATCTCCTAGTGTCTCTGCCAGGCAGAGGTGCAGAGCCAGCACTGTAAGATGAACTTTTTTTTTTTGACAGGCAGAGTTAGACAGTGAGAGAGACAGACAGACAGAGAGAAAGGTCTTCCTTCCGTTGGTTCACCCCCCAAATGGCCACTACGGCCGGTGTGCTGCAGCCGGTGTGCTGTGCCAATCCGAAGCCAGGAGCCAGGTGCTTCCTCCTGGTCTCCCACGCAGGTGCAGAGCCCAAGCACTTGGGCCATCCTCCACTGCCTTCCTGGGCCACAGCAGAGAGCTGGACTGGAAGAGGGGCAACCGAGACAGAATCCGGCGCCCCAACCGGGACTAGAACCCGGGGTGCCAGCGCCGCAAGTGGAGGATTAGCCAAGTGAGCCGTGGCACCGGCCTGTAAGATGAACTTTTACACTGTGGATCCTGGAAACCTGAGTAGAGAAAGTCATGAAATGATGGAGACTGATTGTCAGTAGGAATGTGCAAACCAAAGTTCCAAATTACAGGAAACAAATGCCACAAAGTTCAGTACAAACTAACTCCATCTACAAAAGCAATTGAGAATCAGCAATATAAATATAAACTAGATAATGCTGTTAATTGCAAATACTAAAATGAACCAAAATGACTAAAAATAAAAACTGCAATCAATAGGAAAAATATCATCAAAAATAAATCTACCAATTATATTTAATCTAAGAAACAGTAAGCTATATAATATTGAGGGTTCATCCAGAAGCCAATGTGGAGAATACAAAGTGTCAGAGTTCAAGGAATTCTGCTTCCCATCAAAAACATGAAACAATTTTGTCAAGGAGACAAAAGACAGCAAATAATAGCTTGCAAGACATGATACAGGCAACAAAGGACTCTGATTCTTGAGATATAAGAAATAATAAGCCTGGCACTCTCCTCGGGCTTCTCTAGCCAGCAAGTATCCACAAATTGGTTGAAGTCTATCCAAGTCTTCTTAGGTCATGTACCTTGCAGCTGTGTGAATTGTGACAAGTGGAATGAGTCCAGCTTGCCCAGCTACCTAACCTGAGAAAGATACCAAGCCTAGATGCAGGCAAGAACCCAAGAAAGACGGGCAGAATCTTTGAGGCGATGTGATAGAGCTATGAGCTTGAGAGACCATGGTGGATGGAGCTAACACAAAAGGAAGCAAATGTGCAGAGGGATACTGAAAGTGAGAAGGGGTTCCCCTGTAGTTCTGGCTAAAGCACATGAGAAGTCGTCCCAGTTGGGGAAAAGAACCAGCTGAACACAGGTGCTCATGTTCTGTGCTACTTACCATGATACAAACATGCCACTCCTAGGTATTTCACCAGGAGAAATAACTCACAGGGATATACAAAGTCTCACACACAGATGGTCAAATTAGCTTCATTTATAAGAGTCACAGGATGGAAACAACTCACTGTCTATTAACAGACCAATGGATAAAGAATTGGTGCTTCTCCATGCAGCAGAATACTACTCAGCAGTGAGAAAGGGCAGGGGCGTTGGTGTGTACAACACCATGATGAATATCAAAACAATTATGCTCAGGGAAAGGAACCAGGAAATCGTGCATACTGTGCAACTGCATTCATACAAGAGTCTCAGACGCGTAAGCTAACATAAACGAAGAGTGAATCGGTAACTGCCGGAGATGGGGGACGAGAGCAGGGAGGAGGATGAGATTACAAAACAGCAAACGCCAACTTCCAGGAGTGAGTGATGGATATATTCATGATTTTAATTGTGGTGATGCATTCATGAACACATACATATGTTAAAATATAAAATTATAGAATTTAAATATGCACATGTTAGTGTACATCAAAACATTTTAAAATTATGGGAATTAACAGACATGGAGGAAATTAATTTAAGTTTTATAATAAAACAACTATATGCATTATAAATATTTGAACAAAGAGCAATATTCTTTAAAATTGGAAAAAGAGATGACTGAACTGAAAAGATCTTCAGGATACTGAACAGAGTATGAAACACAAACTTATTATAAAAAGTGTATCATGATGTGCAATGGATAGTTGGTCAGAAAAGGATGACTGATGACTTGTGACATTTAAAAACATAAAATTTAAGCACATAATTGAGAATTATCTCATTAATAAAGAAGAAAACAGCAGACATCTTAGGAAAAGATGAAGAGCTTGCTAGTGAGCTCAGATTTTATTTGCAGTGTGAAGCACCCAGCTGCAAGGTATGCGGCCTATGAGAATCTGGGTAAGTAGACTTCAAGCAAGTAGATACCTGTTGACTAGAGAAGCCAGAGAAGAGTGCCAGGCTTATGAATTAATGTCAGCCATGCCCTCAGGAAAAAGAAATGGCAGCACCACAGTCATTCCTAAAAGGTTAAAAAAGGAATGCTTATATTAAATCATGTAAAAACAAAAGGCAAGTAAAGCTATTCTTGAAGTAGAACAGAAGAACGAAGACATAATATTATCAGATACTATTAAGAGACCTGACAACAGAATGGTTCTCTTTTATTTCTAACTTACTCAACAAGGACCATGGTTTTGAAATCATTGTGGGAGTAGGAAAACTCATAAGTGAGTCCAGGAAATTACCTCCTGAGACAAGATAAGACAAAATAGGAGAGACATAGCTCCTTAATGCAGATTAACATTTTTGAAGCCTTCAAATTTAGATTATGTCCCAAAGCACTACATCTGCAGATGTAATCTTACCTTCCTTGCATATTTACAAAAGGAGCTGCCAGAAAAGCAAAAGCAAAAAATAGACATCTACACACACACACACACACATGCAGAAATCCAACAAAGATAAACCAGTGATGTTAAAAACAAGGAAACTGGCATCTAGAACGCATGTATATGAATGACAGCTCTTCTTCAGAATTTGGTATGTGGGACGTGAATATGTAGATAAAAGAGAAGTGGGGGAAGAGTGAGATGATAGCAGTGAGGCAGTGTTGGTGAGTTTTAAGTATTTACTTTTTAAGTCAGCTTCTTGTGTAATAGAACAGAATAAATTCCAAAGATGCATGTCCAATTTTAATTATAGCAATGCATTTGGCAAAATTTCTGATAAGTATAAAATGGTAAAATGTGGGCTGGAAGATAACAGTTTTAGGTAAGTTCAAAAATGCCTAATGATCATGCCCCTAAAATGGTGGTTAATGAATATGTCATGTTGAAGAGTGCTCCGTAGTGATGTGCCACAGGCTTTCATCCTGTATTCTGTCATTTTTAATATTTTTATTACCAAAGGCATGGAAGATATGCTTATGAAATTTGTCAATTATTGAAAGCTAGAAAAGAGACCTAATAGAATATCTAACTGAATTATGTTGTAAAATGTTCTTGACTGGCTGGAAATCTGAGCCTACACCAGTACAATATGTTTTAACATTCATAATAAACTAGGATACCATTTTGAGGAACTGCATTATCAACTTTGTGCTTAAAATATATAATGCTTAGAAATAATTAAGAAATAACAATAATAATAAGGTGGGGGGAGGCAGGGGTGCACTGGGACACAGCAGGTTAAGGTGTCATCTGCCATGCCAGCATCCCTCATGGGCATAGGTTTGAGTCCCGCCTCCTCCAGTTCTGACCCAGCTTCCTGCTAATGTGCCTGGGAAAGCAGTGGAGGATGGTCCAAGTGCTTGGGTCCCTTCAGCCACATGAGAGACCTGCATGAAGCTCCTGGATTTTTGGCTTTGGCAGGGCCAACCGCAGCCATTGTGGCCATATGGAGAGTGAACCAGTGGATGGAAGATACCCGTCTCCCCATCTCTTTCTGTAACTGTCTTACAAGTAACTAAATAATTCTTAAAGAATATATATAACTAATTAAAAGTCATAAAAAAGAAATAATTATGAAGCCTAATTTGCTTTATGGATTTACTGTTCTAATTATGACATCTAACTATAATACTATATTTTCAGTGTAAAATAAATGAAGGTTACATAACTATTTATCTATTTATCCCCTAGCAAGATCAATAGAGAAGTCATTGGCAACCCACAAGCTCTCTGTTTTTAAAATTGAAAACATTATTTAAATAATTTATTTGAAAGATAGAGACACACACAGAGAAAGATAGCTGGAGATCTCCCAACCATTGGTTCACTTCCCAAATTTCCACAACAGGCAGGAGGGGGCCAGGCTGAAGCCAAACTCTATCCAATTGTCTCATGTGAGTGATTGGGACCCAACTACTTGAGCCATGGCTGCCACTTCCCAGTGTGTACGTTAGCAGGAAGCTGGGAGCAGAACTGTTCATTAGTAGAACTGGGAGCGGACCTGGACTCAAACACAGGCACTCTAACAAGGGACACAGGCACCCCAAGAGGAGTCCCCTCCACTGCATCTCACCCAGCCCCTCTCTTTACTTTCTTTTCCAAAAATGGCCACTTCTTTTCTGTTCAGTGAATCGCACTAGAGAGTCGTTCATCCATGTGGTTGTATTAGCAGTACTGCTTGTTCATTTACGTGGTATAGTACACTTCTGTTTATTCATTGTAATGCTTCATGTAAGAATATTTCTAGCTTTCTGCTATGGTAGATTGTGTGGCTGTCAACATTTTCATGTAGATTTTGAGTGCTCTGTTTCTATTTCTTTTGGGTTTATGACCAGGAGATGAACTGTACATCAATAATTTTTGTATTTTCAAATTAGTCAATTTTTAGTTTCCCAAAACAGTTAAACCAATTTTTCCTACCTATCAGTGGTATCAAGAGAATTTCTGTTTTCTTATATTGCTGCCAAATCTTGGTATTGTTAAACTGTATTAAAAGGAGAGTTTAGACATTAGGGGCCTTTTTGGCTTTAATTTGCATTTTCCTGATACCTATTCGCATCGTCTTGATACCAGAATTAATTAGAAACCTATTGTTAATTAAGACAACAAAGGAACACAAGTGTTAATTGTGTAAGTTTGGAGAAACAAACCAAATAAACCAAATAAAGTTTCCTGAAAGCAAACTACATCTATAAGTGTATGTCAGCACTTGATTTATGATGAAAGCAATGCAGAAAAATAGGAGAGAAAAGAGAAATTTTTTCAATAACACATTCAGGATAAACTGGATATCACCATGGCAGGGGTGGGGGAATGAAGTCGCCCTTCCCTACACTATACTCAAGAATCAAGCTTAAAATGTGTAGATTAAATTGTGTATGGTGGAACATTAAAACTTCTAGAACATAAATAGAAGAATGGTACCATTTTAGTGGTTGGAAAAAATTAAACAGGACTTAAAACGCTAGCGATAAAGGTAAAGACAAATAGAGTACATTAAAATTAGAAACTACCGATTATCAAAACGAATCAATGAAAGAGTAAGAATACAAACCATAGATCACAGGAAATTATTTTTAAACATACCACTGACAAGATGCTCATATTCAAAATGCATATGGGTAGGCATTTTGCTAGCAGTTAAGACATCATCTCCCACGCAAGAATGCCTGGGTTCAAGTCTTGGCTCCAGCTCTTGATTTCAAATTCCTGCTAATAAAGACCCTAGGAGGCAGCGGTGATGAAGCAGATAACTGGGCCCTTGTCCTCCAGTGTGGGATAATTGGATTCAGTTCAAGTTCCTGGCTGCAGCCTCATTCCAGCTCCAGCCAATGAAAGCACTTGAGGAGTGGACCAGCACATGGGAACTGTTTTTTTGTCTCTCAAATAAAAACTTCAAGACACAAACACATACACCTAAAGGCACAAACATCTCCTATAAATTAACAAGAAACTTTCAGACAACTCGATCAAAACATGGACAAAAAACTACACTAGGCAGTCCATACAAACACACACACAAAAAACTATAAACTATCAAACCTGAAAAGTTCAACTCATGAGATCAACCTTCTAAGAAAGACAAGTGAAAACTAAGAATACTCAAAAAGAGTAACTACAACCTCATAATATCACTTTGAGCAGAGAACAGATGCTTGAGTTTTATAAGAGAAAATTAGAAATGATTTAATGTCCATGTTCTATTAAAAATGAAGATATAAAGTTTCCTAATAATACAATAATAATACACATTCTAAAATATACAGACTTTATGTAGACAGATCATTCCTATTTAATTCATATTTTTTAAATTAATATTTAAACAAAGTGAAACAATTACATCTTGATTCAACATTATCAGTTCCAATTTCTGTCCATTTTGACTTCACTGATTCATATATTCCTTCGTTTAACAGATATTTATTGATGCCTGTTACATCTCTTCTACTTCAGATTCTTTCCAATTTTGGAATTTGGCCAATAATAAAACTGAGTGTTGAACTGATTTTAAAATCAGTTTGAAAGAAACAGTTTGGGGGCTGGTGCTATGGTATTGTAAGCTAATCCTCCACCTGTTGTGCCAGCATCCCATGAGGGCGCTGGTTTGTGTGCTGGCTACTCCTCATCTGATCCAGCTCTCTACAAGGGCCTGGAAAAGTGGTGGAGGACAGTCCCAGTGTTTGGGCACCTGCATCCATGTGGGAAACCCAGAGGAAGCTCCTGGCTCCTTGCTTCTGGCTTCAGATCAGCTCAGCTCCAGCCATTTTGTGGCTATTTGGGGAGTGATCCAACGGATTGAAGACCTTTCTCTCTACCTCTCCAATAAATGAATAAAGTCTTTGAAAAAAAATAAAAGAAAGAAAGGAGGAGCAAAAGGAGTTTCCTTATTAAATATGTCTGTTCCCTAAAGGGTTCAGAATACCAAACTAGGAACGTTTTCTTGATGATCTCTTTTCAATACTCATAATCTACAAATATGAATTGTATTATTAAAGTCAGTAAATTTCGCATAATTAGAAAAATCCTATCTAACCTATCTGAGGCCTTTGTTTACCTAATCATCACAGCACTGAATATCAGTTGTGAGAAACAGACTTAATTGTAAGACAAGTTTAGTTTCTTATATTTAAAAATTAGGGCTGGGTGTGTGGTGCAGAGGTTAAATCTCTATTTGGGATGCCTGAATTCTGCAGCAGAGTTCCTGGTTCACGTCCCAGCTACTCTACTTTCAACCAGCTTCCCACTATTGCAAACCCCGAGAGACAGTAGGTTACGGTTTAGGTAGTTGTGTCCCCATCACCAGGTGGGAGACTCAGAATGACTTCCAGGCTCCTAGTTGTGGACTGGTCCAGCCCTGGCTGTTTTAAGCATTTGGGGAACAAACCAATGAATGGAAGATCTCTATGTTTATCTCTTTGCCTTTCAAACAAAATGAAAATAAATTTTAAATTTTAAAATATACATAAATTTTCAGGTAATTTCACAGATCATTATATTTTAATAGCTTTGAGTTGAGAGTGTCAACTTGGTTTTAAAGGGTAAAATGTTACCTTAGGTTATATAATAGGAGACAAGAAAAGTGGAAAGCAGATAGACACAAAAGCTACATTGCAGCAATAAAACTACATAAAGCTTATACAGTACTTGAAACTTATGTGAACTCAGAAGTAAGTTTGATCAATTCCTGTTCTTCATAGAAGCTATAGTGAAAGCAAACATACTTTTTAAAAAATTTACATATTTTTACCCAAATTACTTACACTCATAATTTTATATTATACTTGCAAACTTGTAATAATTTAAGCTATTTTAGTAAGTTTAACAGTAAGTTAATAATAAATTTAATTAAAGAGTTAAACATTTATATGCCCTGTAATTTTCTACTTATTAAACAATATAAATGAAATACAGCCTTATTTTTTAAAATATCTAGCAATATTGTGAATGATAGAAAATAAATTTTATGTGTCTTTCTTCAAATGATATTAGAAAAAGAAATTGCAATAGAATGATTCAATAGAACAGCTTTAAAAACATTGAAGTAGGTTTCCCAGCTACATAATGGACTTCCACAATAGAAGCAGCAGTCTATTAATGGAGATATTCAAGTGAAAGCTGGATAGTCACAACTGCTTTACAGTGAGAAATCTGTAAAGGAAAGGAGATCGGACTAAGTGTCCTTTTAATTTCATTTATAGAGAAATTTTAATGAAATGTAAACCATTATTCTAAAATCATTATCAACTTTATCAAGTGGTTTTTATTTCTTGCTCTCTTATTGTCCAAGTTTAGGTTGATCTATTTTATTAACATGAAGGGGGTATTATTACCCTATTGCTGCATAATGCATATATATATATTATTAACAGCATGGATAATGGATAGTCATATATACTATGAATAACTGCTTTGATTCATTCATTCAGCAAATATTTATAGAATACTTCTATATGTCAACCAGTGGGGGTTTCTTTTAGAATTTTTAGAAGCAATATTTACTATACGGTTTTCCACTTTTACCAGTTTATTAATTGGAAAAATGCACAACAATAGTTTTTATTTAACAAATGTATATATTACCAGGAAAACCAGACATTAAATACATTTTTCTAAAAAAAAGGATTTGTTTATTTTTGAAAGAGAGAGAAAAGAGAGAGAAAAAGAGGGAGAAAAAGAGAGAGAAAGGGGGGGGCAGAGAGAGAGAGAATTCTTTCATCTGCTGGTTCACTCCCCAGATGGCTGCAGCAGTCAGCACTGGGCCAGGCTGAAGACTGGAGCCAGGAACTTCATTCAAGTCTCTTACATGAGTGGCAGGGGCCTGGTATCTCAGGTGGTGGCTTTACCCAAATGCCAGCCCCTAATGTACTTTTAATGATCAGGGAAGTGAGGTCTCATATGTGGAAAAAATAAAGAAAAATTAAAATATTATAAGCAAGTCTGCCAATGCAGTGATGTTTCTTTTCTTCTAGGACACTAAAAGGAAGCTGCTGTATGATTCTCCCAGGAAGAAAGCTGAGATGTTTCATGTCACATCCCTGATGTTCCTTTCTATGCACTTGGGATTGCAGTCAAGGTCAAGAGTGCCTCACTTAGGGGAAAGCAGTAACATTTCTAAAAAATTAAGCTATGTTCACGAGAAGTTAATTTTTCTTGTGTGCAAATAAACTTTACATTTACTTTATATTTCTTCATTTTTAGCATGCATTCCTTGAAAGTGTGCATAATTTTGAAAATCAGATAGTAAATTAGCACCAGTTTCCTGACTGTAGTCAAAGGCACATTCACTGGCTTTGTCCAAAAAAATATCATTCTCAGGATGTCATTCTCATTTTATTTTTTAAAGAATAGTAAGAGCATCCTTGTCCACGCATCTCACAAAGAATATTGCTGGCAGAGATGCAGAAAATAATTTTGTGGGTTAAAAGGGGCTTCAGAGCTCAGACATGAAATATTCATTTCAATGTTATCTAGAGTCTCCCCTTTATTTAGTGAAAATACTGAAGGAAGAATGACACAATAGGAATCAATTAAAGAGCAATTCCTGGGCAAGAGCATAATTAAATTTCTGAAACTGCCAATTTTTTAAAGTCAATGGCTGATTTTTATTCATCATCACTTAATCACCATTGCCTAGGCTGGCGCCGCGGCTCAACAGGCTAATCCTCCGACTAGCGGCGCCGGCACACCGGGTTCTAGTCCCAGTCGGGGTGCTGGATTCTGTCCCAGTTGCCCCTCTTCCAGGCCAGCTCTCTGCTGTGGCCAGGGAGTGCAGTGGAGGATGGCCCAAGTCCTTGGGCCCTGCACCCCATGGGAGACCAGGAGGAAGCACCTGGCTCCTGCCTTCGGATCAGCGCAGTGCGCCGGCCGCAGCACGCCGGCCGTGGTGGCCATTGAGGGGTGAACCAACGGCAAAAGGAAGACCTTTCTGTCTCTCTGTCTCAATGTCCACTCTGCCTGTCAAAAAAAAAAAAAAAAAATCACCATTGCCTACCATGGTGCCACAGACAATACAGGAATTCGATAAGTACCTGTTAAATAATTGAGTATAATAATTAATGAAGTTAAAGGATATACAAGTTGATCAAATGATAAAATGAATTATCTTTGGGAAATAAAATTCCTGAACAACAACAACAACAAAATTCATGAACAAAGAAAGCAAAATGCTTAGGTCTAGTCACGTGAAGTGCAAGAAAGGCCTGGATCATAAAGACAAACTGAACAGTAATGACAGATAACTCCTTCAGCGTGCTAATGGTTCTCCCTGTACGTTCAGTAGAGGAGGTGAGAGGACTGTGCCGGGGCGTGCACTGTACTTACGATAGCTATTGTTCTGGAATTCATGTATATTAAGTAGATATTTTCACTCAAGAATATGGGTGTATTGTGTGGCAGCAGTCTTTGTCTTTTAATCAAACCTGTCTCTACCTGACATGATTAAAGTCTTCTCATGGTCAGAAGGAGAAAAGGGAGGCATCCGTCCTGGGAAGGAAATGTGGTTGTGACCTGCTTGCCTATGATGTTTCAATTGTAGTTCCTATCTGCTTATATGTAACCATTTCAGGTTCTGCTCGTTGGTACATATCACTGATGCTAACCCTTGCCTGACCGCCAGGCAGCTTATGGTTCAGTATGTGTGTAATTAAAAAAAACCAAAAAAAACCAAAAAAACCACAAAACTTCAGTAACGACACTTGCATGTGCACTATTCTATCAATCAAAGGCTGCCATGTAACAACAGAATATCCAGTCAAATGTACGCAGGTAACCAGGTAAGGGAGATAAAGAAGCTAAAACCATAAAGAAGTGAAAATCCTTCTAAAGGCCAGCTCTGTGGCATAGCGAGTAAAGCTGCTGCCTACAGTGCCGGCATCCTATATGGGCAGCAGTTCAAGTTCCAGTTGTGCCACTTGCTATTCAGCTCTCTGCTATGGCCCAAGTCCTTGGGCCCCTGCACCTGCATGGGAGACCCTGCAGAATCTCCTGGTTACTGGCTTCAGATCGGCACAGCTCCGGCCATTGTGCCAACTGGGGAGTGAACCAGCGGATGGAAGTCTCTCTCTCTCTCTCTCTCTGTAAATCTGACTTGAAAATAAATAAATAAATCCTTTAAATAAATAAATAAAGGTGAACCACTTATTCTGTTTAAATTAAAAACCTCTTCTTTATTTGGGGCTCAGGATTTTGGATAAGAAATTAGAGCTTAAATAAATAATTATTTATTATTCTGGCATAATAAGACTACTTCTTATTAGAAGTCCTTGGTGAATTGTCTTGGTACAGGAATCCTGCTACAATTGTTTAAAAATTTCTTTGCATGTCTTCATAAATTGGGTCTTTAAAAAGTCTTTCATCCTTGTCTTCTAGAAATCCTTGGATTGTTTTGAAATTCTTGTGCTCAGAGCGGACAAAAATAAAAGGAGCAGTGGTCTGGAATTCAGTGTTTACAAGGTTTTCTTGGTCTGCAGTGACTGCTCTTATGAGCATTATCACAGTCACTTTCTCAGCATGTCAGGAAAAATCAGCTTATACAAACCACCACAGTGAGTATGCAGGATCTCGTGATAGACCAGAAAGGAACAGTTAGTCCATGAGGAATGGGGGATATTGGAACGAATCTTCTTCTAAGGTACCTAACTCTTAGCTGAAAAGATGAACAATTCACGATGACATTACAACAACAGACTTAACTAATCATCACAGGGAATTCGAGTTATTTCATGAGGGGCTTTTATCTACTGCCTAAATTAGGTGAATTTCAACACAGATTCTCCTGTATCACATCAGAACCCGTTTTCCACCTAGTATTTTGTACAAAATAAACTTCAGCCATTTATGAGTTTCCTTCACTTGACAGTATCAGAGGCACATTTACAAAGTGAATGCTGAGTGAATTAAGCCAGTCCCAAAGAGACAAATATCATTTGTTTTCCCTGATCGGTGACAACTGAGCACCAAAGGGGAAACCTGTTCAAGTGAAATGGACACTATAAGAAACAATGACCTGATCAGCTTTTGTCCTGACTCTAGATGTACAATGTAATACTTTATCCTTTTTAGTAGTTGTTGTTGTTGTTGTTGTTCTAGTACTAGTGGTTGAACTCTGTAATTAACACACAATTATTCTTAGGTGTTTAAATTTTAACTGAAAAGTGATCCCTGTTAAATTTCAGAGTGGAAAAAGAGAGGGAGGAGATGCACAATTTGGGACATGCACAATCAGTCTTGCCCCAAATGATGGAGTTAGAAATGTGCCAGGGGATTCCAATACAATCCCATCAAGGTGGCATGTACCAATGCCATCTCACTAGTCCAAGTGATCAATTTCAGTTCACATTCGATGGCTTGGATAGGTCTAAGAAACAAAGGGATCACACAAACAAGACAAGTGTCTGCTAATACTAACTGATAGAAACAAAGTGAATTAGTTCTAACTCATAACTCAGTGTAGATTGTTTAGTAACAAAATATTTAGGGATGCAAATAATATCTTTACGTCACTTGCATTGGGGAACTCTTTTCCTGAAGTCATTTGTTCCTAGAGCAGAGTTACTGCCTCTTAAGAGAGATCTTTGGAAAGAATGTACACTAGCAGAACAAAAACGTGTGCATTAATGAATTGTATATGCAATGATGTTGATGGCTTAAGCAGAAAGATGCAGAACCATATATGAAAAGTTGTCAGTGATCAGTACAATAATATTTACAGTATAAGTAAATTATACATATAATTACTTCTGAAATAATGTAGCCATATAAGGAAAATGTATTATATCTGCAATGCTTTTAAGCTCTGTGTGCCCTACATGAAAATGCAGAAAGATGAGACCATTTTCTAATAAAATGTCATAATAATGAGATAGATATTTCTCATGATTTGAGGTAAGTGGAAAATTGCTTCCTATCTCCACTTTTCATATTTGCACACTCAGTCTTGGAGTATAAAAACGTAGGCTATCAAGGCTTTGGTTCCATTTTTTAAGGCTGAAAATACAAGAGGCCTATTCTCAGATAAATATAGTCACATACAGCGTGCACATTCTTTAAGATCTAACTCAAATGTCTGTGATGAGTAATTTGATCTTCCCCATAACCAGTACACAACAAAAGCTTCTCTCATCTTCGGTCAGCACTTCCTACACACATTAATTGCTCCAGTCCTAACCCCAGTTCTTGGATCAAAGGCATTAATTATGTTGTTACCAAGTATACTCTATGGCACATAGCAGTCTCTTTCAATAAATAACTTCTATAACTACAGAATCTGTCTTTGTAGAGAGGGAAGAAAATTTGGCATCCATATACTTGGCAACATAAAACTACTTCACCAAAAATGTCCTGGGTGTATTTTTATATAAATAGAAAATATTTATAGTAGTTCCCTCTCCCTCAGCTCTAAATGAGTGGAGAAATAATGCTAAGAGGCAGATGGGCCCTGTAAATACAGGTGTCCCACAGTAGCTATTGAGGAGACGTTCCAGGACCCTCTGCAGATACCCAAATCTGTGCATACTCAAGTCCCTTGTATAAAATAGGATAGAAATTGTATATAACCTCCATATATCATCTCATAGTTGTAAAGGCATCTGCAGATTATTCTTAAATACCTAACACAATGTAAATGCTGTAAAAGTAGTTGTTATACTGCATCATTTAGATGATGAGGGGAAACGATCATACAAGCTCAAAATGTGTGAAATTTCTGTTATTGTTGTTTCTTTGAAAAAATATTTATTTATTTGAAAGGAAGAAATACAGGAAGAAGAAGAGGAAGAAGGAGAAGGAGGAGGAATAGGAGGAGAAAAAGAAGAAAGAGAGAGAGAGAGAGAGAGAGAGAGAGAGAGAGAGAGAGAGAGAGAAATGTTTTCTATCTGCTGGTTCACACCCCGCAGGGCCATGACAGCCAGAGCTGGGCCAGCCAGAAGCCAAGGGCTTCATCCGTGTCTCCCGCATGGGTGCAGGGTCTCAAGTACTTACACCAATTTTCCACTGCTTTCCCAGGAGCACGAGCAGAGAGCTAGATTGGAAGTAGAGCAGCCAGGACTCAAACCAGCGCTCATATGGGATCCTGACATCACAGGCAGCAGCTTAACCCATTATGCCACAATACCAACCCCAAATGTGTAATTTTTAAAAGTACTTTTGATCTGTGGTTGGCTGAATCCACAGACAAGGAGTATGTAACACACATGGTGAAATGTACAGCTGTTTAATGCCATCTTTTGTAAATGCTAGAGTCACATCCAAGAGCCATCGATTCTCTTTGCGAAAGATTTATTTTAAAAAGTTTTTCTACAATGCAAGCTTGAATTGACTGACCTCCAATGGGTAGAGTGACAATTTAGAGGGTAGAGGTGAAAACCATACTAAAACAAAGTATGGCCCAAATTCTTTGTTCATCTTTCTGGGGCAATACCTACTTTAATGAAAATCTGCAGTCTTTATGACCAGCACATCACTAATTTTGATTCTTCAAAATTGAATAGTATTTACAGAATGAGATTGAGATAATATAATAGAAAGCTCATTAGATTACACTCAAGACATGGATTCTAATCATAATTATGAAAATAAATTTGTGTGGCATTATGGAATATGAGGTCTAAATTATAAGCCTCAAAATTTCTATTTGGCCATGATAAAAATTAAAAGAAATCGTAAGTCACAACAGTATTTGATGAGAAACCTTGTTAAGAGATGACATAATACCCTTGGCATAAGTATTTTTTTTTGTTAACCAACTAATTTGCAAAAGATCTTATTAGAAAAATACTTAAAAAGTGATTATAGGAGTAAAATAATAAGTATTATTAAGGATGGAGCAGGTAGGAATGTAATAAAATAAGCTTAAAATTTTTATGTTTTGTCTATTTTTTCCATTCTTCTTTATTTTAACTCACAAACATTGAAGGAACAAGAAATTAAAATATTTAATCGCCATCTAAGCAGCTTTTGATTAATCCTTCAAGAATATAATATTTAGCTTTGTGATAAACCACAGGGTTTATAAAACACATTTGTTATAGGTAATTGAATTTTTATATATTAAGCTGTAAATGGTTACCTGGTATTTACTGATTTAGTACTGTGAACAAGCAAAAGAAAACAAAACAACCACATTGCTCTCCAGCAATCTTAGAGTATGTGACCTAATATTGCATATATTTCTTTTGTTCTCATTCTCTATCCCTTTTTTTCTTTTTAAGATTTGTTTGTTTATTTGAAAGATATACAGAAAGAGAAGGCGAGGGAGAGAGAGATCAATCTTCCATTCACTGGTTCACTTCCTAAATGGATGCAACAGCTGGGGCTGGGCCATGACAAATCCAGGACCCTGGAGTTCCATCCAGGTCTCCCACATAGGTGGTAGGGGCCCAAGTCCTTAGGCCATCTTCACTGCTTTCCTAGGCACATTAACAGGGATCTGGCTTAGAAATGGAGCAGGCAGGACTTGAATTGGCGCTCATCTGGGGTGCTGGGTTTGCAGGCTTCGGACTAACCCTCTGTGCCACAATACCAGCCCCATCCGTTCTCTTTTAATTGAAAGAACTTTTTCTCTGAGCAACACTTGAAATATATAGCAACTTCCGATCAAATTATTATGTTAAACTTGTTTTATTTTATGAAGAAAATACCACTATAACCACTATATCAAGAACATGAAAGTCCCAAGACTAATAATCCTAGAGGAATTAAAAAGAAAAGAAAAGGATTGGTCTAAAGTGTTCTCAGTAGTGGAGGGGGTGGAAGAGAAATAATGGACAAGATTTTAGGGTGTGCGCCAGTGGTGAGGATCAGAAATACTCAAAAAGACTTCCAGATATGTTGACTTGAGGAACTCAAGAGTGTGTTGTTACCAATTCTAAAGATGAAAAAGATCACTCAAGAGACAGACTTAGGGAAGAAATTCGGTGTCTATTTGCCACATTTGTGTTAGGGTTCCAGGATTGCATATGTTAGTCTGTGTCTCAAGAGGTAGTCAATGACTAATTTGTAAATTTAAGAACCTTCAATATATGAGTGATTTCAACGATGAGATTACATGAGGTGACATAGCACAAGTGAAAACAGTCCAGGACTTGAGGAGACCAATGTGTGACAGCTATTCAGAGGAAAAGGAGAGGGGATATCAAGTCACTTGGAAAGAAAATCACAGTAACAAAGCACAACATCTCTCCTCAAAGGAGTAAATGGTCAAACTGTAGACTGTGTTGAGAGACCATGTGGTAATGAATGCTTCTCAGCTGTCAAATACAAACGTGTTTTCAGTCTACTAACTCCAACTTGCCAACACTGGAATAATATTTTCCTACAGAAATAGCTCGATTCTTGCCACCCTTTCTGCGAAACAGAGATATGTGGATAAACGTTCATTGTTTTACTATACCACAAATCATAATTAGTTGAAACTAAAAACATCTAAATTTTCATATAGAAGGAAAAGTTAGGGAAGTTGGGAAAAATAGCTGTATAGAAGGCTTTACAGTCCATAAAGATTATTTTCAATTGGTTTAATAAAAGAGCAGATTATGAAACTGAAAATACATAGATCTAAAGTATATAAAGGGGCCAGCAGCGAGGAGCAGTGGGTTAGGTGTCTGCCCCCAGAGCCAGCATCCCATTTGGGCAACAGTTTAAGTCCCAGATGCTCCATTTCTGATCCAGCTCCCTGCTAATGGCTGAAAAGGCAGCAGCAGAAGACCCAAGTGCTTGGGCCCCTGCACCCAAGTAGAAGACCTGGCTCCTGGCTTCAGATCAATTCAGCTCTGACTGTTATGGCCATTTGGGGAGTGAACCAGAGGATGGAAGATCACTCTGTGTCTCCCTCTCTCTGTAACTCTGCCTCTCAAATAAACAACATTTTTAAAAAATGTAGGTAAGATTCCAAGTAATATAGTTGAGATTATAAAATAAGCTTTCACATTTTTACTAGTTCTATTATTTTAATTTTGTTCTACATTAATGAGGATAAAATAGTTGATCACTATGGCTTTTATTTTTTATATGTTAAAGAGTGATATCAAATATTTTGCACACACTTTGGGGATAAAAGTAATAACTATCTCTGTGTAACCACTGAATATTTACTTATTGCCTTAATGTTTCTGTTAACTCATTTTGTTAACTCCCTAAGCCCTAGGGATCCTATCTTCATTATATTTCAATAAATGAAACATAAACAATAAAATTTACATTCAATGACCAGATACAGTAATATAATTAAATCTTAAATGTTATCTCCATGAAAATTATATTAGTACACGTTTAAAAGCATAATCTTGGATAGTGTAGAGGCTTGGGGACGAGGGGACAGACATACATCAGGATCTAAAGTCAGTTCTTTGTTTCTTCGTATACAAACTATTCCATAGGAAGCTATTTAAGACAATAGTTTCCTGAAAAATCACAAACACTTGACAACGCCTCCGGCAAGTCGTTTTCAAATGTGGTTGTTTAATGTGGAAACATGGAAAAAGGTGCTAAATAGAGAAGAGTATGCAGATTACTGTGGTCTCCCTAGGAAACTGAAAGTAAGGGAATTCTATGAACTACTTAATAGGCAAATCAAATCCCTTTTAAAATTAATGAGGTGTCACTAGTTTAATACTGAAATAAAGGCTAAAAGCATCATGCACCATTAGTAACACTGTCTCCTGATATTACCTGAATCTGGGGTTAAACGTGAATCAGTCTCATCTTCCATTAGCAGAGAACTTGCCAGTTCATGAAACTATTAAAACTGTCTGGTACAGGAGCAAATAAAGATCTTTAAAGTTAATAAAGAAATGACTGAAAGAGGGGGAAGAAGATACTATAAACAAAGGAGGGCAATCACAAAATACAGAAAAGCTCAACCATACTACTAACACTTATCTAGCTCTGAACTCTTATTCTAATTGCTCATTTTTGAATGCCAAAGAATAAGAAATTAATTTCACATTGATATGGTATAGTCTTTCTACTGTGGATTTGTAAATGATTTATTATTTCTGGTTTCACTATTGAATTCCGTATATGACACTGTAGTGTCTTTTCCCTTTACATTCAATCTTCTTTTTTTAAGATTCATTTATGTATTTGAAAATCAAAGTTACAAAAGCAGAGGTAGAGCGAGAGGGAGAGGAAGGGGGAGAGAGAGAGAGACAGAGAGAGAAAGAGAGAGAGAGAGAATCTTCCATCTGCAGATTCACTCCCCAAATGGCTGCATGGCTGGAGTTGCACTGATCTGAAACTAGGAGCCAGGAGCTTCTTCCAGGTTTCCCATGTAGGTACAGGGGCCCAAGGACTTGAGGCCATGGCAGAGAGCTGGGCCGGAAGTGGAGCATCTGGGATGTGAACCTGCACCCATATAGGATGCCGGCACTGCAGGCGGCATCTTGACCTTGTATGCCATGGTGCTGTTTTCTAAATTCAATCTCATCTTAGCATCAGAGACCTTTATCCCAGTCTTCATTCATCTCGTCATTTTCTGTTACTTTTCCTTCTTTTTTGCTCTTACTCTCAATTTTGGCATTTTCACAGCTTTTTTCTCCCTAGACTTGAAATAAGTAATTTTAAAATAACATTTAAGACTTACTGTGCACTTGTTATCTGGGTTAACTCAACTAATCCTCATAACAGCTACAGGAGCTAAGTCCTGCTGCATGTTTTCTTTTTTTGTACAACTAAAGAAACTAAAGCATAGAAACATTGGGTAACTTGCCCCCAGGTCACACATGTAGTAAATAAAGGAGATGGTGTTTTGACCTAGGATACTATCTTTAACCACCAGATGATCCTGCCTCCCCGTTAGCAACAGCCAGTCTCCTACTGATGTAGGAAAGAGGGTAGCTTACAAGGAGGAGCTGAGGTCACCAATCCCTCTCTGCAGCCCAGCTACACCCAAACCTCCCATCCCCTCGCAACTTCCAAAAAATCACTGCTGGCCAGTAGTAACCAGCATGGATGCTAGGTGCCTCCCCACAATGAAATGTAGCTTGTGACAATAAAATGGCCATGCAGACAAGCCTATTCCCATCATACACGTGAGGTCATGAAGCTTCCAAGTTTTCCAAAAAAATGGCAAGAGATGGGCAACACTCGCAACCTCCTCAAACTCCCCCCGCTTTGAATATCCAATTAAAGCCTACCGGGATACCACACCATATATAAAAGGGTGGCCCAAACTTTGTTGAGTACAACTCATTCATTTCTTTTTAAAGATTTATTTATTTATTTAGAGGCAGAGAAAGAGAGAGACAAGCTGAGATTTTTATCCACGGGGTCACTCCCCAAATGGCCACAACAGCCAGGGCTAGGCCAGGCTAAAACCAGGAGCTAGGAGCACATGGGTACAGGGGCCTAAGCACTTGTGCATCCTTCCCTGCTTTCCCAGGAGTATTAGCAGGAAGTTGGATGGTAAGTGGAGCAGCTAGGACTCGAACTGGCACCCATATGGGATGGTGACAATACAAGTGGAGGCTTAACTGTCTATGCCACAGTGCCAGCCCCAAGTACAACTCATTCTTGAGTATGGCTAAACTCCTTCCAGAGTGTGTACTTTGACTTTGCAGGAAGATGTCTTGTTCCTCTGCTGAATTTTACCCATGTATCATCCTAGAATTCCTCTTGCATTGGAGATCCTCCATACTGGAAGGTAGCCTGGATGGAGTCACTTGCAGTGGGGCCTGTCACCATCACCATTTGGGTTCAAGTAGATTTTGTTCTCTGAGAGAAGTGGCTAATGGAAATGCGAGGACAATTAGAGTACATGTCCCTTTCCACAACTGACTTAAATAAGTAAAAGCAAAAGCCAGGGAAGTTTTCACAAGACCCTACCAAATGTACTAAGGGAGTTCTAGGCTGTAAAATATGTAGACGATATCTTCATTTGCAGTGTGACTAAGGGAGACTTGAAGACTGTTGAGATAGTAAAATGTTCAAGGTAACGAATAGCCAGTTTCACTAACTGAAGGCCTGATTTCTAAAGAATAAGTAGTTACTTGACATACATCCTGACCCTAGAAAACTGTGCCCTTTCACTTAAGCAAAAGGAAGTATACTGCACACAGGGCCAGCACAGATAAAGAAGCAGCGAATGGGGCCAGCTCTGTGGAGTAGCAGATAAAACCACCATCTGTGATGCCAGTATCCCATGGTTGCAACAGTTTGTGTCTCTGCGGCTTCACTTCTGATCCAGCTCCCTGCTAATGGCCTTGGAACTGCAGCAAAAGATGGTCCAAGTGACCCTGTCACCCAAGTGGGAGACCCGGGTGAACCTCCTGGCCCCTGGTTTAGGCCTGGCTCATCCCCGGCTTTTGCAGCACCTTGGGGAATGAACAAGTGGATGAAAGATTTGTCTCTCACTCTCTTTCTCTGTAACTCTGACTTTCAGACAAATAAATAAATCTTTATTTTAAAGAAACATCTCATATCATTCCTAAAAATAGCAGTACTCTTCCAGATCTGGATTCTGGGATCTGATTTATTAGCTAAGCCTCCACATGAGGTTTTAAAGAACCCTGACACTGACTTCCTTGGATGGAGAGAAAAACAATGGGAGGGTTTTCAAAAACTTAAAGTTCTTCCAATAACGATCTCTGCACTACAGATCTCTACTCTGAGTCCTCCATCCTGCTTGTAGCTGAAAGGCAAGGAATAGCCCTGAGTATACTCATCCAACAAGTGTGCCCATTTCTGTGACCAGCATCCTAGTTTTCTAGATAGCTGGATTCAGTGGCTGAGGAAGGCCTGGCTGCTGAGAGAAGTTGCTGCTCACACACCTATGGTAGAGCAAACCACCAAATGGGCACTGGGCCAGCCTCTTGAAGTTCAAACTCCACATCAGGTACAAGGAGTCCTAGAGGTTAAAGGATACCAGTGGTTATCAGGAGGATGCCGCACTAAATACTAGCTTTTCTTTTATAGTCACCAGTGATAGCTCTCACAAATTATGTCCTGTCTTTAGCCACTCTCCTACCACTACCATCTGAAGACACTGAAACACCAGCTCATGCTTGTGTTGAGAACAAAGCCTACTCCAGCAGATGCACACTACAGAGTAGACCCTGGAAGAACCCAGATGCTGAGTGACTCTCTAACAGTAGTTTCATCAAGGAAGCAATTACAAAGGCAGGATATGCCAGAGTAGATCGTACCTATGTTGAGAAAGCACTTACATTACTGACAAACACCTTGACCCCGAAGGCTGCACTTTTCACCTTGACTAGAGCTTAAAACTCTAGGGAAAGACCAGAGAGTACATGTATGTATGTATGTATGTATGTATATATATGTATGTATATATATACATATAATTAAACACACATATACATATATATATATATATATATATATATATATTTAGTCACCAAATATACTTTCCTTGTGCTACATGCACACATGGCAGTTTAGAGAGGAGAGGACCACTAACTCCAAACAACTCCCTAGTAAACATGGCCAAGATATTTTGACTTCTTCCAGGCAGTTTTGGAGTCTCTAGAAGTAGCTGTTTTTCACTGCAGAGGATTCCATGAGGGGGATAGATGTATCAGCAGAGGAAATAAATTACAAATTGTTAGTAAGTCATCAAAGAAAGCAGTTACCCAGGATGTTTCAGAAATGGATCTAATCGCTAATTCTAGAGATAGCTAGAAGTCCCTACAACACCGCACCCAAGACACAATGGGCCCAGCACCAAGACACTAGCTATCCCAATGGGGAGTAGACCTTAGATTATAAAATCATCCTCCCAATGTTTTCTCAAAGAAATACAGGACTCCAGAGATCCTAATTCAGATAATATCTTGTGTCTTGGGAGAAAAGAATGGCATACTGTTATAAAGGAAATGGCCCTATCCTATCCCCTCTGTTTACAAAGCAAGATGGTAGCCAAACAAAACCACTTCCACTATGTACTCCTGTATAAAGGTGAGGAACCTAACCTGATAGACTTCACTAACATGCCCCAGGAAATGGTCAGAAATATTTATTAGTTTGCAAAGACACTTTCATCAGGCATATAGGAGCCTTTTTGACCCAATCAGAAAAAGCATAAGAAGCATCCAAAATCCTACTAAAAGAATAATCTCACTTTTTGCAATCTCAAGGTTTCCCCAGAGTGGCAATGGCTTTGCCTTGTCCTACAAAATCACTCAGCAGATAGACTCTATTCTGGAAATTTCCTACCACTTCCATGAGTCTGGGAGTCCTCGATTCTCAGGCAAGGTTGACAGAGCAAGCAGTACCTCAAAAGGACCCTGGCCAAGCTATGGCAGGATCCCTCAGCCTCCTCATTCCAATAATAACATTGTTCTCCTGAAGATGAGGATGGCACCCAAGGCTACCTCACAGCTCAGCCATTGTGAGATATTACGTGGGAGTCCCATCTTCATCTCCGTCATCCTCTTTGACTCAGATGCCCAAAATCAGTTAAAATATTATCAATTTAGGTCAGGTGCAGAAGGAACTGACAGAATGTGGTAGCAAGATTCTCCCAGCACAGGGTTCCAAAGCCACGAGTAAAACTCCCCAGAAGGTCTAGTTCTGTTTAAAAAAAATGAAGAGAGTCATCTCCCAATGACCAATCACATAGTAAATGAAAAGACTATCCATTGCTACCTAACATTCCTACCACAATTTAAGTTACAGGGAATTTCTAAGTGGATACATTAGTCCAAGATTAAACTTCTATTTCTTGAGCCTTCACAGGCACATCCCGAGAATATAGTTCTACCTATTTTGTGAGCCAATGGAAACTTCAAGGTTATCTTCAAAAGATGGAAAGATAAATAAATGTTTTTCTTTTGTTGTGACTTCTCCCTCACAAGAGAGACTTTAAGGCTGTAGCCTTTCCTCTCCTTCTATCTTTCTGGATAAACGGCTACTGTCAGGAAATTTTCTAGGTAAATTTTTCCACCACAATGACAAAAGGAAAAAAAAAATCATACTGAATACCTTGATGTCACTTTGAGCAGCCTAACTGCTGGAGCAACTACAAGATTCTTCAGATATTCTAGCTGAAATGGTCTAGCCTTAGATAACCTACTGGCAGTGTAGGCTGGAGTATGTGCTTTGATAGATGAAACTGGCTGTACTATATTAATAGTAGGCTCTCAGAAGATACCCAAACGATTTGTGCTCAAGGCTAGTGATTCTATGACCATGATAAAGGGAATCCTTTGGCTTCTCTACATGAGAAGCAGCAAAAAGTACCCTCCCTTCTCTTATGGGTTCTTCTGCTTGGTTCTTTTTGGTTCTTGTATACTTATTCTAACTGCCGAATTTGTCTCTTCCAGAAAGAAATAGTTAGTTTCACATAAAACTGAAGATAATGCAGGGATTTCCACCATAACAAATAACTGGGGGCAAACATTTAGCGCCTCCAGTGGCGTCTCTACCTGAGTTAACAGGGATTTTGCTTCCCTGGCTAGATACTGCTAATAGAGATCCCTGATAAAGCATAAAGAAACTACAGAAAATGGACTTTCCTCTCTCCACTTACCATAAACATTAAGGGATGGAAATCACTTAGAAGGGAAAGATGATTTAGGTAACGAGGTGGCTACCCGGAGAAGCTGAGGTCACCACTCTTTCCCTGCAGCCATATCTGCACTGCCCAAATCATCTCTTGCCCCCTTTCCATGCAGACAACTACAGTGTCCATAAAACTATCACTAAAAATCAGCACTGGCCCAGAGTAACCAATGTGGTTGCCACCAACATGGGAGCACAATGATGTTCCTCTTAGTGTAAGGTCATTATAATAAAATCATTGTGGATCACACACCTACCCCATCATGCACCTGTTGCCATGACACTTTAGAGCTTTCTACAAAAAAAGGGCAGAGAAACGGTTAGTAGTCAAATTCCACCCTAAACTTTCCCTGTTTGAGTATGCAATTAAACCCTGCCCCAAACACCACCCACGATGTCTCCAGTTTACATGAGAGAATGGCCCAAACCTTGCAAAGTGCAGCTCACTCTCAAGTATTTCTGCACTGCTATTTATTTTGGCTTAAAAACAAACAAACAAATCACTCCCTGTACTTGAAAGCCAGGGGACAGAGGAATAGGCAGAGACAGAGAGATCTTCCATCCACTGGTTTACTCCCCAAATGCCTACTAGAGCTGGGTTGGGCCAGGCCTAAGACGGGAGCCCAGAACTCCACAAGGGTTCCCCCCGTGGGTGGCAGAGGCCCACATACTTGAAGCATGATCCGCTGACTTCCCAGCCACATTAGCAGGAAGTGGAATTGGAAGCAGAAGAGCCTGACTCCAACCAGCACTCAGATTCAGGTTGCAGGTGTCCCAGGAGGCAGTCAATCCATCGCTTGAGGATGTTGGACCCACAACTTTTGCTTTGCATGCAAATAAACCTTGTTCTCTGCTGACCTTGACCAATGTCGAGTCTTCAATTTTTTTCTTGAGTTGGAGACAAGAATCTGGACCTAATCACCCCGTGACAGGACTATGTGTACAGTTCTCTTCCCGATGTGAACTAGTGTTAACCCTTTACTCACCTTAGGCTAACATCTCCAATAATCTCCCAAGCTCCCAAATCAACACCTTCAGTTACAATGCCTGGCTGACATTCTAGCTCCTGGAACATGTTTAGATTCAAATAATTAACTTTTAGCACAAATCATTTTTTTTTTCTTATTTCTTCTCTATTTACCATAAGGACATCCTATTTTCTAAATTACCCAGCAGTATTCTGATTCTTCTTTTTCAGGCTTTATACAAACTTTTCTGATGCTTATATACTCTACCATTCCCCCCACCAAATCCTTCCTCCATCCTATTTAGGGGGCTTTATTGAATGCTGAGTGTAATGTTACTGAGAAGAACTACAATTCAAATCCCTCTTTGTGGCTGTCCCCACACTCACAATACAATGTGATTCATTTTCACTTAGTAGGTCTACTCATGTAATTTGGCTATTTAAAAATTTTCAATTATTAATCTAATGCTTACTCAATTAATTCCAAAATATTGGGGTTCAAGGTCTCCCGTTGTATCATCAGCATACTTCTAACTAACTCTCAGTTTTCTCCAGTTGTTCACAGTAAAGGCACAGCAGTGATATTTTTGTTTATTTCTTTTTTCACATTTTCTTGTGCTGTTTCCTTCCCCAGGAATGTCCACATCTCTTCTCGGACAGCACTCTTACCTGTGCTTTAAGGCTCAGCTCCATAGGTTTCAGTTGCACGCTAGTCAGTGGGTTAGGCTTTCATTGTGTGCCCTCCTGCAGCTACAGGTGTATCTGTCTGCTCACGTCTTGGATATTTTCCAAATCTAGACGTGTGGGACAATTTTCCAAGGCATGAGCAGTGGAGAGTTTAGTCCTTGATGAATAATACCCCCATGCAGCATACCATCTACTCACACTTCTCCTCTTTTCCCTCCTTCCAGTCTGAACACTCAGGGTGATTTCTTTTCTGCAGCCTCTCTACTTCCATGAGTCAACCAGCCCCATAAGTAAGCATCTGTAATAACTTTGAGACCCACGTTTGAACACTGTGGCTTCTCTGAGTGTTTGAGTCTTTTGGAGAGCACACACTGATACTACTAGACACAGGAAAAGTGCTTTGTATCATTTACTGCGTTTAATTTTCAAAAGTGTTTTAGAAGAGGCGCAGGTTCTTTCCAGTATATATCACAAAGTAAAATGATTTCGTAAGTTCATCCTATATTCACTGAGTACTCAACTTGTGAAGGCAAAAACTGCACTCCTCTTTTTAGTCTGCCAAATTAAACAATGTATGTATGTTAAGGACTTAAAGAGTTAATGGGTGATGTAATTAAAATATGTTTATCTTGGGGCCACCACTGTGGTGTACTGTGTAAATTGGTCACCTGCAGTGCCTCCATCCCATATAGGCCTGAGCTCCAGTCCTGGCTGCTCCACTTCCAATCCAGCTCCCTGCTAATGCGCGTGGGAAAGCAGCAGCAGATGGCCCAAGTACTTGGGCCACTGCATCAATGTGGGAAACCCAGGAAAAACTCCCTGGCCCTGGCTTCGTATCAGCTTTATTGTGGCCATGTGGGGAGTGAATCAGTGGATGGAAGATCTCTCTGTCTCTGCCTCTGTCTCTAAAACTCTGTCTTTCAAATAAATAAACCTTAAAAAAAAAGATTTATGTCAGTACAAAATAAGATTTGAAATCCATCCACACTTTCTTCATAATATACAATTTCCGTGAACTTTTTGACATACTTTCATGCCTATTCACACATGTGTACCTATACGAATGTTTTCACAAGCAGTCATACACACACATACACAGACATGCGTATTTATAAAATCTTGCATTTAACAAATGAATAGATGAACAGAATCACTGAGTTCATTTAATCAGTTATCTCATTTTAGGCACAGGGATTTGGGACAGCAGGTAAGCCTCTGCTTGCAATGCCCAAATCTCATACTTGAGTTCTTAGATTCGGGTCTCAGCTCTGCTTCTGATTTCAGCTTCATGATAATGAACTTGCTGCGAGGCAGGAGGTGGTGCTCAAGCAGTTACGTCCCCGTCACTCACATGGGAGACCTAGATTTGGTTCCAGCTTCCTCCTAGCCCAGTCCCGGCTATTGTAGTCATTTGGAAAATAAACTGATGGAAGAGAGATCTCTCTGATTGGCTCTGTCATTCTTTGTCTCTTTTTCAAATAAAAATAAATATATTTTTTAAAAATCTCATTTTAAAATTAAAATATAACCATTGAACATCATGGTTGACTTCCAATATCACACAGTTATTATTGTAAGGGGTAGAATAAATAACTAAATTCAGATACATGAATCACAGGGGATGAAGTATTAAAACACTTAAAACTATGCTGCACAGATAAGCTGATAGTTACATTTATATAAAAATACATTAGAATTTCTTTATGATTAAATGTATTTATTTTCTGCTTATCACATCATTTACCAATCGTTCACTTATATTTAGGTGTGTACAATGAAACATGCATTTGCTACATTTTTTGTGAACAGACTAACAATAAAGAAAAACAATAAAGTATATTCAGCACCAGTTTGTAGCAAAAAGCTTGTAAAAATATATTCAAGGGTTATTAGTGTTAGTTACTATTAATTAATTCTAGGTAGTCTATTACTTCAATGTAATTTTGGGTCAGTGAATTGGAAGCTACATGCTCAAAAGCTGAAGAAAACATTCAATCTCCCAAATCTGAAGGCAAATTATTTCCTCATGCATGCACTTTGCTTTCTTTCAGCACAGTAAGTCTCAGACACGTTACACTCATGCCACACTGACAAACTGGTGCACCGTCATTCTTTATGTAACAAGTGTTTGGGGGAATCAATCTAGTTATCGCAAAGCATCTGAAAGATTTACATTGAAGCTGACTTTGCATAGTAAAAACATTGTTTTTATGGCTGGCGCCGCGGCTCAACAGGCTAATCCTCCGCCTAGCGGTGCCGGCACACCAGGTTCTAGTCCCCGTCGGGGCACCGGATTCTGTCCCGGTTGCCCCTCTTCCAGGCCAGCTTGGGCCCTGCACCCGCATGGGAGACCAGGAGAAGCACCTGGCTCCTGTCTTTGGATAAGCGCTGTGTGCTGGCCGCTCTCCACCCACGGCGGCCATTGGAGGGTGAACCAACGGCAAAGGAAGACCTTTCTCTCTCTCTCTCTCACTGTCCACTCTGCCTGCCAAAACAAAAACAAAAACAAAAACAAAAACAAAAACAAAACAAAACAAACCAAACCAAAACAAAACAAAACAAAAAACAAAAAACACTGTTTTTATTTACATGTGCATACTTCTTGCCAGTGGCCTTGAGTGTCGAAGGGAATGGTGTGACTAAGCTAAGGCCTCCGTTGCATCTCTCCGTCAGCCACTGCTACCACTTCAGACACTTCTCTTTTCAGAGGACTTGATGATCCACTTACAGTCCTAGTTCTTTAACAAGTTTTCCTTATGCAAATTTACATATGAATATTAGTTATCAAAGGAAAAGGTTCTATAGAGAATTTCCAAATGTCTGTGCTCTGACCTTGCATTAAACAAACATAGCAAGACATATTCTAGATTACTGTTCGCAATTTCTGTTTAATGTTTTCCACTTATTTAATATGTACTGTGTTAAAGGAATTAAGCTAAGCAGGCCATTTCCTTAATATCAAACCACATCCCTAAGGAATCAATATTATGTCTACTATGAAGATGAGGAACTAGAAGAGTGGAAGGGACTGTCTGTTCTTTCAAGGTCATAGAGACAATTGCAGGGGGGCCTATATTCAATTACAAGGCCAGTAGAACCTAAACTTGGGGCTCACGAGCACACCAGCACCACATAAACTCAACACACCTCACATTGGCTCATTATCTAGTCATTTCTTTCACTTACGTCTGAGTGTGTACAATGAAGGAATTTTTCTTGGTTAAGAGGAAAAAGATTGGGTAATAAGATTAGAAGTAGGAATAATGAAAAGCTAATAGAAAATCAATAAACCTAAGAGTTTTATTTTAAAAGATTAAAAATAAGAAACTTTTGGGGAGATTAACCAAGAAAAACAAAAATGACTCAATAGAATTGTAAATGAAAAAGAAAACATTACAACTGATATCACAGATATACGAAGGATCATGAGACTATAAACAATCATATGTTAACTCTGAATAACTGAAAACAAATGGATAAATTGTTAGAAATTTTCAAGCTATCAAAATTTAATCATGAAGAAAGAAAATCTGAACTGATCAATAACTAGCAAAGAGGTTGAATCCATAGTCAAACCCTCCCCACATAGAAAATTAAACTTAGAACCACCACAGATTCAGCAATCCCACTTCTGGAAATGAGATCAGTGTTGTGATGCAGTCTCATCAAGTCCTTTCTGGAGCATCATTCACAGAGGCAGGATAAGGCACCAATGTAACTGTCCAACAGCTGATGAATAAAGAAAGTTCGGTTTGTGTGTACACACAGGCACACACAGTACGGACTACCAATCACAGAAAAGGAAGGAATTTACCAGAACACAGAAATAAATATACTGTATGAACTGTATAAACAAGGAAATGTTCATTAAAAGGTATAAACATTCAGTTACATGGTGAACGACCATCCTAAATCTAATACAGCACCTAAGTGATGATGGATGTATAGATTAATATGATGAGGAAAATCATTAACAAATGTATTTACATATTAAATCATATCATTGTATATATCTTTTTTTTTTTGACAGGCAGAGTTAGACAGTGGGAGAGAGACAGAGAGAAAGGTTTTCCTTCCATTGGTTCAACCCCCAAATGGACGCTACGGCCAGTGCTCTGTGCCGATCCGAATCCAGGAGCCAGGTACCTCCTCCTGGTCTCCCATACGGGTGCAGGGCACAAGCACTTGGGGAATCCTACACTACCTTCCCAGGCCACAGCAGAGAGCTGGACTGGAAGAGGAGCAACCGGGACAGAATCCGGTGCCCCAGCCAGGACTAGAACCCGGTGTTCCCGCACTGCAGGCGGAAGATTAGCCTGGTGAGCCATGGTGCCGGCCATGACATTGTATATATCTTGATTACATGCTGTCAATTACATATTTTAAAACAAAAAAACTAGTTGTAATTTGTTCAAAAAATTAGCAAGGTCAGAAATGAGAAAGATCAGCTCAAGAGAAGCACAAATCTGCTATCTCAGGTTTTTTGAAGCACATTCTAAATTTAGATTCTTAAAAACATCCTACTTGAAATACATTCTAGCCACATTTTACAATTTACTTTACATTCTTCATGGTGCTCTTGATCAGTGCACAGGAGCTTGTTATATTTTATGAAATGAAAATTATAAATATCTATTGAAGAATTATTTGAAACATATATAATGCTGTTGTCTTTGGGGTTTAATTTTGTATATTGTAAGGAGATGGAAATAAAGCCCTAAGGCAGAAACACAATTGTATGCTTCAATGAATAAATTACATTAGAGAATGTCTTGAGAGATGGAAAGAAACATAAGACAGGCTGCTTATGTAACACTCAACCTCCAGTGAAAATTAACAAACTTTGTAGGCTAAAATAACAACATCATATCAATAAGCTTGCTATTTCCCAAGGTGTTTCTGGCTATTTCTCCACAATTAAAAACAAAATTGGGGCAAGTGCTGTGGTGCAGTGTGTTCAGCCTCCGCCTGCAATGCTGGCATCTCATGTGGGTGCCATTTCGAGTCCTGGCTGCTCCACTTCTGATCTAGCTCCCTGCAAATGGATCTGGGAAAGCAGTGGAGGACGGTCCAGGTCCCTGGCCCCTGCACCCACACAGGAGACCCTAAAGAAGCTACTAGCTCCTTCCTGGTTTCTGCCTGACTCAGCTCTGGTCATTGTGGTCATTGTGGGAGTGAGCTGGCCAATGGAAGATCTCCTCTCTCTCTCTCTCTCTCTCTCTCTCTCTCTCTCTCTCTCTCTCTCTCTTCCTCTCTCTCTCTCTCTCTCTGATTCTGACCTGTAAATAAAATAAATCTTTTTTTTTTCTTTTTTTTTTGACAGGCAGAGTGGACAGTGAGAGAGAGACAGAGAGAAAGGTCTTCCTTTTGCCGTTGGTTCACCCTCCAATGGCCGCCGCAGTTGGCGCGCTGCGGCCGGCGCACCGCGCTGTTCCGATGGCAGGAGCCAGGTGCTTATCCTGGTCTCCCATGGGGTGCAGAGCCCAAACACTTGGGCCATCCTCCACTGTACTCCCTGGCCACAGCAGAGAGCTGGCCTGGAAGAGGGGCAACCGGGACAGGATCGGTGCCCCGACCGGGACTAGAACCCGGTATGCCGGCGCCGCAAGGCGGAGGATTAGCCTGTTGAGCCACGGCGCCGGCCTAAAATAAATCTTAATAAAAATGTAAAATGTGGGTTTTCTATGACCCACCACCATCAAGATCACCAGCAAACATAATATGCCAGGGTAAAGAATGTATATCTTAAAGTCTGTAAGATAATGAATTAGAAAACAAAGGTTAGAAAAGAGTTATTAATTTGAAGTCTATAGATTTCAGAAAAAACAGACCTTTGACGATATACAGGGTCTGAAATCTGATTAAGACAACCAACAAGGTGAAAAGGTAGAGATGGGTAAAGGAAAGGCAGAAGAAAAGTAAAGAGGAAGAAACAGCCCCTGTGATAGGTATGGAGGAGAGACTGTTCGCTGGTTCCCAGGTGGGGCTTACATAGGGTAAATCACTATCACTGTAAATTGCTTATATGAAAATTGGCATAACATATATGGGCATGAATTTGGCAATATTTGTCAGATAGTGTATGTGTTTGTGATTTCTCCTTTTTTTTTTTTTTTTTTTTTGGACAGGCAGAGTGGACAGTGAGAGAGAGAGACAGAAAGGTTTTCCTTTTTCCATTGGTTCACCCCCAAATGGCCACCGCTGCTGGTGCACTGTGGCCGGCGTACCACGCTGATCCAAAGGTAGGAGCCAGGTGCTTCTCCTGGTCTCCCACGGGGTGCAGGGCCCAAGCACTTGGGCCATCCTCCACTGCACTCCCGGGCCACAGTAGAGAGCTGGTCAGGAAGAGGAGCGACTGGGACAGAATCTGGCGCCCGAACGAGGACTAGAACCCGGTGTGCAGGCGCCGCTAGGCGGAGGATTAGCCTATTGAGCCATGGCGCCGGCCTCTCTTTGTCTTAGTAATTTTTCCCTTTTTAAAAATAAATATTTATTTTTCATCTTAAGAGGTGTTTCCAAATACATGATCCTTAAAATTTATAGAAGGCATTGGACCTTCTGGTACATGATTTCTTAAGTTCTTATCTAATGGTTGAAATGGTTTGCTAAGTATTCATGTAATATTGCTATTGTCAGCAAGTGATCTAGGACTTGCTCCCTCATTTCTCTATTCTAAGCCCAACTTGTTCTTTCATTTCTCTATTCTCTTCAAGGTAGGAAACTAATTCTATTATGAAGGAATCTGTAGGATGCACAATTTAATCTTTAGACCTTATAAAAGAGATGGCTAACATTTTTCTGTAATAGCATAGCCAAAATAAGAACTTAAATAATAATCTCATAGCTAGATTCTCTTCGCCATCAGCGAAGTATACAGTAAGTAGAAAAAACCTCCCTTTCAGACCAAAGGGAAAGAAAGTTTTAAAGTGAGAATATAATTTTCCTCATGGGCATTGTCTACCTTAGAAAAACTACTACAGAACATGCCTGTGACTATAGACTTGTAGTTCAGGCCACCGAAGATTAGAGATGGGACACGGGCACTCCCTTGACTTGCATCCTCTGGTCTGCTTTAACACAAACCAGGAGGAAAAGAAAGCTCGGCATCAGAAGCAATGGGTGGCAGGCCTATTAATGGCTGATCTGTACAGTGATCTGCCCTCAAGGAGACCCAACAGGCCAGTCCACTGCAGTGGCTTTCAATGTGGTAAGCCTGGGCTTCAGCAGAAGTCAGCTTGTGAAGAGCCCTGGCAGCTCTGCCAAGAGTTGGATCACTGGAAATGGACCTGCCCTGGAGTCGAAGGATGCCCAGGTCAGAGCCACAGATCTTATTGGCTCTAAGCTGAAAAGCCCTTCACTCAGCCCAACTTCCAAAGTGACCACTGCAGCTGAGGGGATGGCCACGTAGGGTCATCAACATTGCAGGCAGAACTGTAAATTTCTTGTTAGAGATGCCCCCTGCCTTTACCTGGCCAGCTCTCCTCCCAGGCCAGCCAAGTAATGAAAGTCAACAGAGTGCCTTCCCCTAGGAGGTTCACACCTCCCTTAGGATATACCCCATGTGAAGAGATAGATAGGTCTGGGCCTCTTAACTTACAAGGCCTAAAGCCCACCAGATTATTATCAAGCCCCTTCTATCAGGTTCTATTTGCCTCTCAATCAGAAAACTTAATTGTAGCTTAGACAGCACCTTTCTTAGCTCCTCTAATAATGACTCTGTCCTTTGTTCTAGACCCTGTCTAGCGCACTTGGGCCTCATTCCTTTGTAATCATAACCTCTACTCTACCACCAATGGCTCTACTCCCAACCTGTGTGTACTGATGGTCCTCTTCCCCACTTAATGCTGTATAATTGTTGAAACCTGGTAAATGCCACTCTTAGGATCATTGGTTACTATCCTCACTCTGTCTTTTATGACCTTGTCTAAATATGATCAGAGTAGGCAAACTTGGAAGGCTTCCATAGCCTTGGCAACTCATGACGACAGCCTAGGATGGTTACTGGCGCCATAAACTAGAGTGTCAATTTGTTGGGTCAACAACAGGAGCCACTGTGCACTTGCTCCTCATGCGGGATCTCTGTCCTTAATGTGCTGTACATTGTGATTTAATGCTATAACTAGTACTCAAACAGTATGTTTCACTTTGTGTTTCTATGTGGGTGCAAACTGTTGAAATCTTTATACTAAATTGATCTTCTGTATATAAAGAAAATTGAAAATGAATCTTGATGCAAATGGAAGGGGAGAGGGAGCGGGAGAGGGGAGGGTTGCGGGTGGGAGGGAAGTTATGGGAGGGGGAAGCCATTGTAATCCATAAGCTGTACACTGGAAATTTATATTCATTAAATAAAAGTTAAAAAAAATAAAAAAATAAATAAATATTTATTTTTCATCTACTTGAAAGACACAGTGACAGAGAAAGCAAGGGCAAGAATAAGAGCAGTAAAAAGAGAGAGAAAGAGAGATTTTTCATCCTTTGATTCATTCCCCAAAAGCCACAATAGCTGGGGCTGGACCACCCCAAAGCCAGGAGCCAGGAAATCCCTCAAGGTTTTGCATGTGGGTAGCAGGGGCCCAAGCACTTGATCCATGATTGTTGCCTCCCAGGAGCATTAGCAGGAAGGTGGATCTAAAAGAAGTGTGTAGAACTCAAAACAGCGTTCCCTATGTGATGCGAGTGTCCCCAGCTGTAGATGAACCCTCTGTGCCACAACACCTACTCCTACTTTCATGTCCAGGTTTCCTGATCTCCTTAAAAGTAGGTAATGACTTCCAAAAAAACCACAAACATTTATTATAGCATTATAAGAAGTGACAAAAGCTTCTAAATATCCAACAATTTCATGATTTAATAACAGGGAATCAATTAAGAAATAACATACTAGGGTGGCACTGTGGTACAGTGGGCTGAACTACCACTTGAGAAACATTTCAGAGCCCATTGCGCTGCTTCCAATCCAGCTTCCTGCTAGTGCTCATGGAGAAGCAGTGGAGGATGGTCCAACTCCATACGTCCCTGCCACCCTTATGGGAGACCAGATGGAGTTCCTAGCTCCTGACTTTGGCCTGGCCCAGTCTTGGCTGCTGCAGCCATTTGACCAGTGGAAGAGCCCACTCTGTCTGATTCTCCCTCTCTTTCTATCATTCTGCCTTTCTAATAAATAAATAAATCTTCACAAAATATATCACTAAAATATTTAAGACTATGGTTATAAAAGTAAAAGAAAATAACAGTAAAATGTGTATATAATGCCCCAGCTGTTGTGGGCATTTGGGGAATGAATCAGAGGATGGCAATTCTCTTTCTCTCTTTCTACTGCTCTCATTCATGTCCTTGCTCAAGTAGATGAAAAATAAATACATATTTTTAAAAAGGGAGTATATACAAGTAGATTGTAAGTTTTTGTTTATAAAAACATACACTAAAATATTATCAACTTAATATTGGATCATAAGATATGAATAATTATAATTTTCTCTTTTATTCTATTTCTTACTTTTGACATTTTTTACCCTAAGTATGTAATGGTTACATAATTTAAAAAATTGTTTTTATTACAGAGAGAGGGAGAAGGAGGGAGGAAGAAAGTCTGGGGGAGAGAGAGAAATAGAGAAGCAGAGAGACAGAGAAAGCCCTATCTCACCAGTCAATCTGTTGGTTCACTACGCAAATGCCCACGACAGCAATGGCTGGGACAGGCTGAAGCCAGAAGCCTGGATTTCAAGTGGGGAATCCTACACAAGCGGCAGGGGCTGAAGTACTTGAGCCATCATCTGCTGCCTCACAAAGTATACATTAGCAGGAACTGCATCAGAAGTGGAACAGCCAGGACTCAAACCAATCACTCTGATAGGGAATGCAGGCATCTTGGGTGGCAACCTAACCATTGCATCAAACTCTCACCCTAATGGTTACATAATTTTAACTGGAATAATGTATTAGTTGACAAAAGCTCTTAAAAATCTGCATAAAACTTAAGGAAGTTTATTTATTAGTTAATTCATTTCTTCATTTAATGGGTACCATATTCTCTATTACATACGAAGCATGGGATCACTTAAAAAATCTAAATTATCATTATATAGAGGCTACTATATCTGGGGTAGATCCTGGTATTGTGCACCCTTACAGATAAAAGTGCAATGCACAGGGAAATTCAGCTGCTTAAAGTGAACCACTGTTGTAATGCAGAGCTGGAATTTGAAGTCAGGGAGTCTGACATAGGATTTGTGCCCTCAACACTATGTTCTGCTGCTCTGTTCTGAATGAAATAGATGAAGCTACCCACATGAAGGGACATTAATTCAGAAGACTCACTTTGAATGGCCAGAATAGCATCTCCTATAGACAAGATAAAATCAAACCTCAGGATTGGATCCTGCTTCCAGGCCATTCATTCCTCTTCCTGCTCTATACCTGTTTGATAAAAAGGCAAATGAAGCTAAAAACAGATTACAAGTCCTGAGGCTACACACTTCTGAGCCGACCAGGGTAGAATGACCGCTACCTTTCATTATGTGTGTATTACTGATATATTTGCCCCCTTGGCATTCACAAAGCCTTACCTTACTGTAACGTCTAGTGTGTGATACATAATCAGTGCTCTAACTATGACCATTAAAGCTTGTGACAAGCACTCGGACAATTACAGAGCAGCAAAGAGAGATGAGAGGCTGCATAATTTACAATGGCACGCTGCTAAATGAGACTGACCTATCTTGTATCCACCGCGACTTAATTTCTGACTTATCAGAACTGAAAATATGAGCGTATACAGCTTTCATTATTTTGGCCGGCCATTGTTTTTAAACTGACATTGCTGTCTATTATTCTTGTTCTCAAATGTGATAGCTTGGCTAGTCTATGGTAATCACAGGAAGACTACTCAATGCTTGAAATAAACACGTAATTTCTTCCATGGTAAAAACCTTCCACCAACTCTCATCATCATTTTCCAGTAAGAGCAACGCAACCTGCTTTGGACACCTCTTCCTTCTGGTTATGGCGTGGCTTCTGACCCAAAGGTGAGTACCATGATAGTTACTGAATATAGGGTACTATATAGGGTACTGGACATCTCTTTCTCGTGTGCGTGCGTGCTCTCTCTCTCTTTCAGATATATTTATTTATTTGAAATTAATACTGATGGAGAGAGAGGGTATGACATACACAGAGAGACAGATCTTCCAATTGCTGGTTCACTTCCAAATAGCCACAATGGCTGGGCCAGGCCAAAGCTGGAGCCCAGAACTCCATCTGGTATTTCACATGGGTGGTAGTGGCCCAAGTTCTTTGGTCATCACCTGCCACCTTCCTATGTGCATTAACAGGGAGCTGGATCAGAAGTGGATCTGCCGGGACTAGAACCAGTGCTCATATGGGATGCTGGAGGGAGCTGACATCATAGGCAGCAGCTTAACATGCTGAGTCAGAACACAGCTCTCTCTTCTACTGTCCTTTATTTTATACCTTACTTCTCTAAAGTAAACAAGCTTCTAACATTTTCAAATTTAATTATCAATTTAGTGTAGACCTCCTCTATATCCAAGGACATCTTAGGTGTTTTATGTCTAGAGTGGCTGCTTCTCCATGCTACATTACCCTGAAGGTTTGTAATTCAAGGAATGCAGAGCACATAAACACCAGCAATACACCACTTTCCTGCGTTTCCTGAGAGGTGCCGGAGAAAAATCTATCAGAAACCCACTGGCTGTGTCTTCCCAGCCCATTTTACTGCCTACTTTTCTTTTTCTACCTCCTACACTTGCAGAGGAACTAAAATAAACATTTCAGCCAGTAGGTGGTGCAAGTACTAGTTGGGAAAGGGGAGATGTCACTGTTTGATGGGTACTTCAAGGATGCTATTGGCCAGATGAGTGTTGATATTTCTTGCTAATTAAACATCTCCCAGAATTATCTATAAAATATAATTAAGCGGGGTGTTTATGGGATTCTTTAATAAGTTTTGTTTTTCTAGATGCTAAATGAGAAATTAGTGCCACATAATGTCTGCTCTATATGCAATTTTTTTTTATATATTTACTTGCATCTAACCTAATAAAGAATTTGATGTGTCTAACATGGAACACTTTGAATGTTTATAGAATGTTTGATCTTTTGCCTTATTATATCCTTCCATTCAGAAAAAAATATGCATTTGTCTCTCCTTCCTCATAGAGGGAAAGTCTGTGAAGGTCAAGGGCTGACCTTTCACATCTCTGTGTCCTCCCCGACACAAGCACAGAATCTAGGTAGGACCACTCAGTACCCAGATGTGAAGATTTAAATGATTTAGGATCCAAAGGACAGAATAAATTTTCCTTCATAAATGAGCATGATGAATAAAATTGAAGCAAAAACTGTTTTTCAAGCAAATAAATTATTGGCATCGAAAGGTAGGATCAGCAGATTTTGCTTCCTGCGACTAAAAGCATAAACAATCTTAGGATAACTCCACCTCTTCTACAGAGGAGAAGGCCACCTTATCTTCCATCCCTCCCTTCCACGTCGCTTCATTTATACCTGCACATATATAATCTGCAGGTGCAGCCAGAAAGCGTGGGCTACTCTCATGTACTTATCGCTGCTGAAACTGAACAATGCTGAAGTCCAAAGGTAGAATTTTTATCTGTAAATTGAAAAGCCTATTTCTAACCTTAGCTTATAAGAATAAAACTTTCCCACCACCTATTTTTCATTCTAGGATCGAAGTGCCTTTGAAATCGCAGGAAGCTCTACAAGGAGACAGGGAAACTGGGTGAAGGAATTCAAAAGCTTTAAATTGCATTCCAGCATTATTTGAAAATATGCAGCTCACATAAAACTATAGCAAGGCTTTCCTTGGAGCATACATTTTACCACCCATCTGAATATTGTATCATGCATACAGGGACACTATTTCTAAATAATTCACTGCCACTTTTACAATTCTTTTAATATTTCATGATTATATCTTTAAAATTATATGTGTCTATATTTCCAGGAAGTATAATCCACCAAGCTCCTGCTAGACCAATCCTGTTGCTAACAGCTCTTCTTGTAAGCGCCTACTACCAACTGTTCCCTGCTTTTCATTTACTTAATACAAATTCATTGAAGATTAAGCAGGTGCCACAGATTCAAAGAAGAAAATACAGCATCACTGTATTTTGGTGTGCCCAAGATCCAACACAGATGTGCAAATCAGAGGTGATGCACATTGAAGGATTACACCTTGCCCCCTGAGTGTTGGCTCTCTCCAGTCCACTCCATGCCCTTCCAACTGTGCTTTCCACACGATTCACATCTTTATCTCATTCACATTTCTTTCCATCAACTGCAGTGAACATTCCTCCGATGGCGTATCCTTTCCAGATTGCTCAATTAGTGGTTTCTTTCACTTCTACTTTGCTGAACAGACATCTGGAGTGGTCAGTTTGTTAACTCTTATTGTAATATCTGGGTCCAACTCTGGCCATTAGCTCTCATTCACCTTTTTAAGTTGGTGGCCTTGGGTTTTCCACACTGTCTACCTCTTCTCAATATAGAACATGCTCCCTTTGCTTCTGATTCAATGACCTGTCATATAAATAGCCACACATTGTATATTAAGTATACAAATGAAAGGTTGTTCTCAAGGTCACATTTTTTCTCTTATTCTTCCCAATTCTGTTACATTTTCAACCTTCACACTCATGCAATTTCACATATTTCTACCTCCTCTATATTAACTTTAAATATTTTATGTCCCCCTCTCAACTCCAGGCATTTATATGCATAAATGAAATTCAGATATTTTCATTAAGTCCTGAACCTTTTTTTTACCTTGCAGCATCTCAGATTTCCCCTTTTTTTCTTCTCATTATAGATAATATCAGATAATATAGATAATGTATCATTGAAAATATAAATTACTTCTTTTTGTATCACTTTAGGATTATAACTCTGAAGTAGTACTTCTTTTTAAACAATTTTTATTTATTTGGAAGACAGAGTTACAGAGAGAAGGGGGAGGAGAAGGAGAGGGAGAGGGAGAGGGAGAGGGAGAGGGAGAGGGAGAGGGAGAGGGAGAGAGAGAGAGAGAGAGATTGTATCTGCTGGTTCTCTCCCCCCAAATGGCTGTATGGCTGCAATGGGTTGGTCAGAAGCCAGGAGCCAGGAGCTTCTTCAAGATCTCCCACGTGGGTGAAGGGGCCCAAGCACTTGAATCGTCATCCACTGCTTTCTCATGCACATTAACAGGGAGCTGGATCGTAAGTGGAGCAGCCCGGACTGGAGCTGGCTGCCATATAGGATCCTGGTGTCACAGGTGGCAGCTTAACCAGCTTTGCCACAACCCTAGCCCCTGAAATCAGTATTTGTCAAATATTTTCACATCCCAGAGTGTAGCTCTTTTTGCCCACTATTTATCAAAGGACAGTAATTGGTAGACTCTATAATACAGAGATTATTCGGAAGGGTCTACTCTCACCAAACAGGTAGAGTTCCTCAATCTGCTAGCAGAGGCAGAAGTCAGAGAAACTCAAAGTGCGAGAGAAAGATGTGAGGGAGATTCTCTACTGCTCAAGAACATGGGAACCTGCTCCTGCAACTGCAAGGAACTGAGCCGTCAGACTGCAAATGAGTCAAAAGCAGACTCATCCTGGAGCCTGCAGGTAACTCAGAGCCACCAGTGCATTCACTTCTGCTCTGTGATGACAGGTGGGAAAACGTGGTCCATAGTCTAGTCCACCTGGACTTTTGATTACAGAACTCGGAGGTGATGAATGGGTGTTGTCTTAAGCCACTACATTTGTGGTAATTTGTTATGCAGCAGTAGAAAACAAATACATTCACCCCAACACATTTTATGTGCATGAAGGATGGCACAGTCCATCCAGCCGGGTCACTGAGTTTCACGCCTACCTTCCTCCTTCTAGCCAGCTGGTTACCAAGAACCACAGAAACAATATCAGCTGCATCTTGCTTTCCATTATGTTCTTTCTCTTCTCCTGCAGCTGCATCTTGCTTTCCATTATGTTCTTTCTCTTCTCCTGCAGTTAGGATCCCCTTAGCTGTTGGTTAGGATAACGAAGTGGCTTTTCACTGTGCAACCCACCTGCAGTCTATGTAACAATGGAGACTCCTAACAGGTCGTTTGATCATGTCAGTTTCCTCTCTGGAATAACAATACAATGAAGGTTGAACCACACTTCTTCAATGAAGTATTTACCAGTATTCCACTAGTTTCTTGAGATTAACCAAATTTTCAATCAAATTAAGCAATTCCTGTTTCCCTGAAAAGTCTCTGTATATTTCTGTATGTATATTTTTCTTGAAAGTGCAAACATTTTACTTCTGAATAAATCATTCAATGCTTGGACAAAATATATTTTCCATTAACCGGATGCCGTTTGACTTAGCATTTTCACTCCCTACATGAAACACCTTCAATAAATGTTTGCCAAATAAGCAAATACACGCTTTGCAGGAAGGTGCTTCCCGCCTTGCATTTGACAGCACACTCATTCCTGCTTCTCACACATTGTTTGTGCCTCCTATTGTTTTCTGCACGCCTCCAGTAAATCTTACAGAAGGTTGTGTTACTAGAGTTGGTTTAATGTTTTGGAAATACGTAAATATATGAAGCAGTTCAAACTTAATGTGAGAACTCTTTTTGAATATCAAAACTAATGTAACAAGCACCCACTGCCTTTGTTAATTAAATAAGCCTCTGGAGAGTCATTGGAAGTATGTGATGAGCCTTCTTCTTGTGACTTCCACGTGCCTGGGGACATCTCAGTGGCCAGGCAGCAATTTTAAACAACCTATATATTGGGTGGATTTTTAGAAGGTCATTTTCTCAGCTTCCCTTGCAGCTAAAGCAGAGGCATGAGAAATTCTGCCTACCAGGCACATGAACACAAGACTTTAGTTCTAAAGAGAAGGTTGGGAGGAAGCAGTTGGTGTGAAGAATCAATTTTCTGGCAAGAGTCACGCTGGTGGGAGCTGGCCCTCTCATCCTGGCATGCAGTGCTGCTGTCAGCTGGTCTCTGGCAGTGGGACGGTGGTACTTGCATCACTGATTAGCCCTGTCCTGGCGTGGGTGTTGTTCTTCATGGTAGCATTTGGAATCTTCCAGAAGGTTCTGTACCTCTCTAATGTCCTTTAGCAAATCCTTCTGTTTGAACAGCTAGTGTGGAGCTGCTGTTACTTACAACGGGAAATGTGAGTGACACATATCTAAATTTGTAGGAAAAATATGCTTTTAAAAAGAATGTCTCCACATTATTAATAAATCCAAAAGCTTCCTCTTCTCTTCAGAATAACTGGTTCCATCTCTACAGATATAGTTTGTTGCTATGATATTCTGTGTTGTCACTCAAGATTGATCTTTTAAATTTAACGGATATTCCTGAGACCCATAATCATTGTTATATAGCGACTGTGGTGGACCAGTAATAGACTCACTCTTACCTATGTTAGCTCAGTTAATCCCGAAAATATCTTTGTGAAAAAGGTCCTACTGTCAAAATGATCCTCATCTCACAAGTACAGAAACAAGTACAAAATCTAAGTAATTTGCACCAAAGAGAGCAGTTAGTTAGCAGTAGGAAAGGTTCAAACTTAAATATTTAGGCTAAATCTCCGTGTCCTTAACAATCATACTAATTGTGTGCAAAGGAGTCAGAGGTATTTAGTATTACTTTCATAATATTGAATACTTTCCCTCATTGTTTTTGATATTTATGAAAATCACACATCTCAGTGCGATTCAAACAATTTGGAAATCATTTTAATTGCATGTAGTTATATGTAATATGATACAACAATTCAGAAGATAATAAACTCAAGTGTGTATAGAGAACCTATGGAGATAAACTCTCGTTCAAGCAACAAACCTGTATTGACACTTGTTCTAGGCTGGGCATTAAGTTAGGTGCTGTTGATACATAGGAAAACAGGACACAACCATGTCCTCAAGGGATGCTACCTAGGGAATGACATCCACAAGAATTAAACCAGCAACATTTCAATATGATATGGGCTATTAAGTATTTTATGGTAATGCTGTGCATGTCCATTTTTTGGTTGAAGGAAAACTACAAATTCAAGAGACTTTCTTTTCCATTTATCTTAACAAACAGAGCAACTTAGAACTAATAAAAAAAACCTGAATATTTATTTTCAAGAAGTGTTAGGTTTTAATAGACAGCAAAAAAAAAAATGAACATATTTGTCATGTGCTCTAGCATCTGGCATCCATTTGGCACATAAAAGAGGCTTAACATATTTTTCCTCAGTCAGACAAATTTGAGAACATGACTAGAATTGGTTGGAGACCTTTGGTACTGCTAGCTGATTCTGAGAAGCTGAGAACTTATCATTTGTTTTTTGGAAGGAATCTCCATCAGGACAATGTCTACTGGTTTGCTCAAGACAACAAACCAGGAACAATGATCAAATGTGCCCATAAAATATAAATAGTACCTGTTTAATGAATTATACTGTCATTCTTCAACTAGAAATATTTTATACCAAAATGGCACCTGATACAAGTACTGAATTATATTATATATTACATTGTATCTGTCTTGGAAACCTTCACACTATCAATTTAATTGCCATATGAGTTGTTTCCATATGGCTACAATGGTTAAGGCAGTATAAACAACCGAATCAATGTGGTGTTAATTCATGGAATGGACACATGGACATACCTGGATAATATTTCTGTAGAGTTTATTTTGTGTCTTATCAATAGTCACAGACAAAGAGACGGAGAGAAGGCGATACACAAATAGACCCATTTCAAGAGCTGGGACCCACCCAGGACATTTCTTAGTGAGAAATAAACCTTCATTGTTATCAACTAGGAAGATTCAGATTGTAGTTTGTTCTGCAGCATAATTTCCCCTCTTTCTTCCTACCTTTCAGGCCAATCAGCTATGGAGAAGATGTGCAGTTAATTATACAGAAACATCTATTTAATCTGCCTTCTTTGCATATCCCCTTCCACGCTTAAGTCCATCATTATTTCTCACTCAGGATGACTTGTAAATGTTCTTCTGCCAACAAGTTTGTGCTAATTAGGTTCATCATCCACAAGATGTATCAGTTCTCCTCCACAAGGCACACACTTGGTTATATTCTAAATGATCTGATTATGACACTCGCAGCTTTAAAATCCCCTATGGATGGCAGATATTTCAAGGACAAAGAACAAACTTAGGAGCCAGCCCCACATGATACCAAGGTATTTCCTGCCACCTCCCGGTCTTCAACAACATGCGTGAATATTCCTTGTCCTTCTATAATTCCACATTTTGCATATGCACCATTTATCTGACCCAAGTGCTCTTTTTCATCTTTAATCAATGAACCCAAATGAGAATCTATGTGTTTTCTTAAAGGCAAACTGCTCCACCCTTTCTAATGCCATCAAGCTCAGGAATAATAGAAAAAAGTATAGCTTACTGAGTACTTCACTTTCCTCTGGGCTCTGCTGAAGCACACACTGAAGCACATGAACTCAGGTAATGCCCACGTGGTAGTCGGTGTTATTACCTACATTTTACATATTAGGAAAAGTGAGGTGCAGTGAAAGTAAAGGAATTAGATCGGTCAGCTTTTAACATGTGTTTCTAACTCAGGCAGTCGTAGTCTACCAGAGGGTAGTCCCTGCATCGCCAGAACACTTCTTTAATTATAGAGCATTGCTTTGGAGTCTGGATCTTATTCATCTTCTTATCATGAGCTTCTACGAGAATCCCTTGTTCTTAGGCAACATTCAAACATTTACAGAGTGAATGTATTATGAATGAGTAAACCAGAGGAATCCTGTAACTCATTTTCTCTCTCTTAAACTAGATAATAAGATTTTCCTTATAGATTTTTAATGACTTGTTGAAATTATACGGCAGACTTAAGAATAAGCTCACCAAGTAATTTAAGGAGTATTAACAGCACTGTTGATGGTTCGAGCTTCCTCTCCTCAATACTGTCTCCCTCCCTCAAACTTTCGAGCAGCCAATATTCTTTATTTTTAGTCAAGGCTCTCATTCCTTTTCTTTATGGTTTTATCACAGATGCACACATTCCTAAATTATACAAAATAGTTTTTTAACCTAATTTTGAAATCTATGCAGGTTAAATCACATTGCATGTCATCTTCTGTGGCCTATTTTAATCAATATTAAGTTTTTTGTATTATCCATTCTCTTTGGATTATGAACTGTACTTCATTACAGAAAATAAAGCATGATTTTTCTAACAATGATGCTGCACATTTGGATTATTTCCACTTTGTCTATTCCATCCAGCATCCTCTGTGCATTTTTATTCACATCTGAAAAAAATGTAGAAGCATTTTTCCTGGGCATCTCCCTTCCTATGGTTGCAACTGCTGGGCTCAAGGAATGGACCTGTCCACTTTATCAGGTAGCAGCCAACACCTGATACTCTCTGTTTGCAGTCTGCTTCAAGCTGCCAGAACCACCTTGCTTAAACAGTAGGGGAGCTGGGAACTGGAACAACTAACCAATGTCTAGAAGTATAAATCCTCTAACTCCAAGCCCTTATTTTAGACAAGTCTGAGATGAGACTTGTCTCTGAGCTTCTCTGTGGAATCTGCACCCAGGTCACATTCAGAGAATTTGGAGGAACACGATTACTCTCACTTCCTTGCTGATGTTCCCCAGGAATATGTTCATTGTCACATGAACGTTTATCTTAGCAGCAGTATGCTTTGTCACTTGAACATTCTGTACCTTGAATGTGGATATGTAGTGTAAGAGTACACTATGGCAAATGCTGAGGAAAGTCAGATCCAAGAAGGAAGCCAGAGATGTAACCTAGTGACAGCAAATGTCGACATACAGGACTGAATATCCACACGGTAGCGGGCCTTTTAGAAAGAATTTGTTCATTACATCCTAATTTCGCACTAAGCTATATAATTTAAGAGATTGCTTTCTATCAGGAGGATTTGTGTCTTATCATCAATGTTCAGACTGTAGGAAAACCAGTTATATTCTGACACTTGTATTATGCCTATAATTAGCATTTTTTCTTTAAAAATTTCACAGAAAACTCCTGAAAGGCAATGAGTGCCCTTGCTTTCTACTTTCTCTGACTACTCTGTCTATAGCATATAAAGCTCTAGGTCATCCTCAGAGATGCTGCATTTTAGAGCAGAACTCAATATATTTAGAGATAACTCAATATATATATTACACATATATATGTTCATTGAGATATATATATATATTACATCCTTATAATTGACATTTTTTAAAGCACACACTATTAACTTCTGATAGAATGCAGTTTCAGACTGGATTTTTTTTTGGCCTTATGCATGTGGAAATGATATTTGGAATAGGCTTTTGCTATTTTGAAATTCTCTATTTTTTTCCTGAATGAATAATTGATAGAATACGTCATGCCTTCTTTGGTTTATGATGGCAGCTTTGGGGCATTCCATTTTGTAGGAAGTATCTCATTGTGGAAAACCAGAAAGTTAGTCAGTCTTCAGTTTTAACCCTGACTCCAATACATATGACTGACACCTTGAGAAAATTATTTAATCATATATCTGTCCCTACCTCTACAAAACTGCATATTCCCCCTGACTATTAATGCTTTAATCTCTACTTTGGGACTTTAAATCACAGCTGATCCCTCTAGGGTCCTATTATTTATGCGATTCAATGAAGGAATAATTGAATGATTTTTATTTTTAATGAGATACATTTTCCCTGTTAAAGAATGCATTCTCTTATAATTATTAAATAATGTCCTCCTGTCACCCTCTAACATCAATCTCTGTAAATTTTATATAAATTATGCATGTGTAATGATTTGGACAAATATTTTTTACTGTGATACTAAATAGGAGATTGTATAGAATGTTCTAATATGTGCATATAGTATTATCTCTACATAGGTACAGGGCTTATCCTATTTTAGAATTATTAATCCTGGTCCACATTGCTAAGGTTAAAGCCATGAAAAAAACTGGCCAAAGGCACTGGATTCCATCTTCACATGAGTGTATCACAGAAATGCTATGAGCCAAGCTGGTTTCATTAATCAAGAATTCTACCTCCTTTCCACAAAAGCAGCAATTTCAAGAAACAGCAGCTTATAACAGTTCCTGGAAAAAAAAGAATATAGAAAGAGAAATCCCAGAGTCCTATCTTCTTCAATAGGAAACAAAGCCCATTTGTCTTAGTCTCCCTTTAAGGTCTTCAGAGTTGTGGCCCTCACACCATCCACTCTTCATTAGCTACAGAGCTTGCCTCCAGATGCCTTGAGTGCTGCTGACATCTAACACTGGGCCAGTGGCTGCATTTGGTCATTGGCTCCCACATCTGCCCCAAGGTTTGAGCCAGAACTGGACACCCAGGAACCCCTAACCCTTGACTGTTGTAAAGTTCCAGTGTTAAACAAGTTACCTCCTTCCTGCCATTACTACTCTTGCTGATGAACTGGGGCTGTCCTGTGATATCATGTGAAGCACTGTTCCTCCTCCTGGGTCCCCCAGTTACTGCCATTCTGTTGTCCTTCTCACCATCTGGCTATCACTGAATTCTGATTTTTCCCCAGTGACCAATGACACCAGACATAGCCATCACTTGCAAGTCTCAGAGTCACCATTCACATAGATCTATGCTAATCAATACAAGGGGCTATTAGCATTTGGCATGAGGCTAGAGACGACTCCATGTTTGAGAGACAGAGGAACTGAATTTTAATTTCATTTAAAATAATTTAAATTTGTATCCAAAACTTAATATTTCAGTTGCTGGAGAATATTTTAAACATTTTGGAAACAACTTGACAATATGATTTCCATTCTCAATCGTAAGTGTTATGAAATCTACATACAGAATAAGTATTTTTTCTATAAATTCAGTTTTTGAACTGAGGTGTTTAAAAAGTATGAAAGATAGATCAGGGTTTACCAGTAGGAGAAGAGAAATAATTAAAATCAAAGAAGAAATCAACAGGATTGAATCCAAAAAAAATTACAAAAAATCAGCCAAACGAGGAGCTGGTTTTTTGAAAAACTAAACAAAATTGACACCCCATTGGCCCAACTAACTAAAAAAGGAAGAGAAAAGACCCAAGTCAATGGGATCAGAGATGAAAAGGGAAACATAACAACAGACACCACAGAAATAAAAAGAATCATCAGAAATTACTACAAGGACTTGTATGCCAGCAAACAGGGAAATCTATCAGAAATGGACAGATTCTTGGACACATACAACCTCCCTAAATTGAGCCAGGAAGACATAGAAAACCTAAACAGACCAATAACTGACACAGAAATTGAAACAGTAATAAAGGCCCTCCCAACAAAGAAAAGCCCAGGACCAGATGGATTCACTGCTGAGTTCTACCAGACATTTAGAGAAGAACTAACTCCAATTCTTCTCAAACTATTCAGAGCAATCGAAAAAGAGGGAATCCTCCCAAATTCTTTCTATGAAGCCAGCATCACCTTAATTCCTAAGCCGGAAAAAGATGCAGCATTGAAAGAGAATTACAGACCAATATCCCTGATGAACATAGATGCAAAAATCCTCAATAAAATTCTGGCCAATAGAATGCAACAACACATCAGAAAGATCATCCACCCAGACCAAGTGGGATTTATCCCTGGTATGCAGGGATGGTTCAACATTCACAAAACAATCAACGTAATACACTACATTAACAGACTGCAGAAGAAAAACCTTTTCATTCTCTCAATAGACGCAGAGAAAGCATTTGATAAAATACAACACCCTTTCATGATGAAAACTCTAAGCAAACTGGGTATGGAAGGAACATTCCTCAATACAATCAAAGCAATATATGAAAAACCCATGGCCAACATCCTATTGAATGGGCAAAAGTTGGAAGCATTTCCGCTGAGATCTGGTACCAGACAGGGATGCCCACTCTCACCACTGCTATTCAATATAGTTCTGGAAGTTTTGGCCAGAGCTATTAGGCAAGAAAAAGAAATTAAAGGGATACAAATTGGGAAGGAAGAACTCAAACTATCCCTCTTTGCAGATGATATGATTCTTTATTTAGGGGACCCAAAGAACTCTACTAAGAGACTACTGGAACTCATCGAAGAGTTTGGCAAAGTAGCAGGATATAAAATCAATGCACAAAAATCAACAGCCTTTGTATACACAGGCAATGCCACGGCTGAGGAAGAACTTCTAAGATCAATCCCATTCACAATAGCTACAAAAACAATCAAATACCTTGGAATAAACTTAACCAAGGATGTTAAAGATCTCTACGATGAAAACTACAAAAAAAAGAAACAGAAGAGGATACCAAAAAATGGAGAAATCTTCCATGCTCATGGACTGGAAGAATCAATATCATCAAAATGTCTATTCTCCCAAAAGCAATTTATACATTCAATGCAATACCAATCAAGATACCAAAGACATTCTTCTCAGATCTGGAAAAAATGATGCTGAAATTCATATGGAGACACAGAAGACCTCGAATAGCCAAAGCAATCTTGTACAACAAAAACAAAGCCGGAGGCATCACAATACCAGATTTCAGGACATACTACGGGGCAGTTGTTATCAAAACAGCATGGTACTGGTACAGAAACAGATGGATAGACCAATGGAACAGAATAGAAACACCAGAAATCAATCCAAACATCTACAGCCAACTTATATTTGATCAAAGATCCAAAACTAATCCCTGGAATAAGGACAGTCTATTCAATAAATGGTGCTGGGAAAATTGGATTTCCACGTGCAGAAGCTTGAAGCAAGACCCCTACCTTTCACCTTACACAAAAATTCACTCAACATGGATTAAAGATTAAATCTATGACACAACACCATCAAATTATTAGAGAGCATTAGAGAAACCCTGCAAGATATAGGTACTGGCAAAGACTTCTTGGAAAAGACCCCAGAAGCACAGGCAGTCAAAACCAAAATTAACATTTGGGATTGCATCAAATTGAGAAGTTTCTGTACTTCAAAAGAAACAGTCAGGAAAGTGGAGAGGCAACCGACAGAATGGGAAAAAATATTTGCAAACTATACTACAGTAAAGGGTTGATAACCAGAATCTACAAAGAAATCTAGAAAATCCACAACAACAAAACAAATAACCCACTTGAGAGATGGGCCAAGGACCTCAATAGACATTTTTCGAAAGGGGAAATCCAAATGGCCAACAGACACATGAAAAAATGTTCAAGATCACTAGCAATCAGAGAAATGCAAATCAAAACCACAATGAGGTTTCACCTCACCCCGGTGAGAATGGCTCACATTCAGAAATCTACCAACAATAGATGCTGGAGAGGATGTGGGGGAAAAGGGACACTAACCCACTGTTGGTGGGAATGCAAACTGGTTCAGCCACTATGGAAGTCAGTCTGGAGATTCCTCCGGAACCTGAACATAACCCTACCATACAACCCAGCCATCCCACTCCTTGGAATTTACCCAAAGGAACTTAATTTGGCTAATAAAAAAGCCATCTGCACATTAATGTTTATTGCAGCTCAATTCACAATAGCTAAGACCTGGAACCAACCCAAATGCCCATCAACAGTAGACTGGATAAAGAAATTATGGGACATGTACTTCATAGAATACTATACAGCAGTAAGAATCTACAGAATCTACAAAACCCGGTCATTTGCAACAAGATGGAGGAATCTGGAAAACATCATGCTGAGTGAATTCAGCCAGCACCAAAGAGACAAATATCAACTGTTTTCCCTGATCAGTGACAACTGAGCACCAAAGGGGAAACCTGTTAAGTGAAATGGATACTATAAGAAACAATTACCTGATCAGCTCTTGTCCTGATTCTAGATGTACAATGTAATACTTTATCCTTTTTAGTATTTTTGTTGTTGTTGTTGTTGTTGTTCTAGTACTAGCGGTTGAACTCTGTAATTCACACACAATTATTCTTAGGTGTTTAAATTTTAACTGAAAAGTGATCCCTGTTAAATATGAGTGGAAAAAGAGAGGGATGAGATGTACTATTTGGGACATGCTCAATCAGACTTGCCCCAAATGGTGGAGTTAGAAATGTGCCAGGGGATTCCAATACAATCCCATCAAAGTGGCATGTACCAATGCCATCTCACTAGTCCAAGTGATCAATTTCAGTTCACAATTGATGGCTCTGATAGGTCTAAGAGTCAAAGGGATCACACAAACAAGACTAGTGTCTGCTATTACTAACTGATAGCATCAAAAAGGGAGAGAATGATCCAACATGGGAAGCAGGATACACAGCAGACTCATAGAATGGCAGATGTCCTAAATAGCACTCTGGCCTCAGAATCAGCCCTTAAGGCATTCGGATCTGGCTGAAGAGCCCATGAGAGTATTGTAGGCATGGAAAGCCAAGATACCATGAAAAAGAAAAAAAGGAAGACCTAAATGAAAGATCTCTGTGAGTGAGATCCCAGTGGGAAGAATGGGGCCTTCAAAGAAGGAGGTACCTTTCTCTGAAGGGAGGAGAGAACTTCCACTTTGACTAGGACCCTATCAGAATAAGATCAAAGTGAATGAACCCTAAAGGCTTCCATAGCCTTGGCAACTCATGACTAGAGCCTAGGGAGATTACTCAAGCCATAAACAAGAGTGTCAAATTGTTAAGTCAGCAACAGGAGTCACTGTATACTTACATCCCATGTGGGATCTGTCCTTAATGTGTTGTCTAATGTGCAGTGATGCTATAACTAGTACTGAAACAGTATTTCTATACTTTGTGTTTCTGTGTGGATACAAACTGATGAAATCTTTACTAATTATATACTGAATCGATCTTCTGTATATAAAGATAATTGGAGATGAAAAAAAAAACCTGGTGTTAAATTGGAAATGGCATAGAAAATTAATTAATTTTTTAAAAAATATTATGTAGGATCTCTGTCTTTAATGTGCTGTACACTGTTATTTAATGCTATAGTACTCCAACAGTATTTTTCACTTTGTGTTGCTATATGGGGGCAAACTGTTGAAATCTTTACCTAATATATACTAAACTGATCTTCTGTATATAAAGAGAATTGAAAATGAATCTTGATGTGAATGGAAGGGGAGAGGGAGTGGGAAAGGGGAGGGTTGCGGGTGGGAGGGAAGTTATGGGAGTGGGGAAGCCATTGTAATCCATAAGCTGTACTTTGGAAATTTATATTCATTTATAAAAGTTTAATAAATGAAAAAAAAAATAAAATGTGATGACATCAGGCAAAAAAAAAAGATCAGGGTTTAACAACTAGGTATGAGACTGCAAAGAATATTGATAGATTTTATATTGGTTACATATTGAAATGACAATATTTTGATATATTAGCTTGAATAGAATGTAAAATATATTTAACCTATTTATTTCTACCTTTTAATACAGATGCTGGATAACTCAAAATTACATACATGACTCACATTATATTCCATCACACACTACTGATGTAGACTGTAACATGTTTTGAACACAAGGTATGCAAAATGGTTGTTAAATTACTGATGCCTCCCCTAAATAAATAATTTTCTTCATCAAAGTAAGATAGATGCTTATCCCCTTCTGATTTATACTTAGATGGCACCTGAACCTTCCCCACATTTGGGTCTGGGGACACTCACTAATATGCTCTAGATAAATAGCATCTCCTGTCTTAATGATGACCCCACTTCAATGGCTGTACAAAGTCCCTTTGTCAGCTTCTCAGATGTTTAAATCCCACATGCAAGTGAAACTTGAGTGCTGGTATGTGCTTAGCTCAGTGTGTGCTTACTTAATGGTCCACATCCCTCATTCTTCTTGATCTGATCAACATCTCAAGACTTATTTCGATGCCGAGTCTGTCTACTAAGCCTTTGCAGGTGCTGACCTGAATCACTGTGAATTAGAGCTATTTGAGAGGACTGCTGTGGAAGAGATCAGGGTTGGCATCACAGTTCCAATTCCTGCTGCAGAAGAATTCTTTTAGCCCATTTATTCAGATTGCTTCTTTGACAAACACAACCAAATGTACTAGGTCAGCCTTGTGATGTTTGACTCATTTTGCCTACAACAAAAAGTTTAATTTTACATGCAGCAGGCAGGATTTTTTTAAAAAAAGTTTTTTGTTCCTCCTTCTAGATACAAGATGTCTCAGTAATAAAGAAAAAGAAAGATTGCTAATGTTCTCTCCCAGCCTGAATAACTCAGTTACACAAGTGTTTATGAATAATGAATGTCTGGTAGAGGTGCCTGAAATAGGAGTAACTGTACTATTCCACACTGCAGTGAGAGGTAGAATTCTCATTCAGCAACAGGATTTTAATTTTTCCATTTCTGCCTACCGTTATTCCCACTGTTGAGTGTGAAATAGCACAGATAACAGTTCAGAGTTTCTGAAGGAATCAATCTCACTTTGTTTTCTTGTATCCCTGCTAAGCCATTCAAACAAAGGAAAAAAAATGGTAGGGGGGATCCCCATGAGTTGAGAACAAACCTTAAATCTAGATTAGTCTGATACACAGAAATAAAATCACAGGGTTTTAGATGTTAGTCTCAGTGAGAATCTATTTGAATATGAATTGTAGGCATCCCAGAAGCTGTTGAACTTATTTCAGGATGTTAACAAAATATCCTGCCTGTTTATCTCTCCTTAGTGTATCCTTGCCACATTATTGACAAATCGCTAAGAAGACCTGATTATTTCCAAAGGTATGTCATTATCAATGGGAAGAGAAGTTCCAAAGAGCTCACAATAGATTCATGTGAAACTCTAAGGTACTGCATTCTTTCTCTTTGTTTTCTTCCCTGTCTTAGCTGCTCTGTGCCTCCTTTGCCAATGCCCCAAAGAGCACAGAGTGCTGGTTGACATCTCTCCAACTGCCCACCCATGTTTTACCTCACTCAATACCACAAAACGCTAAAGATGAGGTACCTAAAAGCCCGTGTCCAGACCCTTGTATTGAGATCACTTTTGAAATCAATTTCCAAATCATGCAGACAAACTAATATTTTTGCTGGAATTGCACCATTTAGTCATATGCAGTAAATGTCCCTAAAACTGGAACACCAGCCTGTTTGTTCTCAAGCTTGGATGGTCACTGTCATAGAGCCTGAAACTCCTCCTTGGGGAGGAGGTCAAGCTGGTCTCAAGGTATACAGCCTCTCTCTCTGTTCTTCATCCTGATGTCTGGTTAGCACTCTTTCTTTTGATAGGAAACCAATAACATTGCTTGATGTTCAGCATACAAACATTGTTTCAAGTTTCTCTTTTTAATTGTAAATTCCAGTATAATAGTTTAAATCGAAGCCCCTGGGCCTTTTGTGTTTCTTTGAAATTTTCTTTAGAAAATTGATCTCCATCATCAATAATTGTATAGAGAAGAGATCAAGAATACCTTTGAAAGAATTCACTAAATGGTCCCCTGCTTTCTTGTATCCAATATCCAAGGGAAGAAAATTTGGCAGGGGAGCGGGGATTAAATCAACTCCCTGAGAGTCTGTAGTCTTCAAGGAAGCCTGCTCATTCTAGTAAACAAGAACAGAATGGAAGGCAAGGTGTAACAATGCCTAGTCTTTCCTTTGGAAGAAAGACATCAATGATTGATAATGGCCATGCACTGGGTATTATTATTATTAATGCCATGTTTTTCCCATCCCCCACTAAACACAGATACAACTTATGGCCTATCTAGAAGATCTCAAACACTTTCTATTTGGTGGTTGAATTTTATCCCCATTATTTATTTCCTTTCACTTTGTACTGACTTACTGTTTTTTCTCCTTGTGTGTTTTGAATATTAAGCCTGTTAGTGACTCAAGAAAATATTGCTTCTGTCAGATCCTAGCATATTGGTGTTGCACATCAGTAGCTTGTTTTTTTCTCATTTCAGTTCTTTTCTGGGAGACAGAATGTTGGTCTCATTGTTGTTTCCAATCTTTGCTGTTCTCACATACATAATATTTCAAGTACTATTATTTCCTTTTATGCCTACCACCTCCCACAGGGAAAATTCAGAAATAAGACCATAGGAATTTGGATGATGCTAGCTGTTCAGTGTAGAAGAAAGTAAAGATGACCTTTCAAAAATATGTTATTGTCAACAAATATTTTAATTATACTTTGCTTTCTGATTATTTCAAACAAAAGTAAAAAGCAAAGGCACTATGTTATTCTGTATGAAAATCTAGTCAGTACCTGCTTCTAAGAAATAAAAAAGAAAAATGTATCTTCTTGTGTTCTAAAACACAAGTTGGAAAACTTTAGCTGTGTTTCATACCAATTCAAATAATATTCCAATTTCTTTGAAACAAAAGCTCTCATGTAACAATGTGGCCAATAGAACAGTGACTGATTTTGAAGTCATAATACTGCATTTCAAATGAAATGAATCTGGTTTCTGTTAGCTATGATTTCTAGTGAAATCTAAATTTCCTTGAGATTTTTCTCATCCATTACAGTAATGTTTTTTTGCTTCTAAATTCTTTCCTAAGGTTTTGTTGTAGGCATCAGATGAGATAGTGTGTACATGCAAGCCTTGATTTCAATACCTTTGAATATCAACTCTGTCCTAGGCACCATTATAAATGTTGACTATGCAGAAATCCATGAGACACAGGGCTTGTGCTAAGGTGACACCCACACAGTCTCCTGGGGTGAGATGAATGTGTTTTTAGTCAAATACTCTACAGTAAATTCTGACACAGAAGAGAACATTAGGAACCTTGAAACACCCATGAAGAGACTTAGCTAGCCATCAGTGGTGACTTCATGGGAAGATGGCAAGGGCAAGAAAGATACAAACATTGATGTTGGGTATGAAGAATGATCTATTTGTGTAAAAATTGGACACACATGGGAACTGCTTACGATTTACTACAACCTGAATAAAAGATGTGTGCAACAGTTGGGAATAGCAGTAGAGATGGGGTGGTTGCAATGGTGACATCCCCTTAAGTTTGGGTCTTCCTGGGACTTTGTTGTGGCTTCCAGCCCTTCCAAAGTGAGGGAGGGCCATCATTTCTGCTCCGTGTCTTCCTCGTGGTGGAGAATGTTTAATCTCCCCCCTCTGGCAATATTATAGGATTCAGTGGGAATATTGGCTTCTTCACAGTGTAAAAGGAAGAGTCTCTAGCAGTCACTGATGACCCTCTCTCTCATGCATTGAAGTTTGTGGTTTCAACAGAGAATCTCTAGGAGAGGCAAGGAAGAAGACTGGAGGAGTCAATACTTTTCTTCACTCTAACAGAAGAGCCTATCATAAGGCTTACCTGCTGTTCTCAGTCAAGGGGTAAGGGGAAAAACAACAACAGGAACAATGAACCCAACTGATCATCCATTCCAATACATATATGCCAAAAATTGACTAAGGAAAATCCACAATGTTTAATTATGTATTGTTCATACACGCGCTCAGGCACAAACCTTATGAAATAAAATGATTCATCCTAGGGGAAGGATTGTCCTCCCAGCTGCAGGTGTCTGGCTAAATGGAGGTAGTGGCCATAACTCAGATCAGGAAGCTTAACTCCAATAAATAGCACTGTTCACTGAATTTAAAACAGAAAACAAATAGAAAGGAAGTAACTTCTAGAAGCTGCGCAGAACAAAAATGAAGCAAAATAAAAACGTACAACACGAATTCCTTTCATTGCTAAGAAAATAAAGATAGCTAAGGGAAAGTAAAATAAAAGTGACCTTTGGGTGAAAACCTGGGGAATAAAGCTGTCCACATTTTGTATTTACATTTTAATGTTAAAAAGGCAAGGACAATAAAAGTAGACTATCTTAAATGTCATGGTTTATTATCAGCAGTATTCGTGTCAAACGTACAAGTATATCTCAGTTTTAAGGCAAGGAAATGAGTAAACAATGTTGACTGCTCATTTCCAGAGTACAGAAAAGGAAGCGATCAACACCTGATCTGCTTTGAATCGTTAAAGTGACAATATATTTAGAAGTACTTCTGGGAGGCCAGAGTATATGAGAGAGTAATTTAATCTTTTTAATTCTTCCAAAAGAAAATGTGTGAAAAAAATCGTTAATTTGCTAAGGATATTAAGACAAGAGTCTATTCTTTCTAATAAGTATGAGAACACCAGGTTGTTAACAGAGTCATTATTATATTAAATCCTCCTGATCGTCTTGGAAATAATTTGGCCTGCTTATTCTCTTGATTAATAAAATGAGGGAAAAGGGACAAATAATCATAAGAGCATGGAACTTTCTCTAATCATGAAAGCATAGATACTGAAGGTTGTACAGTCACTCATTTTGTGTAGAAGAATAGGAATTTTAAGTTTTGCACTACATTTTTTACATGTGCAGTTTTCCGTGTCTTAACTTTGTCTAATGAGTAGACTGTCCAATGTCATTTATTGACCATCTGGCATGACTTCCCAGATAGCTGTGTGGACATGCCCTGCTCATTCCTGCCCTTTGTTTCTTTTCATAAGCTACCCTGCTGTGAATCATACAGAATGCAAGACACAGTCATAAGGACTGAAAGTATGATCAACTGAAGGGTTTTATATATAGAAGAAATATCTAGAGATGAGAAGGGCACGCTTTACAATTTCAGTATCACTATCCTGATGGTCTGTATTCTACAATATTGAAAGCATTTGATCCTATAGGACTTTTTTCTAATTGCTCTTAATGTTCTTCCCTTAAAAAAAGAGTTAATTTTTTCAATACTTATAAATAATGATAATTATGTTTGCTATCATCACTCATTTTCTATTATTGTCTGGACTCCAACTAAGCTGGCGACAAAACAACTTGTGTGATAATTTACTGGGCAAGAAACGTATTAATGAATGCTCTTTATCTAGCAAATTATCTCTGTGTAGAAACAATGAACATCTGAAGGTTAAAACTACTAGAATAACATGTGATAAATAATATGTAATACAGTCATTCATTCGAAATTATTCTTTGAGTTGACAATATATGAGTACTATGTTAAAGTGCTTTGAGTGTGTATGAAGGATTTATTGTTTTAATGTAATCTTTTAAATATTCATTTATGTATCCATTCAAAAGACAAAGACAGGGAGAAGGAGAGATAAAGAGAATCTTCCATCTGCTGGTTAATTTCCCATATGGCTGTGATGGCCAGGGCTGGCCCACGCCAAAGCCAGGAGCCAGGAACTTCACCTGGGTCTCCCACATGGGTAATAGGGGCCCACTGCTGCTGCTTTCCCAGGCACACTAGCAGGCAGGTGGATTGGAGCCAGAGCAGTTAGGACTCAAACAAACAATCAGGTATGGGTACTGTTGTCACAAGTGGTGGCTTAACCAGCAGCACCACTGCTGGCTCCAAGAATTTTGTTTTAGGTATTTTTGAGAGGGAATTTCAAGATGGCCGATTAGAGAATGATAAACTGTGCTAGGCTAGGGATAAGTAGTTTACAAATGTAGGAAGTGCACTCTCAGGAGAGAATTAAAGAAAAAAAACCACACTGCAAATTCTACAAAAGGAAGAAGAACATTGCAGACCTGTGTGGAAGTGCGGGTCCACAGTACGAACACGGACACAACACGCAACTGCAGCAGCCACAAGCCCGAGAGTGCCAGCTTCGAGGTGGAAGGGAGGCCAGACTGCAGCAACCCATGCTGATGTAATCCGAGGGAGACTGTGGTATGACTCTGGACTGGACCCACATGAGCTAGTGGTTACTACTGGTTACCCATGGACCCAGTGGAAGTAAAAGAGGTATCCTCCCCACAGTGGCATAAGGTGCCTGGCTGAGAAAGTACAGGCACCATTTTGGGCTTGGGCAGCAGCTTCAAAAGCCTTTGTGCATGTGCACAGCAATTGGAAAACACAGGACACAATCTTGTTGGCAGTACTGGCAGCAGTGGTGGGAAGAGTGCAACATTCAGCCAGTGGTTCTTATATATGTGTGTGATCCAGAGTATCTAGCAGAGGGAAAAATCTGTAGTTCCCATTGACTTTGAGCCTGGCTGGAAGGATTAACAGATGGCTGGACACCCATATGGGTCTGTGAGGCTCCCTTAGCCTCCCACACACCACAGGCTCCAGGGCTCAATCCACCTAGCAGAGATGGCAGAGGGAACATCTGCCTCTCTGTTGACTGGACTGTTTGATAGTGCAGAGCCAAACCTCTGCACCCAGTGACTATGGGAACCTTGTGTGCTGAGACCATGGGGACTTGTTGGCTACACAAGAGGGTGTAGGGTGTAGCTGGGTCTCTGAGCAATCACTTGGTTAGGTTCCACATGCTCAGAGCTCCTTGTTTGGCTGAGTCAAGTAATTGCAGTGGGAACCATGATCAGGGTAAGGGCTGCACAGATTATTTGTGCTGTACATAACGTGGTGTGGATGAGTGTTGAACACATAGGGGCTATTCTTAGGCATTTCTCATCTTGGAGGAAAGGAGGTGAGGGGTTAATCACAGCAACAGAGGTGACCATTCTGCCCCTTCTGTTAATAAGAGATTTATCACACCTAATTTGGTTGTGACCCTGGATGCTTATGCTACCCTGGAGCAATGAAAAGAGTTCCCTGGCCACACCCAGCACACACCTCTTGGTATTCACTGAAAATGCAGACATTCCACTAAGCCACAGAGACATAATTCAAAGAAAAAAGGCATCAGAGGAAAAGACTAACAAGTAACTCCACAAATGCCTAAAAATAAATGTAGACATTAAAGAAACAAGAATAATAAAGATACCATGACACCACAGGAACACAACATTTTAATATTGTAATGTGAAGAAAAAGAGATTGATGAAATGCTAGAAATGAAATTCAAACATTAATCATAGGATTGCTCAAAAGCAATCAGAAGCAAATCCACAAACTAAAGAAAATCATACATGATATGAATAAAATTTTTTCCCAAGAAATTGAGATTTTAAAAAGAAATCAACATAAAATATTAGAAATGAAGAATTCAGTAGATCTAATAAAAATGTGGTGGACAGAAAGCCTTAACAACAAATTTGGTGAGGCAGAAGAAAGAATATCTGAGCTTGAAGAGAAATCTTTTGAAATCTCTCGGTCAGACCAAAATAATAAATTAGAAAACTGAAAGACAGTATTGGTGATTTATGAGATACTATCAAATGATGCAACATATTTATCTTAGCATTTCTTTAAGGTCTGGAAATAGAAAGGACTAGAAGGCTTATTTAGTGAAATAATTACAAAGCACTTCCACAATTCAGAGAAAGAAAGTAGAGGAAGCACACAGAATACCTACGATATGACCAGAAAAGAAGATCTTGACCATGGCACATTGTAGTCAAACTTTCAACAGTAAAGCATAAAAAAAAAGATTCTAAAACGTGTACAAGAGAAATGCCAGATTACTTTCATAGGTTCTCCAATTAAACTCACAACTGACTTCTCATCAGAAACCGTGCAGGCTAGCTAAAAGAGAATGGCAAGAAATAGTCCCAGTCTTGAGAGAAAAAAAAAAAAAAAAACAAACTGTTAACCCAGAATACTATACCCTGAAAAGCTCTCAGTTATGAATGAAGGTTAAATAAATACCTTCCATAACAAATAGAAGTTGAAAGAATTTGTTACCACTCATTCAGTCATACAAAAGATGCTTAAAGATGAGCTACATACTACAACACAGAACGATAGCCATCACTATGAAAGAAATTCAAGGCAGAAAATCCCCCAGGAAATGTACAAAAAAAATCCAAAGTAAACATTAGGAATATTTATGAGAAAATGGCAGGGCCAAGTTGTTACCTATCAATAGTCACCTTGAAAATAAATGGTGTCAACTCTCCAGTTAAAAGATACAGACCGAATGGATTAAAAAACAAGGCTCATCTATTTGTGCCTACAAGAAACATATTTCACCAACAAAGATACATACAGACTGAAAATAAAAGGATAGAAAAAGACATTTCATGATAATGGAAAGCAAAAAAGAGCAGGTGTTACCATCCTAATATCAGACAAAATTGACTTTAACAAAAAATCTGAGATAAAGGGGACTATTACTGATCAAGGGATCAATTCAACAGGAATATGTATCTATAACAAATGTATATGAACCAAATTACAGGGTAGCTGGCTATTTAAAATAAATGTTAATGGATCTAAAGGGAGACACAGACTCCAATACAATAGTAACAGGTGACTTCAACACCCTATTTTTATCAATGGAAAGGTCAACTAGACAGAAAATCAACAAAGAAACAACAGAGCTAATTGGCATTATGGAATAAAAGGACATAATTGATATCTACAGAACTTTTCACCTTACAATTGCAAAATACACACTCTTTTCATCAGTGTGTGCAACTTTATCTACAATAGACCATTGCTAGGCATTAAAGCAAGTCTCAGCAAATTAAAAAAAAAAAAAATGAAATCATACCTTGCATCTTCTCTGACCACAATGGAATGCAGCTGAAAATCAACAACTCAAGAATCTCTAGACCATTTGCAAAAACGTGGAGACTGAATAACACTCTCCTGAATGAACAGTGGGTTATAGAAGAATTCAAAAGTGATATCAAAAATTTTCTGGAAACAAATGAAGATAACAATACATCTTATCAAAACTTATACGATGCAGCAAAAGCAGTGTTAAGAGTGAAGTTTATAGCAATTGGTGCCTACATTAAGAAATTGGAAAGGTACCAAATATATGAGCTATCAATACATCTCAAGGATCTAGAAAAACAACAACAAATGAAACCAAAAATTAGTAGGAGAGAAGAGAGAATTAAAATTATAAAAGAAATAAAAAAAATTGAAACAAAAAAGCAATACAAAAGATCGGTGAAATGAGCTGTTACTTTGAAAAAATTAAATTGATACACCATTGGCCCAACTGATCAAAAATAAGTAAATAAATAAGAGAGGGAGAAGACCCAAACAAATAAAATCAGAGATGAAACAGAAACATAACGACACCACAGTAATAAAAAGAATTATCAGAAATTACTACAAAGAACTGTATGCTAACTAATTGGGAAATCTAGAGGAGATAGATTCCTGGACATATACAATCTACCTAAATTGGGTCATAAAGACACACAAAACCTTATCAGACCAATAAACAAGACTGAAATGGAATCGATAATAAAGACCAAGAAAAGTCCAGGGCTCGATGGCTTCACTGCTGAATTCTACCAAACATTTAAAGAAGAACTAATTCCAATTCTTATCAAGCTATTCAAAAAAATTGAAAGTGGAGTAATTTTCCCAAACTCCTTCTATGAAGCCTGCATCACCTTAATTCCTAAACCACAAAAACATACTACAGGGAAAGAGAACTATAGATCAATATCCCAGATGAACATGGATGCAAGAATCCTCAGCAAAATATTAGCTAATCAAATCCAACAACACATAAGAAAGATCATTCACACAGACGAAGTGGAAATTATCCCTGGTATGAAGGCCTGGTTCAACATTCGCAAATCAATGAGATACATCACATTATCAAACTGAAGAACAAAAACCATATGGTCATCTCAATAGATAAAATTGACACAGAAAATTCAATAAAATCAATAGCTTTACTATACACAGATAATTTCATGGCTAAGAAAGAATTTTTAAGATAAGTCTCATTCATAATAGCTCCAAAAAGAATTAAATACTTTGGAATAAATTTAACCAAGGATATCAAATATCTCTATGATGAAAGTTACAAAACACTAAAGAAAGAAATAGAAGGAGCCAACGCTATAGTGCAGTAGGTTAATCCTCTGTTTGCAGCAGCAGAGTCCCATATGGATGCCGGTACTTGTCCTGGCAGCTGCTTTTCTGATCCAGCTCTCTGCTGTGGCCTGTGAAAGTAGTAGAAGATGACCCAAGTGCTTGGGTCCTTGCACCTGTGTGGGAGACCCTGAGGAAACTCCTAACTGCTGGCTTCAGATCAGCACAACTCTGGCCTTTGTGGCCATTTGGAGAACGAACCAGTGGATGGAAGACCTTTCTCTCTGTCTCTCCCTTTCTCTGTAACTCTGCCTTTCAAATAAATAAATAAAATCTAAAAAAAGAAATAGAAGACATTAATAAAATGGGAAAACCTATGTTCAGGGATTGGAAGATTAAACATCAACAAAATGTCCATACTACCGAAAGCTATACCAATCATAATGTCAATGACATTCTTCTCAGATGTGGAAAATATGATGCTAAAATTCATATAGAAACACAAGAGACCACAAATAGCTAAAGCAATCTTATACAACAAAAAACAAGGCCAGAGAAATCACAACACCTAATTTTAATACTTATTACAAGGCTATTATATTCAGAACAGCTTGATACTGGCACAAAAACAGACACGTAGACCAACAGAACAGATTAGAAACTCTGGAAATCAACCCATGCATCTACATCCAACTTATCTTTGATAAAGGAGCCAACATCACTCCCTGGGACAAAGACAGTTGCTTCAACAAATGGTGCTGGGGAAAGAGGATCTCTATGTTCAGAAGTGTGAAACTGGACCCCTATCTCACACCTTTCACAAAAATCCACTCAAAATGGATCAAAGATGTAAATCTATGACCCAATACCAGCAAATTACTAGAGAACATTGGAGAAACTCTGCAAGACAATGGCATAAGCATAAGCAAAAACTTCTTGGAAAAGACCCCAGAGCACAGGCACTCAAAGCCAAAACTGATACATGGGATCACATCAAGCTGAGATGTTTCTACACTTCACAAGAAACACTCAGCAAAGTGAAGAGGCAACCAACAGAATGGGAGAAAATATTCTCAAGTTATGCAACTCATAAAGGTTTAACATCCAGAATCTATTAAGCATTCAAGAAATTGAACAAAACAGTTAAGAAATAAGCAAAGGCCTTGAACAAGCATATTTTTTAAAATACTAAATTCAAATGGCCAATAGACTCTTGAAAAATTGCTCAGGATCGCTATCCATTAAGGAAAATCAAGTCAAAACTGCAGTGAGGTTTTGCCTCTCTGTAGTTAGAATGGCTCTCATAAAAAAATCATCAAATAACAAATGCTGGCAAGGATGTGGGCAAAAAGCTACCCTAATCCACCGTTGGTGGAAATGTAAACTGGTCCAGACACTGTGGAAGATAGTATGGGGATACCTCAGAAATTTGAATATAGACCTACCATATGATCCAACCATTCCACTACTGGGAATTTACCCAAACCAAAAGAAATCAGTATCTGAAAGAGTAATCTATACCCCCATGTTCATTACAGCACAATTCACAATAGCTAAAAGTAAAATCAACCCAAATGTCCATCAACTGTCGACTGGATAAAGAAATTATTATATATATATATATATATATATATATATACACACACACACACACACACACTATGGAGTACTACTCGGCAGCAAAAAAAAAAAAAAAAAAAGAAAAAGAAATCCTCTCTTTTGTAACAAAATGGGCACAACTGGAAAGAATTATACTTAGTGAAATAAACCACTCCCAAAAACACAGGTACCATATGTTTTCCCTGATCTAACTAACGAGTACCTAAAATGTAGTGTATTGGAGTAAAAGGGACATTTTGAGATTTGATGACTGTTTATAGCCCTTGTCTCTTCTGTTGAGGAACAGTGTTTTTATTTTTTTCATATTATTTGTTGAACTCTTTTATTTAGTGTGAAGTTAACTTTACAATCATTAAGTAAACTGAAAGAAGATCTTTGTAAAAACAAATAGTGGGAACGGGAGAGGAAAAAAGGTTGAAGTGTGGGCAGGAGGGAGAGTAGGGTGGGAAGTATGGCTAAGTATGTTACTAAATCTGTATATATGAAATACACAAAGTTTATAACTCAATAAAATTTTAAAAATTATTTTAAAATGGGTTTCTCAATTTTTTTAAAAAAAGATTTATTTACTTGAAAGGCAGAATTACAGAGAGAGAGAGAGAGAGAGAGAGAGAGAGAGAGACAGACATCTTCCATCTGCTGGCTCATTTCCAAATGGCTGCAACGATCAAGGCTGGGCCAGGCAGAAGCCAGGAGCCAGGAGCTTCTCCCACATGGTGGCAGGGCCCCAGGTACTTGGACCACCTTCTGCTGCCTTCCCAGGTGCTTTAGCAGGGAGCTAGATTGGAAGTGGAGCAGCTGGGATGCTGTGTCATAGGTGTTGGCTTAACTCATGCCACAAAGGCAGATCTTAATGTGAATATTACTAAATGGTACAAATTGTTTACATAAATTTTCCACCTTCTTGGCCTAAATACTAAATCTTTCCTTTTTGTTAATTTTATTATTTATTTACTGAAAGTATTTTTTCATTATTTTATTTGAGAAGGAATGAGGAGGCTCAAAAAGCAAGAGAGAGAGCCCCTATCTTGCTGTTGACCGCCCAAATGCTCTGAGCTAGTAACTCAATATGAGTGGCAGGGACCCAACTACTTGAGAGATTACCTGCTGCCTCCCTGGTGATTACAACAGGAAGCTGGAATCAGGAGCAGAGTTGGGACTCAAACCCAGGTGCTCTGAGCTGGGATACAGATATGCCAAGCAGTAACTTCACCACTGCAATAAATGTCTGCCCCCTTTGCTAATTTTTAGGCAAATTAGTAAATGGAGATAAAACAATTATCTCTTCAGAAAGATACAATATTGACGTATATTTTGGAATGTTTGTAAAGAAAAATTCCAAATTGTGAAAACTTCATTTAATTATGATTTTCCCCAAATATCCCCCATATTTTCCAAGTTACATACTAGAAAGGATCTTTATGTTGAGAAGGACATGTGCCCCAGATGACTGCAAATTAAGATCAAGACCAGGGATTTTGACCAATTGTGATTACATAGGATGACTTTTCAGAGATTATGGGCTCCTAAAAAATCATGTAGTCAAAGTTTCGCATTACAGAGGTGAGATAATTCAGCAACAGAACAAAGGTAGGAAGTAGCTGGAGAAGTCCTTTTGGCCACGGGAAACTATAGATTCACACTATTGAATCTACAAAGATATTTATTCTGCACATATTCACACAGTAAGTATTTATTTGGAAATATTTCCTTTCTAGTTCAGATGTACAGTTATCCTACCCTGTGTGTTCTAAAGGACAGTGTGTCAAATATTAAAATATTTAGAGTTTTCTATAGAAGTAGGAAAATAGTAATTTCCTAAAAATTAGCTAAAAGGTTTTCATATCAAATGTTTAAAATATAAAATTTCCCTGTTCTCAGTTAAGTCGAGTTTACTGTGCTAAACCAAAAATCATATTTGCTAAAAAGCCTTGATGACATATTTGTAAACATGGTAACCTCAAGGGACACAATTGTATTTCCTTCTATTTTTTTTGAAAGTGATTTGTTTTTATTTAAGGTATACGAACTTCATGCATTTCATAAACACAACTTTAGGAACATGGTGTTTCTCACCCCATCCTCCCTCCCACCTGTAATCCCATCCTTCTTCCTCCTCGTCTATTCCAGTTTTAATTTTTTACCAAGATTATTTTCAATTAACTCTATATACATACGATTAACCCTATACTAAGTAAAGAGTTCAGGAAATAGTATTAAAAAAAAAACAAAAAACAAACAAACAAAAAAACCTGTTTCTCAACAGTCAGGACAAGGGCTGCCCAAAGTCATCATGTATCAAAGTGTCACATTCACTTCCATAGATGACCTTTTAGGTGTTCTATTAGTTACCACAGATCAGGGAGAACATATGGTATTTGTCTTTTTGGGACTGGTTTATTTCACTAAGTATGATGCTTTCCAGTTGCATCCATGTTCTTGTAAATGACAGGATTTCATTTTTTTTTTTTTACCACTGTAAAAATTATCCTATAATTTCTTTATCCAGTCTTCAGTTGACAGATTGGGGATGATTCCATGCCTTAGCTATTGTGAATCAAGCCACAATAAACATGGAGGTACTCTTCCATATGCTAATTTCATTTCATTTGGGTAGATTCCCAGGAGTGGGATGGCTGGGTCACATGGTAGGTCTATATTCAGAGTTCTCAGGTATCTCTACACTGTCTTCCACAGTGGCTGTATCAGTTCACAAGTGTTTTTCTAAGAATATGAAACAAACTTCACTTAAATCCGTTGATGTGAACAGTGTTTAGCCGAATTTAATGAAAGCATCTCCAAACTGAGTGTGTGCTTCTTACTTTGTAGTTGTTCCACAATCAAGGGGAAAGGGTTCTCCAAAGAAACACAGACACAATATCTGTCCAGGCTGACCTGATTGTGCAAACATGTACATGTGTTCATAACATATTAACACCATTCACCATGGGAAACAGTACTCTATAGAAAATGGTACCAAAAAACCCAAAACTGATTTCCATGGAGAATAGAAAGACATGTATTAAAATTCCAGCATTATAAAATTTGATGTTATGAAAGAAATTGCAATATTATTTGTAAATTAAAAGGATGTTCAAACAAAATAGATGAGCCATTGCCTGGTAAATTTGCTTCCAACATCCTATTATTTTTAACAAGAGCTGATGAAATATTTCATGTAACTGCATGCCTAATTTTATAAGACTCTAAGTGAAGCAAAAGTTTGATTTATATTTGAAAATTAACTCAAGTTTATAGTATCATTTAGATGGCAACTCTCATTCAATTTGAAAGGTGAATACAAAGATATGAGGCCTTTAGAAGAAATCATTCAGAGTGATTTTTGTATAAATATATTCAGAATTTTTATGGCTGAGAATGAAAGAGTGGATGAACTTTATTCTTTCTAATGCCCAGAACAGTTTTTTCCCTAATGTTCGGTAAACTAATAAACAAACATTAGTTCCTATAAGACTGATGCATTCTGAAAGATCTTAATTCAAATGACATAGGATGGTAAGAAAATAAAAACAATTAAGAACCATGGACAGAATCTCTTTACTTTGCATGGAAAGGAGGTTGATGGGGAATATTTAAGTTAATATGAGTAATATTCCAATCATTCAAAATTCATTAAAATTATTTAAGCTATTATGTTGTTAACTTTTAAGTTATTATAATTTTTTATCATACATAATCATGGGGGAAATGGACACACAACAACAATGGAACACAAACTCTTGGAATAACTTTTTAGGGAGACATTGCTTTTGTAATAACAGGAGTATTTGTTTCATTCATTCCTTGATACTGAAAGCAGTGTTGATATCTGAAGTGTTTTCAGCACTGGAGTAACTGATGGGAAAGAGACTAGCATTCAAATGCAACACAGTTTTATAGATAGCTCTCTATTTAATTTTACGATTGATTCTATTTATAAATATAAGGGAGCCATAACTTGAGGATTGCCTGATGCAATCTTGAATTGCCCTTCTTTCTCTGTCTTCCTCGTTTGGTTGATAGATTACATAGTTACCATGGAGATAAGAAATAAGATACAGGAAGTTTAAACAACTGAATAATGCCATATTCTTCTATGATCAGTTCAGTTGGGAAACCAAGTTAAAAAGCATGGATACAACTCATTCTGTTCCCACATTCAGAACAGGCAAAATCAGCAGGTGTTTTTAGGAGAGGAATTTAAGTTCCAGAAGCACGGGATGCTAGATATCTCAACATGCTACATGAGAAAACCAACCCTTTGGGTCTTTCTGCTCCCAAGAATCTGCTCTTAAGAGGTAAGTGCTCCTTGGGGAGGCAACACTTCAGAAATGAAAGGAAGAGTAGCAGACGAAGAAAAATGCCAGGGTGATAGATACTGAGGAACAGAAAGGGGAAACTAGTGCAAAGTGCAAGAACAGGATAGGCAATACCACTTGAGAACTTGCCTTAGGAGCTCACGGCTGAGAACTCGGATTTATTTTATGTTGAGACTTGATGTTATTATATTCTAAGGGAAGAGCTCCCTACCAGCGGTTAAGAGTACTGCCTAATCTGGTAGATTCTGGCTGCCATGAGTGGGCCACGTGGAGCAGGAGGCTGCATGAGGAACTACGGCCAGCAGAAGAGGGTCAGCAGGAGGCAAGACTGGTACAGGCAGGGACAAGAGTCGTTTAGGGAGTATGGCTGCTTTCCCAGTGTGCGGCACATCAGAACAGGTTTGGGCTCAATCAATTGTGATGGACACTTTTAATACTTAACCCTAAAAAGGAGGGAAAAATAGAAAGCCAAGGGAAAGTAGGTGTTTTATAAATTTAAGCACGATGACTCCTGTTGCTGATTTAACAATTTGACACTCCTGTTCATGGCGTCAGTAATCTCCCTAGGCCCTAGTCATGAGTTGCCAGGGCTATGGAAGCCTTTAGGGTTCGCTGACTTTGATCTTATTCCGATAGGGTCATAGTCAAAGTGGAGGTTCTCTCCTCCCTTCGGAGAAGGGTACCTCCTTCTTTGATGGCCCCGTTCTTTCCACTGGGATCTCACTCACAGAGATCTTTCATTTAGGTCTTTTTTTTTTTTTTCCATGATATCTTGGCTTTCCATGCCTGCTATACTCTCATGGGCTCTTCCGCCAGATCCGAATGCCTTGAGGGCTGATTCTGAGGCCAGAGTGTTGTTTAGGACATCTGCCATTGTTAAATCAGCAACAGGAGTCACTGTGTACTTACACCCCATGTGGGATCTGTCCCTAATGTGTCGTCTAAAGCGAAGTGATGCTATAACTAGTACTGAAACAGTATTTTTATACTATGTGTTTCTGTGTGGGCACAAACTGATGAGGTCTTTACTAATTATATACCGAATTGATCTTCTGTACATAAAGAGAATTGGAAATGAAAAAAAAAAAAAAAACAACCTGGTGTTAAAATGGAAATGGCATAGAAAATTAATTAATTTGAAAAAAAAAATTATGTAGGATCTCTGTCTTTAATGTGCTGTACATTGCTATTTAACGCTATAATTAGTAATCCAATGGTAGTTTATTCACTTTACGTTGCTATGTGGGCAAAATGTTGAAATCTTTACCTAATATATACTAAACTGATCTTCTGTATATAAAGAGAATTGAAAATGAATCTTTACATGAATGGAAGGGGAGAGGGAGCGGGAAAGGGGAGGGTTGCGGGCGGGAGGGAAGTTATGGGAGGGGGGAAGCCATTGTAACCCATAAGCTATACTTTGGAAATTTATATTCATTAAATAAAAGTTTAATAAAAAAATAAATAAATAAATTTAAGCACGAAAGAACGGAGGATGGGATGAAAGGAAAAAGAATGCTTTCCAGGCATAGCAGGAACACAAGTCCTCAGAGCAGAGGAAGGTGTGATTTTCTGCCGGCCATGTACGGTCTGCCAGAAGCAGTCCACATGTACACACACGTACAAAAAAATTGGAATTGTGAACATGAAAAGAGGTTGGTGTCACACTATTTACCAAAGCTCTCTCTTGGCCTGCAGGAAGCAGGAAACGATGCTGGTTAGAGCAAAGATCTGAACAAGCATGGGTGGAAAGGATCAAGTTCAGTGGTAGCTTTCAAGGAAAGGTAAAGACTAGAGACTCTAGGGAGTACGGTATCTACATACAGAGGTTGATTCTCAGTCCTTCCAGATGTCAGTTATGTGTGTATTCTTCCCAGAAGTGATCAGTGATTATGTGGCTTACAAATGCAATCTATCTTCCCTGCTGAAGCCAATCAAGGGTAAGAAGCTTTGTCTTATTTCCACAAGGCCCATCCTGGTCGCCCCTCCCAGGTCTCTCAATGACCAAATCTGCATCACATAACAAATACAACTGGGAGAGACTGAGGACATCTATTGAGATCTGGTATTCCCATTAATCATCTGTGGCTACCTTGTGAGCAGAGGGTGCTTACTGCAAAAGGTATAGGAAGAACAAGGTCGAAGTTTTGGCACAGTCTCAAAAAGACAAATATCAAATGGTTTCTCTGATATGTGGAAGTTAATGTAGAATACAAATACAATATACGAATGGTATATCTTGTGATATGACTGTCATTTTTAGCCCTTGTTTATACTCCTGTGCAACTTGGGTCTTCCTACTTTTTCCATGTTGATTGTTAACCACAAAGAAGACTGCTATAAAATAAAGAAATTCCTCAAATTCCACCATCCAGGTTAAAAAATAAACATTTTGTAAGTTTAATTTCAGGTATCTCACTCTACATGTGTAAGTAGATAGATGAGTATTTCTAAATAAAGTGGCGTCTTGTATTTTAAAACAAGAAAATGGTTATTGTCTGAATGAGAACCAAAAACATATTGTTTCTTCACAAGAAATATGCCTAAAGGTATTAGAGAAAAAATCCATTTGCACCTAAAGTGGTAGCATCTTGTTGATTCCTGTTCTGAAAGGCTGGGGACAGAAGAAGCATATATCCAAGTAATCCCCATATTCGGTACTTTTTCTTTTTTACAAATATAACATTTGTATTCTGTCCTCCACATCTAATCTAAGTAGTTTGGTCCTGCCCCTAAACTGAAATGGATTCATTGCTGAACATTAGTTATTGACTATGCTTTCTTCAATGTTTATTTTCATTGGACTCCATGTTGCCTAGACGGTATCAATTATGCTCCTGAAATCCTGGATGCTTGAAATAACCTGGCATGCCCAAATTTACCAGGCAAGTCATAGTCTTCATTCATATTTTCCTCCAAAATTTTTCAAAGAAACATTTTACTCTGCCTCCCATCAGCAGAGCTGCCGTAGGTCTCGCAGTGTCACAGCACGTCTAGGGAATGCGATCTCCTCTTTGCATCCACAAATGTGTCATATCTTTTTCCTTTGGTAGATTGCTCCAGATTTCAGAACTGTATCATAATTATGTTTAAAATATGGCCAGGGCTTTGTTTTATTTTTTTCTATCTCTATTATTTTTGTGATTGTTTCCAGTAACTTTTATGGGAGAGGAATACATTAGAATGTTCATTACTTTGACATCTTTAAGAAGTTCTGATAATTTATAGCAACTCACCAAGTCTTTCATGCCTACAGTCAAATGAATATGTTATAAAAAAGATGGATTGGATAATACTACTATTCAATCACAACTGTGTTTTCTTGTTTATGCCCTACTTTGGGCTCTGCATCTCCATTTCACCAACTATTTGGGCTAAGACCTCTTCACACTTCTGTAAGTATAGCATGTGTACATTTCATTCCATCTTTTTCTTATCTATCTTATTCTTCTCAGTTTGTTTTTTTATTATTCTCTGATAGCTACTTCTCATCTTCCACTGCCATTTTTATTTTTCCCCTCTTCCCTATTTTTTTTCCTGTTGGGTATTTTTCTTATTCTCCCTCTCTCTCTCTTTTCCCTCTCTCTCTCTCTCTCTGATGTACTAGTTTGAAAGAGCTATAAAGAGAGAGGGAGAGACAGGGAGAAAGGGAAGTTAGGAGGGAGAAAGAGAGAAAGAACTTGCATCTACTGGTTCACTCCAGGGATGGCTACAATAGCCAGGGCTGAGCCAGGCTGAAGCCAGGAGCTTCATCCTGATCTCCCTCATGGGTGTAGGGGCCCAAAAAAAGCATATTTCTCTGCTTTTCTCAGGCCATTAGCAAGGAGCTAGATGAGAAGTGGGAGCATGGGGCTTGCGCTGTGGTATAGCAGAGGGAAAAGCTGCCACCTGTAGTGCCCACATTCCATATGGTCACGGTTCAAGTCCTGGCTGCTCCACTTCTGATCCAGCTCACTGCTATAGCCTGGGAAAGCAGTAGATGATGGCCCAATTCCTTGGGCCCCTGTACCATGTGGGAGACCTGGAAGAAGCTCCTGGCTCCTGGTTCAGATGGCCATGACTCTAGCTATTGCAGTTATCTGGGGAATGAACCAGCAGATGGAAGACCTTTTTCTCTCTCTCTCTCCCTCTCTCTCTGCCTCTGCCTCTGCCTCTCTGTTACTCTTTCAAATAAATGAATAAATCTTAAAAAAAAAAAAAGTGGGAGTGGTTAGGACTTGAACTAGAGCCCATAAGGGATGCTGGCAACGAAGGCAGTGGTTTAACATACTACGCCACAATGCAGGCCCTTCTCTTGTTTTCTTTTACTATCTTCGTTTATTATTCTTCCTCCTCCTCTCTCCCTCCCTCCCTCCTTCTGCTCTTTCCTACTTTCCATGTTTACTCCTTTTATTTCTTGACCTGGCTGTGGTTTGAGATTGTTTTATGATTTAATACTTTCTATTTTTCCTCAGCTTTATGAAGGTATGACTGACAAAATGCTCTGTCTGTATGGCCTACAACATGAATTTTAGATATGTGCATACATTATGAAATGATTAACTCAAGCTAATCAATACAGCCATCACCTCACATAGTTATCCTGCTTTCACACTGAAAACACTGGAGATCTGTTAGCTATTTTCAAGCATACAACACATTACTATGCACCAAAGACCTGTAGAGCAGATCTTTTGGCTACCAAAACTTCATACTGATTGTCCAACATCTTCCCATTTCTTCCCTCTTCCTACTTCAGCCCCTGGCAACAACCATTCCTGTTTTTACTGAATATAAAATTATGGTCCCTGCTGGCGGATTTATGTTTTTCCAATAAAATATTGTTTCTTTCCTTTTCAAGTTGTCTTTCATATATATTTGTATCAGCCTCCCTTTGATGGTTAGGAGTTTTATGTTTCTGCCTCTAATCATGTTTGCTTACTCTCTGTGAACTGCTGTCAAGTTTGAAATTACCATTTCCAAATGAATACCGTGACATTGAAGTCTAAAAATCAAGTGGTAGTCACAGATATGTAGCTATTTATTACTGAGTTTTAGTAACAAAGCTAAATTTTGGGCTCTGGAAGAAAAAAAGCCAGTGGGCCATATACATTATTATTCTGCATTTTCTAAACAAACTTTATACATTAATAAGAAGAGGGAAAAAGCAGTGGATATGAAGTAGAATTTTTCATATTGTTTAAGTGTATTAGGAATAGAGTCTTTGTACCTTTTTTCTGAATGATTTTCAGATTGACAAGAAATTCCTTAACTCAGAATGTTTATGTCATTTTGAATTTGTTACCACAGGCAACTCCAGAATGTCTTCTCCTTTGACTTACAATGCCTCATTTCCAGCCTACATTTTTTCTGTTTTTCCTGATAGTATGACTCTCTCATGTAACCCCTATTTGTGGATCTTCTGGAAGAAGTGGCAGCAATAATTTTAGGTACCTGCTAATGTCTGTTATATGGCATTGATATATTTAAAATGGAGCCACAAGTAAAACATGGTTCTTTCCAACCACAGTGATTGACAAAGGAATCAACATTTCTCTTACCCCCTCGCTTGTTCGTCTTGGCATAGCCGGGAGAATAGCTACCAGACATAGACGAAGAGCTGCTGAAAACTGTGTGGGGCAGTCCAGAGACCAAGGGCTCATCACATTTTTCTGGAAAAAAAAAAAAGACAGAGGGATTCAGTAAAGATCTTTAAGTTATTATTGATATGAGATCAGTGAAATATTTAATGCAGTGTAAATTTTCAAGCCTATGAAACAACATTGTCAACTGATCAGAATTTAGGTAAATCAGTTATGATAATTATAACAAATCACACGAGCAATTTAAACACTGCCTTGATTTTCTTAATGTATCTACAACAAAATATTATTCAGAAGAACTTCAACTCAGACTATCTTTCTAAGAATCCCAAGTAGAACTGAGATTGTTTACATAACAAGTTTTATTATTTGACATCTCCGGAAAACTCTCTGAAGTATTTGACTTGTGTAATAATGCAGTCATAAAAGTTGAATAAGTTCTAGAGATCTGGTACACCACAGTATGCCTATATAGAGTAACACTCTATTGTATACTTAAAAATTTAAGAGGTTCTATCTCGTGCTAACTGTCCTTACCACAATTAAAAAGCAGAAAAGACAGAAAGAAATAATCAGGTTTTGGTAAGAGAGAACTCAGAATAATCACTGGCTTAGAAAGTATTACTGCCAGAAAAATTAATCATTTTCCACCCTTATGAACCAATATTGCAACCAGGCAATACTGCAATTCTATTTCTAACACGTTGTGCACCATTAATATTGTTTCCTTCCTTCCTCACTAGCTGCTTGTTCCCGAATTCCTCTGCTAAAGTCTTCTCCTTTTCGCAAAGTCTACATGTGTCTAACAGTAAAGTGTCCAGGACTCAATTCTGCCATCACGTCTCAGTTTATCTTCCTCTCTGGCACATTGTGTTAATAAGGACTGTGTCTTCTGGAGTAGCACACCATCCTGGCTAGTCACCTCACATCACAGTTGCAGACCTGACCCATGGAGCCTTCAGAAGTCTCTGTTATTGGCATAGACTAGCTTTCCTGGTTCCTCCATTGGCCCCTGAAGAGATCCGCGGAAAAGTGAGAGAGAAACTGGCTCCCACTCACAATTGTTTGGAATGGCCCGCAGTGGCCCCTCACATCCTCCTCCATCACTGATCCCTCACCGTGACCTCTTGCAGCCCCTGCAACAGAACCTGCTGCTGCGGCTGACCTTCTATAGTCCCTGTCCACCTGCTGCCATGCTCACCCCTCCCTCAGTCGGCACAGGATGTAAAATGGTCCACTGAATGAAAGAATAAAGAACCAACTAACCAGCAGGCCAGGAGGAGCAGAGAAGCACAATGCCAACTTACAACATGGTCACACTTAATTCTTAGACAAGTGGTCTTAAATTCCCAGTAAATGTTTGCACATGTTCAGAACTCTACTTAAAAAGGCAGGGGATTGAATTACTAAATATTCTAGAATGGTATCTACCTCATATATTTACACAGAAAAATATTAATAGAAGAAATAGTTTTCTTGAAAATTCACTTAAATGAAGCTATGTCCCTAATGACACCGAAGAAATGAATTATCATTATCTCACCACTCAAGTGTGTACAAATCTGAAGTTAAAATGAACAAATCCATTATCTCAGAATAGATTTCTTATTGTTTAGCTGCAAATGCCTCTGAGAAATATGCCATGCCTCTATGGATCTATTCCCCAGGAAATTAAACACAAAGGAATGAAAAGATGGACATAAAATTTGTTTTAAAAGAATCATTTGCCTTGTAGTGTATAATGATTACAGGTATTCATTGAAGGTCACTATTGCTTGCTAATGATGTAAGTAGGCATCTATGGAGTTTTATGTTTGGAGAGTGTTTGCTCTATGGTTCATAATCCCATGGTGGTTGCTTCTGAGATCTACATCTTAAGCAAAAAGTTGAAAACAAAATTAGCGAAAGTTTTTATTAGCTGTCGATAGCCTTTATCTACCACCTATATATGTGAACATCTTTTTTTTTTTTTTTTTTTTTTTTTGACAGAGACAGTGTGAGAGAGAGATAGGGTATAAAGGTCTTCCTTCTGTTGGTTCACTCCCCAAATGGCCGCTATGGCCGGCACTCCGCCGATCCGAAGCCAGGAGCCAGGTGCTTCCTCCTGGTCTCCCATGCGGGTGCAGGGGCCCAAGCACCTGGGCCATCCTCCACTGCCCTCCCGGGCCACAGCAGAGAGCTGGACTGGAAAAGGAGCAACCGGGACTAGAACCCGGCACCCATATGGGATGCTGGCACCACAGGCAGAGGATTATCCAAGTGAGCCACAGCACTAGCCCCACGCAAACATCTCACAGGTCGTGTTAAAGAGATATGGTATCTCTAGGTGGCATAGCCACCTATTAGATGGCAATCAATTGTGGCTCACATTCAATCCATAATCTGTTGACAAATAGCTTCTATTGTAGAGCTCTGGTTCATTTTAGTACAGTACTGCTTAATCACTTATGACATTGATCATAGAGATATGAATTTTTTTATTTTTAAATTTTATTAAGGAATAGAAATTTCATGCATTCCATATATACAATTTAGGAAAACAGCGGTTCTCCCCCCTCTACCTCCCTCCCGCCCACACACAGCCTGGTTCCAGGATCATTAGGTTAGCTTTCCAGGATGGCCCAGCTCTGTGACATGGGAAGAGTTCTAGGTGATGACATCCCGGACATATAAGACCCCCTGGCTGGGTCCTCTGTCTAAATGTGCTTTTATTTTCAGGATGTGGATTGGGATTTAGTTGTCAGATCTGGTTGGTGGTAATCTCTTCCAGTTGTATATTTTTGTACTGACAGACTGTTGCCTTCTGGTTTTCCATTTTTTGAGAACATGAAAGATTTTTATAATTAAAATTGCTAAAGAAAAAAGTATCAGTTAAAAGCTGTAATATAAATTGAGAGATTCCACATTAACTGTTAAAATTTACTCCTCAGTTTCATGCAGGTAAACAATTAAAATATATTTGATTCTCCTATTTTCTGATTCTCAAGAAGATAATTTTTATAATTTTGCCATAATCTCTGTTTTAACTGGAATGCTGCTTCTAGTGCTCCTGTTGTCCTAAAAGTCTACTGTGTTCGCTCATTTTTGTCCATTGAAATATGTGTCGGGCATCCACATGGTGCCAAACACGAGAGGCACAGCAGAAGATAAAACTGGCATCGCCTACCCTTGAAGAGCTTATGATTTATTGGGAAGAAATAGAACAATAAGCAAAATGTAAACTTATAGTATAAGGTGTTTATGAATACCACTGAAGAACATCAAATACAAAAAAGGGAGCAGGGGTCTGGTGGTGGAATGGGGTGCAGGGCTTTGCTGTTTTATGCCGCTTGGTCAGAAATAGCCTCTTTTGTCAGGAGACATCTGAGTATGGATTGGGAGGAAATGAGATGAACCATGTTAGAATTAAAGCACCACACTGGGAGAAATTTTCCTGTCTAAGCCTGTTTAATATCACTTGCTAGTACCAAATAATAATGAATAACATGTTTTGTAAGAGTGAGCATTCAATGCATATGTATCATAGCACTGAAAGCAATTAGAATGAAGATTGATTAAATGATCCATCAGCTTTTTAATTTAGAGTAGAATAAAACCTGAGGATAATTTATCCTTACTATATTTTAAAAAGCTCGACTCCTGTAACAATTGAACATCTTAATGCCAAATTTAAATTGCTCATTAACTTTACAAATCAATTAAAATCTGTAATTTTAAAAATAATACAGAAAAATAAATATTGAGATAAAATAAAACATATACAAAATTATTTTGTCATAGATTATAAAATCTGACATTTTTCTAAACTGACACATAATCTATAACCATGTAATTAAGAATAATGCTACATTTACTATATTTTCTCCATGGAAACATTAATCATAAATATTTATTGAGCTCTTCCTCCATGCCTTGTACTGATCTAACTATTTTGGGTTGAACTTAAAAAAATTAAAACATGGGCCATCTCTCCATGTGTCGCAGCAGTAGTTGAAGTCACATAAAGTAACTGAACATGAAGAAAGCAGAGAGTACCAAAGAGTTTGTAATGCAATTCCAGATAGTATGTCATCGCAGACTGAAAGTAACACAGAGCAAACACAGGGCTTTCGCTGCAATGAGTTGCTTGCCCATCTGGCTCCATCATAAGGTCTGACCTTGAACAGGTCACATTCCTTTTTATGAGTCAGTTGACTCACACATAGCAGTGACAAAATTGACCTCAGTTTTCCTTAAGCTCTGAAAACTTCAAGAAACATGAAATATAGGAGGGAGCGAATCCTGGCCTGCAGGCCACATGCAGGCTTGTTTTCATGAGCAGAGCTTTCCTGGAGCACAGCTGCACTCATTCATCTATGACTGCTTTCACACAGTAGCAGAATGGTGCAACAGAGACCACAGGGCCCACAAAGCTCAACTATTTACTATCTGACCTCCTACGAAGTCTTCCAGCCTCCAGCCTAGTTCGACAAGTATTACAGGTTTCAGGAATGAGAATGGTTGAGGATTACTGATGGTGTCAGGTAACATATTAGTAACAAATAGGACCAGGGGAACAATGGTAAAAAAAGAGGGTTGAGAACATTCTAGAAAGAGGCAACAGCTTAAACAATGTAACAGAGGTCACGTGGGTATGCAAATTTCCAGAGGAGGTCACAGGAGAACACCACGCACACACATGTTGCCATGCTGACTATTGTGGTGAACCAGCTATTCTTATTTCCAACTGCAATAATGCTCACTACACGTTCTGCATGCTAAAGAATTTGCTCACTTGTGCTAGAACATGTGTTTCAATATTCTATAGATACTAAATACTAGGAAATTAGATGAATTCCTGGAGAAACTTAGAATTTTATATACTAATTTAAATAAATAAATTTTAAATATTAAATTTAAATAAATACATATTAAATAAATAGAAAATTTACATATGGGAAAAGGAGAGAGAAACGAATATGCTTTCACAATTGAAATAATTTAGTATTATATTTTCCAATACTGGGGTGTCTTCCAAAACTATGGCCACACATATCTATGGCAAATATTTGATCTCCAATGCACTCCCCTTCTAGGAAATCTTGGATGAAAACTAGAAGAGCAGATGGGCCTTGAGTTTTATTTTCATAGACTTTCAGTCAGTCAGAAAGGCTGACTAGCTAAGAGCATTCTGTCCTAACTCAGGCTAGAACAGAGGAGCAACTGGCAGAGAGGAAGTGACTTCTGTCCCTTACCTAGAAGAATGTGGTTGAGAGGGTAAGGCTGGCTACTGGCAAAGGACTTGAGCGGACGTTTGCAAGGTCACAGGACTACAGAACATGTGGAACTGCCAGCACAGTATGGCACTCAAATATATTTCATTAAAAATAGTGTTGGAAACTTTTCAGAAAACAGTATCTTTTAAAATGATGGAACTTACAAATATGTTTTATAATAAGCATTTGTTAACATAAGCCTACTACAGGAAAGCCATTAAGAACAACAGAGGGTTCCAGAACCAAATGGTGCTTTCTGGATAGAAATATTAGCAGCAATACCTCATTTGCATACACGCAAAAGTCCTTTGGAAAGGCAGAGTCTCCTTGGAGTGCACCACTCAGTCCTCGCTGTGTGTCCTATGGATGTACTCAGACGCTAACTTCTCAAGACAGAGCCGCTGTACCACTGCCTGCATGGCTACGCTGCCTCAGATTCTGTGACTTTTCTTCTCTATCATCAGAAGAAATTTAACAGACTTGGTAAATTTATTTTCTGCTTCCATTGAACAGATACTTGCTGTGCTCCTTAAAACCAAAACCATGTTATCAACAGAAAAGTGGTGCTAATTCCCTTTCTTCCTGGCTCCCTGACCAGGTTGGAAGTTCTTCTGAGAGATTTTCAATCTTCCACTGTGCTCCTGTCAGGGCCTGGAGTCAGGTCTCAATGACTCAGGATGACACCTTGCCTTCTACTTCAAAAATTCCCTATGCTGTCTGCTCACCCCATGCCCAACTCCTGCCAATCACTGTGCTCACCCACCTGAATATGCATCCACATGTGCATCCCCTATTGTTTACCATGTCCAGCCTATTACTTGCTACGTTGCCCCATACACCAGTTGCCTGCTTATGGTTGCATGGCTTCAGAGACAGTGGGAGAATACCAGGAATAAAGTGTGACTTCTTGATTTGCCTAACAATCTCAGGATTTGAATGAAAAGGCTACTGAAGCAATGACCCTGGTGCTTCCTGAAGAATGACTGAGATTAATGCTGACCCCTTCAAAGACTTTATAAATTATTACTAGGGCCATACTGATGAAGAAAATACGCGCATGGAATCTAGCACATCTACACCTCAGGAACCTTATTCCCAAAGGCAATGATTCCTTAAGTTTCTCATTTCTTTGGAATGAAAGAAGGGATGGGGAGGGGAGGGGAGTGGAGGGGAAGGGAAGGGAGGGGAGAGGAGGGGAGGGAAAGGGAGGGAGGGGAGGGAGGAGAGGAAAGGTGGAAGGGAAGAGAAGGGAGGGGGGAAGGGAGAGAAGAGAAGAGAGAATGAAGAAAGTAAAACAGGCACGCAGACAGGTATCATAGTTGATTTCTACAGCTGTGGTATGTTCACAATTAATATTTGCACAACTGTAGCCAGGTGGTTGAAGAGTAGTGTGTTGTGATGCATCCAGAGGGTTGGAGACCCATCTCCTTTTATCCACACACGTTACTTGAATTGGAAATACACATTGTCACCTCAGAATGTTGCTAACTTTGACATTCTATTAAAATACAAAAACAAATTTAGATCATTCCAAATGTTATCCGAAACTTTCATATCCCTATCATTTATTTTTTGTGGAAAAAAGGATAATCATGTCTGGAAGACAGATTTATTAAATTTTAATTTTATTACCTGACATTCAAGGATTGCCTTCTTCAATAACATATGAAAAGCAGGAAATAGAATATGACATTTTCTTCAAACTTTTTTTATAATTCTTTTACTTGCGGAGGTAATTTTGAAAATTAAGGCCCATTATTTTAAACTCAATACTGACTAATAAAATTGTCTTGGGATAGTTACAACTTTCAGTTGTAGCATGAGGTTAATAGTGTGGACAAGAGCTCACAGTCCTTGGGTTTTACTCCTAGTGATAGGAATTTGCGAAACTATCATACCCCTAGTCTCCTTAATTTTTTCGTATTTCAAAACTCCTCTCCCAGTTATGAATCAGTTGCCTTGTGATTTTTAAATCATAGTAGGAAATTAACAATTAAAAATCACCATTACAGGAGGATATGAGACAAATATTTGCTGCTTCTAAGAGTCAAAATCCTACTGACCCCTACTCAAACTCATATTTTTTATAACTTCACTTACAGTGTATTTTTCTTCCCATTTTTATGGCTCATACATTGCTTTTGTGAAACTCTTGCTCTGGCTTCCCTGGACTACTCTTTGTCATTGGAAATAAGATCCACATTTTTTTTTTTATTAAACTTTTATTTAATGAATATAAATTTCCAAAGTATAGCTTGTGGGTTACAATGGCTTCCCCCCTCCCATAACTTCCCTCCCGCCCGCAACCCTCCCCCCTCCCGCTCCCTTTCCCCTTCCATTCATGTAAAGATTCATTTTCAATTCTCTTTGTATACAGAAGATCAATTTAGTATATATTAGGTAAAGGTTTCAACATTTTGCCCATATAGCAACATCGAGTGAAAAAACTACCATTGGATTACTAATTATAGCATTAAATAGCAATGTACAGCACATTAAAGACAGAGATCCTACATAATTTTTTTTCAAAATAATTAATTTTCTATGCCATTTCCATTTTAACACCAGGTTGTTTTTTTTTTTTTCATTTCCAATTCTCTTTATATACAGAAGATCACTTCAGTATATAATTAGCAAAGACCTCATCAGTCTGCGCCCACACAGAAACGCAAAGTATAAAAATACTGTTTCAGTACCAGTCATAGCATCACTTGGCTTTAGACAACACATTAGGGACAGATCCCGCATGGGGTGTAAGTACACAGTGACTCCTGTTGCTGACTTAACAATTTGACACTCCTGTTCATGGCGTCAGTAATCTCCCTAGGCTCTAGTCATGAGTTGCCAGGGCTATGGAAGCCTTTAGAGTTCGCTGACTTTGGTCTTATTCCGATAGGGTCATAGTCAAAGTGGAGGTTCTCTCCTCCCTTCGGAGAAGGGTATCTCCTTCTTTGATGGCCCCGTTCTTTCCACTGGGATCTCACTCACAGAGATCATTCATTTAGGTCTTTTTTTTTTTCCCATGATATCTTGGCTTTCCATGCCTGCTATACTCTCATGGGCTCTTCAGCCAGATCTGAATTCCATCAAGATGGCATGTACCAATGCCATCGCACTAGTCCAAGTGATCAATTTCAGCTCACAATTGATAGCTCTGATAGGTCTAAGAGTCAAAGAGATCACACAAACAAGACAAGTATCTGCTAATACTAACTGATAGAATCAAAAAGGGAGAGAAAGATCCAACATGGGAAGTGGGATACACAGCAGACTCATAGGATGGCAGATGTCCTAAACAACACTCCGGCCTCAGAATCAGCCCTCAAGATCCACATTTTTTACTGATCCTTAGAAATGTCATACAGTACAGAGAAACCTTAAGACCCTCAGAATCCATGGAAATAACTATTGCACTTGCTGAGGAGTGAGCAAGACAAAAGATGTGGGGCAGAAGCACCAGCCCTTCTCCAAATCTCCCTATGCAGTGTAGACCTTCCAGCCCTGGGACTCCTGCAGCAGGAGCAGTGGATTCAGCTGTTCAATGCTCTGAAACTTGTCTCAAAAAAAGGAATCACTGTTACTTGTCTTCACAGGTACACATACACACAGTCACACAACATTTAGTGTAATGTATGTCTGTAAGCAAGAGCATGTATAGTGTGGTCTGTAATATGTTTTTACATACCAAATGATCTAGCATGTGAATTCTCACACAGATAGTACTCATTTTCATGTATTATTTGTATTAAGTTCTTCATGACAGAGTTAACATACTTTACACAGAAAATGCAAGCATTAGAACTTTGATAAAATATTATATAAATGCACTGAGAATTAATTATTTCCCCACACAATCTATGGGAGAATGGACTTGGCTTTGTTTACCTACCCCTAGAAAGGATTTACCCAGGACAGTGACCACAAAGACAAGTATCCTTAGTCATCAAATGCTGATTTAAAGGAAAGCTAAAGACAGTGAAACTAGAATCGAATCAACTGAGTAGACATCCTTATCTTACAGCAATGAAAATCCTTAACTGGAAAAAAAAAGACTTCCTCTTTTTTCTTTTCATTGACTTTGTCCTGTTTCCTTCCAGAGGAGGTGAATCCATTTACATTTTTATTCATTTTCCACTCAATGAGAAAATCCAAAAATGGATTATGCCTTAGAGTACCTGTAAGCCTGAATGAGGCAGCCTTCCCAAATTCCATTTCAACCCTTGCAAATTATGACTACAAATGGCATAGATTGTAGAGGTTATTCAGTTAGAATAATTAAATCAATGAGCAGTAACAGCAATCACTTACTGAGTAGAATATATTATATATTTTGAAAGAATTATCTCATTGATTATTTAACCCTTTGAGATAGGTATTAGTACTGTTTATAGATGAAGAATCTAAGAACACACGGTTAATGGATATTAGAGTCAAGGCAAAAATCAAGTAGTATGTGATTGTAAGACCTATGCTTTTGAGGTCTATATTACAAGGACACACCATATCTAGAGTGACCAGGAGGAAAAAAAAATAAATATATGTTTCACTGGGCTTATAGGCCAGACAAATCTCCTAATAATATTGAAGCTGCCACGTGGTTCTCACCACCTGTCATTCTGATCCCATCCAAGGTATTACTGGAGGTGATGTCCTATGTAACAATGTTGTAGCAATTTCAGTTATCTTTGTCATATCGGACCCACATAATTCAACTAATGGGAAGAGGTTCCTACAGTTTTAAATAGGTGTTCCCAAGGAAACTCTAACATAATCAGCAATTCAATTTTGATCAGCAAAGCACATTATCTGTATTCTACTTACTCACGCAATTAATATTTACTGAGAACTTATTTCCTGCCTCAATCTTTCTCTCCTTATGATCTGTTTTCTTCACAGTTGCCAAGATGGATCTTTTTAAAATGGGGATCAAGGCACATATTTGGCATATCAGTTAGATTCCCACATCCTATACCAGGCTTTGGTGTTCAGGTCTGGCTCCCACTTCCCAGTTCCAGCTACCTGCTAAGGCACTTCCTAGGAGGCAGTAGGTTCCTGTCACCCACATGGGACACCAGAGTAAGTTCTTCACTCCCACCTTCAACCAGTCCCTGTCCTGACTGTTTATAGGCATTTGAGGAGTGAACCTGCAAATGAGAATTCTGCATCTGTGTTTCTTTTCCTGTCTTTGTCTCTCTCTGGATGTTTGTGTGCACCTGATTCTCCAATAAACAAGAATTTCAAAAATATAAGTGGGATCAGATCATGCCACAGCCTACCAAACTCCCAGTGTTCCTTCCCCTCTACCCTGCCATTGAATATCAATCCAAGTTCCACCAGAATGCAAGATGTTCTGGCCTTGAGTGTATCTCTGATGCTATTTTATTCACTCCTTCTCAGGATCACAAGGGGATTCTCCTGTTTCCCTTCAGACGCACTAAGCACTGTTCTGCTCCAAGGAATTTACACTTCTCAGTAGCTAGAATTCCGATTATAAAATCTAAAAGCACTGGCTTCTTTCTGCCCCCAACTCAAACTCCGTCTCCCCTTCCTTGACATTTCATCTAAATTAATTAACTCCACTTCTGCCTTCATACCTTCAAGACGTTGCTTGCTATTCAGTCACACCCTCTTATTGTGTTCACACTACCAATCACAACCCTGAAACTAATCTTATTTTAACCTTAATTATCATCTTTCTTAGTAATTGAACTGTCAATCTCAGGAGAGTAGGTGGGGCATGTGTCTGACTTGGTGACCCTGTATTCCTGGATCCCAACAAACTGGTATGCAGTATGAACACTGCATACAGTTATGGAACCCATGTTTGCTGACAATGAATAACAACAAATCCAACAGAAAGTGAGCAAGGCAAAATAGCTCCTCGTTTTGGCTACTGAGATTGAGTCATTTCATTGGATTAGCTTCTAACAGACATTTTGTATTTTCCGTTTTTAAAATCTACATTGCAAAAGAGTTTTGGCTTCATCTCATGATGTTGTTTTGACCTTTCTCACTGTATCCTACATAAGAAAGATCATCTTTCTGACCTTTATCAAATTAAAATGACTGATACCTTTAAACCTAGAATTGTAGGGTTTGTATAAATCATCAATATTTGCATGTACCTCTGAAACTTTTAAAGTTTTTGGTTTAAGCCAATCACTTTTATTAACAATGAAGTTAATGACTATTCTGAATCAGCTCCTTTATACTTCTTCTTAATCTTCAAAAAAAGGTAAGACTTTGGTGTCTGAAATATAGCATTTTCATTGTGAATCACTGAAAACCTATTGTGATCAGTAATTGCTTACACAGTAATCTCCTTGCTTTATGATGACTTCTTGAAGGAAGAAAACTTTATATTTCCATTATGCAGTATTGCAGAGCAAATAAGAAATCTTCATATATTTTGAAAAAGATATTGGACACAGTCAATATATAACATGGTAAGTAATAAATTCAATATTATCATCTAAAAAATGGTCCAACTTCCTTTCACTTTCCTGTTTGCTGTCTAACAGCTATGTTCTGAAAAAAAGTAGTATAACTAGAAAATCAGTCACGTTTGCAAAAATCATGGTTGTAAATCAAATAGGAAATTGTCTGGTCTGCATGTACCAAGGGCGAATTACTCTGAGACGTAGTTCAGATTTCGCTGGACATTTAACAGCTGCAGCATATTTCTGACAGATGGTATAACAGATGAATCAGTTTCACATTATCTCCTAAACTGCTATATACCAGAAAAGGAATAGATTTTTGAGGTGTTTTAAAAAATAAGTTGAGTTTTTGTCTCCTCTAGGTTGATCTTCTAATTTAACAGAAATAAATCCTACAACACAAAAAGTCAATTTTTTCACTGTTATAATCTGGAAAATTTTTTTTAAATTTTCATTTTCATTACATTAAAAAGGAATTAGAGTAAGAGATAATCTAATGGTTAAGAGATCTCCATCTCGTATTGGAGTGTCTGAGTTCAACACTCAGTTCTGGCTCCTTGTCCCAGCTCCCTGCCCATCCTGACCCTGGGTAGGGCTCAAATAGTTGGATCCTTGTCACCCATGTGGATGCCTGGATTGAGTCACTGGACTTGGCCTCAGCCCAGACCAGCCTTGTAGACATTTGGGGAGTAAATCAACAGATGAGATTTCTTTCTCTCTCTCTCTCTTTCTCTCTTTCTCTCTTTCCTCTCTCTCTGTTAAATTTTAAAAAAAAAATAGGAATAAAAAAAGGAAACTGAATTTAAAATAGAGTTAACATCCACAAGTCAGGCAAGTCACGCAGATGTATAACATTGTAAACAGTGTTGGGAGTGGCCTGTAGAAAAAAAACAAAAAATGTTCAAGTTCCATAGTCTTACAAGGAAGCAGAGCTACTTGGCACTTTGAATAAACTCAATAATTTGAAGACTATCAAGGTCAATTGCAATATGCTAAATGAACTTGAGCACTCTTGAAGTTTTGATCAACAATCTCTTTAAGTATTGATTTCTTTACTGTTGCAAGATGTTAGTCCACTGGTCACATTTTTTGGTCTCTAGTTTCATTAACTGGTGAATTCAAAGTGAGTATCTCAGAATAAGAGGAAGCACTTGTGAACGGCCAAGTCTACTTCCTAACCTACTTAACTTAGATTTAAATAATCGACTAAAGCACTACAGATAAGCATCTTCAAGTGTTCCTGGTTTATGTTACTTCAGATTAGATCATGTTTTCAAGAAACACAAAGTGAATGCAAAACAGTCAACAGGAGTGAAGCTGTAGAAGAATATTCAATTCATTGACAAATATATTGAATGTTTAAAAAAAATCACCCATGGGAGCTGGGGTTGTAGTGCAGCAGGTTAAGCTGCTCTCTGCAAGACACCAGCAGGCCATATGAGTGCTTGTTCAAGTCCTGGCTGCTATACTTCCAAACCAGCTCCCTGCTAATGTACCTGGGAAAGTAGCAGAAGATGGCCCAAGTCCCTGGGCCCCTGCCACCCACCTGCAAGATATGGATGGAGTTCTTGGCTCCTGGCTTCAGCTGGCCCAGCTTCAATCATCGCAGCTATTTGGAGAGTGAACCAGCAGACGTAAGATCTCATGTCTGTTTGCCTGTGTGTGTGTGGGGGGTCTTTGCCTTTTAAGGAAATAAATCTTTAAGAACTTCATTTAGGGTTCCTATTTTATTTAATATATTTTATAGATTTAAAAATGACTGAAAGAATATATAAACCAAAATGTTATACTGTCTAGTAGATGCTGGTTGATCTTTATTTTCTAGTCTGTTTTCTACAGTTTTGCAATGTGCTTCAATTAGGATATATTGATTTTATAAGACCTGAGCAATAAGTAATACTAAGGAAATTAACCTGCATCTCTTCTACACGGGTAGCAGGGACCCAAGAACTTGGGTCATCACCTACTGGATGAACACTAGTACTTTCCCAAGATGCACATTTGTAGGAAGCTGGAATTGGAAGTGGAGTCAGACTCAAAAACAGGTATTGAACTATGGGACGTGGGTGTTCCAAGCAGTGTCTTAACCGCTCTACCGAACGCTCACCCTGGGATGAGTGTTGGGTTTTTTTGTTGTTGTTGTTTTTTGGAAGTGCAAGGAGGCCTCATTGATAAGGTTTCATTAGTTAATTAATTAATTTGAGAGACAGAGACTTAGAGCTCCCATCCACTGGTTCACTCCTCTGAATGCCCACAACCTTTTCAGGCCACAGTTTCCCACATGGATGGCAGGAGCCCAACTACTTGATGGATCACTGCTGCCCCTCAGTGTTTGCATTAGCAGGAAGCTGGAGTCAGAAGTTAAAAACAAACATCAAACTCAGGCACTTTGAGTGAGATGTGGGTGTTTTAACCAGGGTTCTAACTGCTGTTCCAAACGATACCCTAAGGTGGCATTTTAGTAGGAACTTCATGGAGAAGAAGGTGCCAGCCATAGAGGTATCTGCCACCTGTGGAAAGTTAGCTCTAGGATTAGAAGTCCACATGAGTTGGCCCTGTAGCAGGAAGAAAGCCTTCAAGGGTCTCATGGTGCCTGTGTGAGTCGAGTGAAAGCAGCCTGGGCCAGACAGCAAAGAAAGAGGTCAAAGAGATAAGAGAATGAGACACACACACACACACACACACAGAGACAGAGAGAGAGGATGAATGAATTGGTTAGGAGGCATTTTGTAGGGCTTTAAAGGAAATTGTAAAGAGATTGACCTCAGTAATTTCTTTTTTTTTTTTTTTTTTTTTGACAGGCAGAGTGGACAGTGAGAGAGAGACAGAGAGAAAGGTCTTCCTTTTGCCGTTGGTTCACCCTCCTATGGCCGCCGCGGTAGGCGCGCTGCGGCTGGCGCACCGCGCTGATCCGATGGCAGGAGCCAGGTGCTTATCCTGGTCTCCCATGGGGTGCAGGGCCCAACGACTTGGGCCATCCTCCACTACACTCCCTGGCCACAGCAGAGAGCTGGCCTGGAAGAGGGGCAACCGGGACAGGATCGGTGCCCTGACCGGGACTAGAACCCGGTGTGCCGGCGCCACAAGGCGGAGGATTAGCCTAGTGAGCCGCGGCACCGGCCGACCTCAGTAATTTCAAAGAATGGAAACTCCTAGGAGAAAATATGGTATTTTACTGTTGGTTATAAAGAAAGTGAATGTTTAATGTAAACAGTACCACATTTATGTCTAAAAGTCACTCTAAAGTCACTGTATTGAAATTTCTATATAAGGGCTGTAAGTGAGGATTACTATTCTAACTAATTCAAATTGAGTTTTTGTCTTCAATATTCAAAGCAAGAGAAATTAAATGGGACATCATAGTGCTCTGGATGTAAGTTCATCCTCAAAAATCTAAAGATTTATTTTAAAATAGTAATAGTTTAACTTGTATTAATCTAGCATTCTTTTACCCATACTTATACTGAACCTATTACAAATTTAAGTCACATACTAACTTTCTAAGTGACAAAGAGAAATATGTAAGTCTATCAAACTCTGATTTAATTATTTCTCAAATGTGCCTTCAATGACATGGAAAGCATAGAACTGAGGACAATGGAAAGACACTGCAGCTGCTACCAGGGCTTGTTTCTAGTAGGAAAATAGAGTACACGGCTCACGGTGTTCCGTGGGCTGATTCTCTCTGAAGGGCCTGGATGCAGGAAGCAAAGCAAGCTCTACCTGAAGGCATGATGACAGTTTGAAGATTTAATATTTTAAAAGACAGAAGAGGATATGAAACATTTCACTCCATAGAAAATGGCAAACAGCATTCAAGGCAACAGAATAAATACCACACAAAGTTATAAATACATGAAGATGCTGTGTCTTCAACAGGAAGGAGGCGAAAACAGACTGCTAACAACAACAAAACAAACTTGTTCTCACTGCCAATGTATTCTCCCAACCTTCTTTTGCAAAACTAATTATGTCTGAAATTAAATACCACGACGAGAGGGCTTCCCTGCCTACACCCGCCTTTAAACCAACTTTAGTCTGTACCTGTCTCTTCTCAGAGGACTCACTCTTTGTGTTGTAGCAAGGATGACAGTCAGGAATGTTGTATTCAACTGTGTACTTTCTCGTGTAATGTTTGCCTCTGTCATGAGTTAACCCCATGAGGAAAGACGTCTGGGTATTCAGCACATGGGACAGTACCTGGTGCCCAGAATGAATGAACTGAATGGATGAATTGTGGGTGGCCAAGAGGGTGGAATTCACAGAAGAAATGACCTGAAAACGGAAGCTGAGACTAAACTGTATAAATACCTCAATTCACTCCTACTGTTCACGTCCTCGTTGATTCTCTCAACAAAAGTTTACCGGATGCCTACAATGTTTGGTGCTAGGTATCTTTCACCCAATTCTTCACAGGTCTGTAACGGCCAGGCTATAAATGTGGATTATATTCTATAAACCTTGAGAAATCACTGGATACTTGCTTTATTGTGTACAGATAGGATATGATTTTACCTATATTTAAAATGTTCCGTATTCTCATTTAAAAGAGAGAGGGGTGAGAGGAAGGGAGGGAGGGAGAAATAGGGAGGAAAGGGGAGGGAGGGGGCTCCTGTCTGCTGGTTTACTCCCAAGTGCCAGAAATGATGACATGGGAGAGACAGCCCTTGCTAGAACCTGGGAACTCTGTCCAGGTTTCCTGTGTGGGTGGCAGGGACACACTGGCTACCTCTCTGGGTCTTTATCAGCAGAAAGCTTGAATCAGAAGCAGACCCAGGGATAAAACCTAGGCACTCCAAGGTGGGACCGTGGCTCAATTCTTGCTCCCTTATCTTTATTTAAGAAGAAAGCAAACTTGGGTAATTAGAAGGATGTTCTAGAAAGGAGAGAGAGTATAATAAATCAGCATAAATTAGAAATGCCATGGAGCTAAATCAAGTCAGCAGCAATGGGGCTCTAAGAGAAGAAAGATGTGATAGAAATTTTTGAAGATGACTGAACTTGGTTTTCAAATGGATATGGGTGTGAAAGGTAGTACTTAGAAGAGAGATGGAAATTACTGAGACGTGTTATGTGGGTGACCAAGTCGAGTATGAACTCATTCACTGAGCAATAACTATAAAAGATGATATTGGACTCATTTGCTTTAATCATTTACCAAAAAGAGGATGCTTAACTCATTTAGGAACATATGCAAAGATTACATCTTCACACTCAATTGCTCTGATGTTTTTAACTAAAACTACTAGTCACAGATTTTGTAAATCATTTGGTAAAATAATAAAGTCTGCTTACCAGAAATATAAAGCAAACGCTGCAGCACCTGTAAGATGTCCCTAGGCCCTTTCAGATTCTCACTGGTCTTCTTTCAGACATAATATCCGGCGCTTATTTTTGCATGTATTTATTACAGTGCTCAATTATGTCTCTCTCACTGTGATATTTTGCAGGTGAAGCTTTCTCCAGCAGGTATAGCTACATTAATTGCTGTTTTGTTAACTGGGAACTCTTTTTCATGAGGGATAAATTAGAAAAAGGAAGTAGCTGTGCACTAACGTGTATTCGTTCCTGATAAGTTTTGACTCATCGTTTCTTTAGAACCTTTTGATTTCCACTTTCTCAAGCCTCTGTCTTTAAGCACACACGCATTCTCCTTATTTCAGAAAGAAAAACTTTTTATGTCTCCACTGACCATTCCCCTCAGAAGCCACTTGAAAGAAGAGTTGTACACTTCACCGCTGAAAGCATGTACTGGGCACTTGTGCAGAACTAAAGGCAAAGTATGTCATATCAAGTGCTTTTATTTGTTAAAGAAAGTTGATTGCTTTGACATACTATGATAGAATTTAAATTCTAAGTACATTTTTCAGAAACATTCTACAGGGGTGGGCTTTGTGGTACAGTGGGTTAAACTACCTCTTGGGATGCCTGACTCCCATGTTGAAATGCTTTGGATAGAGACCCACCTCGACTTCTAATCCGGCTTCTTGCTAATGAGCCTGGAAGGCAGCAGGTTGATGATTCAAAATTCTCTCTCTCTCTCTCTCTCCCCTCTCTCTCCCTCTTTCTCTCTTTCTCTCTCTTTTATTCTTCCTTGTAATAAATAAGCAAACTTACATGGAAGCACTCTACGAAAGTAAAAAAAATCACATCAACCTAAAATAAAACGGAAATGACTCATCTCCAGAACACATATGTGTATATGTACTTGTTTTAGACAGAATTGAAGTAAGAAAAGGAGATTGGTTGTGAACTGAAATTGATCACTTGGACTGGTGAGATGGCATTGGTACATGCCACCTTGATGGGATTGTATTGGAATCTCCTGGCATGTTTCTAACTCCACCATTTGGGGCAAGTCTGATTGAGCATGTCCCAAATTGTACATCTCCTCCCTCTCTTATTCCTACTCTTATATTTAACAGGGATCACTTTTCAGTTAAAATTTAAACACCTAAGAATAATTGTGTATTAATTACAGAGTTCAACCAATAGTACTAGAACCAAAAAATACTAAAATGGATAAAGTGTTACATTGTACATCAACAGTCAGTACAAGGGCTGATCAAGTCACTGTTTCTCATAGTGTCCATTTCACTTCAACAGGTTTCCCCTTTGGTGCTCAGTTAGTTGTCACTGATCAGGGAAAACATATGATATTTGTCCCTTTGGGACTGGCTTATTTCACTCAGCATAATATTTTCCAGATTCCTGCATCTTGTTGCAAATGACCGGATTTAATTGTTTTTGACTGCTATAACAATTGATCACACTGATAGGTCTAAGAGTCAAAGGGATCACACAAACAAGACTAGTGTCTGCTAATACTAACTGATAGAATCAAAAAGGGAGAGAACGATCCAACATGGGAAGCAGGATACACAGCAGACTCATAGAATGGCAGATGTCCTAAACAACACTCTGGCCTCAGAATCAGCCCTTAAGGCATTCGGATCTGGCCGAAGAGCCCATGAGAGTATTTTAGGAATGGAAAGCCAAGACACTCTGGAAAAAAAAAAAAGAAGAAGAAGAAGACCTAAATGAAAGATCTCTATGAGTGAGATCCCAGTGGAAAGAACAGGGCCATCAAAGAAGGAGGTACCTTTCTCTGAAGGGAGGAAAGAACTTCCACGTTGACTATGACCCTGTCAGAATACGATCCAATTTGGAGAACTCAAAAGGCTTCCATAGCCTTGGCAACTCATGAATAGAGCCTAAGGAGATTACTGACGCCATAAACAAGAGTGTCAAATTATTAAGTCAACAACAGGAGTCACTGTGTACTTACTTCTCATGTGGGATCTGTCCTTAATGTGTTTTCCAATGTGAAGTAATGCTATAACTAGTACTGAAACAGTATTTTATGCTTTATGTTTCTGTGTGGGTGCAAACTGATGAAATCTTTACTAATATATACTAAATCGATCTTCTTTATATAAAGATAATTGCAAATGAATCTTAATGTGAATGGAATGGGAGAGGGAGTGGGAGATGGGAGGGGTGCAAGTGGGAGGGAAATTATGGGGGGGAAAGCCATTGTAATCCATAAACTGTACTTTGGAAATTTATATTTACTAAAGAAAAGTTAAAAAAAAAAAAAAAAAGGAGATCTGGCCATTGTTGTCCCCTTTCTTAGTCATGAATGGCAACAGACATAATTTGTCAGAATGACATTTCTGAGATAAGCACATAGGAATTGATTGATAATTCTGGTCTTAAACAGACAATCACAGGAAATAGTCAAATCCAGAAGTTCATGTCCGGAAGGATCTAAAAGCAAGCTGGGGTAGCCATGTGGCACTGTAATTAAGTGGCCACTTGGGATGGCAGCAGCCCACATGGAAATGCCTGGTTCGAGTCCTGGCTGCTCCACTTCCAAAGCAGCTTCCTGTTAATGTGCATCCTGGAAAGGCAGCAGTTGATGGTTCCAGTGGTTGGGTCCCTGTCACCGACCTGGGAGACACGGATTGACTTTTGGGCTCCTGACTTGGGCCTGGCCCAGTCCCGGCTGTTGCAGGCCTTTAGTGAATGAACCAGCTAATGGCATGTCTGTCTGTGGCTCTCTTATCTCTCTTTCAAACACAACAACAAAGAAGCCAGCTGTAGGCGGGCACCCAGGAGCTCATGAAGTATAAGCCTGAAGGAGGCTGCTAGACTGATGAGCACCAGCACTGGGAGCACCTCTCCTGTGTTTCTGATTTCTCTACACAGCCGAGTGTGCAGGAGAAGGTAAGCACTACAATCTTGGGAATTTTTCTTTTTTTTTTTTTTTTAGATTTTATGTTTGTTTACTTGAGTGGTAGAGTTACAGAGAGAGGGAGAGACAGAAAGAGAGGTCTCAATCCACTGGTTCACTTCCCAGATGGCTGCAATGGCTGGAGCTGAATCGATTCAAAGCCAGGAGCCAGGAGCTTCTTCCAGGTCTCCCATGTGGGTGCTGGAGCCCAAACACTTGGGACATCTTCTACTGCTTTCCTAGATCATAGCAGAGAGCTGGATCAGAAGAGGAGCAGCCGGGATTTGAACTGTTGACCATACGAGATGCCAGTGCCACAAGGAGAGGCTTAGCCCACTAAGCCATAGAGCTGCCTAGGAATTTTCTTAATTAAATGGAGACCAAATGCCTTTTTGACAGATAGAGTTAGACAGTGAGAGAGAGAGAGAGACAAAAAAGAAAGGTCTTCCTTCTGTTGGTTCACCCCCCAAATGGCTGCCACGGTCTGCACTGTGCCGATCTGAAGCCAGGAGCCAGGTGCTTCTCCTGGTCTCCCATGCAGGTGCAGGGCCCAAGGACTTGGGCCATCCTCCACTGCCTTCCCGGGCCATAGCAGAGAGCTGCACTGGAAGAGGAGCAACCGGGACAGAATCTGGCGCCCCAACCGGGACTAGAACCCCGGGTGCTGGCGCCGCAGGCGGAGGATTAGTCAAGACCTAATGTCTTTCACGAACAGGAAGATGGGGAAAACAATAGGCAAAGGTGCAGAAATGAGACTAATTAGGGACTGTGAAAAGTTAGTTGATTCACATGCCAGGTGGGTTTTGGGAAACAGTAAAAGAGAGACTGAAAGTAAATAGAATGCTAAACCTTGAAAGCTGAGCACACAATTTGCAATCTCATTGAGTAGGGAACTGGGAACAATTAAAGATTTCTGAACAGAGAAATTACAGAACAAAAGTGCACACAAAGTTATTAAATACAAAAAAAAAAATAGTGTTGGGTTTTTAAGCCTCCTCAGAGAGGGAGATTCCTAGAGAATGAATTCCAGATGGGAAAAGAAAATGCATCTTGAGAAAACAATGTAATCAGAAATAAATAGGAAAAGGAGGCAACCCAGTCCACTCCATTCGGTATTGCTAAAGTTCACACAGCTACCAAGAGATGGGAAAAGTTGTTGGTTTCACATTTTGAAATAAGAAACAGAGCCATAGCAGTGAAAAGTAAATGAGACATGTATATTCATGACGATCATAGTGGAGAGTTGGCTGCATCGCGTGGAAGCAATTCAATTATTTTCCCAACACATAGGTTTTTACAGACACTGGCCCGTGAACCTGACCCAGGAAACCCCAGTTTTAATTGCTATCCATTTGCCACAGTCTTGCACAAGTCACACATCTGTGTTAACTTCCAGTTTCCCCACCTGTATAGCAGCAGTGACAAACATCTTGACTCAGGATCCCTTTCATGGCCAGGAGTCCTGGATTCTAAAATTTTATAAGATCTTCATGAGAGTACAAAATTTCAAAAAGCTAGCCCATCCCACACTATCAAAAAAGTGCTTACTTAGTCATCTCCTAAGGAAATTAATTAAATGTATTTATTTAGAGAACATTACAAAGCAGGCATCTTAATGCTGGTGTGGATTTATACCAAAGCACCGAAGGAGAACTTTTTTGCTCCTGTGCTTCTTATGTGATCTAGACGGATCACCCAGGTAATAGGTAATGACACTGCATCCCTCTGTCAATAAAGCTAGGACACGCTGCCAACTCTGCTCATTTGAACATATTCAGATTTTCAAGAAATTGTCATCCATTTACTTTTACCTTCATATCACAAGTGACTCATTGTCTGGTTATATCATCACAATTGTTCCTTTTCATGAGAAATAGATATTCAAAGGGATCTGAATTACTGACTCAAAATGGTCACATTAAGGAACTTTTTATTACTTATCCTTGCTTCATGACTGTTCTGTCACATTTTAAAATGCTGAGTAGATGAAATGTAGGATGGGTTATAAATAACCATAAGTCAGTACCCTGGATCTATATTCAGAAGCAGCTATGAAATATTATATATATGTATGTATGTATATATATATATATATATAAAAGGTATGTGTTCGTCATAAGACAAACATTTGATGTTATTTAAAATATTTCCTTATTATTATTGTGTTCCTTAAATTTTAACCCTATAATTCTATACTTTCAAACGTGCTATGAAAAGGGAAAGATGGAAGATAATATTGCAAGTAAAAAGACTTAAAATTCAGAGATAGAAAACCTATAAATGGGGCTGGTGCTGTGGCATAGCTGATAAAGCCACCACCTATAGTTCTGGCATCCCATATGGTGCAGGTTCGAGTCCCAGCTGCTCCACTTCCGACCCAGCTCTCTGCTATGGCCTGGGAGAGCAGTAGAAAATGGCCCAAGTCCATGGGCTCCCACACCCATGTGGGAGAACTGGACGAAGCTCCTGGCTCCTAGCTCCTAGCTTCAGGTAGGCCCATTTGGGGAGTGAACCAGTGGATGGAAGACCGTTCTCTCTCTGTCCCTCTGCCTCTCTGTAATTCTGCCTTTCAAATAAGTAAATAAATCTTAAAAAAAAAAAAAAGTAAGTAAACCTATAATTGCAACCTTGTCTACCTCTCATTATTATTTTATGCTCTGTGGAGCATTTCTCAATGTCTTAGAATCTCATTTTTAGCTTTGGTAAAATAGTACTTAAATAAAAGTTAATCAGGTCTTACTGATCACTGATAGGAAGCCGATGTTTACAGATGAAACTGAGGAGGTGTAGAAATGGTCAGATACAAGACATCTCTTCCTGGATGGGATTTCAGAAGCTTGAAAGGTATATAAACATGAAAATATTTACCACACAGGGTCAAATGTTCTAACAGAAATACAAATAGTTCAAGAAAATGTTATGAATATCTAAGGGTAGAACAATTAATTTTTTCCTAGAAAATCAATAGCACCAAGCCTACTGCTATTTTAATGGAGAGTTTAATGAAATTCTACAATGAAAAATGTTTTTAAACTGCAAAGTCATGTATCAATATTAGTTGCATTTACTAATATTACTTAAAATTAGAGTTAACCATTGGATATTTTTCAGATTTCTTATCATAAATTAATCTTAAAACATGAGATATTAGTAGGTAAGTAGTTGAAAATGTTTTGTTTATTTTATTTTTGAGATAACATGTTTTTAATTTACATTATAGTAAAAGACTTAATGCTCCGCTAAATTTAGAATTCAACAAATAAAAAGGAGAAAGACCATAGTTCAGCAGGAATTCAGACAAGGGCTCTAAACAACCATCAGAGGAAAGGACCTTCCTTTAAACCAAGGACTTCGATCAAAATATTCCTTTCACCTGTTTTTCATATGTAATTTCTTATAAAATGCACTCAGATTCCAGATTCTTTCTGATGTTTAACTCAAAATGCTCATGTCAACCCGCGAGGCCTAGACAATTCCTCCCAGCAGTTACCAACTTTCTATTCATATTCATAATCAGTTTTAATCTATGCTGAGGTCAATCAACCTATGCTATTGAAGCAAGTAGGCCTATCATCACGGAAGACCACGTAGGACAAGACTTTCTTCTCTAGTAACTCCAGGAACCTCGATGACAAGGTCTCCTATAAACGGCCCTGTGTTATTCAGATGCCTCAATAAATCAGTTTACAGACTCATTCTGCACACTGCTACATTTTCTTGATGTAGTGTCTGACTCTGTGTCAACAGCCAAACTAAAAGACTTGAATTATACGTGTGCTATTAGTTCATCACTTGACATTCTATATTTCTTACTGCAGAGAACATAAGAATATGCAGACTTATACATTTTTCTAAGCTCCACTTATTGGTAGTGTTATTTGAAACACAATATAAAAATACACTTGACAAGCTCCCCTGGAGGTGACACAGCACTTTGCAAACAGAAGCGTGCGCATCATTTATTCATGGCAGTACAACGTTCCTTTGAGTTGAGTTTTCTAGTGTCTTCAAATGCCACTGTACACCAATAAAATTTATTTTTTAGTGACACAATTGGTGATGTGGAGAATATTTTCACTAGATTTCAAAGAACATATATATTCACCCTATGCTGTTGAGTCCATCCCTGTTCAGAATATAATTCCATACAGATTGCAGACATTCTCTACTATTTCATATTTATCTCTGAGTTTTTACAACCAGCAAAATCTCTGGCAACACCAACATATTGATTGAATGATTAAATAGATCTGAATATTCCTGTGTGTTAGGACAGTGGCTCGTGGGTTTATGGGCACAAATTCCAATTACAACCTCAACTAGCATAGGTTCCAAGAATACTGCTAAAGAACACCTGTTTGTTGCAGGTGCGACCTCAAGGCTTTGGTCACTGTCACCCAGGAGGGAGACGTGGATTGAGTGCCTTTTTAAATGACTTTGGAAAACACTGTCTTGATATTCAAACCACACAGAAACAGGTTGATGTGCTGACAATTCTGAGGTTTACTCTTATAAATTGGATACATATAACCCAAGTACAATAAAAGGAAGATGTTTGAGAGATTTCAGCAGGGTTTTATCTGGACTTAAATCAAGTTTAATGTGAAAAACAGTATTTTTTTTTAATTAAGAATAATCTTTTACTCAGAAGTGATTATATTTTAGGGAAGAAAAAGGAAAATGGTTCTGAGAATATGGTATGTGGTTTCCTGAAAATTACGTTTCTTAGAAACAGATTCACTAAAATGTATTTCTATCCATCCAAAACTACAGGGGGGACATAAATAACTTCTCCTTGCCAACCCCTGCCTGTACTTGTGACATTTTTTACCACATAATTCTGAAAAGGACTGCAGAGATACTTTTTGACTCTACGGCATAGCAATGGAATCATCACACAGAGACCCCGGTCAAGGTCAGCCTCACTGTTGTGGCCAGCTAGGTTCAGTAATAAAGAAAGAAATTAGTATAGAGTTGATCTTCTGTATATAATTAAAAATGAACCTTAACACAGAATGGGATGGAGAGGGAGTAGAAGGTGGGACGGGAGTGGGATGGGAGGGCGGGTGTGGGGGAAGAACCACTGTATTCCTAAATCTGTACCTATGAAAACTGTATTCATTAAATAAAAGCTTTCTTTAAAAATAAAGAAACTAACAACTGACATTACTGAACTTTCTCTCTCATTGGTTAAAAGTTCTGAGAGGGAACATGCAAGTTAGGTGATTCATGTTTTTCTATTTTCAAGTATAACAAAAACTGCATTGAAAGATGAGTCAAAATTTATTTATCTTCTTTACTTATCTATCTTCTCCTTGGAGGGACAAATCATTCCTTATGCCATCTCATCTGTTTGTCTCAAAATTTCATCCATTTTCCTTACTAATTTGATATTTACTAAAACTAAAATATTCCTGAGAGAATTTGATGTTTCCATCAGTTGCTGAGAATGAAATCTTTGAATGCAAGCTTGAATGAGTAGGTGGTTTAGAAGAAATAAAATCTGAGGAATTAAACTCAGAGGAGGATGAAATCTATGTCTCCTTTGGAAGCAAGAAAGCCAATGTTACTACATTAGTTTGCCTGGGCTTGCCTGCAAAGACCTTGTCTACACATCTGTGGAAGAATGAAGAATAAATGCAGTCATAGCTGGCATTTTTCTAATGCCCATATCTAGAAAAATTATTAACTTTGTATTTTCTTGTACATTGAGTTTTCGTGATGATTCCAAATTTTGAACCTACATGAAATTTTACCCTACATTCTCCAAGCTCTGAATAGAGTCCCTCAGGATTATAAATAACTCTAAAAGTAACCCTGCAGGGGAAAGTGATGGTTGAGAAAATTAAATAGAGCTAATAAGAAATGCACTGAAAGATAATAAATGTAGTGAAACTGACTTAAATATTGACAATGGCTTCCAGAATCATCTAAAAAGAAGTCCATTTCTATTTGTATATCCTCAAAGCAATTTGTGTCTTTAGTAATGTGCGAGAGACACAATTCGGCATTATGTCTGTGTCCTCTCACTATTGCTGTCTAAATTGTACACAACTAATTGTAGTATGTTGAAAGTCAGAACACTCTGCTTCTCTTACTGAATTACTGTGTTAGAATCTAATACAGAATGTTGTATACACAAATGCTTAGAATTACATAATGCAATGTAAGGGGGTCATCATGAAAGCATAAAACTGAATCCAGATATTGATAATTATTACAGCTTTTAAAATAACATGGGATTAACAATTACCTATAGGGGCTGGTGCTGTGGTGTAGCAGGTAAAGCCACCATCTGCAGTGCCAGCATCCCATATGGGCACTGGTTCAAGTCCCAGCTGCTCCATTTCTGATCCAGCTCTCTGCTATGGCCTGGGAAAGCAGTAGAGGATGGCCCAAGACCTTGGACCCCTGCACCTGTGTGGGAAACCGGAAGAAGCACCTGGCTCCTTTGGATAGGCACAGCTCTGGCCATTGCAGCCATCTGGGGAGTGAACCAGTGGGTGGAAGACCTTTCTCTCTCTCTCTCTCTGCCTCTCCTCTCTCTCTTGTCTCCTCTTTCTGTGTAACTCTTTCAAATAAATTAATCTTTTTAAAAAAATAAAAATATATAATATTTTAGTAGAATGGGTGATGTATATGGAGATTTCACCCGATTCACTTAAAAATATCTACCAAGCAGCGTAACAGGACATGGAGAGAGTATTCACCTGCTGGTTCACACTCCAACCATTCACAATCACAGGGTAGGACAAGGCCAAAGTCAGGAAGCAGAACCTCAGTCAAGGTCTCAGTCAACATCCTTGCCTAAGCGGTAGGGACTCAACTGCTTGCACCATCTCCTGCTGCTTTCCAGGGTACAAATTAGCAAGAAGCTGGAATTGGGGGCCTAAGCGGGGACCTGAATCCAGACATTGTACGACGGCTGTGCATATCTTAACTGCCACACCAAATGTCTGGCCTTGATCAGCTTTTATTCCTGAATCATGATTTCACTGAAACAAGGACATGCCAATATTTCCAATGGGAAATTAAAACGACACAGGTAGACATTTTATAACATGGTAAAAAGAACCAGTGTTGTATTATATAACCAGAGGTCCTCAAAAATATTCTCAAAAATAATAATATTATTACTATGATCTAATTGACCAAAAGAAAGGTATATGATAGAGCTTTAATCAGAGAGTTTTTTTACAACTTAGGTACATAAAAGGGAGATTCTATGAAGACTGCATTAACCTTTAACTACAAAGAGACAAGTCCACTGAGACCCACTGACTGCTCATTTATTCTACAATTGCTATCTAGAGCCCGCCTCTAAAATCTGGACTTAATCAAGAATCATGGATCAGCTCACAGTTAAATGGGAATATCAAATTAGAGAAATTATAGTGCAATCAAATTTAAGAATTAGTAGCTTCTTTAAAAACAGAAATATAACAATGTTACATTTGGGAAAAATCTTAGAAATCATTTAGTCAAAACTGCAATTGCTATGAGGAAACAGAGACCCCAAAGTATCTGATTCAAAATAAAAGTGTGTGTGTGTGTGTAACAGATATTATTCCTATTCTAACAATATGCAAATAACTTACAATGAGTCCTTTATAGTAAACAAATATAATCGTATGATATTCTCATGTAAAGGTAATGTTTGGTTGGCATAATGGCAAATGGTTACTTTAATTAGCATATACTCAGGTCAAAAAGTTATTCATACTAGTTTTTATCAAATGTATTAATATATCTAAGCTACAAAATTAATTATTCTGCACTGTTCCTTGAGACAGTGACAAATCAATAATCCAAACACCATTTTTATTATAAAATATCCTTGGACCTATTTTCAAGATAATACATATAAATGTTTAACTGTCCTGTACTATTAAGAAGCATGTTGTTTTGAATATAAAGTAGAATGCATGAGTAAAAGCACTGAGTCACAAGCTGTGTTTTATTTCCACCAATGCTATTTGCACATCTCAGGGAGCTGGACTAAGCAATTAATCACTACTTAGCTGCCCAAGGAAAAGATAAAATTTCTGCTAGTTCATATTCCATGTAATATACTTAATAAACCACATAGTTAAGTGATTCTCAAAAGGCAACAATAGTTAAAGATATGGTAACCATATAAATTTCTACCAGAGCTACCTTCCTACCATCAGAGAAACTGAATTAAATATTAAGTTAAATTGTACATTAGTGAGATCAACTTAGAAATTGGGCAGGCCGGCGCCGTGGCTTAACAGGCTAATCCTCCGCCTTGTGGTGCCGGCACACCGGGTTCTAGTCCCGGTCGGGGTGCCGGATTCTATCCCGGTTGACCCTCTTCCAGGCCAGCTCTCTGCTGTGGCCCGGGGAAGGCAGTGGAGGATGGCCCAAGAGCTTGGGCCCTGCACCCGCATGGGAGACCAGGAGAAGCACCTGGCTCCTGGCTTCGGATCAGTGAGATGCGCCAGCCGTGGCGGCCATTGGAGGGTGAACCAATGGCAAAAAGGAAGACCTTTCTCTCTGTCTCTCTCTCTCACTATCCACTCTGCCTGTAAAAAAAAAGAAAGAAAGAAAGAAAGAAAGAAAGAAAGAAAGAAAGAAAGAAAGAAAGAAAGAAAGAAAGAAAGAAAGAAAGAAATTGGGCATATTATAGTTTTGAGGAGAATGAAAAAGTGAAAAAATCCTCAACAAATGTCCTTTGGTGAATTATAGCAACCTCCTCGCAAAGCCAAACAAGCATGCCCATGCAGAGCTGGGTGCGCATTGAAGATGGATCAGTTGTGTAGACATGTCTAATAGGAAGGCTGAATATTTCAGCAGAGGATGAAAATAATGACTCCAAGTTGTCTCTTTTCATTGAGGATGGCAAGAATAATTGGAGCAATTAAATGAAAGCAAAACAGGTTAAAACAGCGATGTCCTATGTGGAAGCACCTGGGTTGGAGTGCTGGTTCTGGCCTCTTACCCCAGCTTCTCACCCATGAATACCCTGTGACCAGCAGTGATGGCTCAAGTCATTGGGTCCCTGCCTCCTATAGAAAAGACCTGGGTTGAGCTCCTTGCTCCTGCCCCTGGCTGTGGCCCAGCCCCAGTCCTTGGCAGGCATTTAGGCAGTGAACTGGCAGAGAGGAATGTTCCACTCTCTTCTGGTTCTCTGAGAAGACCTAGTAGTAAGGCGGGCAGCTGACCATGTAGGAGCAGAGGAGAAAATATCAAGATTCCGGAAATGACTGAAGCCTCTGATTCCCAGGGAGCAGGTAAGGTAGGGATGGAAACAGAAGGGAAGCAGATGCTCTCAATTCTGAATATGAGAATAAAATGGAATCTACACGGAAATCAAAGAATAAGGAGCAAAGGAACATCAGGCTGTAATCAGAATATAAATTAACATGAGCAGAATCTGAATCGTTCAGGCCAAGACTGGATTGCTCAGATCCTGGCAGAGTTATTCTTTGCCCTACGCTACTAGATGAGTTTTGGTGTTAACTGGTGCCAAGAACAAACATTTGTAAGAAATCCTTAAGAATGTACCTTAGGAAGTATGAAAGGAAACAGTGGCTCATCTTCAAACACCAAGAAACTGTGTCTTTCATCATCAGTACCAACTAAATCAGCTTGTCTGTCTCTGGTAACGTGCCAAGGCTGATCTAGGTGAGCTCTAGAGTAATAACACACATCAGAAAGTGCTCTAATCCCAATGTCTGTCAGTGATGGAAAATGCCATGTGAACAGAGCCCCCGAATAGTGAAGTAGTAATAATACCATACTTCCTATTCAAAATTCATAGTTTTTAGATTTATTCATTTATTTGAAAGGCAGAGTTAAGAGAGGCAGAGGCAGAGAGAGAGAGAGAGAGAGAGAGGTCTTCCATCCACTGGTTCACTCCCCAGATGGCCACAACTGCTATGGCTGGGTCCATTGGAAGCCAGGGGCTTCTTCTGGGTCTCCCACATGGGTGCAGGAGCCCAAGGACTTGGGCCATCCTCTACTGCTTTTCCAGTCCATGGCAGAGAGCTGGATCAGAAGTGGAACAGCAAGGACTCTAAGTGGTGCCTTTATGGGATGCTGGCACTGCAGGAGGCAGCTTTACGCACTACGCCACAGCACTGGCCCCCAAAATTCACAATTGATGTCTAAATATTCACCAAGTTCTATAAGTATTTGTCAAACTGATCACCCCCTCTTAATATTCCACTTAGAACTTTTTCTCTAACTTCCTTGATTCAGGAGTTTGCTGCCACTTTTCTGACTATTTTAGCTGATGTGTAAAAGGAGAGAACAATTTGTAAAATATCTTGAAATAGTTAAGATTTCACGGATAACCATTTTGCTGTCTTGTATAACTAGCCTGTGTTTCATTAGGTCTATGATACAGAAGTTGCTGAATATCATTGACTCTGATAAGAAAACAAACTACACACATTAAATTAGCACAAGGTAATCCTGCTGTTAAGAATAAAGGCTTTAGTGACAAATCATACATGAGATGGAGTTCCAGCCTTGCCTCTTTCTAGTGTGTAATCTTAGTCAATTCATTTATGCTTCTTTACATGCATCTATAAAGTGTAGAGGATGAAAGTGTTTGCCTATAAGATTGCAGTTAAGCCACAAAGATACACATCCATGTATGAGCACCAGCATGTATGTATATATGTTAACAAAATACATACAAAATAGGTGCAATTTTATATTTACATATGTAACTATACTGAATGTAAATATATTTATGCTATATATACTATAATATGTGGAATATGTGAACATATGATTTATATGTACATAAATATGTTGAGAAGAGAGAAAAGGAAAAAATCTTTCACGACAGCTGACACATTGTATACCTTTACTACATATTGGCTTTTTTTTTTTTATTTGACAGATAGAGTTAGACAGTGAGAGAGAGAGACAGAGAGAAAGGTCTTCCTTCTGTTGGTTCACCCCTCAAATGGCCACTATAGCCGGAGCTACGCCCATCTGAAGCCAGGAGCCAGGTGTTTCCTCCTGGTCTCCCATGCAGGTGCAGTGACCCAAGCACTTGGGCCATCCTCCACTGCTTTCCCGGGCCACGGCAGAGAGCTAAACTGGAAGAGGAGAAACCAGGACTAGAACCCAGTGCCCATATGGGATGCTGGCACCGCAGGCAGAGGATTAACCAAGTGAGCCACGGCGCCGGCCCCCACATATTAGCTTTTGAAAGAGCATCATACAAATTAAAGGAGAATCAGTAGCTTTGAACAACTGGTGATTTATTGTCAAATGGATAAATTGTAACTTTGTTGAACTTATAGTATACAGATGACAAACCTAAGGTAGATCCATTTAAGAACCAATTAAATTGCATACTGATTTTATCTTAGAATTAATTTTGTCCACCCCACAATTTGAATAGTAATTTTCCAAGCTTTTTTTTTTTTTTTAAATCTTTGGGTGGTGTTGTGGCCTAACGGGTTAAGCCACAGCCTGTGGTACCAGCATCCTTTATGGTCACCGGTTCAAGTCCCAGCTGGTGCACTATTGATCCAGCTCTCTGCTAGTGTGCCTGGGAAAGCAGTGGAAGATGGCCTAAGTCACTGGGCCACTGAACCCATGTGGGAGACTCAGAAGAAGCTCCTGGCTTTGCCCTGACCCAGCTCTGGCTATTGTGGCCATTTGGGGGTGTGAACCAGTGGATGGAAGATCCCGCTCTCTCTCCTTTTCTGTAACTCTGCCTTTCAAAAAATAAAATAAATCTTTAAAAAAAAAAACCCTTTTATTCATTTAATTGAGAGGGAGAGAAAGAGAGAGAGCGCTCTCATCTGACCCACTCTGTGGCCAGGACTGGGCTTGGACAAAGCTGGGAGCCAGGAACCCAATCCAGGTCTCTGATGTGGATGGCAGGAACACCAATTACCTCTGACTTCAGTTCCCAGGCCTTACCCTCTATGACACAATATCAGTTCCCCAACCAGTATCTTACCACTCATCTATGCTTCTTCATAGACAGTTACTCTCTTGTATGACCAAAAATTACTTATTCACAAGGAGACCTTTAAAGATTTCCATTAGAAATGTTTTCATTTTAATATAACTGTTTTCATCATATTGAGTTAAAATCTTCAAAAAAATTGTCAGTCTAAACTGAAGACAGACAAATGGTAGCATAGGATTAAAAAAGAAAAATATGTTAATGGACTTTTATTTGTTTGACTACTTATTTATTTCAGTATCAGAAACAGAGACAGGCAGAGATCTTCCACCCACTAGTTCACACCCAAAATGCTTGCAACAGCCAGATCCGAGCCGGGCTGAAGCCAGGAGCCAGGAACTCAACCGGGGTCTCCAGATGGATGGCAGGGACACAAGTGCTCTAGCCACGGACTGTTGCCTCCCAGGATGCACACATGTAGAAGCAGGAGTCAGCAGTGGAGCCAGGGTGTGAACCCAGGAATGCTGATACGGGAAGCAGGTGACCGAAGTGATGTCGCAAATGCTGTGTCCAATGCCTGCTCCTAACATTCTTCTAAAGCATTTTTGTTTAGTGAGAAGATCTAAGGTTGGAGATGTACAAAATTAGATTTGAAATTCCCATGAATGACACATGAAAATCCTGTAGGCTTGACAAGATACTTCATTTTCTATAACTCAGTAATCTCATCTCTGAAATTAGGACAATTTTATGATAAAGCCAAGACAAATGAAAAACACAGCAGGAAAAGGAAAAATCTAGTATATTTTGTACATTACATTCATTGAGTGCTATAGCAGGCAATTCTCCCTTTTAGTCTTTTAATGTTCATTCATTTTGGATAGATAGCATCAAATATATTTTAAATTAAAAATATTTCCATTAAAGTTCAATCAATTTCCTGCATTTCCAAAGTTACAAAACAGTCCATGTTTTCAAAAAATAATTCACTTGATCTTAGCCAAAAGGCCGAGAAGCGATTCAAAACATAATAGATGATAGATAAAACTGGAAACTTCTAAAAATTTTTTACTTATTTGAAACAGAGTTTACAGAGAGAGGTGGAGAGGCAGAGATCCTCTATCCACTGGTTCTCTTCCCAAAGGACCACAGTGGGTGGAGCTGGGCCAGGCCGAAGCTAGGTCTCTCATATGGGTGCAGGGGCTCAAAGACCTGGGCATTCTTCCACTGTTTTCCCAGGTACATTAGCAGGGAGCTGGATTGAAAGTGGAGCAAATGGAACTCAAACTGGCTCACATATGGGATGCCAGCAGCTTAACCTGTTATGCCACAATGCTGGCCCCCAGAGACTACTTTTTGAAGGATCTATTGATTTATTTGAAAGCATTTCAGAGAGAGGGAGAGATACTGAGGGATCTTCCATCTACTGGTTCACTCCCCAGGCGGGTTCAAAGGCCAGGGTGGAGCCAGGCTGAAGCCAGAAGCCAGGAACTTCACTGGGGTCTCCCACATGGGTGGCAGAGGCCATCTCCCACTGCTCTTCCCAGGCCATTAGCAGGGAAATGGGTCAGAACTGGAGTAGCTGGGACACCCACCATGACCCATATGGAATGCCACTGTTGTGGGTGGTGGCTTTATCTGTTACACCACAACATTGGCCCCTAAAATGGGACATATTTTAGAATTCATGTTAGTACATATGGCTTCATAGTACAGAGCACACTCTTACATACCTTAAATAGTGTTTTTAATTAATGAAAATTGTCCACAATTAACATATTGCAGTAACAAATCAATTCAATTCAATGGGCTATTTTTATATTTTCAAAGACACCTATGATAAGTTGGGCAATTTTTATTAGGCATTTGGAAAAAATGCACAATGATAATTAAGGAGTGGTGTGCACATTAAATCGTCAGACAAAAATATTTGTAATAACTATGATCTTTTTCTCCCACAGAATAAAAGCAATTATTCATTGAAAAGAAAAAAACGGCAATCCACTTATTTCAAACCCTTTTTGTAATGAAGCACATACACACAGAGATAAGATGCAGGAAGTATTGCTAGTCCATTATGAAGACAGAATTCTAGTCCATGTTTTAATCTCCTGGGGCTCCCTTTTGATCCTTGAAAAATTATCAAAATATTTGCTTTGTGCCTCCTTGCAAGTATGTTGTGGCTATCAAATAACATTATACATGTGAATGTTAAAAATATCAGAAGTGAGAAACATGCACTGAAGAATTCAGAGACTCAATAACAAAAGTATTACACATTTGGGAAAGCAACAGGAGATGGCCCAAGTATTTGGGTCCCTGTCACACACAAGGGAGACAGAGATGAATCAGCTAGATTCTGGCTTCAGCTTGTTTAAGCCATGGCCATTGCAGCCACAGGGGGAATGAACCAGCTGATGAAAGATCTACCTCTCTCTCTCTCTCTCTCTCTCTCTCTCTCTCTCTCTCTCTCTCCTCCAAACTCATCTTTGTAACTCTGACTGTCAAATAAATAATCTTTTAAAATCAGAAAAGTATTAGACATATTCATATTTATTGATTTAATAAACCTATTTTTGGGGATTGTTTTCTACAACAATCATCCTAGATATAAAGGAAACACCCCATACTTCCTAGTTCTTTGTAATAGCAAAATATTTGAAAGTATTCAAATATCCAATTCTAAGCACATAAATTATGCAATTTCATTTTCTCATTTAAATACTAGTGCCATAAAAATTATCACTTTAAGGAATATGAATGGAAGTGTATTTGATCTAGTGATCAGTAGAAATAATTAGAATAGGCTATTGTGAGTTTATTTTAATAAAAATATGTAAAAATTTATCAAGCAAATATTTCCGAAGGGGAGAGATACTGAAAAGAAACACAAAGTTAATCATTTTTATGCTTGATTAGTAAAATGACATTACAAAATTTAAAAGGGGGTTCTTGTTTTTATATTTTCCTAATTTTCAATTGTTCTATTAATATTATAGCAACTTTTATATAATATTGAGATAACCATGAAATACTAATAAGGAGCTTAATCCTGGGAGGAAACAGATGTTGTCTTAGTATGTGAGTCCCTGCAACCCACATGGGAGACCCAGATGGAGTTCTGGTCTCCTCACTTTGGTCTGAACTCCCTCTGTCTCTGTCTTTCAATTGGATGAAAATAAACATTTAACAGAAGTTGGCTTGCTTATGAATTATGTTTTCATACTTTTAATTAGTATATAGAGAACAGATTTCACGAATTACATAGATATGATTCCAAGAATACAACAATACTTCGCTCCCTCCCTCCCACTCTCCATTTTCCCTTCCTTCCTTTTTTCTTTCAATTTCTTGAAATAACATATTTCAACTTACTTTATAATCAGACTAAATGCTTCTCTAGACAAAGAGCTCTACAAGGAAAAGGTAGACAGACCAGGGTTCCACAGGGGTATAGACAAGGGTTATAGCAACAATCGAATCACAAGATGTCAAGGGGTATACATTAAGATTTTGCAGGGGTCTTTGTACTTTGTATTTTAGATACTACCAATGCAAGAAAACATGATATTTGTCTTATGGGATCTGTCTTATTTCATTAAGCATAATAGTTTCCAGTTGCATCCATTTTGTTGCAAAAGATAAGATTTCATTCTTTTCTATGATTGAGTAGTATTCCATCATATATATGTACCACATTTTCTTTTGGTGAGTAAATGTACAACTCAGATATTTTTTACTATTCTACCAGTCTTTTTTTGTCAAAAAAATTTGGAAAAAAAAATGTACATCAAAAATATCTTTGGAGCCAGTGTTGTGGCCTCACGGGTAAAGCCACTGCCTGCAATGACAGCATCCTACATGGGTGCTGGTGGAAGCCCCAGCTGCTCTACTTCTGATCCAGCTCCCTGCTAATGCATCTGCAACGCAGCAGAAGATGGTCCAAGTGCTAGTGCCCCTGCATCCAAGTAGGAGACCTGGACAAAGCTCCTGGTTCCTGGCTTCAGACTTGCTCAGCCCTGGCCATTGAGGCTACTTGGAGAGTGAACCAGCAGATGGACGATCTCCCTCTCTCATGTGTTTGTGTCTGTTCCTGTCTCTGTAACTCTTTCAAAGTAAATAACCAAATCCTTTTATTTTTTTAATCTTTTAGAATTTTTAGTAATATAAGGAGAACAGATTTCGTGTATTTCACAGGCAAAATTCAAAGATGATAAACATGCTTTTCTCCCTTCCTCTATCACCTGTCCTTTTTTCCTTTTCTTCCTTCTTTCTCTCCTTAATTTTCCCTTTAATTTTTGCAGTAATATACTTTATATTTTAAAATACTTATTTAATTATTTGAAAGTCAGAGTTACACAGAGAGAGAAGGAGAGGCAGAGGAAGAGGTCTTCCATCCGCTGGTTCACTCCCTAACTGGCAGCAATAGCTGGAGCTGTGCTGATCTGAAGCCAGGAGCCAGCAGGTTTTTCTGTGTCTCCTACATGGGTGCAGGGGCCCAAGGACTTGGGCCATCTTCCACTGCTGTCCCAGGTATAGTAGAGAGCTAGAAGGGAAATGGAGCAGCTGGGTCTCAAACCAGCACCCACATGGGATGCTGGCACCGCAGGTGGCAGTTTCACCAGCTATACCACAGCACCGGTCATGCAATAATATACTTCCAATTTAGTTTATAATCACAAGCTTAATGTACCTCTAACCATAATGCTCAACAAATAAAAAGTAGAAAGACAACTCTTCCACAGGAATATAGACAGGGCTTTAAACAATAAATCATAAGATGTCAGTGTCATTCTTACATTTTTTTGTTTTCTATATTAGCTTCCACATATCAGAGAAAACATGATATTTGTCTTTGGGGACTGGCTTAATTCACTAAACATAATGTTCTTCAGTTGTTTCCATTCTCTTGCAAGATAGGATTTCATTCTTTTTTATGGATGAATAGTAGTCCATCATGTATATATAGACCACAGTTTATTAAGTCATCAGTTGATGGAAATCTGGGTTGATTCTGTATCTTAGCTATTGTGAACTGAGCTGCTGTAAGTATGGAGGTACAAATAACTTTTTTCATTACCTTTGGACAAAGTCCCAGGAGAGGGATGGTTGGATTATATGGTAGATTAAAAAAAATCCTCAACAATTTATTTAAAATATATAAATCATGTATTAATTAATAATTCTCTGAGCCAGCAAATGAAAACAAAATACTTTTCTAATTTCTCATTATGTTCCTAGCATTAATTTAAACTGTCCTTAATTTCTCTTACAAAGTTAACTTTTATGATCAATACATTCTGTCAGGATCAAAGCCTGAATGCATGAAGAATTAACCTTCTACAATAATGAATGAACAAGATCTGAAAAGATAAAATGAATCACCAAATGATCATAGTTAACAAAAAGCTCCAGCCTGCTCCCTTCTGGGGAATCATGGAACCTTCTTTCATTGAGCTCCATTATCCTAATGAGGAGATACCCTACACTTGATCATAGCTAAAAGCCCGGAGAAGATATTGCAATGACTACTGCTAGTGCTTAATGAAAAGATTTCATAATTATTGAGGCTGCATCTGTTTGATTAACGAGTCTTTTCCTAGATTCATGCATCCCCTGCTGTTAGTGGGTGGCAGAATGCACACATGGTGTGTAAGTCTGGTTTCTCTTCTTTTGAGAAGGGAAACCTCTACCAAAGGCATATGCTATTTGTCTTTAATGGACTTCTAAGAACTTGAAACCTGGAGAGGGTGTTCTGGTGCAGCAGGTTAAGCTGTGGCTTGGGACAACTGCATCCTATATCAGGGCAACCGGTTCAAGTCCTGGCTACTCGGTTTCTGAACCAGCTTCCTGTCAATGTGCATCCTGGGAAGCAGCAGGTGACAGCCACCCAAGTGGGGGACCTGGTTAGAGTTCCCGCGTCAAGGGTTGAACTGCAATCTAGCCCCTGCTGTTGCAGACATTAAATGATTGAACAAGGGGATATAAGATCAATCTCTCTCTAACTCATTCTCTCTCTCTCTCTCTCTCTCTCTCTCTCTCTCTCTCCTCTTCCTTTTTTCCTCCCTCCTGCTCACTCTGCCTTTCAAATAAATGAGTAAATCTCTTAAAAAAAAAAAAAGGTGAGGTTTTCCATATTATTTAGTCTTTGTTCTTTGTTTAAATCTTATCCAATCATTTACCTATTTTGAGATCCTGAGCAGGTCATTTAACTCTGCTGCCTTGCTTCCCTTTTCTTTAAATTATGATGATACAAAACATATAGTATTATTGCAATGATCAAATTAGATAACAAGTTAAGAACTTTGAAATAATACCTGGCAAAAGGAAGGATGGCATTGGACATGTTTGTAATTAAGGTGAAAATTCTTGAATCCATTTTGATGTTTAGTATTGTTATTAAGCACATGATTGTAATGAATTCTTTTCCACAATATAATGATATGATTCTATTAATGTTGCTATACTCTTCAAGTAATTTTCTAATTTGCAATACCCTAGAGCAAGCCATCTTAAAATGCCAAATGTGTTCTATTAGAAAAGGGTTTGGATTAGGGAATAAAATGTTCACAACTTGATTGTTTTTTAAAAGCCAATACCTTGGTTTACATGATGCAAATATTCTGTTTATAGAGGGCATTTTCCATCCTATTGTCTTTAGCCTTCGATTTTGAAAACAGAGGAAGTAGTACTAAAAGGCCCAAGTTATGTGTTCTTTGGAAGAACTTTCTATGTGCATAGTCATACTAGCAGAAAGGCCATTTGACTTCTAACTCTACTCTGCCGTACTTCAGTCATCTAGTTGTGTTCTCACAGAAATGCATTTACTATCACCAAACTATCACCAAAAGATTCATGAGTCCTATTCGATTTGTGTGAAACGAAAGTTGTTCCAATATTGGAGGTCTTAATAAACTGCATTGAACACAGAGAGAAAGATGCTGGCAGCCTAAGAGTTTTGACTTAAAACTATTTTCAGGCAATGCAGATACATTAAGAAAAGCAATTTTCTCCTTGAAATTTTCACATCATAATGTTGCTAGCACAGTGCTAAGTGTGTAAAAACTATTCAGCAACTATTTGCTAATTAAATGGAAGTAGCAAGAGTAGATGAGCTACAATCAAGTCTTTTTACCAACTTTAAATAGTAGCAGATGAATCAGCATGAGAATGGAAATCCTTGAAATCACTCCCATAAATCACTTTTACTTCAAGGTTAAGAGCTGGTAGATTGGCATATAACAAAGTGAGATATTTTATATTTAACCACTTTGTCAACATGCATATGGATTTCATATTTAAAATTAAATATATGTTTGATTGACAAAACTACTCCTTTAAAGAAACAAAACAAAACAAAACAAAAAAAAAACCTTTTCCCTGAATTTTCTTGCAAACTTAGGCAAAAAACATTTGCAATTCCTCCTATGCACTAAGAAATGTTTCTGCTTCTATCACGTCTTCAGGTCTGGCTTTCTTGACTGCTGTTCCCTGTGGCTTACTGCTTAACATTGTCAGGTCTGCATCATGGGCATCGCTCATTAGTGACACTCACTGGAGGCTGTGTGCCTTCATATTTCAATTTTAGTCATGGAATTTTATAATGCGGGATTGATTATCAGATGTATACTTTAGACATCCATTCAAAACAAAATCCACTGCGGAGGTGGGAGTGCAAAGAAAAGAGTGGGTTAAAATAGTACTTGCAAATGTCCTTCCAACACGAACGACTTTCTTAGCTCAAAACAAAAATACACGTGTATAACCTCATCTGATCATTAGAGTATAACAAGATGCATTTAAAAACAAATTCTAGGGACAACAAATACCCTTGGCAAACAAGACTATAGTTGTCAATTTCAGGGGGAAAAAGGCATCTGAAATTTCTGCCAATTAGATCCACTGATGATTTAATTTTGGTGGAGACAGACATGTCATCCTGTCGACTCCTTTGTCATATAAAACTTATTCATATCTCCTCTAGACTCTGACATGTGTCCCCCATAATATGGAAGAAGACATTTTCATTCTAATTCATAATCATTGTTCTTTACTAATCAATTCCAGTATGTCAGAGTTGATAGCATATTGACTGCTGTTCCAAACTTAATTCTGGATTTCCAAATGCAAAAGAGAAGTGACAGCAAATACCTGCCAGGGTTTCAATGAAGTTGTCTGAAAGAATAAAAGTCCCGCTATTTTCAGCCAAATATTTTCCTTAAAAAATTAACTAATCTCTAGTGGCTTCTACATTTTAAAAAGATGAGGGCTATTCAACTTTTTGTTAGTTTGCTTTATGGGATCTAGACCACAACATTATGAGAATATGAAAAATATCTTTGAAATAGTGATACATCTGCCTCTATTTTCTGCTATACCAAAATGACTGTCCCAACATAAACTCCAGCTTTCACTGTCTGCCAGTTCTCTTAAATGTTTTCCTACGGCACAAGTCACCTAAACTCTAAGACTGGTCATTCCTCCATTCATGACATTTCCTAAATTGCTAATTTTTACTGTTCTCTCATTGTCTGCTTAACTCCCCTCTGGACTCCATTTTTACACTGGGCTACTAGGCTTTAGTCTACCCCCAGGGCAGCCCCACCCTAATCATCAAGGTTTACTTTATTGTATCACCAGTAGCTCACTATACACTGGTATTGAAGATGCCAAATTATCTATGTATCCCTATAATTTTCCATAAGTTATCTATACATATCTTATAAACTGATTAACCCTGTCGGTTCCTCCACAAATCATAAAGATCAAGGGTGAGTATACTTTGTGGCAGATTCATGGAGATACACTTCTTTTTTTTTTTTTTTTGACAGGCAGAGTGGACAGTGAGAGAGACAGAGAGAAAGGTCTTCCTTTACCGTTGGTTCACCCTCCAATGGCCGCCGCAGTTGGCGCGCTGCGGCCGGCGCACCGCGCTGTTCCGATGGCAGGAGCCAGGTGCTTCTCCTGGTCTCCCATGGGGTGCAGGGCCCAAGCACTTGGGTCATCCTCCACTGCCTTCCTGGCCACAGCAGAGAGCTGGCCTGGAAGAGGGGCAACCGGGACAGGATCGGTGCCCCGACCGGGACTAGAACCCGGTGTGCCGGCGCCGCAAGGCGGAGGATTAGCCTGTTGAGCCACGGCACCGGCCGAGATACACTTCTAAAGAAGACTGGTTAAGTATGATGGGGAAGTTACACTAGACATCTATCTCTATTACAACTTGCTGTTGCTTTAGATACATAAATACTACTTACTCGGTTTATGGAGAAATAAAGAATAACTGAGAAAAAGACTACAAAATAAGCAATCAGGAAACAATGAAAGTAAAGGCAAATGGACAAAAATTCTACAAATCGACTCATTGGAGTACTGCCAAAATGAGCTAAATTTTTGAATGCAGTTGAAAAGGAGAAGAGAGTGAAAATGCATAATTGCCATTGTTATTATTATCACTAAACATCTAATAGTTGTTCACTAAGGAGAGTTTATTATATGGCATGAAAAACAGGCCAAAGTGTGGCTAAATTAATCCCTTCACATCTAGATTACTGGTATTGCCTCTTGTGTTTCTTTCCCCCCAATCTCCTGTTTCCCAACAGTTCTCCAACCCTACTCCTAAATCCCTTTCTCATCCATGTGGCTACATTATTACAGGGTGGACTTGGGTTCCTCACCACCTTCTGGCTCATTTTGAACTCTTTTCTAATGCTCATGGTGGGACATGATCCTCAAGTTGGTTTCCTACACCCCCATATTAATTTTGCACTTAGGTTGTACCTGGGTGATTTCTCTCCCTCCCCAGTCAAGATATTATTTCTATTGAGAGTTGCCTTCAGGGGCTGGTGCTGTGGCACAGTGGGTTAACACCCTGGCCTGAAGCACCAGCATTCCATATGGGTGCTAGTTGGAGACCCGGCTGCTCCAGTTCTGATCCAGCTCTCTGCTATGGCCCAGGAGAGCAGTAGAAGATGGCCCAAGTCCTTGGGCCCCTGCACCCATGTGGGAGACCTAGAAGAAGCTCCTGGCTCCTGGCTCCTGATCAGTGCAGCTCCGGCCATTGCGACCAATTGAGGAGTGAACCAGTGGATGGAAGACCTCTCTCTCTCTCTCTGCCTCTCCTGTCTCTGTAACTCTTTCAAATAAATAAATAAATCTCAAAAAAAAAAAAAAAAAAAAAGAGTTGCCTTCAAACTCTACACTACGGATCCATATCTGTATCCATTGTTCTTTTAGAACTAGCTACTATTCCTTATGCTCTGGTGAGAAAACTCTTGTTTATCCTTTCTGTCTCAATTATTGATAATATACTACTATCTATGAAATGTTTTCACCCACTATGTGGTTCTAATATGCCCCAATTCTCCTCATGCCAAGTAGAAACCTTGTGTCTGACACCCATCTTTTTCTTCTGTAGCTTATCATACCCAGCAGAGATGGACACATAGAGAGCAGTGAAAAATGCCTCACAATTCATTTCCAAAGTAACTTGGAGGAACAAAAATTTTATTTTTTTATTCTTTACAGTTCCATGTAAATGAATTTCATGCTTAGGATTGTTTCACTTTCCTACATATCTTATTTGATTGGTTCTTTTTATAAAGGAATGCAAATTTATGGATAAAAGCTCCCTCTACTGGTTGCCTTTAACATCTGATGAATATTATGACTGTGTAACTATATGTATATGATATATAATTCTTAAGAGCTAATTTTATTCACCTTTTTATTCTGCTGTTGTTTTTACCAAAAATAATGTGCTTAAAATTAATGTCCTGAAAGTAATATAATCCAGTTTCTAAAGACTTTATGCTGCCATAATCCCCTCTTTCTTTTAAAAAAATGATTTTTCTTCTTTCTGTACATTCTATTATGCCTCTTTGGTAGGCTCTAAATTAGAATTACAAAATTCTAGTATTTCCTGGGGGAAATGCAACACTGATTGAGAGCTAAGATCCTAAAGTCAGGCTACCTTAGTCTGTATACAAGCTCTCTGCCTTGTATTTTTTTTTTTTTAACTATCTCTGTTATTAGAAGGAAGTAGCAGACAAATTCTTGGCATCTATTTGTCTCAGTTTCTTACAAAGAAATTGAAGATAACAGCAGGGCTTTCCTCATAAGTTTGCAGTTTCTGAGGACGCAGACAAAGCAAAGAGTTCAAGAAAATATTAAATCCTCAGACCCTCACAGACCACGTCTCCGTGCCTCAAGAGCAAGATGAGCTCTCTTTGCTTCATCTTTGACTTTCTAATATTCTCTGAACCTCACAATTCCAATGATGTCCTTGTACTTTTCCCAGCGCTTCACAACGACCTTATTTCTGTTGCCACCTACATATTTTTAAATATCCTTAAATTTAATTGCTCTCACCAAAAATGGCTGATTCTCCACAAAAAAGTAATAGACCTATGCCTTGAATGAAACATGAGGTGAGTGGGTACATGCTTTCACTGGGATCCTGTGTCATCCATTTCACAGGAAGTCGATGAAAAGGCATTCAAGTACTAGCTGATTTCATTATTGCTGGATTTCAGAATCTGAAAACTTAGCCACATTTTCTTCCAGTTGCACTCCATAAATTTAAGAACATGTTTACTCATGTAAAGTACATGATTTGTAAATAATCAAAGGCTAACAGTGTGGACCCTGGAGGCTTAATCCCTCTTACAATGTGTTTGTCCTTGGCAGACACGTAACCTTGTGCCTCAACTATAAAAATAGATGCCTATGTGTATTTCTATGTTTCATACAACAAAAAATTAGTCAATATCATTTGCCTTTGCTCAAAGCCTCACCTCATCCCCACGCACATATCTGAAAATATTCGAGAATATAAATGTGCAGTACTTGGAAGATTAAGATGAAATGTTATCACAATGCATATTTACATATATATATGTATGTCTGTGTGTTTCAAACTGTTTTTATAAATTTTGTTTAAGGTATACAAATTTCATGTATTTTCAAACTAAGTTTTTAAAATCTTTAAAGTCACACTGGACAAAAGTACTGTAGTTGAGTTGCCGCTTGGCCACCTGTACCCGCTGTGGGAGTACCCGGTTCAAGTCCTGGCTGATTCACATCCAACTCCCCTTCCTGTGCATGTGTGCTATAAAAAGCAGTGGATCATAGAACAAGTACTTGGAACCCTGTAATCTACACAGGAGACCCAGAGTTCCAGGCTCTTGGCTTCAACCTGGTGCAGCCCTGGCTGCTGTGGGCATTTGGGGAGTGAAACAACAGATAGTAAATTTCTTTCTGTCTGTCTCTATGTCTCTCTCCACTCTAGGCTTTCAAATAAAGTAAAAAATAAATAAATAAAAATTTCTAAATTGTATTTACTTGTTTGATAAGAATGATGTTTCAGGAACTTATATTTATCACTCAATGTTAAAGTTATAAAGACTCAAAAAAGATGAATGACTTCCACATAATTAAGGTTGTTGAGATTGCATATAATGAAGGTCATTTCAATAGCAATTTGTTTTGATATTCATGATATTGTGAAAACAATTCAGCATGTTTCCAGAAGACTGTTGCAAATTTAGATTTTGTGGTTAAACATCTGTGTTTCTTTCTCGGTCCATTTAGCTGCATTTAATATATACACCCTCTACTCCTTCAGAAAATAAAAATAGATTTTGCGAAAACTCAACAGTAAGAAGATAACAGCATTATGCAAAATTAAGGAACTTGGGGAACTCAATTTGGAAAAGTTACTGCAGACTTTAGAAAAACACTCTAAGATCCCTGGAAGACAGGATATTAGGATTATGTCAGCGTTATTACATAAAGGCAGCATTTCAGAATTAAGATGTATACCGAAAATTCATTTGTCTAAGTACAAGTCACATCACCAATACTTAACATTACTTGGTTAATGTTAGTGTATATCTTGCATTTTATAGTCGTAAATTTATTGGTCCAGATTTCCTACCTATATTTCATGCCACATTTAAATCAATTATCTAAACATGGGGTATGTTGACATATATTCAGAATCTTTACTGTGTGCATTTTATGTAATAATTAAAATCAGACCACTCTAGAACTTCACATAAAATTCTGTGTTTATAAACTTGTCATAAACAGATATGGTTTATATTATTTGGTATTTATTTACATTAATTAAAACTCTTTATATGCTTTCTAAAAACTTTCTGAAAAGGAGAGGGAGGGAGGGAGAGAGAGAGAGAAGGAGAGAGAAAGAGAGAGAAGGAGAGAGAGAGGGGATATTCCCATATGTTGTTTCCCCTCTAAATGTCCTCATTGGCCAGGGGTGGACTAAAGCTGGTTGAAACTCAACCCAGGTCTCCCACATGGAAGTCAGGAATCCTCACCTGCTGCCTCCAAAAATCTGCATTAGTAGGAAGTTGGACTCAGGAGCCAGACTTGGAGATTGAACCAAGATACTCCAGTGTGGGATGCCGGCATTGTAAGCAGTGTCTTAATTGCTGGGCCAAATGCCCACACCTGAAAATTCTTTGTATGTTCTATATTTTACGTATATAAGTATGTGGCTATCCTGGTAAAATACAAGTATATCTTTTTCCCAGCTGGGGTCCAATATAGTCAAAACTGAACTTTTGCAATCTCATTTAGTCTGCCCCATCGGCAGAGTACTTTGTAAAGTTTGTTAGGAAGCCACTACTCACTCCTCCCAGAGCTGCCAGTATAAAATATATTTCTCTTATCTGTGATTCCAAAATGCTTCTGTCTCACCTTTAGTCTTACCATGTAATAGACACATATTTTGTTCATTTTGGTGACCAACATCATATATGTAGACTACTAGCAATTAATTATTATTATTATTTTATGCAAGGTGAGGCCACACTTGAACTGACTCAGTCAATAGCTCTAAAATATTGATATCCTGTATAGTCAGAATGTAAAGAGATAAATTCCAAAAGAGGAGGAAAATGAAAAGGGCTTTATGGTGTATCAAAGATACCTGCACATTCAAAAACAATAACCCCTTCCTCCTTTATCTCCGACCATAATTTTGTAGCTTAGATAGCACGGGGCTCTTACACACCCTGAACACAACAGAACCTAGTGGACTTTGATTTCAGTCTCAGCTGCCACTCACTAGCGATTTGACCTTTGGTAAATCACTTAACCCACCCTACACTCAGTTCTCTCATCTGTAAAATAAAAGTTTATACTAGATGATCTCTCAAGTCACTTCAAGCTGGAAATGTCATAAGTTTCTGAACAGACTAAACATAAAGCTCTTGAAATTTTTGCACAGTTCTAGTTTGGCTTTCATGTATAGAAAATTCTCTCAAAAATATGCTAACATTGCATTCATTGAAAGTGTGAAAAATAATAATGGATTATGACTTGTCGAGATGGTAATCATCTGAAACAAAGGTGTGGAAAAGATCGTTAGGAATGTGAAGTGATGCAAAGAAAAACAAGCAATGGCAAGGAGCAGTGGCATGAGAGAATTAAAAAGTCACTAAGTCAAAGAAACAGAGATTAGGAATTCTAATCACTGAATCACTTAGTTGCTCATTCAAGAAGCTGTTAGTGAGATTTGGCTCTTGGCTCTGAGGATACAATGGTGATTAAAGCAGAGATAGACCCAGTCCTCACATATTTACACTGCGGTTAGTAGGAAGCAAGGGGACATATGTAAACTAAATGAGATAACTTGAGATAGTAATATATAGCAAGTTCTAAACAAGGGTAGAGTGGATAATGGGAAAAAAGGCCTACGTCTGGAGGTTACTGTGGGTAAAAGGGATGGTTAGAATGACTTTTCCAATGAAGTAACACGTATGTTAATAATTTACTGTCCAGTATTTGCCCGCATGAACTTCTCAGGGAAGAACCTTATAGAGAAAATACTGAATACCAAGTACCAAGGGTGGGAACCAGCCTATGAGTTTGAAAGTTTGGTGAACAACAGCGAGGCAATACTACAGTGACCAAAGGACAGGATATGAAAACACAAGGGCAGGTTCAGGTAAAACCCATGTGTCCTAATCAGTGATAAGAATTTGTATGTTCCATGAATATTTCAAGGAGACGTTTCATGTTTTCAAGGTGGTGTCCCAGAGGAAACATGTTTGGCTCTGAGCAAAGATGTGACAATGAAAACAAATTCCCAGTGGAAACAAAAACTTCTTGGGATATGTGCATACTTCATACCTGGGAAATAAAACTCTAGGAGAGTTGGGTAAGTTAGCATAGCAATTCACAGTAACATTGAGTGAAGCCTTAAGATCCAGCAAAATAGGAAGTATGTACCAGATGAAAGCAGAAACAAGGAAAGCCCACATGTTATCATAAATGTCTACTTGCAAATGAGAGAACTATTTGTACCTTTGCATTGTCAGCAGCAACAAGGGGTTGTGTTAAGAGCCATGAATAGACCTTGACTTCAACAAATTTTCTCATGTAGCAAGATCAGCCCAGTTCAGTTTGTTTCAGTGGCTACAGGGAAGGCAATGGATGGAAAACTTCAGTCTGCACTGGTTTGGAGAACGAGTACCAGTGAGCAGAAAGTTCCTGCATCCATACTGTCTGTTTTAATTCCAAGGTGCAAAGAAGGACATTTAAGTATTCAGATTTAATCTAATGTTCTCCTTAACTACAGTAAGCTAAAAAAAAAATAATAATAAATAGAGTCAGTGGGTGGGATGTAGCCTAGTGCTTAAGACACTGATTAAGACACCAAGTTCCATGTTGGAATGAGTTCAAGTGCCTGGATTGAAGTCCTGCCTGTGCTCTTGGAGAGGCAGCAGATAACTCAAGTAAGACTTTCTACCACTCATATGCGAGACCAGACTAGTTCCCAGGACCTAGCTTCAACCATGGCTTTGCCCCAGCTACTGTGGATGTCTGGGAGTGAATCAGGAATGGGATTGGCCTACCCTTACTTCCTTCTCTCCTTTTCTCCTTCTCTCCACCACTTCCCAAATTAAAAAAAAAAAAAAAAAAAAAAAAGGACTCAAGATTTGGAAAATATTTTTTGCCTGATGTTTGGGAAAATCATTATAATTTTATATGAAGAATCTTTAAAAATGTCCTGAAAAATGCATATTATGAAAAACCTATGCACGGATTTCAAAGCAGTTTATACCAAAATAATCTTTTTTTTTAGTTCAATTTTTCTATGAACCTTTGAAGTTACCCCGAGGAATTATAACAGCCTGGCCTGTTTGCTGTAGCTGCTTTTGCCTTTATTCATCTGAAAAGAGAGAGCACCAATGCATCCCTTATCTGACCCCACCATGTTTCACTGTTGGAAATCCAGGTTGCACTGATGATGTGGGTGATGATATATGGCAAGTTTTGTCAATCCAAGTTACTGAGAGAAAATGTCACAATCTGAATCAACTTAATGGTAGTTGTTCACTGAGAATAGATGCTATGTGCTGGGAAGAGGAACTATTGCAGAGGTTTAAGCACAAGGGTTTAAAATCCATGGAAACAAGAGTAATATGGGACAAGTAAATGAAAATTGATGTGATATTAAATGTTAAAATTAACTACAGGTCAATAGGTCAATAATCTTTTTTTTTTTTGACAGGTAGAGTTAGTGAGAGAGAGAGACAGAGAGAAAGGTCTTCCTTCCATTGGTTCACCCTCCAAAATGGCCACTACAGCCAGCGCTATGCTGGTCCGAAGCCAGGAGCCAGGTGCTTCCTCCTGGTCTCCCATGCAGGTGCAGGGCCCAAGCACTTGGGCCATCCTCCACTGCCTTCCCGGGCCATAGCAGAGAGCTGGACTGGAAGAGGAGCAATCGGGACGGAATCCGGCACCCCAACTGGGACTAGAACCCAGGGTGCCAGCACTGCAGATAGAGGGTTAGCCTAGTGAGCCACAGTGAGGTCAATAATCTTTATTAGAGTAGGGAAAGAGAAACAAACCTGAGTTTTGCCGACCAGATCCAAGCAGAGTAAAAACTCATTTATTTCACATGCTCAATATACAGATGATCTTTACTTAAGATGATTTGAGCTAATACATTTTCAAGTCCATGACTGTACAAAAGTGATAAACATTCAGAAGAAACCACTCATTTGAATGCTGGATTTTAGTCTTTCCAATAAACTAATGAGATAACACTTTACAGTATTATAAAATAGGATTAATGCCGGGAGATTTTGCAGACTATAGGTTAATGTCAGTGTTCTGAGCATGTTTGAGGTAGACTAGACTAAGCTTTTATGTTCTGTATATTAGGTATACTAAATGCATTTTTTACAGAATATTTTCAACAAGGGGCTATTAGGATACTAACTCCATCTTGAATCAAGAGCAACTGTGTTATTTTTATCATCCAGTTCTCAGAAGGTTGTTTTTGACCTTTGATTCTGCAATGGTTTAAGGGACACATCCACATTATATCCTCAGATGATAAAGAAAACTTTAACTTCATAGCTGTTCAGATGTGAAGGATAATGGCAAGATGCTGCTGACTTACAATTAATTGTGCACAAAGCAACAGCAAGGCCATTTTTTTCCTCACTGGTGATGGTTAACTCTCAAGCTATTAATCATCTAATTGTTCAAATCAATCAACTACCAATTGTTAGCATTTTATATTAGCCCTACTGTCCCTCATCCTTTGTAAACTATGTAACTGGTCAAAACATATTAAAACTGATTAGATTTAAAATAAACTGTCCATTTCCTGTTATATTCAAGGTGAAGATTCTTTCGGAGGGTTTTGGAGAGGTAATTACTCTCACATGTTACAGAGAAAATGAATGTAAACAGTAAACAGGAGAATAATCAAATTGGTATAAAGACTTTCATACTCAAACCACTAGAAAGACCATCCCCTTGATACAATTCTGAAACATTCTCAATAGGTAGATATATAATGAGGTCTTCACAAACTTTGTGAAAAAACTGTATGAATGTCATAAATTTTGCTTGAAAATAAGCTAATCTTTTAATTTCATTTTCCATGAAATGTTTGAAGTACTTTCATATATATTTAATATTTACATATATATACATATGCACACATATACATGACGATCCATGCATATAGGGTTATATATTTATAAGTATAGAACTATCCTAGTAATTGCTTAACGCAATTTCTGTTTGCTTTTCGGAGTCTGATACAACAGTATAAACACACGTTTCAGTGGAGGCGATTTCTGAAATGTCCTTGGTGACCTCTGTTTATCCTGTTGCCTCTCTCCAATGGATCCTTCCGCTCTGCTCCAGTGTAATCTTCCAAGGATTAGAAGCTGCTAGGGCTGGAGTTGTGGCATAGTGGGCAGAGTCACCACCTATGATGCCAGCATCCCACATGGGTGCCAGTTCATGTCCTGTCTGTTCCACTTCCTCTCTAGCTCCCTGTGACTGGCCTGAGGAAAGCAGCAGCAGATGGCCCAAGTATCCGGGCTCCTGCCCCTACATGGGAGACCTGAATAAAACTCTTGCTCCTGGTTTCTGCCTGGCCCAACCAGAGCCATTTTGACCATCTTGGGAGTGAACCAGCAGATGGAAGATTCTCTCTCTTTCTCTGCCTGTTCCTCTCTGTGTAATTTTGACTTTCAAATACATAAATCTTTACTAATATGAACCCCATTTATGACTCATTATTATAATGCCAGTATTTGTCATTTTTTTTTCTCAATAGTATACTCTGTGAGTATGAGTTAGCTGTATTGATCTGCTCCCTAGAGGTGGTAAGTTGCCATCTGAGGAGCCCTATGAACATGTTTGCTATACTAGTGGTTGATCAGCAATTGAAAGACTAACCAGAAGGCCACTCTCTTAGGAAGTACTTCAACCTCACTCTCTCTGACCACTGTCAGAGAATCTGCTTGTGTACTGAGTGATGGAAATGACTTTTCACTAGTGAACGAGTGCTATTCCAGACATGAAAGCACCACTACCCTCCTACAAATAGCGTTTAAAAGAGCAAACTCCAGTGGTCTACACCAAATATATTTCCATTGACCATGGTGTCTTACCCCTAAGAGGTTACACTGTCCTATGGCAGGCTGTCAGCAGAGGATTAAACAGCCAGACTGTGCCCAGAAATGTAGCTGAATATTGCCACCGGAATATTGTCACCTCCCAACAGAAGCCTTTCATTGAAGATTTGTTAGAGTATCTAAAAGGACAGAAAGATGTGAATTTCATTTAATTCACAGAACAGATTGTGTGACTGTTTTTTGTCCTGCTAGTTAATAAGTGTTTAAATGTCTAGCAGAATTTTTTGGACTTTTTTTTCTAGCTTTACTAAGAGAAAATGGACAAATAAAGATTGTGTCTATTTGCTGTGTACAACATGATGTTTTGATATATATGGAAGTGATTTGTGCAGTCAGGCTAATTAACGTACCAGTTGTTAGCTGCATCGAATCATTGGGAGATATAGACTGGTAGTGAGCAAACAATAGGCTACAAGGTGGAGATGGCCGAATGGGCTCACACCATTTGGAGAATGTATTAGACGTTCTGTGCCACAGTTTACCAAGATGCAGGTCACGTACAAGTCATACAGACCTTCCCCACTACATCCCTCAACAGCTTCTTTTTTGACATGCATGAACAGATTGCACCTTATGTTTTCCTGAGATCACCATTGTTATTCTTCGCATTTTTCTCAATGTGTTCCCCATGCCTGGAACACCATGTCCCCCCACCTAAATCCTATGCATCTCAAACCACTCAGTTTCCATATTGTCTCACCCAAAAGCATTGTTCTCCGTGCGGGCTCAGTTGGTTGACCAACTTCTGTGTGTGCTGCTGGATCACCCTCAAGCCACCATTGGCCAGACAAGCTGAAGCTGTCCATTTAGCATCAACTCCCCCCTCTACTTTGTGAGAAACAAAAAAGCAGGTGTTTTGCCTTTTTCTGGCATACATAATTCTCAGCAAAATAATAGGTGACCCAAATAAAATCTCCTGTGAATACCTCAACAGACATTTAGGAAAAAAAAAAAAATTCCTCCTGTGTCCAACTAAGAAATGTTCACAGTGAGCATTTTCTTAAGATGTTGACCTACATATAAGTAGAACTAATAAAATCATCTGAAGATATTTCTCCTACTAATAGTTATACATACACTTCCATAAATAAATGTTATGGATTCAGAGATATTATATAAAGCCAAGACTCTGATATGTGATATTATTTTTGCCCCATTAGTATGTGCATTTATATTCCAAATACACCAAATGTGCTTTAATGACCATGCTGTTTGCTGAAAATTATCAAAATGAGTGTATAGAATCTGTCATTTTATCCTTTACAATGCAAGGGACATCATGTAGGGAGGAATCGCTCATTGGCTAGCAGGTGCATCATGGGTATTTTTCATACTTATTCTACTGATCCCCTGAAAGCTGGTGGTGGTGGTTTACAGGACCAAACGTCTCCTCCAGGAAACTCTTTCACCTATCAGCAAGAGTTCCAGAATCATCCCAGAATCATTCCAGATTCAAGCATACATGACTTCATTAGAAAGAATGCAAGAATCAGGTAACTTCTTTCTCACCCTTTAACCTCTCCACAGTGTATTTTATAAACAGCAAAAGCAAAATAGTGATATAGATATATATATACACACACACACACACACACACACACATGGTTATACTTAAGTGACACAACTGAGTAGTTTATTTAAAAAATGGATAAGGGTCAGGTCTCTGCTGATGGCCTGGGAAAGCAGCAGAAGATGGCCCAACTGCTTGGGCCCCTGCACCCGCATGGGGGACCTGGAAGAAGCTCCTGGCTCCTGGCTTTGGATCAGCCCAGCTCCAGCCAGTGCAGCCATCTGGGGATTGAACCAGTAGATGGAAGACCTCTCTCTCTGTCTCTTCCTCTCTCTGTAACTCTGCCTTTAAAATAAATAAACAAATCTTTAAAAAAAAAAGATAAGAGAAAAAATAATACATTTTGAGTAATTACTAAATTAAAGTCTTTTTATAGGCGCCTTCCTGACACAGAGTGTTTAAACTTGACAATGGGATTATGATGAGGTATTTAATCCACATTTTAGATGAGTAAACTCAAATATAATATCATTCACAATGTAGGACTTCACTTGTGCTACCTTCATTTTGGAAGTATTTGTGAAAGTTGTAATTTTTACAAATAGCTATAATCTATGTGTTGGCATTTATTTAATTGTTTGGCTAAGCAAATTTATGGATATTTCTTAGAAAATGAGAAAAACTAGATTTTCAGGGAAGAATATTAGTTTAAAATATCTTAGTGTTCAGTTCATCTAATTTCCCTTTTAAAAAGGGAATTTACATAATTGCTCAGCAAACACTAGTTATACAATTGAAAATTGGATGGTAATTTAAAAATAATAAAGTAGTTCAAAATACAGTAATGAAGGCCCACAAACAGGAAGCTCCAGAAAAAAAATTATTTCACCACCATTTTTCCCCTTCATGTCTTCCTTAAAGAAGTGGGGATTCTAGGCTCTGAAATTTATTTTATCATCCAATCATAAAACCTCAAAAATATACCATTACTAAAAATTTTATAAAATATGATATTCATAAAATATGTTCCTAAATCTGTACATATGAAACATATGAAATTTGTATAACTTAAATAAAATTTTAAAAAGAAAATATGTGTTTCTAAAATTTTAAAATATGACATTCAAACATTGCTAATTAGATATCACCTATCTCAATGGTTTTTAAAATTCTATTCTAGAAATGTTCTTTTTAAGAAGAACATTTTCAGGGGGCTCAGCACTATGGTATAGCAGGTAAAGCCGCCACCTGAGGCACCAGTATCCCATATGGATGCAGGTTTGAGTCTTGGCTTCTCCACTTCCAGTCCTGCTATTTGCTAAAGTATCTGAGAAAGCAGTGGGGGATGGCCCAAGTTCTTGGGCCCCTGCACCCATGTGGGAGACCCAGAAGAAGCTTTTGGCTCCTGGCTTCAGATTGGCCCAGCTCCTGCAGCTGCAGCCATTTGGGGAGTAAACCAGCTGATGGAATATCTGTCACTCCCTCTCTCTCTCTACAACTCCGTCTTTCAAGTAAATAAATAAATCTTTAAAAGAAATAAATTAAAAATAAAATATAAAGAACATTTTTGTTTCTCTATACCAATGTTATCAGCTGCACAGGATACCTCAAATGTTATAAAAATATGCATATGCATTACTACATTTAATTGCTGAGGTATTCAACATACCCCTGAGTAGTAGATACTGTAAACTGTGTATTGTATTGCTTTCCCAAAAGATGTCAAACTTGTCCTCAGTATCTGTGAATGTAAATATAACCTTGTTTGGAAATAGGTTGTTTGTAAATGCAATCAAAATTTTCTGATACTAGATTAGGGTGGTCCCTGATCTTAGAAGACTAGGGTGGGTCCAGCACTGTGGCATAGCTGGTAAGGCTGCCACTTGCAGTGCTAGCAGATCACCCCCAGCTGTTTCACTCCAATCCAGCTCTCTGCTATGGCCTGGGAAAGCAGTAGAAGATGGCTAAAGCCCTTGGGCCCCTGCACCGGCATGGGAGACCCAGAAGAAGCTCCTGGCTTCTGGTTTTGGATCAACATAGCTCCAGCCGTTGCAGTCATTTGGGAAGGAAAACCTCTCTCTCTGCCTCTTCCTCACTGTGACTCTGCCTTTCTTTTTATTTATTTATTTATTTTTGTATTTATTTGGCAGGTAGAGTTAGACAGTGAGAGAGAGAGGCAGAGAGAAAGGTCTTCCTTCCATTGGTTCACTCCCCAAATGGCCGCCACGGCTGGCACAGTGCCAATCAGAAGCCAGATGTTTCCTCCTGGTCTCCCATGCAGGTGCAGGGCCCAAGAATCTGGGCCATCCTCCACTGCCCTCCCAGGCCACAGCAGAGGGCTGGACTGGAAGAGGAGCAACCGGGACTAGAACCTGGTACCCATATGGGATGCCAGTGCCACAGGTGGAGGATTAACCAAGTGAGCCACGGTGCCAGCCCCCTGCCTTTCAAATAGATAGATAGAAACTTTAAAAAAAAAAAAGAAAGACTAGGTTCCATATAAGAGACACAGGTACCCAAAGGGGAGTATACCATATGAAAATGGCTGGGACTGACCTTCCTTTGCAAGGCAAGGAACACCAAGCGTTGCCAACAACTGCCAGAAGCTCTTTGAGAAACAAGGAACAGATTCTCCCTAAGAATGTCCAGAAGGAAAGAGTATGTCCAACACCTGGATTTTAGACTACTGGCCTCCTGACCTGTGAGACAATCATGTCCCTACTGTTGGAGACAGCACTATAGCGTAGTGGGTAAAGCTGTGACCAGTGATGCCAGCATCCCATCTGGGAGTTGGTCCTGTCGTGGCTGCATCACTTTTAATTCAGTCTCTGCTAATGTCTTTGGGAAAGTGGAAATTGGCCCAAGTGTTTTGGCTCCTTCCACTCATGGGAGAGACCCAGATGAAGCTCCTGGTTCCACGGCCAGGCCTTTGTGGCCATCTGGGGAGTGAACCAGTTGATGGTAGATTCTCTATCTTGCCCACTCCTCTGTAATTCTGACTCAAACAAACAAATTAGTCCTTAAAAATATCTCTGCTGCTTTCAGCACTTTGTAATAGCAGCCCATGGAATCTAATACACTGGTCAAATAGATGTCTACATTTAGCACCTGGACTTCCTGCTACTTCTCAAGTCAGACACTTCAGCAGGCGCTAAATTGGGATCTTACCCAATGATAAAAACAGAACCAAACTGAACCAACCCAAACCAAATCTATCATTTAGAAATATATTTAAGTACCTCCAAGTTGGCACTGTTATTAAATACATGCATGTGGCCATTCTCTTGCATACTCATTCAAAACACAAGAAAATGCCCTAAGCATTATATTAGATTTTGAGAATAAAATCTTAAGCAATATTTACAGGACCCTGTTCGTTCAGCATAAACATTCTTGCATACAAAAAAAAAAAAACTGCCTTTTTTTTTTTTTTAACAGATAGAATGGACAGTGAGAGAAAGACAGAGAGAAAGGTCTTCCTTTTCCCTTGGTTCACCCCCTAATGGCTGCTGCGGCCAGCGCACTGCAGCCGGCGCACTGTGCTGACCTGGAGCCAGGAGCCAGGTGCTTCTCCTGGTCTCCCATGCAGGTGCAGGGCCCAAGGACTTGGGCCATCCTCCATTGCACTCCCAGGCCACAGCAGAGAGCTGGCCTGGAAAAGGGGCAACCGGGACAGAATCCAGCACCCTGACCGGGACTAGAACCCGGTGTGCTGGCGCCGCAGGCGGAAGATTAGCCTATTCAGCCGAGGCACCAGCCAAAACTGCCTCATTTAATCATCAAAATAGCCTTTAGATTTAAGGACTGAAGATGACTTTGAACATTGTTATAGACCCATTGAGACAGCAAATTAATTGGCAGTAAGTTACAGGAACTGTAGGAAGGTAGTCACTTCCAGGCGCTTCCGTTTGTCTTCTTGCAACCTTTGATTGTGACTTTTACTTCTATCTAGGCTGAATATCCAGCAAATGAAATTACAGGGTAGACAGCAGGGAATTCTGAGGTTTCACACAATCATTCTAAAAGAAAATGTCTGGTCATTGTTACATGCAGAACCAAATCGCCTCTTATTTGCATCCTTGTTTTCTCCACACAAAGCCTGGGATATAATAAATTCAACAGGTTTTGGAATGAATCGACAATTTAAACTCATTTCTGTAATATAGAGCATATTCTTCCGATTACCTTAATAGACCTTCCCAGGTGATTCAGTGATGATAGTTCCCATTTGTAGCTTATTAACTGAATCAAACGAATTCTTTCTATGTCGTAATTCCAGTCAATTTAATTGATGCAATTTGTGAATATTCTTCTAAGTCCAAATGCAAAGTTTGCTCACTGTATTAGTGTGCTAGGGTTTCTACAGAAGTACCACAAATTGAGAGGCTCTAAGCAGCAGGTAAGTACTGGTGCAGAATTCTGGAGGTTGGAAGTCTGAAAGCCACTAGCCCAGGGTGCCAAGTGGACTCCTTCTCTCAGCTTTGGGCTCACAGCATCACACAGCCTCCACCTCCAGCTTCACAAAGCTGCTTTCCCACTGTGCTGCTGTTGTCACACTGTACTTCCTCTTCTTATAAACATGCTTCGTACCTCTCTCATCTTGATGACCTCTTCAAAGCATCCTATCTCCAAATAAGGTCACAGTCACAGATACTAGGGTTTAGGACTTTAACGTATCATTTCCTGGATAGGACTCAACCCATAACACTAGTCTACAATAGTTTTCACAATGTGCCATGCTTTCTAACAATATCAGTTTTAAAATTACATAGTAAGTATTCCAATTCCTAAAACTTTTGGACTGAGGAATTCCATCTGTATCACCTCAACTTCACCACCTATACCATAATGGAAATTCCCAAATCATTAATGCATTTTGGAAGGAGATTAGAAATTATTGTTCCTGATGCTAAAACTTTGCATTAATGTCAGACTACCACTACTCCATCTGACCAAATGGAGCAATCAAAACCAAGGGATTTTTTGAGACATGCTTTATTTAATCACTCATCTCCTCTACCCGACCACAGGTTGTAGGCGTCTGGGGAGCAGAGACTATGTCTTCCACATAGGATGCAAATAGCCAATGCCAATGATCACCTAATACAGGATTCAGGTTCCACTCCTATCAACAACTACTCATGTTAAACAAGTAAGAAAATGATGAAGGGCTGGCACTGTGGCACAGTAGGTAAAGCCACCACCACCTGCAGTGCCGCCATCCCATATGAGCAACGGTTCAAGTACCAGCTGCTCCACTTCTGATCCAGCTCCCTGCTAATGTGCCTGGGAAAGTAGCAGAGGATGGCCCAAATCCTTGGGCCCCTGCACCCCCATAGGAAACTCTGAGGAAGTTCCAGGCTCCTGGCTTCGAATGGGCCCAGCTCCAGCCATTGCAGCCATCTGGGGAGTGAACCAGTGGGTGGAAGACCCTCACCAACCTTGTCTCTGCCTCTCTTTACCTCTGCCTTTCAAATAAATAAATAAATCCTTTTTAAAAAAAAATAAAATGGTGAAAACCCCATAGTTTGATATGTTTATACAAATTATGTCTCCTTTTCTACATTATATCTCCATAATAATGAGTTTTGTTTGTTGAACTTATTTAATGGTGCAACCTCTATACATTCAATAATTGATTAACACATGACATAAGTCTCAGAGAATGCAACCAAAGACAGACACACAGTCTACAAAAATGAACAAATAGAAGCCTCATGGTGGGTGGGAGTGAAAATAATACACTCTAAAATCGGTGTCATTTTCATTTTTACCTGAGAGTTCCTTTGGACATAAGTAATCACTATGAAAATTATTCAATATTCACAGCTACCCTAGAAGGATAATTCTTTAGTACAAATGTTGCGGTTTAACCTTATATCCAGAACTCAATTTGTATTTATAGGCAAGTAAAATTGATTCAGGTCAGCCCCAGCATGAACAGAGTATGTAGGCACTTCCCCGTGTGAGCTGATTTTGTGTCCCCTAAGCATAATAGATAATTGCCTTCTCTGGGGAGACTACCAGGCTCTTTTATAATGTGGAAAGCTGCAACATTAGCAAACTCAGGTATTTTAAAGCCAGTGAGTAAAAGGTACCACTCTACAGGATGATAAATGGGGCAGGACAAACTCTGCTGACAGCATTTGGAAGAGACAATAGGGATAAGAACTACTAAAATCAGAGATGTGCGTCCCAAGGACAGGGACGGGCCTTTGTGGACAATCTAAATTCCTTCCTAAATGCGGGGAAGAAAGTTTTGTGCCAATGTGAAAACACAAGAGACCACAAGAACTCAACATTTCTTCATAGAGCAAATTAGTTGGGAAAACAGAAAAATGTCTCCTCTGTTTTATTTAGGTAGATAACTCAATGCACTCCGTTTAATCGCTGTTTCTCTCCACGTTTCAACGTTTGGGTTGCCGCAGGTCATTCTGCAATGGAAGCCAGCAATGCTGCAGGCCGTCCACTTCAGTTTATGTTGTAAAGATGATTTTGGACCCTTATCAATTTATTATTTCCTGCCCCTGTTTTGTTTGTGAAACAACAGTTTCCTTTTAAGAGAAGAAAAACACCAAATGGCCACCTTGCTTTAGAAACAATGAGGGGCATAAAATGAAAGAGATTTCAAGCATTCAGATGTCTTTGAGAACTGAATTCAAGGACAAACAAGCTATGTCTTTTCAGTTGGAAAAAATATGTAAGCACAATAACAATCCTAAGCAGAAACTTCAAGGACAGATATTACACAGCGTTAATTGTTAAAGTAGTGTTGTTTTGTTTTGTTTCATTATCTAGGAAACTGTCTGTGAGCTGCAATGTAGATTTCTAACAATTTCAACCCACTAATTTGAAGTCAGAAAAAAAAAAATGAAAGCAAAGTTTATCTCCTACTTTTTTGTATTTCTCTCATTGTTTTCCAATTTAACATTGTTTTCGAGGCATAGAGGCGAACTTGCTAAAACGGCATTTTCTCAGATCAGCAGCCTTTGTGACATTTCCAGCTCAGCTCTCCTCTTTTATGTGAGGGTGGCATTGCATTTGCTCATGGCCTCAGCAAATGTTACTGTTGGGTAAAGGAGCCAAACAGCAGATGCTAAAACCTAGACTGGAACAACACAGAGGGGGCAAGTGGAATGACCTAACACCCCATATCAGATGCAGGGCCCTTATTTCTTATGAGCACTGGAAAGAGAACTTTTGGAACTACAAAGTCATGTAAAAAATTAAACAATACTAACTGCTTCAACACGGGGTAGGGGCCAACTAGCTTTAACAACAAAATAGAATACTTTTATGAGAAATGTTCCTTAATTCAAGTGCTAATAGATGCAAATCACCCTATAAATATGAAAATTGTAGAAGGAAGGCTTATCACATTTTCAATTAGTAAACTGAACACAATTATAAAAGAAAGATATACCATTTTCATATAATAAATCTGAAGACAGAAGTTGCATGCTTAATGTTGGCATTTTAGGAACACTGAGAGGAGCCCTCCCAAATAAATGTCAAAGGAGCCAAATAATGAGACAAAAGTAAATTTCGTGGAGAAAGAGGCTGTTGTTTTCCCCATGTTTATGATTTCTTGGCAGAGGGAAAGTGAAGCTTGTTAGCAGGTAATTAACTATCAAAGGAAAGAACTAATACAGCCCAGCTGCAACAATTATTAAGTTGAGTGATAACCAATAGTGTCAGCCAGAGATGAGAAATTATTTCCTGCTCCTAAGTTGTAAAATAAAACTTCCTTTTCTCGTTCATTTCATTGCTCTTTAAGTGAGCCTAAAATCCAGCATCCCTCATTCTAATTAAACAGAAACTGTTAGGGCCGAGATGCTGTTTCCAATCACTGGAAGTCATTTTCTTATCTTCTTGTCTGACCTAGAGCAGTCTTCAGCACCCACATGTAGATACCCACCAACAGAGCAATCTGCCAGTCAATGAGACTATAAAAAAGCCTCAGAATCCTGTGCTCCAAGACTCCCTTTCAAGAACCTCCTCTTTGATGGTAATTAGCTTAGGCTTATCAGGAGAAAATGGAGACTGTTGATTGCATTCCTTGGTAGACAATTAATCATGCAGAATTGGAGGAAGCATTGAGGTTTTTATAATATGTGACAGCATAAACACTTAGTCCAGTCAACATGGGCTCTGATTGTTTACTGCTGCGCAGATGGTAAACAAAATGGAGGAGCATATGGAATATTAAAAGAACACCTGAAGTCGGAGCCTTTTGTACCAAATTAGGACTGTAGTTATTACACATAAGTTTATTGGCTGCTGTCTAAAATGTGTTTCGTTACTGTCAAATGTGTTATTCATGTAAAATAAGCATCAGGGGCTAATGTCAAATGAGTTGCTTAATTATCTGCATGTATTTTATCTTCATTCGACGATGTCATTGGTCATCTGTGTGACTTTGAACAAGCCCTTAACATCCACAGGCCTCAGTTTAATCATCTGTAAAGTGGACATAATACATTACTGAACTTCCAGCATTATTTGAGAATTTGTGAGATTCTACACAATTGTGCACAGTACCTGTCACAGAAACATGCTCAGTTAATATGAGTTCCTGTTACGTCCCCATCCTTGTCACCGTTGTCATCATTACTCATTGAATAATGCAAAGCTGAGCTAAATGAAACCAGTATATTACTTCTAAAGTGAATTTATAGCTAGATATTTTGTGACATGTGCTAATTTAACATTCTTTTTATCTTTTCATGGATCTCTCTTTGGAACTTTAAAATGGACTATTTTTTTCCTTTTTTATTTTTTTATTTTTTATTTCATAAATGTGAATTTACAAAGTGCAACTTTTGTATTGTTGTGGATCCCCCCCCCTCAACCTCCCTCCCTCCCGTGGCCCTCCCCTCTCCCTCTCCCATCCCGCCCTTTATTGAGTTTCATAAAGTGGACTATTATTCAATAATATGCTGGCCATACATAAGGATTGTCCACCTGCTTATCTCCAGTTAAGGAAATCTACCCCGGATGGATGTCACCTCATGGAATAAATGGAGCACGTTCAAAACCAGTTAAGAAAAACAAAGTTGGAGGTGCTCTGCCCCTTGCTGCAGACTTCTCCTCTAATGGGAAGCTGTCTTCCTGCGTTTCTCTCTAGATGTAACCAGGGCCACCTCTTATTTTAACTTTCCTGATTATTAAAGACATTTTATTAGCAAACGCTGTTAGAGCATAATAGAGGTGTGACCTTCTCAGAAGTTATCTAGTTCAAGCTCCTACTCAAACTTCAGCCTTCTGCACCAATAAATGCTTACCCTTGTTAGAGGTTACAAAGCCTGATCATATATTGATTTCATTTGATCCTAATAACCACTGATACGGATACCCAAGTGTTATCATTACCAGCTCCCTCGAAGAGACGAGAAAACCGCTGCTTAGAACCATTAAGTTAGTTGTCCTGACTAGCCCAGGTTTATCATAGAATGGTATACTCTTATAATATCAACCTGATTCTCTGGCCATGGGGTATCAAATATAAATGCATTCAAAGGCAAACACAATGTACATGCTATGTGAGGCCTAAAATCAGGCATCAGGAAAAAACTCGTATCACAGCGAAGCACAACTGTCTGGTTGCAATGCTTTTTAGAGACTCTTCTGGAGAAACTTAAGAATTACTGAACAAACATAAATCTCTCAAGGCTAAATACAGCCAATGGCCTTGAGTATTTGATTTCTGACTTCTTTACCTCACTGCTCTGGGTTAGCACAAGGAGAAACCACATGTGTAAGTTGACTCAAGTAGCACCAGATACTGATAAAAATATGATCTTCTTGCACCACAGCCAGAGCACCAAACCCAACTTTTTTTTCTGCAGATTTAGCTTTCTTGCCAGTGTGCCACACAGTGCTCACGGCAGGGAATTCAGCCAAAACTTCAGGTCATTGTTTGGTGCCTAGTGCCATACTGCAGGCATTTGGTTACCTGTGCCAAAAACCCACGTTCCTTCCATCTGGTTCTATCTCAATTCAGTGGACGAGTGAATGATGCACAGAGCACACTGATGGATTATTGCAGCCATTCTTCCTCTTTCGGGCTGCTGTAGTTTTAGGTCAGTTCTCCTTGAGGCCTGACACTAGGACTAAGACATCCTTGGGGGCAGTTTTATGTTTGAACACAATATAGCTTCTGCAGATCCAAAGCCCGTGAGCTTGCAAAAGCTGTGGGTCACATAACAATCCACCCGTCCACCAGATTAATTAAGTATTCTTCATTAGGTTAAAATACTGTAATAGGAGGATGCTTCAAAAAGTCCCTATGAAAACAGAATTAAAAGAAAAGTTGACTTGGGGTCAAAATTTGGGAAAGTCGTGCCTGGTTTTCTTTTCGTTTTTTAGATTTATTTATTTATGTAAAGAAAACAGGTATTTCATATATGCAGTTTAAGAACATAACAATACTTCTCACATTCCCTCCTTCTTCTTGTCTTATTTTTCTTTTAATTTTCACGATAATATTATTTACTTTATAATCACAAGCCTAAGCCCCCACTAAATAAATAATTTAACAAGTAGAAAAGCCATTGCTCTTCAGGAGTATAGACGAGGGCTATAAACAACAATCAAATCTCAAGATGTCAATTTCACTCATATACATTACATTTTTGCACTCTATATATTAGTTTCCATGAATCAGAGAAAACCTGTGATATTTGTCTTTTGGGGATTCGCTTATTTCACTGATATAATGGTCTCCAATTGCTCCCAACTTTCTGATTACCCATCATGTAAAAGTTTTTATATCGTAATTGATCTCTTCCTAAATAATAATTCCTGGGGGAAAAAGCTATATTACTGATTCATCAAAAGAAAGATTTTTCTGCTCATTAACTTTGGTATGGTGATTTTCTTTTTTCCCCAGTGGCAAATGGAGATGAATGTGGTGTACAACGTAGGGGAGTTTGCTGCTGAGACTGTATACAAATTGAAAGGAGACCCATTGAAATATGAAGGACCCAGGTCGATCAGCTTCCAAAAAGAAAAGTGAGGTAGTGGGCTAATAATAACCAGACAGTGCATGAGGTCCTCAGTGACAGCCTCCTCCTGTTCAGAAACTGGCTGCATTTTACAATACCGTCAGTGCTTTAGAGTACTTGATCTTGCCTTACCTGATTTCCTTCTCATAAATGCCTTCTGATGGGTAGCAGAACATTATTAATTGCTATTTTACGGATTACAAAAGACAGGCAAAGAGGTCAAGTGACTTGCCTCTGGTACCACAAGTGTTGGAGCTATCCACAGCGCTAAGGACTAGTGCTGGAATTCAGTACCATGGGGTTGGTTGTGGTGCAGTGGCTTAGCTGGCATTCCACCTTGGAGTGCTGGTTTGAGTTCCAGCTACTCTTCTTCTGATCCAGCTCCCAGATACTATGACTGTGAAGACTACAAAAGCTGGCCTAAGTGCCGCAGCCCCAACCTCCCACATGGGAGACCAGGATGGAGTTACGATATTGGCTGCTGGCTTCCACGTGGCCTCGTTCTGACTTTTGCTCCCATTTGGGGTGTGAATCTTAAATTAAAAAATCTCTCTTTCTATCCCCCTCTCTCTCCTTTTTTTTTCCTCTGTCACTCTTTCAAATAAATAATCGTTGATAATAATAAATAAAAAGAAATTCAGCAATGTGCCATCAAATATTTTTATGTGAGTGCCTTTCTTTTCCCTAATGATTTATACCTTCAGATATAAACATTTTCTGTTTAATTCCTATGTCCATATAATTGTCAATTAGTCATGTAAACATATGTTAACCATTGTCCAATTCTCTACACTTTATATCCATGATTTTTTTATGATTTATTTGTTTGTTTGAAAGTCAGAGTTAGAGAGAGAGTCACACACAGAGAGAAAGAGATCTACCACCTGCTGGTTCACTCCCCAGATGGCAGCAATGGCTAGAGCTAGGCCAGGCCAAATCCAGGAGCAATGAACTTCTTCTAGGTCTCCCATTTGGGTGGCTGGGGCTCAAACACTTGTGCCATCTTCCACTGCTTTTCCCAGGCCACTATCAGGGATTTTAATTGGAAGTGGGGCACCCATATGGCATACTGGTGGTGTGGATGGCAGCTTTATCTGCTATGCCACAGTATTGACCCCATCCACGAATGTGTTTCCTGTAGGTGCATACTTTAAGAATGAGTGGAAGGGCTGGCGCTGTGGTGTAGTGGATAAAGCCACTGCCTGCAGTGCTGGCATCCCATATGGGCACTGGTTCTAGTCCCAGCTGCTCCAGTTCTGATCCAGCTCTCTGCTATGGCCTGGGAAAGCAGTAAAAGATGGCCCAAGTCCTTGGGCTCCTGCACCCATTTGGGAGACCCGGAAGAAGCTCCTGGCTTTGGATCAGTGCAGCTCTGGCTGTTGTAGCCAAGTAGGGAGTGAACCAGCATATGGAAGACCTCTCTCTCTCTCTGCCTCTTGTTCTCTCTTTGTGTAACTCTGACTTTCAAGTAAATAAATAAATCTTTTTTTAAAAAAGAATGAGTAAAAAAGAATACATTAACACAATAGTTACAAAGAGATCTCATCTGAGGTTTAGATATCAAATAATGTTAATATCAACTTCCAAATAACTTCCAGTCTGAAATGGTTCCAACTTATTCTTCCAATAGCAACTAGTTGTTTGGAGTTCTATATGGTATTTCTAGGATCCATCTACTCAGGGCAAATAGGTCTATTATGTTTCAAGCACATGACAGCAGTGGGGCTTTAAAGGATGCATATGTTCTGGCAATAGTGGTTCTCACAAGCTAGACAAGCAATCCATTAAATGCAATGGATTGAGAGACATCATGAAGAATGAACAAGGGACTGTGATAGAATAGAAGAATGAAAAATCAACATAGTGAGTTGAGGAAGGCTTTTGTGTGTGCATAGGAGGGGGGGTTGTATATGAGATAGATCCTAAAGCATGAGTCAGGTAGAGTTATTCCAGAAGAGAACGAAAGTCGTGAAACAGAAGAATACGGAGTTAAATGTGTCATCATTTACTCTGTGCCAGTCATTCAACAAAAGTTGAGTGTTTTCTAACTTTCAGGTATCCAGTTAACTCATGGTGAATGTACACTCATTTATTTTATTCTTACAGTGACCTTCTATGTTAGGTATCAAGAAATGGAAATGCAGAGAGGTTCAGTCGTCTGCCCAATGCCACACAGCGAGTGACAGTCATAGCCAGGAAAGTATGTGCAGATATATTGGCTCTGGGTTCTAACTGTGCTATCCCGAGTTACACACTGTGGCTGACACCAAGCACAATTAGGAATGAGGTACGGGAGGCTATCTGGTGGAAATATTATCTGAAATCACATTGGAAAGGGATCTGTCACACTCCAAAGGCACCACAAACTTAGCTATTCAAGAATTTATGCATAAAAAATCAAAATACATAGCAAAGACACGAACAATAGATTTCAGGTGAGGTGGTAAGGTCTCTACATTTCTTCATGTAGAGACAGCATAGCTTATGGGCTCGGCCAGGCTGGCGGCCACGAGCCGAATGACAAAGATGAGGACAAGCCGAATCGCTTCCCATTAAGAAGCAAGCTACAAAGCAAATGGCCTGCCAGCGAAGCAAAAGTATTGATTGACCATTTAGTGCAAATGATGGAATGTTAATTAATAACTGCAGCTGTCAGGAAGCAGCGACTGTTTGCCTTCCATATAGATTTCTTCCCCTGACTTTCATTTGCTTTAATGTTCAAAGCTTTGTTTGATGGGAATTTAATGCTTCCCTTTCTCATTCTGTTAATTCTTTCAGTATTTTGTACTGTATCCTTTTGTGTACGCCTGCCTTTATATGGTTTTCTCTCTCTTGCATGACTCGTGCTGTATTTAGGGTCCTGAAAGTCTGAGATTTCTTACAAGTTTCGGTTTTGAAAACCAAATGAAGCACTTCAGAGAGGTGAGTGGATCTCAGGGTGAAGGTTACCAAGGACATTTTGTGTCTGCAGTAACTTTCACGGGAGGGACACAGGTCAGCCTGGAGAAATCAACATCAAGGGAATGTGTATATGTCAGAAAAGAGGGAAACTGGACCAACAGAGAAAAATAAGGCAGAAAAATAACCCAGGAAGACTCTTTAAAAATACAGTTATGAAAACATGGTGAAGATTTCAAGTTAAGTGATAGAAAGAAATAAAATATGAGTGATCGATTCTTTTTTTTTTTTTTTTTTTTTTTTTTTTACAGGCAGAGTGGATAGTGAGAGAGAGAGACAGAGAGAAATGTCTTCCTTTTTGCCGATGGTTCACCCTCCAATGGCCGCTGCGGCTGGCGCATCTCGCTGATCTGAAGCCAGGAGCCAGGTGCTTCTCCTGGTCTCCCATGCAGGTGCAGGGCCCAAGGACTTGGGCCGTCCTCCACTGCCTTCCTGGGCCATAGCAGAGAGCTGGCCTGGAAGAGGGGCAACCGGGATAGAATCCGGCGCCCCAACCGGGACTAGAACCCGGTGTGCCAGTGCCGCAAGGCAGAGGATCAGCCTGAGAGATCGATTCTAACAATCAGGTAAAGTATCCACAGAAAAAGTCATGCTGTTTATAACCAAATTCATTCTAGATGTGTTGTAGATATTGGGCTGTTTACCTCATGTTAAACTGAATAAGTCAAAAGATAAAAGCTGATCAGAATTCCAGTGGTAGAGAAACCTTTCTAAGAGTGGGGTGTTCTGTCTTTGCTTCTTTTAAATGATTATTATTTGAAAGGAAGAGAGAGAAAGATTTTGCCTCCACTGGTTCTCGCCCCAAATGGCCACAAGTGCCAAGACTGGGCCAGGCTGGGGCCAGGCTGCAGCCAGGAGCGAAGACCATCATTGTGGTCTACCACATGGATGGCAGAGGCCTAAGTACTTGTTTTCCTGAAATGTCCTGTTGTCTTGTGACACATTAGGATTTCAAGAAGTTTATGGAAAAAGTGGAATTAAAAATTAGTGTGCATTTTCTGTGAACTTTGAATCCCCCTCATAGTTCTAAAAGGCTTCAACACTAATGATGTCGAATTAGTGGTTACTACAATGAGACTAAGCTGCGTTTCCAATGGCCTTTGTCTCTGTAAGGCATAGCTGCGAGTTATATGTAAAAGGTGAAATTAGAAAGTAGAAAACAGAGAAATAAAGGCAGGAGTACTTAGTGAAGGACAGAGAATGCTCCCAAATAATGCCTCAGTGTGTCCCTTTGGAGAATAACTATCATAAACAGCCTGTTCCTTTCTCTGCTATTTAAGTTAATGAAGTAAATCCAGTGAGAAACAATAATACCACTGTTAGCAGGGTCCTAAAGCCAATTTTATTTACTGGGCAAGACCTCTAAGTGTATGTTTCTAGGAAAGATTTGTTTCTGATGATGAATTTAGAACGTTGGTTAAATTTATGTCAATAGGAGTGAAGGGATAAGAAACAGGCAACAAAGTCCATTTTACTATGGTCTTCCATGTATGCCTCACTTACACCAATTATAGAATCAGCACCCCCACTTCAGCAACCGTGCAGTTCCTCTGACACTAAAGGTTGGCCCCCACAGCCACATTTCTTTTTGTCTTCTACATTGCTCTTTTCAGTTTCTAAGTTTCTGTCCTGGCCTTACACGCATGTGCTCCCTGTCCTGATCTCCCTCGGAACACTTCGCTCCTTCTTGCTCCCATTCATTGTCCTCCTCTTTGACTATGGATGATGGCTTCCTTCTCTCTCAGAAACACAGAACTGGACCAGGATTCCCTGTTAACACTGACTCTATAAGATGAAGAAAGTATTTGATTCACATAACGCAGCTTCATATTTGTCTTATCACAATTACGCTGCCCAGAAAAATGATGTTTACAATTGCAGTTGATTTTATCCGTTGATACATAGAAAATAAACCTCTCAAAATCTCTTAAGACATTATATTTAATTCCATAGTGATTCCAAACCTTCATACTTCTGAAATTTAATTTATATCTCAAACAAACATCCATAAATCAACCAAAGCCTCTAAATTTAAGAATCACTTTTTTTTTTTCTTGGAGACTGGAACGTGCAAAACTGACATTTCAGTGTTCAGTGGTATAATTTCTAGAAATAGCACTTTAATGGTTCAGGCTAAACATTGTCAAAAATTCTTTGAAGACATTTAACCATCAGCAAGAGTTTCCCAAGACAGAATCATAAAAGCATGATGCAAAAAATAAAAATTAAATTAATTACTAAGAAGTGGTTTATTTTTTTATTCTGTTGACATTTATCTATACTTAACTTGTTCAACATGTAGTTGCTGATAAGCAACTGCTTGTGAAGCCCTGTATTGTAGTAAAGACAGGCACAGCAGCAGTGGTGCGAGGAGAAATACAGGTGTTGCACAATAAAAGGTAGAAACTAATAACTTCTTAAGTAAAGAGACAGGCTGCAAGTGTTCATCATGTTTACTTTGGTATTTTTATGGATTCTGTTTTTTGCCAGTTCCTTTACTACACTGTCACTTCTCAGGCCTCAGGTGTGAATACAGTCACCTTATTTTTGGCTTGCAAACTCATCACTCATGTAACAGATACAAACAGGTGCCATAAATCATAGTTGCTGATGCATACATAATCAAAATGTCGCTTTGTGTTACCTGCTCCATGCCTGAGATGGCAAGAAAAAAAGCTCTCTGTCTACCTCTCATACTTTCTATCATTTACCAAGTCTCAAGCTGTACTTTGTGACTGAGCCTCGAGAGTTAACCCTTGAAGGGTTAAATTCACGCATTCTTATTTTGATAATAGAACCTATGCACAGTGCGTGAAACTTATTTATATAGAATTTCTACTAAGGCAGGAACCTAACAATAGACACAGGAAATAAGCAATAGAAAATGGGTGAAGGAAAGCCTGCCGATTTCACAGATTATGTGCAACTAATAACTCGAGGAGTAGGGACCTTGTTGAGACACGGAGATGGTAAAAGAGAGTCAAGGTGTTCAACTTGGTTAGGATGGTGCTGCTCTTGGAAATCCAGGAGCATAAATGTTGGTCGTGAGAGAAATGGATGCTTTTATGAAAATTCTGGTGGCATATATTTTCCAAAGTATCCAGGTACACCCAATCGCTTCTGGTTCTTGTCTCTAAAATGCCTATGCTGGGGAAAGCAGCAAAATGGTCATAAAAAATTTACCTCTGTCCCAACAGATCATAAACTGATTAAATCTCCTTAATGCAGATACAAATTCCAGATGATACACAAGTTGTACTACAAGGACGCATCTTACTGGGCTGTCCCAAAGCACCCCATTTGGATGTTACGTCTTCAGTTGCAATAGTAGAACTCAATGCATTTGAATCTCAAGCATTATGAATCCGGACACTTAGTGCCACCCTTGCGTATTCAGAACCAATTTTTGATTTATTAGTGTGGTACACATGAGTCTATGAGGCTCTGGCTTTTTTTTTCTCTCTCCAACTTCCACTAGTATCACTACCCCTTTTTATTATTCTTTTCCAGCTCTCCTTCTAGACGTGACTTTCTATAACAATTCATCTGGATAAATTTCCCTCTTCCGATGTGAACACTTCACAGACAGCCCTGCCCTGCCCATGCAGGTGGGGAAGAACCTCCACAGGCCTCACTCTTCCATCTCAGCAGTCGTCACAGTGTTTAATTCATCTGTACTTACTAGTGCAGGACCCTTCTCACCAGGCTATAAACCTGGGGGAAGTTTGTATTTCTGTTTAGTTTAGAAGAACCCATGAGACACAGTGGCGCAACACAATACTGCATGATTTTCACTCCCCATCACAACAGTTCTCAGCTGGGACTATCTCAACCACTTGGCTGAGAAAACACTTTTGATTGTCACAGCTAGTAGGGGTGCTTGTGGCATCTGGAGGCCACAATAAAGGACGAGCTTGTTAATTGACATAAAATGTCAATAATGCATTCAAAACTGTGCCTAGTATGGCCTAAATATCTTCTTTATAAAAGTCGTATGTTGATATCCTAAACTACGATCTCGATCCTGAGTGACTGAGATGCCCTACCAAGATGATCGCATTGTAGGCGGAGCCTTTTGGGATTTATTATGTTAAGAGGAGGGAGCCCCCTGAGTGTGATTAGTGCCCTTATTAATGAAGCCCCAGGAGCTGCCTTGCCACTTCCTCCATGGACAGACCCAGTAAGAAGATGCTGTCCTCATAGCAGGGTGCCTGCCCTCACCACACCGAGTCTTCAGCATCTTGATCTTGGAGTTCATAGCCTCCATATTTGTGAGAAATGAATGCTTGTTGCTTACAAGCCACCTAGTTTATGGGGTTTGTTTGTCTGTTTTAGCCCAAAGGGACAAACACCCTGCCCTTCTCAAATTGACAGTGTCAGTTAATACACTGAAGTAATGGTCGACATCTCAGCTCAGATGCTTCCTAGCCAAAAGCTGTTATGACTAAGGGAAAAGTTGGAGCATCTTAAACTTCCGAAGTGGCTGACAGGACAAGGGTGCCTCCCAGACACGTAGTCCAATCCTTGCCACAGGTCCCCTCGGCCAGCTGGGAGAATGGCACGTGTCCCTTCTGTCAGAGATTGTCAGCCTCTTATACTGTGGACATTTTAGCCACCTGACTGAACACTGCATGGAGAGAGGTGTTCTCTTCCAGGGAAGCTGCCAGGAAAGAACCTTTTGTCGAAAAGTCTCCTCCCTTCTTAGAGTCTCTTAGAATGTTTGTGTCTTATACTGCAGACTTACTCAATAGAAGACACCCAGAGTCTGAGGGTATTTCTATCCTAATACCCTCATACAGAAACAGACTTATTTTTATATAAATTATCAGTTACTAAATATCCCAATTTGTCTTTTGTTTGTAAGCCGAACTGGCATTTAGGGTGTGGAGAATATTTGACACCAATTACCTTACATTAGGCTAAGGTTTCCTAACCTTTCTGGCAAACAGAAATCCAGAGTAGGTTTAAGTATATGTAATTATTTTTAAGAGTCTGATGGGAACATGGACATAGGACCTGAATCCAAATATTAGTATATTAGTCCAAGTTTGCCATTAATTATTTGTGTGACCTTGAACAAGTCTCCTGGCTCATCTCACCAGCTTCATCTTTCCTGATTTCTCCTCCATGGTATCTGAGATTCTCCCTGATTGTAAAATTCTACCGTACTCTATATCACATTAGTATCTGCATTTATATGATTTCAGTCCCAGGTCATATTATCTGAAGCTCATTTTTAAAATTTCCTTCCCATATTTCACTACATAATAACATTTCTGGGACCAGGCAATGAGACTAAGCTTATAATGCATGTAGCACACTGGAGACTGGTGGCATAATTAAGCAATTTTCACAATGAGTGGAAATAACATACTTTAAAATTGACCATGTGTGTCAATGTAAAAATATTCTGTCTCCATGACTGCAATGTAGAAAATGCTTTTACTATTTGAGATTTTACTTTCCTGTCTTTAGAGCTGAAACTTTTTATATTAATTAATTTGTTTGCAGTCAATTGTATAATATACTACCTCAAACAATCAAAATTGAGTGGACATATGGCTTATAAAAGTCTCCCACTTAGTATTTGAAGATGAAATAAGACAAACACTGATGAGAAGAGTTTATTAGAGAAGAAAGTAAAAATAGACACTCAGAGCAAAGAGAAAATAGAGCTGAAAGACAACTGGAGTAAGACTATGAAATCAGTGTAAGGGTTTGAATATTTGTGTCTCATCATAATATTCCTTTTGAAATCTGATTTTCTAGCCAGCGCCGCGGCTCACTAGGCTAATCCTCCGCCTTGCGGCACCGGCACACTGGATTCTAGTCCCAGTCGGGGTGTCAGATTCTGTCCCGGTTGCCCCTCTTCCAGGCCAGCTCTCTGCTGTGGCCAGGGAGTACAGTGGAGAATGGCCCAAGTGCTTGGGCCCTGCACCCCATGGGAGACCAGGAGAAGCACCTGGCTCCTGGCTTCGGATCAGCATGGTGCGCCGGCCACAGCGGCCATTGGGGGGTGAACCAATGGTAAAGGAAGACCTTTCTCTCTGTCTCTCTCTCTCTGACTGTCCACTCTGCCTGTCCAAAAAAAAAAAAAAAAAAAAAAAAAGAAAGAAAGAAAGAAAGAAAGAAAAGAAAGAAGTTACCCAAAGGAGGGACCACGGTTAGGCCATGGGTGCAGCCCATATGAACAAGATTCGTGCCTTTATTAAAAGAGGCCTGAGGAAGCTCTCTCAGCTCCTCTGCCCTGTGATAACAGAGAAGCCATTTTCCGTAGGGAATGGACCTCCACCAGACACTGAGCCGCCTGAACTTTAATCTTGGACTTCCTCACCTCCAGAAATGAACTATTTGTTGTTCATTTGCTATCACAATGATGGCATTTTGTTATAGCAGCCCACACTGAGACATAAAATATTTACCAGAAAAAACTTGAACAGAAAAGTTTGGACTCTTAATAAGACCACAAACACTTGTTGCGATAGGACCTTAGGGATAATAGATTATCGGCTCTAAACAGAGATACAGAGATGATTTTGCAGTCTTTGTGGACATTACCAAACGGAGTGGTCACACCTTGAGGCCATGATGCTTGCCACCCCTCACTGCCCCCAGGAGCCCTGCCCCTGTCCTGGGGCTCCCTCTTGAGAACAAGCTATTGCCTCTCTTTCACCATGTTGAGGCTGTATGGTTTATTTTAGTTTAGGATATTGATTTGTCAGTAGAGCTGAAAGTAATAGGGCTATTGATGCTCCTATTAATTGACTAAATGTTAGTGCACAATAGGTCCAGGATATTTTACAAACATGGATACATCTGCTGACTTTGTGGCTTCTCCTATACCTATAACAAGTTCAGAATTTATTGGAAAGATAACTCCCTTTGTGAGGAGAAGAAAATACTTGGTGTTTAAATATCCCTGGAGAATTTGTTTTGCATAAAAACAAACTATCAATATGCATGTAAGATCAACAACAAAGCTCAATACATATACGATTTGGGTGGAGATAAATTTGTCTTCACTTTGCAGTTTCAGCGTCGTTCATAAGTGATGGTTTAGCATGTGAAGGGTTTTTAAAACAAGCATGTGGAAACCATAATGGAAGCCACACAAAATTAATTTTCAATAAAAATGCAAATATGTAAATTAGACCACTATTAATTATTACTTAGAAATAAGAGATTTAGGATCCAGCATTTTGGGACCGCATATAAAGATGCCACTTGCTACTCTGAAATCCCATATTGAAGTCCAAGTTCTGTTTCTCTCTTTTTTTTTTTTTTTTTTGGACAGGCAGAGTTAGAGAGAAGACAGAGAGAAAGGTCTTCCTTCCGTTAGTTCACCCCCCAAATGGAGGCTAAGGCCGGCGCAGTGTGCCGATCTGAAGCCAGGAACCAGGTGCTTCTTCCTGGTCTCCCATGTGGATGCACGGCCCAAGAACTTGGGCCATCCTCCACTGCCTTCCCGGGCCATGGCAGAGAGCTGGACTGGAAGAGGAGCAACCAGGACAGAACCAGCATCCCAACCTGGACTAGAACCCAGGGTGCCGGCACCACAGGAGAAGGATTAGCCTAGTGAGCAATGGTGCCGGCCCAAGTTCTGTTTCTGGTCTAGCTTCCTGTTAGTGTGCTTATGAAGGCAGCAGATGATGGCTCAAGTAACTGGGTCCCTGACAACTACATGGGAAACACAGACAGAGTTCTGGGCTCCTGTATTGTACAGGACCCAGCCTTGGCTGTTGGCAGGAATTTGGGGAATAAATCAACTGATGAAAGTTTTGTTTCACTCTGTCTCTCCCTCTCCATTGCTTTGCCTTTCAAAGAAATTTATATGTATATATATATATGAAATATACAATATAGATATTATATATACGTGTGTGTATATATATATCTTAGAAATGAGAGATTCTGTTTAAATGAGTTTCCAAATATTGTAGTAGAATGAGAAGGCCACGCCAAGATGGCCACTGGCAAGCGAGCATCAGTTACTCAGGAATGGCTTCAGAACCCACCTGGCAAAGGAGCCTGCCTGGCAACAGGCAGTGATTGGTTACGGCATAAACCTCCCCTTGATTGGGTTGGCTGCCTCAGCTATTTAAGCTGCTGTACCAACTGAAATAAACGAGTCTACGGACTGCTCGCTTTTGGCCTGCTTTCACCCGACTCCTGGGGTCTGTGTGGTGACTCCGTGCCTCTTTCCCCCACTACGTTCCTCCTCTCAGAATGAATCCACAGCAACATCTGGCGCCCAATGTGACTGAGAGAGACCTTGTCGGAGAGAGCTAGTCTTGGAGGCAGTAGAGCAAAGATTACCAGTTGGCCCTGATCAAGACAACTTGGTCAAACAATTAGCTTGGGAAGGTGCTACCAAAGAGGCAAAAGTGGCAATCGCCCCAGTCCGTAATGAAGACATTTCTAAATGGATAGTAGCCACAAAGGAGGTAAACCCTGCTGATACACCCATACAGGCCCTAACTGCGGCCATTAGCAAACTGAACACAAGGAAGTCTAATGACCCTCCAGTTTGTTGGGGATGCCAGGAAATGGGACACCTACAGCAAAACTGCCCAGTGACAGAAGGGGCAAGCCCAAAACGCTGTGTCCCAGATGTAAAAAAGGCTTTCATTGGGCAAAAGATTGCAAGACCAAGCCTTTAAACTCCCAGCGGGGTGGCCCTCAGCCCATCAAGTAAGAGGGAGTCCCAACACCATTAACTGGTTGATGCCTCTCTTTAATCTGAGGCCAAAATTGACCCTATATTTAGATAGCATTGCCTTTGTGGGTTTAATTGATACAGGGGCAGATGCCACTGTCTTAAAAGCTAGGGATGCAAGGAAAAGGCAACATTGGAACACAGCATCAGGGCCTGGCCTCCAAAGTGTTGGAGGATTAAAATCAGCTGATCGGGGGCTGGTGCTATGGCTCCCTTGGTTAATCCTCCGTCTGCAGCACTGGCATCCCATATGGGCACTGGGTTCTAGTCCCGGTTGCTCCTCTTCTAGTCCAGCTCTCTGCTGTGGCCTGAGAGGGCAGTGGAGGATGGCCCAAGTGCTTGGGCCCCTGCATCCACATGGGAGACCAGGATGAAGCACCTAGCTCCTGGCTTTGGATTGGTGCAGTGCCGGCTGTAGCGGCCATTTGGGGAGTGAACCAACGGAAGGAAGATCTTTCTCTCTGTCTCTCTCTCTCACTGTCTGTAACTCTACCTGTCAAATAAAAAAAAAAAATCAGCTGATCAGGTCGTCATGCCTGTAATGTGGCAAAATGACAGTGGAGATACACGAACCATCTTTCCGCTAATTGCTGAGGTTTCCATGACCTTATGGGGGAGAGATGTGCTCTCACAAATGCAAGCGGTCCTTACTACGGATCACAAATCTCCATGAGCCAACAGCTTTAATGGAGAGCCTACAAGTAAGATTCACCCCCAATTCTGGGGGTCACTGCTCACCTCATACAAAAGCCAAGCCCAATCTCCATTGAATGGGAAAAAAACAGGAAACATCTGGGTAGAGCAATGGTCAATATTACAACCCAAACTTGTCATCCTTAGAGAACTGGTACAAGAACAATTGAAAAGGGACACATAGAGCCCTCCACTAGCCCTCACAACATGCCCATTTTTGTGATACCAAAGAAACAGGGAAAATATAGGCTCCTACAGGATTTGAGAACCATTAACAAAATCATAAAAAAAGATAGGAACATTCCAGGCTGGCATTCCCCATCCAGGGGCCATTCCTAATGGATATCACATAGTTACCATTGATATCAAAGATTGCTTCTTTTCCATTCTCATCACAGAGGAGCAGAAGGCTTACTTCACCTTTACAGTATGGGAGCCCAATTTCCAGCTCCCCATAAAAAAGATTTCAGTGGGCAGTACTGCCACAAGACATGAAAAATAGCCCTGCCTTTTGCCAAAGATACAATTCTATGTGACCAGCACACTTAAAGATCAGTGCTTGGTCATACATTATGTGGATGATATCTTAATTGCTGAAAGCCTAAGTGAGACAGTAAGAAGTTTACAATTCCTGGGTTTGTCTATTGCCACAGAAAAGGTACAACATTTTCCTCCCTTTCAATTCCTGGGTTATCAAATCTCCTCCCATATATCTCCAATGGGCCCAAACCTAAAAGTCAAGCATAAATACTCACTTAATGAACTTCAGCAACTATGCAGCCAAATCAGTTGGCTGAAGCCCTTCCTTCCCCTAATACTTGCAGAACTTAGACCGCTATCTGATTTACTAAGGGGAACAGCCCTTCTTAAAAATCACGTTGACATCAGCAGCCGAATCCACTATAGAAAACATCAATACCCAGTTGTCAAATTTAAAAACCTTTAGATATGACCCTCAGGTGCCTCTATTTGCCATAACCATATCTACCCTCAAAGCCCCCTTAGGAGTTATTTGGCAGCAACACGGACCACTCTTTTGGGCACACATAGCCTGGAGCGAGTGTTGTAAAATAGTTAACAAAGTAGATGCCATCCTTATGATGGGACTTAAATTAAGATATTATGCCAATAAGATATTTAACACAGAGCCAGACATAGTGGTGCTGCCCCTATCACAATTAGAACTGTCCATATTGATGCAGAATAGCATGCTCTTTCAAACTTTAATAATAAATTTCCTAGGACAGGTTGACAATCACCTGCCAGTGGACAAGCTACTCCAGACATTATAAACCTTAGAAATAGACTATCCAAAATATGCTTTCCCTGCTAATCAACCTATACCCATGGCAACGTGTGCATTTATGGAAGCCAACAAATCACTGTTTAGAATAGTGATCAAATCCTCCTCAGAAAAAGATAAGATCCATGTAGAACCCCACGGGGGATCAGTACAATTGGGAGAAATAAGGGCAATAGTCAAGGTTCTACTCCTTAGCCAGGATAGGCCGGTAAATATATTTTCAGACAGCAAATACTCAGTACATGTAGCAAAGACAAACCCTTTTGCAGTCTTTAACCTGACCAATAAGCCAATTGACTAGATGTTCACAACACTTAAAGAGCTAACTGAGAACAGAACACACCCATGTATATCTCACACGTAAGATCACATACTAGTTTACCTGGCTTTATTTTACAAGGCTACAGAAAGGTTGATCATCTTATTTCCTGCAACACAGCTTCTATCGGACACCTAGAACAGCCCGTATTCTACTCCAAAAATTTCATGCCAGCAAGCAATATAAAATCACTTTTCCCGGAGCTAACAATGAGGCAATGCAAACACTTAGTGCACTCTTGCAAGAATTATGCCCCCTCGCCCCATTAGGCCCACTACAACATGCAGGAGTGAACCCGTGAGGCCTTGCTCCTAATAAGCTCTGGCAAGTGGACGTCACCCACATTAGCTCCTTTGGTAAACTTAAGCTTGTCCATGTGGCGGTAGATACTTGTTCAAAGGCTGTATTTGCAACATCCCAATCTGGAGAAAAGGCCAGTAATGTGATAAAGGTGGTTAAGTCAGCCATGTTGATCCTTGGTGTCCCCTGGACCATAAAGACAGATAATGGGCCAGTGTATACATCACAGGAATTTAATTCCTTCCTGAGGTCTCGGAACATACAGTCTGCCACAGGTATCCCATACAACCCACAGGGACAGGCAATCATTGAAAGAACTCATAGGACAATTAAAGATCTCTTACAAAGACAGAAAAACAACCATATGCCCCCAGACCCACAGCTTGCTTTGACTGAGGTCCTTCACTATCAATTTTCTTACTTTTGATTTCCAAGGGGTCAGCTCAGCTTATAAACACTGAGGATCCTTTCCATCCCAGACCCCAGCCACTATGGTTAGGTGGAAAGATCCCCTGACAGGAGAATGGAAGGGACCACACCCTCTGCTAACCAAGGGTCAAGGATATGCTTGTGTCTTTCCAGAGAATGCGGAATAGCCCATTTGGGTACCAGCCAGAAACATCAAGCCTGCAACTGACAGTCAACCAGAACCAGCTGAACCAGACTGAGAGTCTGCCTTGTAAGCAGACACACCTGCCCTATCATCCTACCCTGAGGAACTGCCCATAGCCACATCAGCTACTGTTTTATACCCCACTAGCTCTGGTCAGCCACTCGAATGCCCCATAGCCTGTGTGTGGTCATGCCATTCCTGATTACCTTTGTTCCTCATTGCTACCCCCATCTGAGCAAGCACTCCTGTGGTCTCCCATTTTGAGGGCTGGTTAGTCAACGAAGGGTAAGATCCCCTGGGGGACAACCTAAGACAAGCACAGCTCCGAATGGAGACCACATGGAAACGGGGTCAACAGTGGTATGGCCAAGAATTATGCCTCCCGCTGCTCAGAAATAAACGAAAAGGGAGAAATGTGGAATGAGAAGGCCATGCCAAGATGGCCACTGGCAAGCGAGCATCAGTTACTCAGGAATGGCTTCGGAACCCACATGACAATGGAGCCTGTCTGGCAACAGGCTGTGATTGGTTACAGCATAAACCGCCCCTTGATCGGATTGGCTGCCTCGGCTATTTAAGCTGCTGTACCAACTGAAATAAACGAGTCTGCGGTCTGCTTGCCTCTGGCCCGCTTTCACTCGATTCCCAGGGTGTGTGTGGTGACTCTGCACCTTTTGCCCCTATCGCACTCCTCCTCTCAGAACAAATCCACAGCAGGAAAATATTAAAATTAAAAATTTATGATTGCAGTAAGTGTTTGGTGCAGCCTTTAAGTCATCACTTAGGGAGCCTGCATCACTTACTGGAGTGCCTAGTTTGAACACAGGATCCTCCACTTCCTAGCCAGCTTCCTGCTAACGAACCATGGAGGCAGCAGATGATGGCTCAATACTGGTTCCTGCCTCCCACATGGGAGAACTGAGTTCTTGGCTTGTGTCTTCAGCCTGGCCCAGCCCTGGCTTTTGCAATCATTTGATGGGCAAACTAGTAGATGGAAAAATCTCTATTCCTACCTTTCAAACAAAAATGAAAATAATAAAATTTTTAAATTAATGGCTATACTGTTCAACAAAGTACATTAGACACACATAGTAATTTAAATCTCAATTATTTAAAATGAAATTTAAAAGTCATATCTTTACTGCTACTAACCACATTTTTAGGACTCATGAATCACATGTAACTTTGGAGACTGGTACTATGTAGACTAAGAACCTTGTACCGTCACAAAAAATTCTGTTGGACAGGTCTGATTTAGAGTATTTAAAACTATCTCTAGGTAGAATGCTTTCTAGATAATTTTACAGTCTTCTTTCCTATGAACAGAGTGAAAACCTCAACTTTTTTGATTCATGGACTGCTCTGATGTAGTTAAGTAGATAGATGTAGAATTAAATGGATCCCAATGCTAGGGATATCTCTAGATATGCTTTCAAGAAAAACTGTTTGATAGCAATTAGAAATGCTTGTTTTCTCAGAATGATGAAGAGAAAGATTTGCACTATGTAAGTGCATGTCTTCAAAATTAATTATGTAATGAAAAGGTAAAGTCTTCTTTAAACGGTGGATTTTACTCTCCAACAAAGTTTTTCCCTCCCCTCATCCTTGTTACTATTTTCTTTTGCTTTGACTGGAAAATCAACACAGATATTACTTTTCTTGGTAGATAACAAAAATATCCTGTATTTTGTCCACTGTTTTGCACTGCTTGCTGATTGGATACGAAAGACTATCTCTCATACTATAAAATTTATTGGAAAGAATATTTTGGGGAAGGCTAATATCAAGATTACAGATTTCTTAACATCAGAATATACATTTTCAAGAATGAAACCAGAGTATATGCCTTAATTCTTGATTCATAAAACAATTTTACAGATGTACAATACTGTAAAAATCACATTGAATAACACACTTTTACTTAAAAAGTGCAAACAGCATTGAAATTCCTTAAATCTGCTTTATAAATACAAACCTGCAAACAACAACTCATTTATATATTAAGTCAATAAGATAATTTTAAAAGATAGAAATTAAATTTCTTAAAATCATAACCAGACATCCTAGTCTGCTTCTTCTATGGTTTAAAGAACACGATTCAAAATGTTTAACAACCAGTACAGCATGGGCACCAGCCCAACTTAACAAACATGAAAGCTTTAATATTTTAACATTGATAATAAACATGGGAGCTTAATATTTTAATAGAGCGTCACTGATACACGCCAGCTGAAAGTGAGCTGTGTACAACTGTCTAGCTGAAGAATAACTTTAGGGCCATCAGATAAGCATCTGGTCTTATTTATTTTTCCCACTAAAGAACAAACTGGTGATAAAAATCACTTTAAAATATTATTTGATTTAGTTTTTCAGAATCTTGGCTTCATATCCTTCAGGAAAATAATATTAAGCAGTACCTACACATATTTATGTGCTCATCCTTTTCAGGTTTATAAATAGGAAGCACAACTTGATGTGAATGTGTAATTCTTATTCAGAGGATATTGGGATGTTCCTCCTTTGTCAGCTCACAAACATGCATTCATCCCATGGTATGCAATCTATTCTGTCTTAGTTTTACGTTGTGTTATAGGAAATGTACTGTCAAACGTGGACTTGAGTTTCTTGGTGCACATCTATGGTGGCCTACTGCATGAGGAGCTAACTATAGACATTTTGAAATAAACAATCTTTTTGTTTTCAATGTAATAGTTGGAGTCTCTGCTATACCACTTCTACTCCATCTCCCTGCTAATATGCCTGGGAAGCAGTGGGTGACAGACCAAGTACTTGGGCCCCTGCCACCCATGTGGGGAATTAGGTACAGTTCCCGACTCCTGGATCTGCTCTAACTCTTCCACTCTGTTGTGGCCTTTTGGGCAGAGAACCAGTGGATGGAGGATTTTTCCCTTTCTGTCACTCTTTCAAATAAATAAATAACATATAATATATTTTATACACTTATATATAAATCATACATATAAATAAATCATATATACATATATATAAAATCTTTATGAAAAGCCTTCCTTTGAATGCCCACATATATTCTCAATGCCTGGAGGGTACTTCCTCATGGGGAATTTTTATAAACATTATAAAATGCACATTTAGGTATAATTGAACTTCTGAAAATCAGACTTACAGAAAACTGAAGTTTTAGCTCATTATTAACTTTTTTTGTTTATGTTTTTCAACTTCATGATAGAGGTCATGTTGTTTTGTTCTTTTCTTGTTTGTTTTTTGTTTGATTTCTCATGTGATTTTTGACTCCATAACTGCCTGCAATGGCCAGGGCTGGAGCCTGAACTCCCATTGAGGTCTCACATGTGGGTTGCAGGGATCCAAGTTCTTGAGCTATTGCTTCCCTCTCCCAGTGTGAGCAAGTGCAGGATGCTGGAAATGGAAGTGAAGTTGGGACCAACCCAAGCACCACTGTATGAGATGCCCACCCCACTTCTAGTTTTAATTTTAAAAAAGATTAGCCTGGTCTACAAGTAATGAGTTTGAAAGTCATCCTGTTGTCCTCAAAAGAAAAATGTTTATTCAACTGAAACTCTGTAATTCTTAGTCCCATCAGAAAACTCAGGTCACAAAGAAAGCCAGTGTCCCTGAACCAGACCAATAGGAAAATACAGGAGTCACAACAGACGAGGAGCAGAAAGTGGTATCTTGTTTGAAAGTAGACTAAGATTAGTTGAAAATATATACTGCAACCTCTCGGGTATCAATTAAAAGTGATTTTTAAAAAGGTACTATTTACATTAAGAGCGAAGATTAAATGATTCAAAATATTCTATTCAAACCAGATAAGTCAGTACAAACTATAAGAGACAAATAATCCCAAAGTGAAGGCAATAAGTAAGAAACAACTACAAAGATAGTATACCATAATCTAATTATATCAATAATCACTTTAAACATGAATGTTCTAAATATATGGATTGAAAGACAAAGTCTGGGGCCAGCACTGTGGTGTAGTGGGTAAAACTGCTGCCTGTGGTGCCGGCATCCCATCTGGGCACTGGTTTGAGTCCCGGCTGCTCCACTTTTGATTCAGCTTCCTGCTAATGGCCTGGGAAAGCAGCAGAAGATGGCCCAGGTTCTTGAGCCCCAGTACCCACATTGAAGATCCATAAGAGGCTCCTTGCTCCTGACTTCTGATCAGCCCAGCTCCAGCCATTGTTGGCCATTTGGGGAGTAAACCAGTGGATAGAAGATCTCTCTCTCCCTCTCTCTCTCTCTCTCTCTCTCTCTTTAATCTTTCTCTGGTTCTTTCAAATAAATAAATGAACCTTAAAAAAGAGACCGAGAGAGAGAGAAAGCCTATTACAGTAGTTTAAAAAGCAGAACTCAACTTACTCAACTATATGATGTGTGCAAGAATCATGTTTTAATATAAGAATAAAAAAAGACAATGGAATAAAGATATGCTATGCCAGCATTAAAAATGACAAAAAGCTGGACTAGCTATACTAATTTCAGACAAAGCAGACTTCAGAACAAGGAAAATTATGAGGAATAAAAGGGATGTTGAAAAAGAATTTGAAATTAAAACACAAAATCATTCACAACAGCACCAAAAGAGTGAAATGCCTTAGTATAAAATAAGAAAAATATACATGAGATCCACATGAAGGAAATTGAAAAATGCTGATAAAAATGTCCATGCTCCATTGAGATGTGACACTCTTTAATGAATATGTCCACAATTGATTTGAAGTACAAAACAATAAAATATAGCAAAATATTTGAAGATAAATAATATTCTAAATAACACATATGTTAAAGAAGATCTCTGAAGAAAAAGTAGAAAGACCTTGAAGTAGGTGAAAATTAAAATACAGTTTATCAAAAAAATTGTGGCTGCAACAAAAGCAGAATTTAGGGAAAATTTTATAACATTGGTTGCATGCTTCAAAAAGAAGTGAAGATACGAAGTAAATACATGCTTCCACCTTGGAAAATTAGGGAAAAACTGAATAAAATAAACCTAAAGTAAGAAGAAGAAAGTAATAAAAATTAGAGAAGAAAAAATGAAATGAAATTAAGAGTGAATCAACAAAAAACCAAAAGTTGCTTCTTTGAAAAATTCAATGAAATTGATACATTTCTAACAAGGTTTACCAACAACAGCACAAAAAAGGAGACACAAATGATTGAAGAAATAAAAGGGAGTAATTTTTTTTGAGTAATTACTATTGATCTCATGAACATTAAAGGATTATGTTGGAATATCTTGAATACATGAACTTTTTTAATATTTATTTATTTATTTATTTGAAAGGCAAAGATAGAGAGGAGTGGGGGAGGGAGAGAGAGAGAGAGAGAAAGAGAGAGAGAGAGAAAGAGAGAGAGAAAAAAAATCTTCCATTGGATGGTTTACGTTCCAAATGGCTACAATGGCCAGGGCTGTACCAGGTTGAGCCAGAAACTTCTTCTGGGTCTCTACATGGACACAAGGACCCAAGCACTTGGGCCATCTTCCACTGCCTTCCCAGGCACATTAGCAGGGAGCTGGACTGGAAGTGGAGCAGCCAGGACACAGCACTGATGTGGGATGACACACTTCAGGCAGCAGCTCAACCTTCTACGCCACATTGCCAGTCCCACAAACATAATTTTTATTTATATTTCATCTATGTGAAAGACACGGCAAGAGAAAAAGAGTGAGAACAAGAGCAGAAAGTGAAAGAGTGAGAGTGAGAGAAAAATTCTCCATAGTCTGGTTCATTCCCTGAATGCCCAGAACAGACAACGCCAGGCTAGGCCAAAGTCAGGAGCCCAGAACTCCACCCAGAGCTCCCACATGGGTGGCAGTGGTCCAAGCAATTAAAACATTCTCTGCTGCCTCCTTGGATGCACTGAATATAAAGCAGAGTAGCTGGGCTTGGACTGGCACTCCTACATGAAATGTAGCTGTCCGAAGCAGCAGCTTCACCTGCTGTGATGAAATGTCCTCTGCCCAGGAACATACATTTGACAGCCTAGAGGAAATGAACTGATTCCTGCAAAGACAATATACAAATCTCTTACAAGAAGAAATAGGTGATCTGAATATTCTACATGTACAAAATAAATAGCATCAACTATTAGTAGCTTTCCAAGAGAAAAAAGCACTCATCCCAGATGGTTTCACTGGTGAACTACCAATACATAAGGAACAAATTCTATCACATGTCTGTGATCACTTCTAGAGGAAATATATTCCAAGTCATGCTATGAGGCCAGCATCATCCTAATATCAAAACCAACAGAGAAATCACAAGAGGTGAAAATTACTGATTAATGTCTCTTATGACCCTATGACTTTGAACAAAATTTCAGCAAACTGAGTTCACTACTTTGTAAAACGAATTATATACCATGATTAAGCAGGCTTTATTGCAAATATACAAGGTTGGGTCCATGATTAGAAATCAATTGATAAGTATGGGGAGTTACAAACGTTGCTATTGTCTGACCTAACTATTCACACAAAAAGATTTTACTGTACAAATAAGTTCCACAATGTATACATATATCAAAGCATCATGTTGTTAAATCAACATCAAGAGTCACTGTGTACTTACATCCCATGTGGGATCTGTCCTTAATGGGTTGTCCAATGTGAAGTAATGCTATAACTAGTACTGAAACAGTATTTTTACACTTTGTGTTTCTGCGTGGGTACAAACTGATGAGATCTTTACTAATTATATACTGAATCGATCTCCTGTATATAAAGATAATTGAAAATGAAAAAAAAAAAAAAAAACCTTGGTGTTAAATTGGAAGTTACATAGAAAGTTAATCAATTTTTTGAAAATATCATGTAGGATCTCTGTCATTAATGTGCTGTACACTGTGATTTAATGCTATAACTAGTACTCCAACAGTATTTTTCACTTTGTGTTGCTATGTGAGGGCAAACTTTTGAAATCTTTACTTTATATATACTAAACTGATCTTCTGTATATAAAGAGAATTGAAAATGAATTGATGTGAATGGAAGGGGAGAGGGAGCAGGAAAGGGGAGGGTTGCGGATGGGAGGGAAGTTATGGGGGGGGGAAGCCATTGTAATCCATAAGCTGTACTTTGGAAATTTATATTCATTAAATAAAAACTTTAAAAATAATAATAATAATAATAACTGACCAAAAAAAGCATCATGTTGTACATGACAAATACATGCAGTTTTTATTTGCAAATTAAAAGTTGATTTTTAAAAATAACTAATGTACTACATCACATCACATCACTCTAAAGAAGAGAAATTCCCCAATCATCAATAGCTGCAGAGAAAGCATTTTGCAAAATCCACCACCATTTCTAATGAAAACTCTGAGCAAAAGCTTTCTCTACATAACTGACATCTACAGAAAGCTACAAGTAATACCTTACTAAATGAGGAAGAACTAGATCCTTTCCCTTGATTAGAGAATAAGACAAGGACGTCTGATCTCACTGCTCCTATCCAATGGCATCACAGATAATCAGAGAAGGACATCCAAGTTACAGATTGGAAAGGAAGGACTCACACTGTGCTTGTACTCAGATGACATGATTGGTTATGTAGACATTACAAAGAGTCAGAAAAAAAAGTTTCCTGGCATAAATAAGTAATTACAGTAATGTTGCAGGATTCAATACTAACATAGAAGAATCAATAGGTTTCCTATACAAAGGGACTTCAGAAATTCATGGACAAATGGCACGAAATAATATGTTTATATTGATGCAAAAATATTTTTAAATCCACACATGACCTTTTCATTGTACCATTTTTCACAAACTTTTTTGAGGACCCTGCATATATCAGTAACAATCAATTGGAATTTGAAATTAAAAACACAAAATCATTCACAATAGCACCAAAAAAGTAAAATACTTCAGTATAAAACAACAAAATAAATTTGAGATCCACATGAGGGAAATTGAAAATAGCTGATGAAATAAATAAAAGATGATCTGATTACGTGTAGAAATACCTCATGCTTGCAGATGGGAAGATTGGATGTTGTTAGCATTTGAGTTTTCCCCAATTTAATATATAAAACAAACTCAATTCTAACCAAAATCCTAGCAAGTTAACCGGTAAACATTGACAAATTGGATTTAAAGTTTAGATATAAAGGTCAAAGACCGAAAATGTCCAGAACAATGCTGTTGGATGATAAAGGGGCTCCACACTACCCAATTCCATGGCTTCATATTGGGCTAAAGTGGTTTTGATGAAAGAATAGACAAATAGATCAATGGAACATGCTAGAGAGCTCAGACGTAAACCCGCACAGCTATGGTCAACAGTTCTTGGATAAAGGGGCCAAGCCAACTCAAGGGGGAACAGATAAAACAGTGCTGCCACAAATGGACATCCACTGTCATTTAGCTGTGGATTATAATTTAACATGTATTCCCCCGAATTAGGCTTACATATTTAATTCTTGCTCTAATCTTTACAACAGCAAATTTATTCCACAATTCTCTAGATGTTGAGTTATAATTGTACCCCTTGCTTCCTACAGTTCATTATTTACTTTTCTTAATTTCTTTTTTTTTTTTTAATTTATTTATTTATTTATTTATTTTGACAGGCAGAGTGGACAGTGAGAGAGAGAGACAGAGAGAAAGGTCTTCCTTTTGCTGTTGGTTCACCCTCCAGTGGCCGCCGCGGCTGGCGTGCTGCGGCCGGCGCACCGCGCTGATCCGATGGCAGGAGCCAGGTGCTTCTCCTGGTCTCCCATGGGGTGCAGGGCCCAAGTACTTGGGCCATCCTCCACTGCACTCCCAGGCCACAGCAGAGAGCTGGCCTGGAAGAGGGGCAACCGGGACAGGATCGGTGCCCCGATTGGGACTAGAACCCGGGTGCCAGTGCCGCTAGGCAGAGGATTAGCCTGTTAAGCCACGGCGCCGGCCTACTTTTCTTAATTTCCAATTCAATTCTTGAGTAATTGATTTTCCACTACAAAGGTAAAGAATGTCTGGCCCAAGTCCCACAAAATCATTTGGTCTGACCCTTCCAAAGCAACTGCAGATAGGGCTCAAAATTCAATAAATCGATGTATCAGACTAAATTTTAAGTTGATAATTCTGTAGGGCCCATGAATGGTGCCATAAATGCCCTGACACACACAAATATTATTTTCAGCTTCATAAAGCCAGATGCCAATATCAAACTTGGTATGTAATGATTTCTTTATTCTGACATTCTTGAATAATAGCACTGCTTTTCAATTTAAAAATGTACCTCATTGCTCAGGATTTCATATGATACTGATAAAAGTAGTAACATCAATACTGTCATCACTTAATAGATGAGAAAATAGATCAGAGTAGAGAGATGACTTGTCGAAAGTCAATACAATAATAGAATATTAACTAAGCACACATATTATGATACCTTCCCCTATTCTAAGGATGCTGAAGCTTAGCTTAGTTTAGTAATAATTCATGTTTCAGAAATTTATAATAAAAAGCACAGGTGCATTGAGATAAAAGAGAAAAACTGAAAACACAGAGAACCAAAGGAAACAAATATGAAGGAGTTATAACAATAAGACTCAAGAAACTATTTGGTCTGATTGATGACTTTTTTTTTCAAATAAAGGCTCAAAATAAATAAGACAACTAATTCATAGGATCGGTCTAAGAAAACATATGGTAGATAAAAACAATTTATAACCAAAATTACTAGAGCTATATGCTATATCATTTATTAACCTTACACATTAATTAGTTCCTAATATTTCAAACACACTTCTTTGATTCTATTACCCTCTAAATGATCTCTCCAAGTTGATATTGTCTCTATTTTACAGCTAAAATGCCTAAGTTTCAGAACTATTAAGTGATTCTCTCATAATGACACTATGTATAAATTCCCAGTTAGAACTAAAAATCACGACCTTGATTTCCAGTCCAGTGTGCTTCTGCTGTGTATTAGGCCTCATTGTAAGAAACAGTGATAAGCATAATGGAGATTTTTACACTATTGTGGATGGTTAACTTTAGGAAAAAGTAATGGATTATATTTTAATTAGTTTTATGGTAGAGAGAGATCAGAATTACTTCTTCCACCCACATCTGACACTACAGACAATATTGAACTGCATACATGAGGCTACTTTAGCAAGTTTATAGAAAATGAGCTAAAGGTTGAGGGCAGATGTTTGGCGTGGTAGTAAAGACACCAATGGGGATGCTCACATCCCATCTCAGTGCACCTGGGTTCAGGTCCCAGCTCTGCTCCTGAATTCAGCTTGCTGATAATGGGCACCTGCTAGACAGTGGTGACAGCTCAAGTCCTGTAGTCCATGTCACTCAGGAGGGAGACCACGATTGAGTTCCTGGCTACTAGCTTCACCCTGGCCAACCCAGCTATCATGGGCATTTAGGTACTAAGCATTACGTGGGGGATATCTATGCATGCGTGCATGTGTGTGAGTGTGCCTATGCCTCTCTCTCTCTTCCCTATATGCCTTTCAAATAAATAACAAAATTTTAAAAAAATATATTTATTTTGTTGCAAAAAGAATTTTTGTATTCCATGCATCTGAACATTTCAATACTACCCTATCTGATAATCAAGATGGCTACTAATTGACTAATGAGCAAGTGGCATATATGGAGTGGATGCACAAACAAATTATTTCCTGGGTGGGAGGGACCAAGAGAGTGCAAGATTTCATCACACTACCCAGAACAGAGCACATTATAAAACTTGTGAATGGTTGATTCCTGGAATTTTCCTTTAACTGATGGGAACTTGAAGCCACGGAATGTAATGTGGGAGGTAAAGAGGGACTATCCCACTAATAGTAAAAGTCATAATAGCCGTCATCTCCAAAGTGGCTGTCATGATTTATGCTTTGCTCTGTGGTTTGGAGCTTCCATCTCAGTTCTCTCCAGGAACATTGTAATGAAAGCATTATAGTCTCCATTTATAATTAGAAAACTGATGCTTACACGGAATGGGCACTATGTTTAAGGTCAGACCACTAATTGAATTGGGGCTTATACCTCAGGGATCTGAACTCTTTCTTATGTTTGAATTCTTTCCTAGTCACATTCAAAATGGTCGTTTTCATCCTTTCTATTTTCCCTCTTGACAATAGGTTAAAATTGCACGTGCAATTAAACATTTCTTCAGTGTGCTCACTGTGTGCCCAATTGCAGGCTCTGGCTGGGAGCACCTACAATTAGCAGGCACTGATTAGATGCTTGCGTGATTTCCAAAAGGACGACTTTTACTAATGCACTAAAGGAAGCCAGTTTTTAAAAGTTGGCCTTTAGTGATGTAAGTTCTGAAGATTTTTTTGTAGGGAAAACGTTGACTCAAATACAACATAAAGCCACATTTTCTAAATGTATTTTAAATGCTTGCAACTGTGACAGGCCTCTGTGTAAATGTTTATCCTATGAAAGCATAAATTCTGACAGGAAAGTATTTCTACAAGACAACAGGGAGTGCAGAAGAGTAGATAAGACTGCAGCGTTGACAGCAACCACAGATGAAAAACATAAATGTGCTCATTATCTCCAGGAACCTGAAAAGCACGCTCCTTGTTTGCTGGTTACACCGTCCTCTCTCACTACTTTCAGGCTTCATAGAGTCAGCAATTCTAGAAGGATCCTTGTGATCATTAGATGTCTCAGCAGATTAGTAATGGATATTAGCGCCTTTTAAACTTCTAGGTCACTGGTTTGAATCCAACCCAAGTCATTGCCATTTAAAGGCCATACTTGCGTTGTTGAAAGTAATCATTGAAAACTAATTTTCTTGCTGCATTTGTCTCTGTAACTGTTGAATTTACACATCAAACTCCCATTCATGTGAGCTGACCAGCACAGAACATAGAGATTTGAGATGAGAGTTACTTTGAAATAGGGCAGTTTTAGGGGTTGGAGAGTTTGGGTAGGTTTCATTGAATGACTCAACATTTTAATGTTCAGAAAATCAATACTGAAAACACACAAAGCATCCTCTACTATATTTTGGTTAAAAATGAAACTATGTATTTCTCTATTGAACACGTTACTTAAGAAAAGAAACTTAATTCGCCATATGTACACTTATCATTATTTTCCAGTATTATCTTAAATAATGTGATGATTCAAAGGAAATACTAAGGAAGTAGAGAAATTTGTTAACCTGATTATTTGTATGTAATTAAGGCGATGTGTGTGTACATCTGGGTATGCATATTTTATGTAGGCATTAATTTGAGTACAATTCCAACACGTTAAATCAAGAAACAAGTACACTGTATATTTTTAAAAATGATAGCATAATCATTGGATTGTGCATTTGTGCCTAATCATTCATTTTGGGAATTATTTCAGATGTTAGCTTTCAAGATTCTTTTAAAAATAATTCTCTATGGTTTTAACCCACTGGACTAACAACATGAAATATTTGTTTCAGAAACTATTTTTTTTTCTTCTTTACACTCAAAGCTTAAAATTAGAAAGTTTAAAAGCCTTCTAAAAAAGTCATCTGGCATGATGTATTTCATCTTTTCTGGCAATCGTGCATAGGAACAAATAACACACAAACTATTTCCAATGAATTTTGTTACAGGTACTCAATTGGTGGCAGATACATTACGTTCTCTTGATTAAGAGCAGATTCCTACTACTATATACATCAAGGAATTTGAAAATGAGGTTATTAGCAAGATTGGTAAGCATTCATTCCACAAAATATTTATTTCAATCTCTAATGGTTTTGATTTCAGAAGTCTAGAAAACCCTAAATCTATCAAGGGTAGCATTTTTAAAAGACTTACGAACAGTATTAGCAAACTGGGCTTGGCCAAAAGGCATTCTGGGAGTCCCACCTGGCCAGAAGAGCATGGGATGTGTTCCCGTGCTACTTAAGCTGAGTTACACACAGGGTGAGTGGGTCACATGCACTATCACTGATGGCATGGGATGTTAGTCAAGGGACGTGACTGATCCCTGACCTTGTGCACGTCTACCATGTATACAGTGACCTTCGGACTGAAGCTGCCTGCAGAGTTTGTACTTTATGCAATTACAGTAGCCGTGCTGTGGACTGAAATGTGAACTGCATTCTTAGGAGACTGGTATTATCTAAATAGACGGGGTAAATGATATTATTGCAGACTAGAGCCACAGATAGAAAGGATTATCTATAATTATGTAAAATGGAACACATACCAAATTTAGGAGGATAGTGTGTATAGCTATTTGCAAAAATATATCCTTAAGATTAAGAATATATATATATATATGATATATATAGGGCTATTAAAATTTTGATTAAAAACTGTTCCTGTTCTTGTAAGTATCCTGTCATAGATGAAAACCTGACATTTTAATAATAACTGATTGAGATAACCTGCTCTCTCTTCCTAGAGAGAGGGGGAAAAAGGGACACAGTATTCAACCACGATAAACTGAAGCATGTTCACATAAAAGTTTCCAGAAAATAATTCAAAATGTGAACTGCTTTTGATTCCCTGAAGAAACCAGATATTCTTCAGTGTTCCTCACAACTGCGGCTTTTTATCAGATTGTTTTAATAACAGCACCACTGTTCAATGTGTTATATTTCATCAGACATGCATGGCAGTGAGCACAAAGGACAAGTTAGACTTTAAAATGAACTGTTCAAATCTTCTGATAATAACGGAGAGTGACAGATATAATTATAAGACAGCCACAGATAAATGAAAAATTCTCAAGGACGTTGGTGGCTGACTGTTTAGAGCTTTTGGAACAGAGGTTGCTGAGACAATTCCTTTATGTTTTCCCTCTCTCCTGCTTTTACTTTCCTGATGTTCTCTCCCTCCCTCCTTCCCTCCTTCCCTCCCTCCTTCCCTCCCTCCCTCTTTTCTTCCCTCCTCCTTCCCCTCCCTCCCTCCCTTCCTTCCATTTGCAGAAGGCTCCTATCCTGGATAATCTCACAGTCAACAGGAGGCCACGCATATACACACATACTTATAATAACAATAAAAATATGCATGAAAGATTTCAGGGCAATTTGCTGCTTTATAACCCCTATCTCATTGGGCTTTCAGAAGACAGGGTGGGCATTGCATCCCCACTCGCAGACAAGAAACTAAGAATCAGCAAAGTGGAGTGATTTGCTCAAGGTTATCTGGTCATCAAAGACAACTCAAAAAGGAAACACTGATTTTTTTTTTTTATTAGCTGTTATTTCCAATATACAACTGAGCCTCTTAAATTCTGGTTATAAGACATTATCTTTTAAAATTTCTTTTTTATTTGTTTGAAAGGCAGAGAGACAGAGTTCCCTTATCCTGTTTCAATTCCAAATGCTCACAATAGCTGGGCTGCATCAGGCTGAAACTAGGAATTTACGACTTCGTGTAGATCTCCTACATGAGTGGAAGGGCCCCAGATACTTGAACCATCACCTGTTGGTTCCCAGGGTGTGCGTTAGCCGGAAGCTGGGGTTGGACACGGTGACAGGAATCAAATACATACAACTCGCCCTATAGGTAAGCATCCCAAGCAACCCCTTAGTTATGTCCAACTCCCACCCATGTAAGAGGATTCTCAAGTAAATTATTTAAGACAATGTTCCAGGAGATTATTTTGATTTTTGGCAAGTATCATGTAAGCTTTTATGACAATTGGATGTTATAATAACTAAATACCTTAGGTTTTGCACAATATAATTTGCTTATGAGAATTTATATTTGCATGCCCTAATCAGCTAATAAGAATGATAGCTAACTGATGAAGAGTTTTGATTTTCTCCCTAGTATAATTAGGGTAGTCATTAATAGTCTCTTCCTTCTTCATCTTTATGTCATCTCCATGGCAATATTTTCCAATTGGTTTGCGATAATATGATGACATGATAATTGTTATAGAATTCAAAGTAGAACTTGTAGAGGAACAGTTCCTATAACTATTGCTATATCATTATATAAGTTCACTCTGATTAATATCATTAAAGTAACTAGCACAGAAATTAACAATGATTAGAGTATTATTTCAAATTAGTACCTTCCTTGTAATTGAATCACTTCATTGCAGAGCTTGTATCTAACCAAGTCAGTTGAACAGTAAAAGAGTTGCTCTGTGCTGTGTTTCAATAACAGTTTAGGAATCCAGCAATGTTTGGTGAACTCTTCACCCTCAGCCATTTTTAGAGAAATATCAAATTCATGATCTACTGTCTCTCCACTGTGAATTAGAATCCTTTGTTGATTATCATGGGAAAAGCTTATGTTTAAATAGGTATAACACAAAAAGCCTTGAGCAAATACATCCATGCACACACACAGCCCACTGTTCTTCCCATGGAAAGTGACATCGCTTTATTGTAATAGTTAAGTGCATTTCACTGCTCCCATCAACAACAGGTCAAAGGAAGTTTCTGTTGCTTTCCTAGCTGCTTCCTCCTTTACCTCTCCATTTTGCATTATTATTTCCTTGTTGCTAAACATTTTCCCCAAACTTTTGATGAAAATTTCCATTTTTATTTTTTAAAAACCTGAGAAAGGAAATATCTGGTATCTTTATTCTAAAAAAGTAAGCCGTATTGTCTAGGCAAGCATACCAAAAAAGGCCTAAAAATATCACAAATTCACATTGGTGCAGCATGAAGACAAATATTTGCATTGTGTATATGAGAATCCACATGTAACACCTAAGTCTGGTTCTTCTCCTCTTTGCTGTGACGATACAGGAGAAGGCAGCAACAGCTACTAGGCAGGCAGTGCTGCTGACTGTAGGTAAGCTTTGTCCTGTGCTTCTCCGGCAAGACTTTCTTCATTAGCATCACTTAAACCTCGCAAGGACCCTAAAGAATGAGCATCACTTAAGCCTCACAAGGACCCTAATGCATGAGTGGAATTTTTGTTCTACTTTAGTGCTTCTGGAAGTTGAGGCACAGAGAAATTGTCATCTTGCTTGAGGCCATGTATGTAGTTAAGTGTCTGAGCTCAGATTTTATTCCAGGCAATTTACAAAGCCAGAAGCTTTGTTTTGTTTTGTTTTTCATCAATAGTCAATATCTATACATATCAAGGATTATTTTTGATAACTTTTGTGATTTTAGGTAACTAGGCAATGAACATATTGAGTTCTAGAGATATTTAGTTCTTGAAAAATGAGAATTTTCTCAGTGAAAATCCTATGATTAAATGACACAGAGAACAATACGGATTTCTCAGATAACTCAGGTGCCTCTTTCAGATAAGGAAAGCTAGTTACACCTATAATCTAATGCACTCTGTTGGCAGGATAACTGGCTAAACATAATCTCTACAGTATTTCATTTTTTGAATTATATCATCATCAATGACAGCATTGGTAAGAAGGACCATTTTCATCATTTGTTCCTAGAATATGACTGTCAGTGGTGAATCTATTCCACCTTCTTATTACAAATTAGTTTGCATCTTAAGGTAGTGCCTAGAAGTTCCTTATCTAATTGTAAACCATCCAGAGATTGAAGTCGTGTTTCTTACTAGTGCATCATCTTTATAAGCACCAGCAGGAGAAGTCAGTGCTTCCTGCTCATAGGCCGTTGCAGGAGTGATTCTAAGAAAGTCAAGAATGAAGGACAATGATTATAGTGAGTGTTAGGGCTGCATGGTTATGTCCTCACCAAATTCAAATAGTATCACCCCCATAAGATAGTAGTAAGAAGTGGGGCTTTTTTCGGGGGGAGAGGAAGGTTAAGTCAGAAGGGTGGAGCCCCCATGGTGGGCTTGAGGCCATTGTGAAAGAGACCCCAGGGAGTCCTCTCACTGTCTTTCCACCACCTAAGGAAACAATTCAGCAGCCCACAACTCGGGGAGGGCCACGCCAGAAACCAAGCATGCTGGCACCCTGATCTCTGACTTCCAGCCTCCAGAACTGCAAGAAACACATTCCTGCTGTAGATGGATCAGCTGCTGCATCTGTGGTGTCCTGTGACTGTGGCCTGAACTGACTCGGACACGAAGTCCGGGAACAACGGAGAGCAGGCGTCTGGCCCTGGGAGTAGAACAAGGCTTCCAGAAACCGGAAGCTAACTGAAAATACCTTTAAAATCTGTGGTTAGTTTCTGTCTATGAAGATGGTAAATGATGCTCTCATGTACAAAAATTACCTTTTGCACATTCTACCCCATTGATCCGGCACTTATTCAAATAACATTTCATAATTTAATCATCGTGTTGGCTAAGTCTCAATATCTGTCTTGCTTTAAAGGAGTGTTTGGAATCAGTCGTAAGAATAAAATGCTTCTTGACACGGAAGATATATTTACAAAAGAATCATAGCATTAATGCAATTTGACCATCCAGACATGAGGATTCCATGTGCCTTCTGTCTTGTAGAGAACTATTCCACTAGCAGAACGTAGGTCCTTTGAGTGCAGGACAGCAGTCTGTATTTGTATCTCTGTGCCTGGCACCTATTAGAGCTCATGGTGATTAAATGTTTGTCAATAACTGGAGAAGTGAACATGGGAGAACCTGATGGAAACTTCAGAAGTCACCACAGAGAAGGGTGGCATTTACCATGCATGTCACACAGTCTAAATTCAACACTGCTACCCTTTTCTAACTTCCACTAGAATTTGCTATTTTTTTATATCAACTGCAAGGTCTGTATTACACTGTTATTAAATATTACATTTCATTAAACTGAGTATAAGAAATGATTAAATACGAATACAATATCAGCCCATGATTCAGACAATTGTTTTCTTCTTTCAGTTTATTTTCATGTACATCACCTCTAAATTGTTCTTTTCATTTGATAATTATTTCAAAGTTTAGTAGAAAATATAATGGTAAGTAAAATGAATATATATACTCCTAGGTGTCAAAAACATTTTTAATACATCCAGAAATCTTTTTAAATAGTCTCTTTTACTTCATGACAGAATAATTATTCTGTCTCACCCTATTATTACCATTGATATTTTGTTCCTTATTCAAATCTTTATCCAGTGCTTATAGTGTGTAAAACACTGCCACACATAATAGAAATGCAGACATAAATCAAGCCTGGAGTCTTCCCTCCTGATACTAGCAGATATCATACCTGAAGAAAGGAAGTATTTTTCAGGGTTTTCAAAATTCCACCACAACATGTCAACCAGTCATTCCCAGCTTGACTCAACAGAACAGGCACTCTCCACATGACACACGATGTTCATATATGTTCAGGTAACTCTGTATTCCAAAAAACCAGGAACCATTGTGTGAGCTGTGGCTTCTTAACTGCTGGCCATAAAACACCTGTGTATAGGCAAGCTCCAAGTTCCTTTACAAGAAATAAAATGGCAAAATACATGCCATGCTTTGAAATTGATGGTGGATATAATCTAGTGGTTAAAAATGTCGTCAGCCTTACCTGTTAGTTTGATTGGGTTTGGGAACTTGATCTTCCATTGCCTAATCTGTGACCCCCTCACCAGAGCGTCTTCATATTTAGAAACAACATTGGGGCCGGTGCTGTGGCGTAGCAGATAAAGCCACCATCTGCTGTGCTGGCATCCCATATGGGCACTGGTTCAAGACCCAGCTGCTCCACTTCCCATCCAGCTCCCTGCTAATGGCCTGGGAAAAGCAGCAGAAGTGAGCCCTGTACCTTCATAGGAGACCCAGAAGATGATCCTGGCTCCTTCAACCTGGCCCTGCCCCAACCATTGTGGTCATTAAGGGATTGAACCAGCAGATGGAATCTCTCTCTCTTGTCTGTCTCTCCCTCTCTCTGTAGCTCTGCCTTTCACACAAATAAATCTTAAAAAATTAAATAAATATTGAAAAAATAGTACCTGTTCATTCTTGTTTTGTTTTAATTAGGATTAAAAAACTTCTCAAGATCAATGATTATTTGTTGTTGCCTTGTGGACAATTATTTTTAGTAACTTCTTCATTAATATTAGCTTACATACCTAATTTGTAATGTGCAAAAACCAAATCCATGCCTTACAGCCAAAGAGTCATGTTAACAAGATTACGCGGCATCATTCACATAGATGACGACATGAACAGCACTTAGGGAGTCTGATTCTCTGAAAACAATCCATTGTGAAACAGAGAAACATCATTTGTACAAAGTCAGGATAACTGGCAGCGATGGGCAGTCTTAGAGTTTTGTGCCGAATCTGAAGTGTATAGTTGTTTGGAGGCATCCCATTCTGTCATGGTGTGATCTTATCACCCTATAAACATCTCACCAAGGTGGACTGTCTTCAATGGCCAGCCAGAGACTAGCACTAGATGAAACAGTCCGGTGTCTGTAACACATCTGGGGCAAAGAAGGGTCTGGCAGTGTTGTTTCTCCCCTTCTCCCACCTTCAGTTACAATCTATGGCTATATGCATGATATGTATCTGCTTAGCAATGTAAAAATCTTGCCCTGACATGTACTCTGGCCAAAAAACCTATTCTCTGGGTCTTTTGTGCTTTTTTGTGTAGCTCTCACAGCTCTAATATAGCAGAGTTAAGAGTCTGATATTTCTCAATGTTGTCTATGGCCTTCAATGCTGGGAAAGGGATCTCTCCCTCCTCTGATTTATGCAATTCACTATTGTCTCACAGTGTTATGCTTGCAACCCCAAAATAAAGGCAATTTACCTCAAAAGCTGCAAAACATGAATTAGGTATTAGATCTACAAAATAACATTCCACAATCATATTTTGATATAGCCTACATATAAACCCCTGATAAAACCTGTGAACATGAGCCATACTATAAACACTTCCAAGACTTCATCTACTGAGCAGTGCTTAGACTACGTGCCCTTAGTCTTATGTGCCCTTTGCTGGCTAAAATTATTGTATTCTGATCCTGAGTTCATCACTCTATAGTGAAAATTTCCTGGATGACAGCACTTGCCTTTTACTCAGTAGGAAAGAGTGTATGTATGTAGGTTTGTGTGGGTGGATATATGTATATCCACACATGTGCACATGCATTATACTTCCATGGTAAGAAAACCAGGTCAACACTTTGATTAATTAAAATTTTGATATGAAGAATTGATGACATATGTAAAATTCCCTTTATTAAAAGAGAATTTTAACAGTCTTCTTGTACAGTGAGCAATGGTTCTGTGACTTAAAACTTTAAAGTGTGGAAGGCACTTGGCCTAGAGTTTGGTATGTGCTGTTCCCAGATTTCCTGGCTTCAGTACCCAGCTCCAGCTCTTGTTCCTGATGCTAGCATTCTGTTGATGAGAACCCAGGGAAGAAGTGGATGCTGACTGAAGTTATGGGGTTCCTGTCACCCTTGTGGGAGATCTGGATTAAGTTCTTGGCTCCCACCACGAAGTCAGCCAATTCCCAGCCATTGTAGACATTTGGGGAGGGAACCATTAGGTGGGAGCATTCTCATTCTTTCTGTTTCTTTTTTTCTCAAATACATTTTTTAAAAATTAAAAAAATCTAAGTGAAGATATATGATTATGTAGTTTACATATGTGCTTTGTTCCAAGTGAAGAGGACTTGGATGTTCCATGTGGCAATATGACCTATATTCTTCTGAAATATGATATGGAATATTTAGACATAGATAATGAACCAGAAACCTATCATAACAAATAAGATGGGACAGGAAACTCAAGAGTCCCTAAGTTCCATTATAACTCATCAACATATGATTCTATAACTTTTAGCAGGACATTTAATTGTCAAAACTACTATATTCTCATACATGAAGTGGGAACAGTAATATTTTTATTAACTAAGAATCTGAGCTCAGATGAATAAATATGAAAATATTTTATAAACCATAATTCAATAAACTCAAACAAATACATAAGAAACTTCTGATATTTAAGCATTAATATCTGAAACAAAGTCCTGGGCATCTACCAAAATATCTAAAATGTGACCAGAAGGACATGGTGAGCTAAACCCAGGAGTAAGAATGAGGGCCCCAGAGAAGCTTGGCTAGGACACATGCCGGGTCATAGCTGTGGAGTAAGACAGAAAGAAAACCTAACAAGGAATCCAGCAAACCATCACACAGTTATCAAGTTTCATCTATTGGATCAACTTGACCTTCCCAATAGGAATTTGCAAGTTAACTTGTCCTGTCATTGCAACAATATGCAAGTTTCTATAAAAAGTAAGAGAATACATAGGAATAAAATTATAAAAATGTGACAGAGCCATAGTTGTCAATGGCAAAAAATATAAACATTATGAGATTTTACCAGTTCATGTAATTATCTGCCTCAATAAACATTGAAGAATTTTATAAGCTCATTTACCGTGGTTTTCTTTTTTAACAGATTTAATTCATTTTTACAAATGTTATTTTGCATACTAATACTGTGACTTGTGACCTTGAGAAATTAATGAGGTAAAACTTTTCCAAGAGTTTAAAAGAAATCTCATCAGGAGTTTAAATTATTTACACAAATTAAAGTTCTTCAAGCAATGTGAACACTATTAATTTTTATATGGGAAAATATTTCTTTTATCATAAACTAATATTAATTACATATGAAGACCAATGCCAGGTAGCTACATACCTAAGTTTATTAATCTGCAAAAGCAATCATCACATGATAATTTTAAAATTGGTAAACTAAGGGCTAGTGCTGTGGCATAGTAGGTGAAGCCTCTGCAGGCAGTGCCGGCATCCCATATGGGTGCTGGTTTGAGATCTACCTGCTCTACTTCTGACCCAGCTCCCTGCTAATGGCCTGGGAAAATAGTAGAAGATGGCTCAAGTGCTTGGGCCCCTGCATCCATGTGGGAGACCTTGAAGAAGCTCTTTGCTCCTTGCTTCTGGTTTCAGATCACCCCAGCTCCAGCCATTGAAGCCACGTGGGGAGTGAACCAGGAGATGGAATATCTCTCTGTCACTCCCTCCATCTGTAACTCTGCCTCTCAAATAAATAAATCTTAAAAAACAAAAAAATAGTAAACTAGATACACAATCAAAATAAATCAGCATATGACATTTGGCAGAAATTAGGTTATTATTAAATCCTTACAGGTAGTCTGGGTTCATATAAGATTTGGGTATACAGTATAAGTACAGCTTTTTAAAAATAGATCGAGACCCACTGAAAAAGTGGATCCTACTGTTCACATAAAGTTCTAATCAATTTATTTCCATTTGAGCAAGTGCCTTTTTTCTGGAGATGCATTTGTGGGGGGAAAGGGTCAATAATTAGTTTAAAATTGTTATGTAGCTGGGAAATGAAAAAAAAAAAAGCCATGATATTTTGCAATTAAGAATGGTCAATAACACAACCAGTGACTCAGAGTGTCTGAATTACATGTTCTGTAGATGAAGAAAACACAAATAATTTGTCTCTAAAAATAAGTCAGTTTGGCTAGATTAAAAGTAGTAACATAAACACAGAATGCAGAGTAAAAAGGAATTTTGTTTAAGAACATTACAAGGACTGAGAGAAATTTTTTTTGGCATTGAACTCTATTGCATTTTGAAAAGATGGTATACTGAAAAGGGAACAATAGAAGGTAAGCAGCATATTTACTCTGGAAGGTCTTAACAATTCCTTATGTTTAAGGAGTTGGAGGGTATGGAATCTAATAGCAGTAAGAAACCAGAAGTATCAGTTGTTGAAGGGACATTTTCAGCATCTACACATGGAATTATAACAAAACTGGAACAGTTAATACCTACCCCTTTTCAACAACCTTATATAATTCACAAAATCATACTTAAAATACACTTGTAGGGTAAAATGGACCATTATTTGTCCATGTATAACAATGACAATGAATTTAGTAACTATTATACTATTGTTTCAAAATTATGGTATATTGAAAATGTCAACCAAGACAAGACTTAGGCTTAGGGACAGGGCAATGAAATATTTTACTTAAAAACTATGAACAAAATTTTCAGAAGAGCTTTGACATAAGAAACTATGGTATTCTCCAGGATTTTTAGCAATAAAAATAAAATTTATTATCAGTCTATATGTGGAGAAAATACATTTTATAGATGTAAGTTATGTATATGACATAATGATAGAATTTAATAAAGCAATAGCACAATGTCTAAACATTCAAAAATTAACTGCATTGTATATAATCAAATCAACTATTATATTAAATATCATCTCTTTTTTCTTTAATCTTAATCTCCTTAACTCTTTCTGTACTCCAAAAGCATGCTCCAACCACACACAAAATTCCAAAACTCTATGTGGAATGCTGGAGCTAAATATAGTGAAACTAGGAAGAATGGTTTCTGTTTGCATCGTGATGATTCTGTTTGTGATACGACCCTTATCAATAAGCCTACAACAGGTTCAGCTTCTCTGTGTGCTGCATTATCACATCTGTGCACTACGCAAGATAAAATGGATGTTCTCAATAATTTATAGGCATGGGAAAACTCTTACAGAAAGTCTTACTTCATGCAGTCAGTTCGTATGAGCTCTAAAATATAAGGGTTTGAATATTTCCTATTTTCTGTAAAATGGGCTCAGGATAACTGAGGTAAAGGACTAAAAATGACTTCCCAGAATAAGATTTGAGGAGGATTAAGAAAAATCGAATCTTTCCTTTTTCTCTGTAGGCTCTGCAATCACCATTATACAGACTTTCCATGGAACTGCGACACTCCTCTGCTTATCTGATAAGAAAAAAAAAAATGATGAGCCATCCCAGGAGATCCAGCAATCCCACTAGGGTATCTACAAAGGAAGTGAAATAGTCTGTTGAGGAGACATATATGTGTCTATCTTTATTTCAGCTTCACTCACAACAGCTAAGAAATGGAGACCCCTCAATGCCTGAAATTGATGAGTAGATAAGGAAATGTGGTGGACATACAAAGGGACTTCAAAAAGTTTGAAAAAAATGAAAAGCTTATTTTGTTGCAAAACTTTGAAAGCTCATGCATAGTTTATTCATAATCTATATGTTCTATAAATTTTTGAAGACTCCTTGTATACAAAAGAATATTAGCCATTAAGTGATGTAGCATTGTCATTTATGACAATGTAAGTAGAACTAGAGATCATTATGTTAGGTAAAATACAAGAGGACTTAAAATATTCATGAAAAAATGGAATTAGATAACAAGAATTTTTCATGAACTTTTAATATATTTAGTTATTTATATAAAAAGAGCAGATTTCATGTATTTCACGTGTACAATTTTAAGAAAGTAATGATATTGTCCATCCTCCTCCACCACACCCCTCTATACTCTTCCTCCCTCATTCTCTCTTCCTCCCTTATTTTCCTTTTAATTTTTGCAGTAACATACTTTCAATCTACTTTGTGATCACAAGCTGAGTTTTTTGAAGTCCCCTCATATAGCCAGCACAGAAAGACAAGTACTGCATGTTTTAACTTAAATGTGGAATCCAAAAAACTGTATCCCATAGAAGTTGAGAGTAGAATTGTGGTTTTTGGAGATTGGAGGGAGTAGGGGAGAGAGAGAGATTCGGGGAAAGATTGATTACTGGGTACAAAGTTACAGTTCTATAGGAGATAAAAGGTTATTTTGTTCTATTGCACAGTAAGGTAACTACAGACAATAATAATGTACTTTTTCTAAGCCAGAAGAAAGGATTCTAAATATCTTCATCAGAAAGAAATGATGCGTATTTCAAGAGAAAGATGTCTGCTCTAATTTAAACATTACACAATGTATACAAGTATCAAAACACAACATGGCACCCCATAAATATGTACAATTTTATGTGTCAGTTAAAAATAAAAGTAAAATTTTAAAAATAAAGTCATATATGCCAGAACAATCAAATTCCAAGATTCCTAGGCCTTCTTTTTATATACATTAAATTAAACTCTAAGGATTGGGTCTGGCATCTATATTTTCAAAACACTTCCCAGATAATTCTTATTCACACTACATTTTGAGAAGCACTCCTCTAGGACATATATAATCAATCAATGTTTGGTAATTATAGCAACCATATGTCCATTTCCCAAGTCCATCATGATTTCAAATATTCTGCCATATGCAAAACATTTTTTAGAAGACCAATTTTAGGTTTAGACAGTAGACTATCCTTTAGAATAATGAACACTATTTTCCAAATATTTGCTACCGGATATTCCATAACTCAACAGAAACTCTCATTTTTTTAAGTATAAAAGCTGACAATCAGGGGTCGGCGCTGTGGCATAGTGGGTAAAGCCACCACCTACAATGCTGGCATCCCATATGAGTCCTGGCTGTTCCATTTCCAATCCAGCTCTCCTCTATGACCTTAGAAAGCAGTGGAAGATGGCCCAAGTCCTTGGGCCCCTGCACCCACATGGGAGACCTGGAAGAAGCTCCTGGTTCCCGATTTCTGTACAGCTCAACTCCAGCTGTTGCGGCCATTTGGGGAGTGAACCAGTGGATAGGGGGTCTATCTTTCTCTCTCTCTGCCTTTGCCTCTAAAACTCTGCCTTTCAAATAAACAAAATATTTTTTTAAAAAAGTTGACAGTCACTAGTTCCGGAAGAGTTTCCGCTGCTGTTTCTTCCCCTACTCTTCCTTGACCCTGCAGTATCTCCACTTTTATTAACCTGTGTGTCTTGCTGAACTATCAATGTGCTCCCTTCCTATTCCGCCATCTTGCCGCTCCTCCAATATTTTAACATAGTCTAGAGAACAGGATTTAGTTTTTAGCATTAGTTTTGGGGTATTTGCTTTTTGTGGTTTAGAGTTTTGTTTTTCATGATGTTTTACATTCATAATAGAACATTATATAATCCAAACAGACTGAGTTTACAATTTGATTCTGTTCACAAGCTGACTGCCCTTGGAATAATTAATCTTATTATTTCTTAGTTTCTTAATGTTTTACAGGTTTATAATAATACCTGATTGAAAGGAATGAGGTACACAATTAAAAATCACTTAGTATAGGGAAATGCTCTTAGAATGATGTTTGACATATCATATGTATACAATATTTCTTTTAAAAAGAAAAATACAGGTTGAGTATTCCTTATTTGAAATGCTTGCAATCAGAGTGTCTGACTTATGGATCTTTTGGATTTTAGAATATTTGCATATATATAATAAAAAACATGAACATGTCTAAATATAAAACTCATTTATGTTTCCTATATATCATATACACTTAGGAAAATTATATAATAATTTTAGTGTGCATTTTAAAAAAATTTTAAAGATTTATTTTTATTTATTTGAAAAAGAGTTACAAAGAGAGGTAGAGACAGAGAAAGAGAGGTTTTCCATCCACTGGTCCACTCCCCAAATGGCCACAACAGCCAGAGCTGAGCTGATCCGATCCGAAGCCAGGAGCCAGGAGCCTCCTCCTGGTCTCCCAAGTGGGTACAGGGGCCTAAGGACTTGGGTCACCCTCTGCTGCCTTCCCAGGAGAACTAGGGAGCTGGATTGCAAGTAGAGCAGCCAGGACTCACGTGGGTGTCCATACAGGATGCCAGCGTTGCAGGCTGGGATTTAACTCAGTGCACCACAGCGCCAGTCCTAGTGTGCATGATTTGACTGCCTCTTGTCACATGAATTTGGGTAGGAAATTATCTCCTTGAGGTACAACATTCATTGTTGTGTTGCCTGGAAAGTTTCAAATTTTGTAGCATTTCATATTTTTTGATTATGGATTCTCAATCTGTATACATAAATCATGATATATTTGATACAGTTAAAAATACGACACATTTCTAGATATTTTTGTAGTGCTGTAACAAAGACTAACAATATACAATTTGGGGATTGGGAAACCTACGTCTCGCCTATGACCCCTACCTACTCCTTGACTGATGATTTCATTTGCACTTCCTTGAGGCCTACTTACTCCATGGTCACGAGGACCTGGCTGGTCATGGAAAATCTGGAAGACCTCACCTCCTGCATACCTCTCGCACGATTGTCGTCTTGTAGCTAAATTTGTGTTTTCTTACATAAACTCTGACCCACTTCCCTTTGCTGGATAAAACTCCAAAGTGTCTTAAAATTTGAAATAGGAAATGCAACACTTAAGCTGGAAAAATCCTGATATGTCAGGTAATGTTACTGTTTTAATTTGGAATATAGGCAAAAGTGAAAAGAAAAGAAAAAAGTCATTCTGTAGCTACCTCTCTTGTAAGGAAGGTACAGGGAGATAGTTAAGAACAGATTACTTCACTACCTTTTTTTGTGGGAGGATTAAGGAAGAGGAAAGTTCACTTTCATGCTGATTTGAACTGGTCTGTTTGGGGAACTTGGCTATCTCTGCTTCCTCCTTAGAAGGTCAGATAAACAGTCTATTTTCCAGTTGGTGACATGAGACTTTAGCCCAAGTGACCCTATTTTACATTTTAGTTTGGTCAATTGTGGGCCCAGAACAAGAGCTTTGTCTTTTTGTTTGCTTGTTTGTTTTCCTAACATTTATTTAATTTATTTATGGGCATAATGACTAGAGAGAAAGAGAGGGAGAGAGAGAGAAAGAGAAATTCTTCCAACCACTGATTTGCTTTCCAAACGGTCACAAGGGCTGAATCCAAGAGCCTGGAACTCCAGACAGGTCTCCAATGCAGATGGTAGGGTTCCAAGCACTTGGGCCACCTCTGCTGCTATCCCAGGCTCAGCTCATTAGCAGGGAGCAGGGACTGGAAATCGAGGTTTGATATGCCATGCCAACGTCATGGTTGGTGGCTTAACCTGCCATCCCACTACTCCTACTCAGTAGTCGTCCCAGGAGACTTGTCTAAAACAATGGCTGTCGGTAATTTTTATTGAATAAGCCCAAAATGGCCAATATTTATGCCAGAAATTCACAAATTCACAATTTTGTGTTAGAAAAGGCTTTGTAAGAAGTCAGTTAACAACCTGAAAACAAATTAGTGATCATGAGTGTTAGGATGCAACTTCAAATTATTTCATCCTTTTTTCCTATCCATTGAATTTTCAACATTTAATTTGTATGTTTTAAAATGTTTTAATTATCATAGTTAAAGGGGATAAGAAAAATGGACAGTATTTTAATGTGGTTTGTTTCTGAATTAAAATTAGATAATTTCATTAACCCTTTACGCAAAGTTTACTTTCTCTGGAAATATAAACTTTTTAAAAAAGTGTATAAGCATTAATTTGTGTCTTACGGATTTAAATTATTCTGATTACACCTATATTGAGTATTGTGGAATTATTCCCTAGTAAATAACATATGTGAATTTTCAACAATGTAAATTGAGCTTTTCCAAGCTATATTAAAAATAAAAGTGATTATTTTACATTTTTATATTTGAATACCTCTTGTTTTTGCTTTAATACCTTAAAAATTATAAACATCATAACTACAATAATATGTTATTTATATGTGCATAAAGTTATATTTATAAGCATCTTTGTAGTTAAATATCTAAATATCAAACTGAAGATGCTAGAGCCAATTTTAAAATATTTTCTACTACATTTTTCTAGGGATATTTAAGCTTAGCTTTTTTTAATAATTACACAAGTCATTAAATCATGTGAAAAACACAACATGATTATGGACAAACTGGTTTATGGTATGTAAATATGACAGATAGTAAATGAGCTTCATAAAAATACTGTGGAGTCTAATATTATAGACCATTCTGAAGCAGGCCTTTAGCCTAGCAGTTAAGATGCACAGGTCCCACACTGGGTCTCGGGCTTGATTTCTAACTCTGATGCTAACACCAGCTTCCCGACAAATGCTGACTATGGAAGGAATCAGTGATAGTGCAAATGTTTGATTTGCTATCATCCATAAGAAAGACCTGGATTATATTCCCACAGGCCAAGTTTTGCAGGCTTTTAGGGAGTGAACAAGCAGGTGGGAGATTTCTTGGTTTGCCTCTCAGCCTCTCAAAAAAAATTAAAAGGAGAAATAATTCAAAGAAAATATTACAGGGGACAGTGCTGTGGTATATATAGTAGGGTAAGCCTCCATCTGTGGTGTCTGCATCCCAGCCTCCCATATGATTTGAGCAGCTGGTTTGGGTCTTGGCTGCTCCACCTCTGATCCAGGTCCCTACTAATGGCCTGGGAAGGCAGTGGAAAATGACCCAAGTGCTTGAACCCCTGCACCCACGTAGGAGACCTGGAAGAAGCTCCTGGCTCCTGGCTTTGGATTGGCCCAGCTCCTGCTGTTGCAACTACTTGGGGAGTGAAACAGCATATGGAAGACCTTTCTCTCTCTCTCTGTAATTCTGCCTCTCAAATAAATAAATAAATCTTTTTTAAAAAATTACAAAGCATAGAATATCAAAAGCTAATTTATCCAAAGGGGTCCAAATATTACAGAGAATTTTATCCATATAATCTATTTTAAATGGCTCAAGCACTGAATTTCACTTTGACATTCCTGCTATCCAAAAGAAATTAGAAAACAGGGTGTATTATACAACCCCACTGAATAAATCCCCAGCAAAAAATACAATTGAGGACATTATTTACAACAACAGACATTCTTATGGCTCATTTACATAAGAACTCTTGAAAAAGCCAATGTCCTAACTAATTACAACTAGTGAAATTGTGTGCGGAGTTACACTTTCATAATAAGAATGACTAACAATATTGAGCTCTTACTGTGTGGGCACTCTCGAAACACTAACAATAAATCAACCTATTTGAACCATACAATCACCAAAAAATACATGCTCTATAGCATTCATTTATTCAATCAAATGTATTGGGTACTTATTTTGTTCTAGGCAATTAGAATTCATAAGTATGTAAAGTATATGCAACTTAAGATAAAGGAACTGAGCCTGAAGAGGTTATGAAATTTAAGGTACCACAGCAAGTCACCTGGTAGAGCTGAGACTACAACCCAGGAAAATTGTTTAGCCTGTACTCTTTTTTTGTTTGTTTGTTTGACAGGCAGAGTGGACAGTGAGAGAGAGAGACAGAGAGAAAGGTCTTCCTTTTTCCGTTAGTTCACCCACCAATGGCCGCTGTGGCTGGCGCACTGCACTGATCCGAAGCCAGGAGCCAGGTGCTTCTCCTGGTCTCCCATGCAGGTGCAGGGCCCAAGGACTTGGGCCATCCTCCACTGCCTTCCCAGGACACAGCAGAGAGCTGGACTGGAAGAGGAGCAACCGGGACAGAATCCAGTGTCCCAACCAGGACTAGAATCCGGGGTGCCGGCGTCGCAGGCAGATTAGCCTAGTGAGCCACGGCGCTGGCCAGCCTGTACTCTTAAATGTTAAACCAGATGCACTTCTGGTATATGAATGTGTTATCATTATTGCTTATACATCCATTTTAAGTGACCAAAGATCTGAATTCTCTCTGACCACATGGGAGGCTCTGTTACCAGTTATAAAGCTGAACCCCTATAATATAAAAGCAGGACCCACCCTCTGTCCCTTAACCCAAGGTGTGCTTGCCATGCTTTATCAAAAGAAATTCAGACTTCAGGGAGAGATGCAGCTGGACCTATTAAGGTTCTAATCGCCAGACTCAAGGAGTCATTCGCTTCTCCAACAGATAACAGCCTTGGTGGCCAGAACTGTCCATAGGGGAATTCCAGCAGAATGTAACTGCCACCTGCTCCCAACCCCCAGACCACCTGGAACCCACCTGACCATCATCAATTCCCCAAATAGCATGCCATCACCAACCAATCAAAGGATGGTCATGATTATAACCTACCAACAAGGAACTTGGATGTGAACTGATCACTCATCTCTCAGCCCCAATTCCAGTCTATAAGAACCTTCACGCTAACTCCTCAGAGAGCCTGGGAATGAAGCAATAGATGCCTGGTTTTTTGCTCTGTGCTTTTCAATAAAGCACAATAAAATTTCTTCCACCATCCCAATGTCAGTGATTGCGCATGGGGCAAGTGGACCTGGTTTGGGGGTTCTACAGCCATACTTCCATCTAAAAGAGAAAAAAAGGGGAAAAGGCCAAGTTGGAGGGAAAATAACCAATCTCTTGGAAGGCAAAACCTTAGTTTTCCAATTTTTCTTTCTCTCAAACAACTTATGAGTACCTACTGTGTGTTACACACTGACAGACCCTAGAGATCTGCATATAAATAAGATGTGATGTTTGTCTTTCAAGAACCATAGTCTCACTGGCGGGGTGTAGGGGTGTAAGAAATCAGAATATGCCATTTCCAAATATGTGACTTTGGCCTAAGGAGTATCTTGAGTTGAAAGAAATTAAACAATAAAATCAGGCATTTCCTGCCCTCCTCAAACACATTGGAACTAAATTTTAGTTTTCTAAATGTATTTAGAATCTCTTAAAAAACACTCTTATTTATTTATTTGAAAGAGTTATATAGAGAGAAGGTGAGTCAGAGAGATTTTCCACCTGCTGGTTCACTCCCCAGATAGCTGCAACAGCCACAACTGAGCCAGACTGAAGCCAGTAGCTTCACTGGGGTCCCCTACATGGGTGACAGGGGTTCAAACACCTGGGCCATCTTCCACTGCTTTTCCCAGGCCATTAGCAGGAAGCTAATTGGAAGTGGTATAGCCGAGACTCAAATCAGCACTCACATGGGATGCTGGCATCCTAGGCTGCAGCTTTACCCACTACGCCACAATGCCAGTCCCATAAGTTTCAATTTTGTAAAGGAAATTTCCAACTGCAGAAGTATCCTCCTCTCCAGTTTCCAAAAGAAAAGAATGATTCTTACCATCTTCGGTGGCTTGTGACTGATTACTTCATTGTTCCATCCATGTGTTCTTTCATGTAACCTTTTACCTGGCACATCTTTATTAAATAGCTACCATTACTGATATCTTGTCAAACACCAAGCAACCAATTTAAGTGACCTCTGTCTGAGAGAAATTAAAAACACGCACAAAAGCAATTTCACAAGTTTTCTACTAGGGCTATGTACAGAATGCAAGTACAACACAGAGGTCTGAGTGACTCCTCTTAGGTGAGTGTTGTGCTGTTGTTTGTTTTTCAAACTGAGGGACCTTCATCCTAGGGAATATGAAAGCGATGTTTGTCAACAGCATATACTTCATTGCCTAAAGTGTGTTTCCCTAAATCAAATCTAGTTTGTGGTTGTTATAGTTTAATTCTACCAGAAGAAGCAAATTATTGGCAGGGACAATTTTCACAGGTACAGCAGTAAATGGGTTAAAAGGCCATTTTGTGAATACAGTCTTATTCCTCACTCCACGTAGCGTGCCTCAATATGTGACATTCCATGCATATACAACTCCTCTGTGCATATAGAAAAAGTTGATTTTACCCCCTAGAGAGTTTCATAGGAAGCTTTCAGAGTAGTTGTGCTATTAGCATTATTTATACTACGGCCCAGCTCACATGTAATCCTGCAACTCAGATGCTTTTTTGCAAAAACATTGAGACGTTACACAACTATAAGACTGCTCTACAGTCGCTGTTCAAAATGTTTTGTGTGCTAAATCATAGCAATTAAGATAACAGTAACAGTTTTTTATTTATAGAATGTCCATGATTCTCATGCTTTTGGTTAACATAAATATAAAAAATAACAAAGCAGCAGGGGAACAGTAATGCTTCTTGTTCTGTACAATTTATAGGGGGCAAGAGTGAATCTGTGTGACTGCAGCGTGCTGTGAATATATAAGGGGATTATGAATATTCTATACACGAATATGATGTATTTCTGAAAACATGTCTCTTTTCAGGTGCTTCATTTTTCTTTAATTGTTATCTATTTATAATCTTTTCATTTGATATTTAGTCCTCTCCTTCCTTATATCTAAATTTCTTGCAAGCCTATATATGGTAAATTTGAATTTTTCCTCACTTCTCCCTTCTTCATCATGCTGTTACCTAATTGTGTTCCCATTCTTACAAAGAGACAACCTCACTAATGGTGGGGAAAAAAACCTCACTGCCATGTACAATGGTCATACAACCCTGACTGCTCCATTAGCTGTGACAGCCGTAATTTCCTTGAAATTCTCTCCTGAGGTTTCTTTTCTTACATGTCATTTGATATGGCTAGGGTTTCTTTGTGATATCTGATTTTTGTCTCATAAATATTAGTGCCCTGGCTATTCAGTGTCTTTTTTATTTAATATTTACTTATTTGAAAGGCAGAGCCACAGAATAAGAACAGAGAAAAATCTTTTATTTGCTGGGTCACTTGCCAAATGTCTGTAACAACCACAGGAAACCAGGAGCCAGGAACTCCATCTAGATCTCTCACATGGGTGGCAGAGACCCAAGCATCTGGGCGACCTCCTGCCTTCCCAGGTACATTAGCAGGGAGCTGGGTTGGGATGGGATGCTAATGTCAAAAGTGGTGGCTTAACCCACTGCAACACAATCCCTACTCCTCTGTCTTCAAACTTAACATTTTAGTGAATGCTTCCATTCTGTTAGTTTTTAACACTTGCACTAACTGAATAAAGTGAATAGTTTATTTTCATATACTTTCACTTAACCTATGTTGTCAGTCTTTAAGTGTTTACAGATCCGATGGTTGCATTTCAGCCATGTAGCATCATTTTTCTCCTGAAACTCCATCTCTTCCTCATGTGTACTGAGGTTCCTTTGATGTGTTTCCAAAGACTCTACTTCCCTTCCCATTTCAGAATCCTAGCTACACTGTCTCACCATCTGCTCTCCTTTCTCTTGTCTTCTTGCTTGAAACTTTTACTCACCTTTCTTTTTTCCTATTTAAATTTTTCTTTATTTTTTTTTATTTATTTGAAAGGCAAAAAGACAGCAACAGAATCAGACAGAAAGACAAATATTCCATCTGCTGTTCCACTTGCCAAATGCGCACAGCAGTCAGGGCTGGGTCCAGCCTGAGCCAGGACTGTGAACCTCAATTACAGTCTCTTGCGTGGGTGACAGGGACATGCACGTACTTGCTGCCTCCCAGGGTATGAATTTTCAGGAAGCTGTAAGGAAACAGGACTGGGACTTGAACCCAGGCATCCGGATGAGGCATGTGGGGATCTTAAGCAGTGTCTTAGCTGCTGCAGCACAATTCCCACCCCTTTACCAACATTCTTATGCACCCCTTCCAGATTGCTCTGATTTGTACATACTTCTATTTACATTACCCCTCCGGAAAGAAAAAATAGAATTTTTATGTATAATATATTATAGTTGAACTTTAGTCAAAGTTGAAAAGAACATTGTAATGAGAAAAATTTACAGACAAGTGATTTTGAAAACAGATTGGAGAGCTTACAGATTGCTAGAAATAAAACAAACCAGAAGAATTCAATGAAAGGCCATAAAAGGCTCTGAGATGATAAAAGTATCAAAACCAATGAGGGTCACTGGAATATCAAAGAGATTACACATGAATCTATGATTATGAACTAATGTGAGAAGAAAAAATGTTCTCTGAAAATATGCATCATGTAATGGAAAAAAATAAGAAGTAAATCAACCAGGAAGAATTTTGATAAGAAAAAAAAATTGCTGAGCAATAAGTAATAACCAAACCCATAATGATAGTCTTAAGTGGAAAATTGCATTTATTGCTTTAATATATTCAGATTAAAAAATAAAATAAAAGCCCAATAGAATATTGTTCATATCAGTACAGGAACTGGAAGATAGAAGAGCAAATGATTTTAGCCCAAATATAGGTTTCCAATGTACAGATTAAAAATACAAATATGTAATAAGATTTTGACAATATCCATTATGTGTGGATATTTAATGATTTTGTGTGCTTGTTTAATGATTTTATCTTCTTAAAGTCTCCAATATTATCGATTATTGTGTATACTTGGAAAGAACTTAGCCAAAACTATGGGTCTTAGTCTTAGGGAACCTGTAAAATCCTTGGGTATAGTAGCAGGACTGAGTGTATCAGTGATGTAGGTAGTTTTCAAGTGCTCCCTCCCAGCACGGCCTTTTGTGATGCGAATTTCCCACCTTGTCTGCCCTCCCCACACACAGGTCTTTAACCTACGCTGTGCCACCTAAAGGAAGCAGCTGCACACGTGGCCCTGAATGACTTTCAGGCCTGGGTCTTAGGAAACTTTCCAGCTTCTATTCTTCCCCTCTTTGGAGCTCTATCATTGTTCACAGGTGTAATATCTACAGAAAGGTAAAAATATTTAGACCAGTGGCTAAATTGTGGCTTTCTTGTTTCTAGTCAGACCCAAGTATTTTTCTAAAGGTAGTTTGGGAATTATTTTATTTGTATACATGGAACATTGAGGCTTAGAAAGTTAGGAATTAACACAAATCATTCGCTTCATAATTAGTGCAACCTGAAATTTTAATCCCAAAATATGTAAAATATGGTTGGAGCTATACAAAGCATTAGTAGGGATTAAATTTTTAGTTTATTTTTTACAGGGTTATTTCTGTATGGGGCAGATTCTGCTATGAGGGATAATTTAAAGGAAGAAGATACATTTTTCTTCCAAGTCAAGACACATGTGTTCTTGAGGGGACTCTGAAAGTCCCCCGTGTCTCTGAGAGTGACCTCCTACAGAGGGATAGACTAATAGCCTAATTGTCAGAGAAAGTGGTGAATAATCTCTCCTTTTATTTGGAAAGTTTAAAAAGAAAGCCTACCTCACCCCAAGGGTGACTGCTGTGGCTAGAGAGTTTTGTGTCTTTTAGATAACTTGATCTGGTCAAGCATTTGAGGAGTTGGCTGGCATCATGGAAATTAGTTGTTTATACATTGGGAGCACTGGGTCCTTAGAGTTACTACTATGTGAGTACAGTTGTTGAAATAGCTAAATAGGCTGGTGCTGTGGCTCACTTGGCTAATCCTCCATCTGCGGTGCTGGCATTCCGGGTTCTAGTCCCAGTTGGGGCACCGGATTCTGTCCTGGTTGCTCCTCTTCCAGGCCAGCTCTCTGCTGTGGCCCGGGAGGGCAGTGGAGGATGGCCCAAGTGCTTGGGCCCTGCACCTGCATGGGAGACCAGGGGGAAGCACCTGGCTCCTGGCTTCTGGCAGCGCACTGGCCGTAGTGGCCATATGGGGGGTGAACCAATGGCAGGAAGACCCTTTCTCTCTGTCTCTCTCTATCTCTCACTGTCTAACTCTGCCTGTCAAAAAAAAAAAAAAGAAGAAGAAGAAGAAAATAGCTAAATAAATTTAATATTACAAGAGTGGGGTCGCCTTCCCTCAAAACTCTTAGTTGTGAATGAGGCCATATCTTGGGACTGGAACAGCGTAGTCTACCAGAAACATGGGCTGCCACCTGCTGGCTTGGGGTTGTGGAAATTCTGGACTTCTTACATAAGTGGGAGTCATTGGTCCAAGATTAGTGTCTGGAATTTCCTGGTAATAAATTTAATAAATTAAGGTGTGCAAATGGAGGTCATCAAGAAGATAAAATTAAAGTGAGATGCTTATATTCACATTCTACGTTTGTGGAGCCAGATTTGTTAGGAAATTAAGCAGTGAGAACACATTCCTTAACCACAATGTATTTATAAGCATATGTGTTTGTAAGCATATAAATGGGGCAGGATTTTTTTAACATTTCCTTTGCTGGAATTCACACACCTAGAAGTGAGAGTTTTATTTTCTTCCCCGGGTTTCATTTCTAGAACACCTTTAGCACTGATTTTTTTTATAGATAGAGAAAAATTGTGCATAACACAGGCTGGTACAAATTGAAAAAAAAAAAAAAAAAAAACACCTACCAAGGAGTATCCAGATGTCAACATGTAAAGGTGGTTGTTTCTACAAGGGATGTTCAAAAATGTGGGTTACCCAAAAGTTCTCTTATAGGAGATTTGCAAAACATTGCATATGCAACAAATAATTTGTCCTACATCCTTATCATGTGTGACCTACGGAAAAATAAAAGACCTGCAATTTCTATTACATAAAAGGAATTTACTTGGCCTGATAGTATCTGATTCTTCATAAAATAATAAATATTTCTTTAAAAAGAAAAAAAACTACTTGGAAAACAACCGTATACACTAAATCAAAAGGGCCATTCTCACTATTCCTTTAAAAAGACAGTTGTGGGGGCTGGCATTGTAGCTCAGCGAGTTAAACCAACATCTGCAGCACTGATGGGATGTATATCCCGTATGGGTGCCAGTTTGAGTCCCAGCAGCTCCATTTCCCATACAGTTTCTTGCTAATGTGCCTGGGAAAGCAGTGGAGGATGACCCAAATGCTTGGGCCCCTGCGCCCACATGGGAGACCCAAGTGAAGCTCCTGGCTCCTGGCTTCAGTCTGGCCCAGTCCCAGCCATTGCAACAATTTGGGGAGTGAATCAGTGGATGGAAGATATCCCTCTATGTCTCTTCCTCTCTCTTTGTGACTCTGGCTTTCAAATAAATGGATGAGGTCGGCGCTGTAGCTCAATAGGCTAATCCTCCACCTAGCGGCGCCGGCACACCGGGTTCTAGTCCCGGTCGGGGCACCGGATTCTGTCCCGGTTGCCCCTCTTCCAGTCCAGCTCTCTGCTGTGTCCAGGGAGTACAGTGGAGGACGGCCCAAGTGCTTGGGCCCTGCACCCCATGGGAGACCAGGATAAGCCCCTGGCTCCTGCCATCGGATCAGCACGGTGCGCCGGCCGCAGCGCGCTACCGCGGCGGCCATTGGAGGGTGAACCAATGGCAAAAGGAAGACCTTTCTCTCTGTCTCTCTCTCACTGTCCACTCTGCCTGTAAAAAAAAAAAAAAAAAAAAAAAAAAAAAAGAAAGAAAAAAAAGAAATGGATGAATCTTGAAAAAAAAAGGCTATTACAGACTGAATTGCTTTTTAATAAAACATAAATATATTCTCTTTTAAAGATTATCAAATTTGATGGCTCGCCAGAGGATGTGAAAAGAAAGAAATATTAAAAAGTTGCGTTTATTGTTTTTTGTCCCTTGGTGTTCCCTAAGGAAAAAAAAAAATTAAAAAAAAAAATTAGTACAGAATTGCAAAGTTGCTTGGGCAAATGCTGCAATTCTGGCATTAGAGTTTAAAGGAAAGGGTTGAACTAATTTTAAATGTATGGCATTGAATTTCCTTTAAATACCCATTTTTTAGTTGGAGGACGATGCCGTGACCTTTTACTTGGCCCCCTGGTAAGGATGCTTTAGAAGTACAACCCATACAACGAAACTGCTCTGGGACATCTGTTCTGCTGTCTACACCCTATTCTAAAACTATCAAGATTAGTGGTATTTTTAAGCATATTTTCTAAAGAAAATGTGAATATTCACTTATAAAGCAACAACAACAAGAGAAATTTAAACATATACATTTGTGCTTGGCATGTGATTAGACATGACTGGTGCTATTACAGGTTACATTTGAATAAGTGAGCCTCCAAGGCTTGCCTCTTCCCAGAATGCACCTGGTTTTTCACCTACTGTAAAGGAAGGTGTTTCAGAATTGGGGGAAGTCTGAAATGTAGTGCCTTTCTTTCTGGTCTCTGTAAGAGTCACTGACACATGGTAATGGAGAATGCTGGGCTGGTGAAGATATACACGCACATTCTTTTATTCCACCTTCCTCTATTCTACCTCAACAACTCAATTACAAGACCTTGAGAAAAATCCACTATGCTACCAAATGACTGTAACAAAAGTTTCCTGATAGTTCCAGTACTAAAATTTCTAACTACAAGCATTATTCTTGTCAATTTTCTCTGCAAGTTTCAAAGTATATTCTCAAGCAAGTATCACTTGAATCAACTTAATTGATATTTACAGAATACCTGCAATGGAAAAATACACCTCTTTGGGTTCATGTGGAATATCCGCCAAAATAGATTATATTTTCAGACATAAAGCACATTTTAACAAAGTTGATATAATTGAAATTACACAATGTAGACTAACTCTAGAAAAAGAAATTAATAACAAAAACATAACTAAAAATCCTCAAAATACTTGAAAAGTAGAATAACAATGGACTCCTGATTGATCTGTGCATCATGGAGGTATGTACATGGAAATTATCATTTGTAATTAGTGAATCTGAAAACATTTAAAAAACAGAAAAAATAAGTGAAACCAAAAAATAGTTCTTTGTAATGATCAATAATATCAATAACCCTGTAGGCAGGCTAATGAGAAAGAAAGAGCAAGAGAGAACAAATCGTTATTAAGAACAAAAGCAAGAACATCACAAAGAGTGTACCATCACTAAAAGGATATTAAAAATATTGTTAACATGTGTATTCTAACAATTTCAATAATGTAGGCGGAGTGGAAAAACATGAAGAGTTATTCACTACTACTATTGTTCACTCAAGAAGAAATAGACAGCTTCAATAAATCTACGTCTAAATACATTAAATTTCTTAAAAATTCAAAGTTCAAAATTAAGAATTTTGAAATCCGTGCATAGTTTTTTCACAACATACACTGATTATAAGCATTTTGGAGATAACTCATATGCATGGATTTCAAACGTTTTTAAACCAAAATAAAGTTTTTAATTCTGTTTTCCACAAACTTTTAAAGTACCCTCTTGTATGAAAGGACTGGTGTATCACAAATGGGATTTATTCCAGGAATGTACAGTTCACTTAATAGTCAACAGTCAATCAGTGCAATCATATTATCAATAGACTAAGAATGAAAAATACATTATCATCTCTTATATTTAGAAAAAAAAATCATTCAACATTTATTCCTAACAAAAACTCCTAGCAAATCAGTAATAAAAAGAAAATTCATCTACCTGATAAACAGTATCTTCAAAATACCTATAGCTAAAATTGTGCTTAAAGAAGACTGAATGCTTCTGCCCTAAGATTAGGAACCAGGCAAATAGGTTTTTGCTCTCGACTGGAAGTCCTATTGAATGCAATGAGACAGCAAAAATAAACAAATGAGGACATACAGATAGTAAAGGAACAAAAGTAGAATTGTCATTGTTCACAAAAGTCATAGCAGCCTAAGAAAAATACCCCAAATAATCTACAAATAGTGACAAAAACCAGTAAATTGTGTATAGCAAGGACTCAAGTTACCAAAATCATCATGACCTTTAAACCAGATCCTTAGAGATTGAAATTTTAAAACTTACCTCTTCAAATAGCAAGAAAATTGAAATAAAGCTACCAAAATATATGTAAAGTATATATGCTTTAAAAATGTAAAAGATTAAAGAGATAATAAAGCAAATTTTTAAAAATGGAGCTATATGGGGCCAGCATTGTGGCATAGCAGGTGACACCGTGACCTGTGATGCTGGAGACCCACATGCATGGATGTTTATGTCCCAGCTGCTCCACATCTGTCCCAGCTCTCTGTTACTGTGCATGGGAAAAGCAGAAGATGGTCCAAGTGTTTGGACCCTTAGCACCCACAAGGGAGACTCTCATAAAGCTCCTGGTTCCGGGTTTTGGTCTGGCTCAGCCCCAGGCATTCTGGCCGTCTGCAGAGTGAACCAGTGGGTGGAAGATCTCCCCCTCTCATTCTCCGTCTCTCCCTCTGTCTCTGTAACTCTTTCAAATAAATCAGTATTTTTTTTTTAAATGGAGCTTTCTAACATGTTCATGGGTTGGAAGATCAATACTGACAGAATATTAATTCTCTCCCAAACTAAATTATAGATTCTATGCAATTTCAAAAATAATCCAGGGTTGTTTTTGATAGAATTTGACAGACTAATTTTAAACTTTATATGGAAAAATAAGGACCTAGAATAGACAAAACTCAGAGAAAAAGAAACAATGAAGGCTTACCACACCTCATTTCTATGCTTACCGTAAAGTTATTAAGATATTTTGCAAGTTGTTGGAGTATATAAATATAGGTAAATGAAAAAGAATAGTGTGTCTGGAAACAGAACCACAAATATATACCCCACTGATTTTTCAAAGGCCAAGTAATTTTTTAAATGTTCTGTAACATTTGAATGTTCCTTTACAAAAATTTAAAAACCTCAACCAATTTAAAATAGACAATAGACTTAAAAGTAAAATATAGGACTAGAAAACTTCTCAAAGAACACATAGGAAAAAAGCTTTCTAACATACATCAGCCAAAATAAAAATCATGAACCATTAAAGAAAAACATAGATAAGTAAAAAGTAAAAGTTTTTCTCTTTAAAATTTTTTTTTTTAAAAAAGACTCTTTAAAAACACCAATGAGGGAAAATACTTTCAAAACATATGTGATTCATAGTTGGGATGCAAAATACGTATAGTGAATCCTCACAATACAAACATTCTAAAACTAAAAGTAAAATTTGAATAGAAATTTTACCAAAGAATATACAAGGATGGCAAATACCCATAGGAAAAATGAACACCATCATTAACCCTGAAGGAATTACAGAAAAAAACAAGACAAAACCACTACTCTTATTCAAATGGATACATAAAAAAAAAAAAAAAAAAGACAATGCCAACCACTGACAGGAAAGCAAACCAAATAAAACTCATTTTTTTTTTCTCCTGGAGATGTAAAATGTTACCACCTGTTTGGGATTTTTGTTTAAAATGTCCACAAACTACACCAATAATAGTACTCAGCAATCCTACAGCTACATGGCTACCCAACAGCAACAGACATCCATTCACAGAATAATCTGTACGTGAAACGTGCAGCAAATTTATTCAAGACTGACCAAACCAAAGAAACACCGAAGCATCCACATCTGGGTGCATGAATGGGCAAATTGTGGTAGACATGTAAACTAAAGTGCAGTGGAATCCTTCTCAAAATAAAGAATGGACGCTGACCCATGCCATGCGACTGTGAGTCTCTTAAGCATCGTGGTCAGCACAATCGGCAAGGATAAGACTATATGCCTAGGTTTTATGATATTCAGACCAGACAAACGTGTTACCAAGGCCTAAGAATTTGTTGGGGGAGGTACTGATCACAAAAAGGCTAAAGGGCACCTTTTAAGAGCAGAGAAAATTAAGTCTCATTTGGGCACTGGGTATATGACAGCTTACTTTGGCCAAATTTATAAAACTGTATACCTGAAAAGGGTGAATTTTAATGTATCAGAGTATAATTTGATAGACGTGCCCTGGGGGGTGGGGGAAGAAAGTATCTGAGTATAGATGGCTAAAACCAGCAAAAATATAAGTTACCTCAGGATTATCAGTGACTATTTGAACTAAAATGGTAAATAACTACATGTATGATTTTGTGGCAGAAATCAAAGAAGGGTGGGTTTGGGGAAAAGCTTTTCTGGAGATACACAACCCATTCTAAGAGGAATGGGGGCTTAGTGCCTCTGGATAAAATGCCAACCTGAGCACAGTGTGGAATAGCAGCAAGGTGAGCAGGATGTGTGACCTTTCAGAATAAAATGCAAAAGCAGGGCATTCCAGTTCTTGTTATCCTCCATTTCCCACTCTTAGCTCTGTGTTTCCATCCCTTAATGCTAATCTTTTCACATGCCCAGCCTTAACTTCTCAGGAGACTGAGGTGGCTGGGAGCCTTGGAATGTGAGAAAACGTTAAAGAAATAGGCACCTATAGTTTCCAAAAGAAGTGATGTGCAAAATTACAATTCTTATCTTCAAGTATATAAAAACTGTCAGTAAAATACAAAATACCTTTAAAATTTTTATTTAGGGGGGATTCCAAGGTGGTGGTTAGGGAATGACATACTGCACTAGGCTAGAAATAAACAGTAAAATAAAAAAAAAAATTTAAAAAGTGTAGGAAGTGCTCTCAGGGGAGAATTAGAGAGAAAACCACACTGGAAATCCTACAAAAGGGAAAGGAATGCCATGGAGCTTTAAGAAGGGTGCAGACACACAGCGCAAACACAAATATAACACACAACTACAGCAGCTGAGAGCCACAGGGGGTGGCAGCTTGGAGATGGAAGTGAGGCTGAACTCCAGCAACCCATGGCATTATAGCCTAAGGGACAGCATGGTGTGAGCCAAGACTGGCCTCTGGGGGCTAGCAGTTGCTGGTGGATGCCCCAGACCCAGTGGAAGTACAGGGTCACATTTATCTCACCCCAACTTCCCCACAACAGAGCCCACTGCCTGTCTAAGAAAGGGTGATTGCCATTTGGGGTTTGGACAGGAGCTGCAGAAGCCTTTGTGTGTATGCACAGCAACTGGCTGGGACAGGACGCCATTTTCTTGGCAGTATTAGAGCAGTGGTAGGGACAGAGCAACATTGGGCCGGTGGCTCTTGTGTACCTGTGACCCAGAGATTCTAGCAGAGGGAACAATCCGCAGTCTGCACTGACTTTGAGCCTGCCTGGGAGATGGCTGGGCATCTGTGTAGGTCAGTAAGGCACCTGAAACCTCCTAGGATCAAGACACCTAAGCGGAGTTGTCTCAGGGAACATCTGCCTCTCTGTTGACTGGATGGGCTAGCAGGGCAAAATGAAATCTCCGAGTGCTGAGACTGTGAGAACTCAATGGTTACATGAAAGAGTGCGAGGTGTAGTTGTGTGTGTGGGCCATCACTGGGTGCAGTTCACATGCCTGGAGCTTCCCTGCTGCCTAGGGCAGGTCATTGCAGTGGGACCCGTGCTCACAGTGAGAACTGTGCAGATCATTTGTACGGTACATAAGGTGGCATGGATGAGTTTTGAACACACTGGGGGCTAACACCCCGGCATTGCTCAGTTTGAGGAGGGAAGGTAAGGGGGTGATCACACCAACAGACGTGACCATTTCCTACCTCTCATCACCTGTTTCTGTTAATAAGAGGAGAGCTACCATGCCCAACTTGGGTGTTACCCTGGATGCTCACCCTACCCTAGAGCATTGCCAAAGCTCCCTGGCCACACCCACCACATACTTCTTGGTATTCACTGAAAGTGCAAGCATTCCACTAAGCCACAGAAGCATAGCTCAAATACAAAAGCCAACAGAGTACAAAAACAGCAATCAACTCCACAAATGCCTAAAAATAAATGCAGAAATTCAAGAAACAAGCAAGACACCAGGACACCCCTGCCCCTGCTGCCAAGGAACATAACTACATTTCAATACTGAATGTGAAGATGAAGAGAATGAGGAAATGCCAGAAATGTAAATAAAAAAATTGATCACAGGATGACTCCAAAGCAATCAGAAGCAAATCCACAAAATAAAGAAAACCATACATGACATGAATGAAAAATTTTCCCAGGAAATTAGATTTTAAAAAGAAATCAAAATGAAATATTAGAAAAGAATAAGTGAATAGATCAAATAAAAATGCAGTGGAAAGCCTCAACAGCAGACTTGGTGAGGCAGAAGAAAGAATATTTGGAAATCTTAGATAAAAAAAAGATGCAATTAGGAAATTAAAAACAGTGTTGGAGATTTATGGGATACTATGGGATACTATCAAATGACCCAACATAGTCTTAGGAATGCCTGAAGGGGTAGAAAGAAAGAATGAACTAGAATGTCTATTTAGTGAAATAATTACAGAAAACTTCCCCAATTTGGAGAAAGGGATGGCCAAGTATAAGAAGCACACATAACTCCTTACAGACATGACTATAAATTGATCTTCACCATGACGCATTGTAGTCAAACTTTCTACAGTAAAGCATAAAGAAAAGATTCTAAACCGAGCATGAGAGAAATGCCAGACTTTCAGAGGATGTCCAATTAGATATGCAGCTGATATCATTAGAAACCCTAGAGGAGAATGATCAGATGTAGTCCAAATCTTGAGAAAAAAATTGTCAACCCAGAACACTGTATGCTGCAAAGCTCTCATTTATGAATGAAGGTGAAATAAAAACCTTCCATAACAAACAAAAATTGAAAGAATTTGTCACCACGTGTCTAGCCTTACAAAAGATGCTTAAGGATGTGCTACTCACAGAAACACAGAAAGATAGTCATCATGAAAGAATATGAAGGCAGAAAATCTCCCAGTAAGGGTACAAAATAAATACAAAATAAACAATAGGAATATTTATGGAAAAATGGCAGAGCCAATCATTACTTACCAATAGTTATCTTGAATGTAAATGGTCTCAACTTTCCAGTTAAGATATAGACTGGCTAAATATATTAAAAAAAAAAAAACAAGATCCATCTATTTGCTACCTACAAGAAACACATCTCACCAACAAAGATACATGGAGATTAAAAGTAAAAGGTTGGAAAAAGATATTCCATGCTAATGGTCAGCAAAAAAGGGCAGGTATTGCCATCCTAATATCAGCCAAAATACATTTTAACATAAAAACTGTTAAAAGAAATGAAGGGCACTATGTAATGACTAAGGGATCAATTCAACAGAAAGATGTGGCTAGAATAAATGCCTACACACCTAAATACAGGGCGCCTGGCTATTTAAAAGAAATGCTAATGGCTCTAAAGGGAGTTAGGCTCCAATACAATAGTAATGGGTGACTTCAATACCACACTTTCATCAATGGACAGATCAGCTGGACATAAAAAAAACAATCAAGATAGTCAAAACAATTGAAAGGTAGGGAATCCTCCCCAACTCCTTCTATGAAGCCTGCAACACCTTAATTCCTAAACCATAAAAAGATATAACAGAGAAAGAGAACTATAGGCCAATATACCTGATGAACACAGATGCAAAAATCCTCAAAAAATACTCGCTAATCATATCCAACAACACATCAGAAAGATCATTGAACTGGATCAAGTGGTATTTATCCTTAGTATACAGGGATGGTCCAACATTAGCAAATCAATAAATATAATAGATCACTTTAACAAATTAAAGAACAAAAACCATAGAGTTACCTCAATAGATGCAGAGAAAGCAATTCATAAAAAATAACATGCTTTCATGATGAAAAACTTTAGAAAACTGTGTATAGAAAGAATATTCCTCAACACAATAAAGGAAATTTATGACATACCAACAGCAAGCATCCTATTGATTGGGGAAAAGTTAGAAGCATTCTCCCTAAGAGCCTGAATCAGACAAGGATGTCCATTCTCACCATTACTATTTAATATAGCCCTGGAAGTTTTATCCAGAGCCAAAAGGCATGAAAAAGTAAATAAAAGGGATACAAATTGGAAAGGAAGAAATTAAACTATCCTTTTTAACAGGTGAAATGATTCTTTATATAGGGGAATCTAAAAGACTCCATTGAGAGAATATTGTAACTCAAAGAATTTTTTAAAGTTGTAAGATATAAAATCAACACAGAAAAATCAGTAAAATCAATAGCCTTTGTATACACAGATAATTCATTAAGATCAGTCCCATTCACAATAGCTCCAAAAAGAATTAAATACCTTGGCATAAATTTAACCAAAGATGTCAAAGATCTCTACAATAAAAATTACAAAACACTAAAGAAAGAAATAGAAGACATTAAAAAATGGAAAAAAAATCTTCCATGTTCATGGATTGGAAGAATAAATCATCAAAATGTCCACACTATCAAAAGCAATTTACAGATTCAATGCAATCCCAATCAAAATACCAATGACATGCTTCTCAGATCTAGAAAGGATCATGCTAAAATTCATATGGAAACATAAGAGACCCTGAATAGCTAAGAAAACTTATACAAGAAAAACGAGGTTAGGAGCATCACAATACTTGATTTCAAGGTATACTAAAGGGCTGTTATAATCAAAACAGCTTGGTACTGGCACAAAAACAGATGTGTAGACAAATGGAACAGAATAGAAACTCCTGAAATCAACCCATGCATCTACAACCAACTTATTGTTGACAAAGGAGCTAAAATCAATCCTTGGAACAAGGACAGTCTCTTCAACAAGTGGTGCTGGGGAAACTGGATCTCTGCATTCAGAAGTATGAAACTGGATCCATACCTCAGACGTTACATAAAAATCCACTCAAAATGGATCAAAAACCTAAGTCTATGACCCAATGCCATCAAATTACTAGAAAACATTGGAGAAACTCTGCAAGACATTGGCATAGGCAAAGACTTCTTGGAAGAGACCCCAGAAGCACAGACAATCAAAACCAAAATTGACACATGGGATTACATCAAGCTGAGAAGTTTCTGTACTGCAAAAGAAACACAGCAAAGTAAGATGCAACCAAAAGAATGGGAGAAAATTCTTGCAAACTATGCAACTGATAAATGGCTAATATGCAGAATCTATAGAGTTCAAGGAATTCAACAACAACAAACAATTCAGTTAAGAAATGGGCAAAGGACTTAACCAGGCTTTTTTCAAGAGACTAACTTCAAATTTCAAATGGCCAACAGACACTGGAAAGAATGCTCAGGATCACTAGCCATCACGGAAATGCAAATCAAAACCACAATGAGGTTTCACCTCACTCCAGTTAGAATGGCTTTCAGACAGAAATCAACAAACAACAAACAACAAATGCTGCTGATGATGTGGGGAAAAAACTAACTTAATCCATTGTAGGTAGGAATTTAAATTGATTCATCCATTGTGGAAGAAAGTACGGAGATACCTCAGAAACCTGAATATAGACCTACCATAGGATCCAGCCATCCCACTAGTGGGAACTTACCCAAAGCAAAGGAAATTAGATTTACTTGTGGCCCCATGTTCATTGCAGTACAATTCACAGTAGTTAAATATGGAATCAACCCAGATGTCCATCAACTATTGCCTGGATAAATATTTTATATATACACTAGGGAGTACTATTCAGATGTAAAAAAGAAAATGAAATCTCTTGCAACAAGATGAACACAACTGGAAACCATTATACTCAGTGAAATAAGCCAGTCCCAAAAAGACAGATACCTTATGTTTTCCCTGATCCAAGGTAACTAATAGCATACTTAAAATGTAACGTGTTGGAATGAAATGGATGTTTTGAGATTCAATGATTGTTTACAGCTCTTCTCTTTCCTGTTTTCTTTTTTTTAATTTTTTTGACAGGCAGAGTGGACAGTGAGAGAGAGAGAGAGACAGAGAGAAAGGTCTCCCTTTTGCCGTTGGTTCACCCTCCATTGGCCGCCGTGACCAGCGAGCTGCGGCTGGCACATTGCGCTGATCCGAAGCCAGGAGCCAGGTGCTTCTCCTGGTCTCCCATGCAGGTGCAGGGCCGAAGCACTTGGGCCATCTTCCACTGCACTCCAGGCCATAGCAGAGAGCTGGACTGGAAGAGGGGCAACCGGGACAGAATCGGACGCCCTGACTGGGACTAGAACCTGGTGTGCTAGTGCCGCAGGCAGAGGATAAGCCTATTGAGCTGCAGCGCCGGCCTATTTTCTTCATACTATTTGTTGAACTCTTTTACTTACTGTAGGGTTAACTATATGATCATTAAGTAAACTGAAGATATATTTTTGAAAAATTAAGGTGGGGGGGGGCAGCGGCGCTGTGGTACAGCAGGTTAACGCTTTGGTCTGAAGTGCTGGCATCAGTGCATATGGGTGCCGGTTTTAGTCCAGGCTGCTCCACTTCTGATTCAGTTCTATGCTATGGCCTGGGATAGCAGTAGAAGATGGCCCAAGTCCTTAGGCCCCTGCACCTGAGTGGGAAACCCAGAAGAGGTTCCTGGCTTCAGATCAGCACAGCTCCAGCCTTTGCAGCCAATTGAGGAGTGAACCATCAGATGGAAGATCCCTCTCTATCCCTCCACCTCTCCTCTCTCTCTGTAACTCTGACTTTCAAATAAATAAATAAATCTTTAAAAAAAAAAAGAAAATTTAAGAGTGGGAATGTGAGAGGGAGGAGGAAAAGTTTGGAATATGAGTATGAGGGAGGAGGGGGGACCACTATATTCCTAAGTCTGTATATATGAAATACATGGAACTTGTATAACTTAAATAAAATTTTTAAAAATTTAAAAAAAATTTACAATTTTGACACACACACGATGTACAACAACACAATAGAAATGACTCAGCCAGAGGGAGAGGAAGAGGGGGAGGGGGAGGGAGAGGGTGGAGAGGCAGAAGGAGACCTTCTATCTTCTGGTTCACTCCCCAGGGGGCTGCAATAACCAGTGCAGGGCCAGGCTGTAGCCAGGAGCTTCTTTTGGGTCTTCCCGCATGGGTGACAGTGGCCCAAACACTTGGGGCATCTGCTGCTGCTTTCCCAGTGGCATCAGCAGGGAGCTAGATCAGAAGTGGAGCAACCAAGACTTGACCTGGTGCCTACGTAGGATGCTGGGATGCAGGCAGTGGCTAAACCCACTATGTCACAACGCTGGTCCCATCTCTTTTAATCTTACACAACAACAGTTTGAAGTAGATTCTTATTATTATCATAAAGATAAGTGCACTAAAATTTAGCTAGGTGATATAAAATAGTTATGTTTCTACAGCTAATGATCTGAACACATGTCCATCTTATTCAGCACTGTAATCCTATCTTATAGTGTGATACAGATGAGGATTCTAGCTTTCCAACACTGAACACACTCAAGCATTCTGGGTACTCCACTTGACAAAGGTTGAGTTAGACATCATCCCAAAGTGGATGAACTAAGTGTCATCTACTAGCTACATAGACATCCAATCATGAGCTATTATGATATTCTTTGTATTTCTTTTTTACATATCAGTAAATATGCACAACTCTACCCCCCCCTTTTTTTTTTCTTTTGTCTATTACTGTCCCAGTGTTTACTTCTGTTACAGGTAATGGAAAAACATCCTCTTGAACATCCTAAATCACCAGTCATGTGCAGGGAAAACTCAAGTCGTCCTCACCATCCTGCACCTTGCCGATGAGCAGATAATCCAGGCTCATAGACAGACGCTACTGCTGCCTCACATGTTGGAGCAGCCAAGTTGGCCGCTACCCTGCAGAAGGTGCCAACGTCTGCACGGAAGGAGGTACTCTTCTCTATGTGAGTCTTATAAAGAACCGGAAGGGCATATTTGCAACAATGGTGGATGCTTATAAGAAAAGTTTGGTTTCTTGAAAATGGCTGACAAGAATAATTTAATGTTTGTTTCTTCTTCATTTATTGCCCCTGCACCTCAATTTATTAAAACGTGGTGACTATGCATAATGATTTTTAGTTATCATTTATATTTTGTATATTGATTCATCTACCTTTTCTTTGTAGATTTTGTTATTTTTACAAGTCATAAAACTAAAATTTGAAGAAACTTTACAGACTAATCAACTCATCTGCCATCTACTACAAGAAACCCATCTAGAATATCCCTGAAAAAAAAATGACCACTTCACTTTCGCTTAAACACCTCATACAATGATAGAGCAGACCATTCTGCATGAGATTTAGCTATGAGGAGTTATTTTTCACAAATACTTTCATCTGCTGATAATTTATATCATTTACTGCTCTCTGGAGTAACACAGAACACATCCACTCTGCCTTTCCAAAGGTAGTCTTCAGAGATTTTTAAGTATGAAGCCTTCCTTTGCCATTTAAGTTGTTTGTCTCCATATATCCTGAGACTCTATTTCCACAGCAACTTTTAATCCCATGTGTGTTGGAAACTGACTTCATACCTACCCTCTCATGACCTTTGCTGTGTACTTTTCTCAGCTCCCTAGGAGTTACAAACCTAAACTTTCTAAGATTCGCTTGCCAACTGGATCTTCTCTGATTTGGAGGCAAAATTGAAGTCAGAGAGGAAACAAGGCATTGCACTTCCGGCAGCAACTTTCTGAAGACCCGAAGGGTTGGAACTGGGGATGTCACAGCATGAAGAGCAGCGATGTCTCTCCACTAGGTGCAGGGGCGGCAGCTTCTCCTCAGACACTGCAATCCAGGCCTCAGCCCAAGGATTACAGCAGCTTCCCGACCTCCGAGCCAGAGCATCGTTCTTGCTCCTCCCTTTTGTCCAGTGGCAGTTTGCCTGCGGGTACACTGATGTACGAGCTGTGATAGCACTTTCCATATTCCACATTATGGTGTAACTTTCTGTGTCCACAACTTACCTCATCACTAGTCCAGTCATGGCGATCAACCATGCTTAGCATTTTATTTGTATTAATTGTGTTTCTGAACAATCTGCATCACTTCTCTCATTAGTCTTTTCTTGAGATTGTAGGCTCCTAGTTTATTCAATGCTTCCCATAAATCATCAGTAGCAAATATTCATCTTTCTGATCACCCTTCTTTTGCCATTCTTTCTCATCACAATGACTCCAAAAATGGCACAAGAGAAATTAACAAAACATTCCAAACATCAGGTAATGGTAAGATTTCAAAAAGAAGAGGACTATCAACTCTTTCCCTGAACATTCTCATTCCATTAATGCAACCTTTGATTATATTTGACTTTCACAGAAATAATATGCAAAACTCATAACAATTCTTTTCTAACACAAACACCACAATCAGCTTATAATTTTAAACTCTCAAAATAATTTTGGCCATTCATTCTTGTGTTTTTACCATATCTAAATTACATCAGGTTCTCTCTCCTGGGCTTGCATTCAACATATTAATAGCATACTGAATAGGAAATCTCAATTTGCTTTTTGAAGTCAGAGATGAGGGAAAATAGTCTAAGAATATTTTGCCAAGTTGACATATTTTAATCACTGACTCACAGAAGCGATCTGACAGGCAAGGCATCGGCCAAATCTACACAACTCCCTAAACAGCAGCTCTTTTTGTGCCTTCTTCTTCAAGCTTGTGCACCTGTGAAGCCACTGCAGCCTGTAACTCCTCAGAAAACCAAGAGTTTTCCAGCTTGGGGGAAGATGAAATCTATGCTTACAAGTGGCCATTTATTAAAATATGGAAGTAAATTGCTTGGGTTTTGATTTCTGATTTGACATGGATCAATGACAATTTCTAGCACTGAGCCATTTCAGAGTCAAATATATTGTCTCAAGGTTTTTTTTTTTAATAAGCCTGATTACTTTTTTTTTTGTTCATTCTTGTTTTCATGATTCAGTGATTTGAAAGCTAAAATGAATAGTAATGAAGATGGAAGACAGCTTTGCTTCATGCCTTTGCCAGGTATAACCATTTGGAATGCAGAACAAGCCTGTATACAATGATCTTTGCAGGCAGACAAGAGGGCAAAAAGAAATGAACTTTGGCCTTCAGCCAAAAGAGCATAAAGGCTGAAACACACAGAACCAGTCCAAATGATTGAAGGCTGCTCTGGTGTTCAACGGGGTTGCGATTTGCTCAGTGGTTTGTCTTTAGTGCAGGATGGTAAATTATAAATCTTCTAA